>NC_053146.1:4320585-4944156 GCF_016808335.1 Panicum virgatum
CCAAAGCCGCTTGCGACCCTCGCCGCTGGTCACTACCCACCGGCAGTTCGATCCACGCCCGGCCAGCGGCGCTATCGTGCTACCTCGCCTCCACCCCTAGGTTGATGCGATGTATTCCACCTGTTGACTGGAGACTTTATTATTGGTATATCGATCGATCCGGGAGAAGCAAAACGAAATCAAGATTTGGCCTTGAGTTTCTAGCCGACTCATATAAGTGAGGGTGTAAATTGAGGTGGCGTATCTTTCTCTCTGATGGGCTTCCTTATGAAAACATCCATTTGTATATGGGTATAGACGGTCTTTCATTATTCATTGTGATATTGACCATATTTCTGATCCCTATTTGCATTTCATTGGGTTGGTCTGGTATGACTCGTTATCCCCATCTCAGCCCAGGCTAACATAGCCTGACTTATTCAGGGGCCGGGAGAGAGTGCTCGGAATGGACTGGGATGGAATAGAAAGAATGTGAAGCAACAAGCACCCCCCGCCCCATTCCCAGGGAAGCCGCTGGGAACTATGCCTCATTTTGTCATATTCGCCGGTTTCAAAGGAGACACAGACTCTCGAGCACCCTTCAATGCACCACTGTGCGCCGTCGCAATGAAACGAAGGTAAAGTATGGCTGCCTTGTAGGAAAGGAGTTTACTTAGTTGTATGCATTCATTGCAGACCTGGCAGCAAGCATCCATAGATAGCAGCCGAAGGTACTTGTGTTATCAGTCTTTGGCAGTAAGAGATGTCTTGTTTTCCATAGTAGTCAGTCTTATCATTTTCTATCCGCACTATCTATGGATTTTATCCATTCTCCTCTTGAAGCACACAAGCAGGCGGAACCCTCTCCGTATTAGTAAGCAGGCCCACACCTTCGTAACACGAGAATGATCGTATTGAGATGCGGCCTATTCAATTAATAGCTCGCCGCTTAGAAAAGGTCAAGCGGATACTGTCAGTATTGCCTTGTGAAGAGCTTTACTTGGAGAAATAGAAGGAACACACGGCTCTCAAACCCAACCTATGGTGGATCCCGGGGGACAAAGCAAAGTCGTTGACTTCCACATTGCCGTGCTCTTCTCGGCCCTTGTCTGCTTTGCTTTATCGAGGGCGAGGATAGCTTTCACACAATACCTTGACATGGATCCACAAAAGATACAACAAAAAACCATTTTTCTTTTTATATGTAGAAGTGAATAGCGCATCGACTCAACCCATACAGTTCAATATACAAGATACCATTACGCGCCAGAAGTGTTTTATTTCAAGTGATTGTGATATATCTCCGACGGTGGGATGGAGCGTTCCATTATCGATCTGGTGGTATTGGAAGCATGTTACTTCAGCCCGAATCATTCTCAAGCCAGTATCGGATCCAACATCCCTACATGTGTGAAGTGCGACCCATCAACCTACTAGCAATATGGGAGAAAACTTAGCATGTCGCAACAAAAGCATCGATTCGAGGCTGGCTAGGCTATTAGGCACCTTTGGTCTAGGCTTTACGGGGCTAATGGGTTAGCCAGGGGCTATTATAAGATGAATTTACTGAAAAATAGATATATCTTTGCTCTTCAGTCGTCCAAACCGCCGCCACCATCGGTCCTTTGGCGTCCTGACCCCTTCCTCTTCTATGGCCGCAGGCTATTAGAGCTCCCCCAGTAACCCAAACCCTAATCCTAAACCGCCACCTCGACCACAACCGGCGGTCGGCGGTGACATTGCACCAGCCGCTCCCGCTCACCTCCCTCCCTCCCGTCCGTTCCCAAGGTAGAAGGGGAACGGCTATCAGCCGACAGCAGCAAATGGGGGTGGTAGCGGCGGACGGTAGGAGGAAGAAGAATGTTGTGCATCAAATCAGACGGACCACAACACATGCACACGAATCTGAAACACTGGAAGATGGGGAAGAAAAAATCTTCTAAAATATGTATATGATTCACCGGCGGGCACGGGGGGATGCGAAGAGGCAGAGGCTGAGACCTGCTGGGGGAATAGCCCAGCTCACTTCGCAAATGGGCCTCATGTAAAGGCCCAAGAGCCTATGTACGAACATTGTACCCACTATGAGCTTAGGTGCAACTGGACATTAGGAAGGGACCCACTTGAGCACCTCACTTGCTCTCATACTTATATGTTGTCTCTCAATTGGACCTTAGGACTCCTCTTCCCCTCTCTACTACTTGGTGGAGTCACCTCCCCAGCAAGGCTGACATGGTGGCGCTGCAAGCTCTGGAGCCGGATGCTGGGGAGCAGGACGGGGATGGCATTGGATGTGGGTTGGTGCAGGGAGAGAAAGGTGACGGTGGCGACGGCGACGGCCATGGCCGGCGAGGAAGCGGAAGAATGGAGCAATGAGGCTGGAGAGGAAGCGAGCTCAGCGGCGGTCTGGCAGTGCAGCTTCTCGTCGCCGATAAATAAACTAGAACATTTGGTGCCCGTTGTGCGCTCTGTCTTGTGAACGTAACAATAGAAATGAATGTACAAACAATAGATATAAATGCATCCGACATCAATCAAAATGATAAACAATTTCTGAAGAACCATGTTAATCATCCATACCACAAATCACATAGCCAACTAATTCAATTAATCAAACAATAACTGAACTGGGTCGCTCATGTGCAATGGCAGCAGCAATTTATATATAATCACCCGCACACCCACTATTTCACCGGTAGTACCACCAAACTTGTACAATTAGCACTGTTATATAATAATAAAGTAAAAGAGCTGTATGTAATAAAAAGAGAAAAGAACAAATGCCAGAGCAAGGACAACTAATTGAAAAGGATAACCATCCAAGGTCCAACCTAAACAATCACTGCTGCGAATTAAGGTCATCTCTAGCTACTCCCCACAACACCATCCAATAATCTACCCATGAACCTTCACAACCTACAAATATATAAAGGATCAAAACAAATCTCGTCGGTTCTAGTGTTTTTGGCCTCTTAGTCATGGACAATTTTAATGCATTTACTATAATTTAGTAGCATTCTGGGATAATTCTACACTCAATCACTTTCAAAACTTTCTAGGATTAGAGTCATTGTGCTACTACTGAAAACCTATGTTGCACTAAAAACTTAGAGTTCCAGATTCAGACTAACTTTTGACAAATATTTTGACTTGATTTTTTTATTTCCACTTGCAGATTACACGGCGACACACACATAGAGAGAGGGAGAGGAAGGGCACAAGCCAAGTGTGACAGACCCGCCGAGTTAAAACGCTTAATTAAGCGTAACCGCCATCATCTGGCGCATTAGCTTAATTAAGTGTAACTTGACAGGCTGTTTCCAACCCACAGGCCGATCGAAACACACCAGAAGTCTCGCACGAAGGCGAGCGCAGAAGGTACCAACATGAAATATTCTTAGCAAAAATAGTAAATAATATCAAGGCTTTTACAAACCGCTTTAAAATTTAAAATTTACAAAAGAAAAGATAGCAACAGAAGAGAATTTTTACTAGAGAATAAATAAAACTAATAAGGTAAGTCGAGGACTACCGAGACGTGAAGACAAGGCGCCACATCGAGCCCACCGATGTGAAACCTAGTTAGCTCCTAACCCTGAAATAGGGTAAACAACAAACCCTGAGCAACTAATACTCAGCAAGGCTTACCCGACCAGTGGGTATAACTTAGCCCACATATCTAGACATGCACGACCTTTGGCTGGTGGTTTGTTTTGCAGAAAAAGCAACTAGAGGTGTATCCTTACTTTCCATGTTTTAGCCACATATTTTAGATAGATAGACTCTTACTAATGTTTGCCTATCTAAACACCCAAGTTGGGGCAAACAATTTAAGATTCAGAATAGTATCCATTTTTATGTTTCTAATATTCTATCTCATTTGCTACGGTGTGACAAAGAGACCAAGGCCCTCATAACCGTGAGACACGGCGAATCGATCCGATTTAACCTTGCAAGGTGGACCTAACCAACACGGCATGTGTAGGCCCCGTCGGACCCCACGCACCAACCATTCCCCTCCCCACCTCGAACTACAAGACCGCCCCACCATCATATGGTCAGCCGAGCTCAACGTGAGACCACCAAAAATAAACAAACATCCCATTTCTCCGCGACTACTCGACTACCCCAGGAGGTGAGTTGAAGTCCTGTACTTTCGAAGCAAAGCAGTACTAGGCTTACCGGTTTCGACTACCTCCTACTCCCGGCATGCGGTTAGTACAATTCAATCCCCGATCAGCACTGCCACATCCACCGGTCCTTAATCGACACAGACGGGGCTAAGACACCCAGGAACTCTGTCCTGCTGTCATACCTATCCATCATCCCCGCCCGGTCTCATATCTCCATATCCATTACAATCCACTCCACAAATACTGAAGTATAATGATAAATGATGTAATCTCGCGAGTAACCGGCAATTACTCGGCTTCTAAAGTTTCCTGTATCTCGCGAGTGACACGAAGCCACCCAACTTCTACCGGACTTATTTAGCCTAGCACCGCTATCGACCTAAACTTACTAGTAAACTCAAGGAAACCTAGGGGTTATGCAGCTAGGGTTCCAATCAATCCCTAATACTTAATGCACAAGTAATAGATAAAACATATACATAGTGATTCATAATTTAAAATAATAGGACATGCACCGGGGCTTGCCTGAGGGTAACACTAAGTTAGTGTTAAAGCTATCAAGGCCTTGGGCCCTTCCGACCTTGGGCCGGGTCTTCGGTTGCTTCTTAGGGCCATTCCTTCTTCTGGAGATATCCGCCAAACACCGTCTTGTGGTTCGACTCCACACCGCGTGCTTCACGTCCACACGTCGTACATCTAGCGTACCTAAATGAGGTACAACGATGCATATCTATGAATGCATGATAATGCAATAAAAAGTGGAGCAATACAAGCACAAGGTCGATATTGTCTAACTATAAACAATTACACCGGCAGAGGTTAATTAAACCTTACATGAATTTACACAAAGTTAACCCAACTGGTTTTGTATTTTTAGAATTCTCCTAACTCCAACTATGCATTTATAAACTATAAAAACATTTTTATCTAGCACCCTTAAAATTACATGTAAAAATTGTCAAACAACACACTTTATAGTTCTATCCTACCGAGCATGGAAATATAAAGCTAATAAACCTAGTTTTACATTCACCACCGTTCAAATTCGAGACCAAAAATCCGGAGTATCCGGGAATATACCCGGAGTATCCGGGACAACATTTTCCGGAGTATCCGGACCCCCAAATCCGGAGTTTCCGGCCTATACCCGGAGTTTTCCCCGGAGTGTTCAAAACCCGGAATTTCCGGGCTTATACCCGGAGTCTCCGGGTCCGACAGCATTTTCGCCCCAAAAACTGAAATCTTGATTTTTGGCAAAACCATCCCACCAAAATCAAAACCCTTTTAGATCCTAGTTGAGGGATGCGTATAGAGTTGATTGACCAAAAGAAATCACTTTAAACCTCCTAGAACACATAGATCGGGGTGGCACAAGTTGAATACCTAGGATGAGCTTTTCTTGAATGAAGAACTTGAAATCCAATGCCACCCCGAGGAGGAGCACATAGGGGAAGGGTTCTCCACGCCGATTGAAGCTTCCTTAGCCTTGGGATCAAGTTGAGAGGGAGGATTTGCCCTCTAGGGCACTAGAGAGAGAGAGGGGGAGCTCATGAGGGAGAGGGAGAGGGAGAGAGTGCACTCGAGGGGGAGAGGGGGAGTGAGCTGTGAGGGAGAGAGAGAAAGGGTGAGATCCCTATTTTAATGATTGTGTGGCCTAGAGGGCAAAAATTACATAAACTAGGAACTCCATGTCCGGAGTATCCGGGAAAATTCCCGGAGTATCCGGGGTGTTACAATCCTACCCCCTTAAAGAAATCTCGTCCCGAGATTTAAAGGGAAAGCAAAGGTCGAGGATTGACCTCTAGAAACTGAGTAAGATTCATGAGAGTTGGGCATTTTAAAAGAAACCAAGGAAATACTTGAAATAAGGAAAACGCTCAAAGGCACTTGTACCAGGTCAAACAAGGAACCGAACATCGGTTAAGCGGCACCAAGAAAACATAACAGGTTAGTGCAAGTAGAATACACGAAGAGACTCTCAATGGAAATTGATTAGAACGGATTAAATCAAGGATGTTTTTGAAAGGATCGAATTCTCTTGAGTTGGGAACAGGAATCATTAGTGTCAGGGAAAGTTTTTGCTCAAGTCCATTCTCGCTCAAGTTGTTTATTATTTTCAAGTTGCATGATGCAAGATGCTATGCAAGTTAGTGGACTTTATAAACTCCCATGTAAAACACCCCATTCGCATTTTTACTCCCCCAAGGGCCTACCCCCTTAAAGAACAAAGGCAGAGGAAAAATGATTCCAACATTGCACAAAGAAGTGTCGATGTAGTTTCATCCACACGCACTTAAGCACCAGCACGCACCCAGTGGCACAATCGCGTGGCGGCTGCACACACGAGGCCCTAGATCCCGTCGCGGCACTATAGGGCGTGGGACAAATCTCCACCATGTAAGAACCAATAATAAAAACCCGAATAACATGATTGGATACAAAGATATTAGAGAGCAACCAGAAAATACATTCAAAGGCATATAATCCACATGGTCAGCCCAACTACCACTATTTTTTTCCTAATCTTGCATGTCCCAACAATGCAATCTGATGTGATGCAATAGTGTACCTTCCTGACAACCAACGGGTGACCTTATTCATGCAGGATGTCTATAATGTCTGTGATCAAGTTTCTAATTCTTTTATATTTATTTGAGAAGAATGCAAGCGGATCCACTTTAGGTATAGGAATCAATGCGATTAGAAATAAACGAATACTCATACTAGAAGAACAACATGGTGGTTTTAGTAATCAAGAATGACCAGGACGCTTTGATGCATTTGAACGAATGACCTAGGGACAAGGATGTACGATATCAGTTTAACATTGACCAAATAGTGGAAAACTTCAATGTTTGGATAAAAAATAGAATGATCATGGAACGACAGATAGGACATGGTTAGCTGATTATGGTGGAGAAAGGTATATCAAGAAAAACGACCAATAATTTTATTTAAGACTAACATCCTTATTTTGATTCTCAAGACAACAAGATTTAATAATTCGTACATCCTAAATGGTGAACACAAAACCTCTCATATTTAGGGTGTGTATCTAAACGGCTCAAACTTTAGTATTCAAAGTTCAGTCAAACTCAACAGTTTATTTTGTTTAACTTTGTTTTACTTGAGTAATAATTATGTTCCAATTCCAAATTTCTCGATGGTTTTATAAGAGACATAGGTCAAATCATATACCGTTAACAATTTTAAAATACCACCCGTAAATAGATGGAGATGGTTCTATATACATATATATATTTCATCAGGAACTAGATTCACTTTTCCTTTTCCTGAGTCAACTACCTTCAAGATGAAAATTTGCATAAATTAGAATACCATAAGTAATACACAAATTTGAGCCAACTTTCCTAAACTGCGATTCCAAGCTAACATAGAAAAGCTTTAAGTTTTTCTTAACAGCTGTACAAAAACAGAGTTCAACCATATTAACCATAAACCAAATTTCATTTCTAAACTTGACTGGCATAGACTATGAACCGGCTTCTCCTAGTATTGTGAATTTGATGAAAAGCGATGCAGTAATATGTGAGGAAATTTATATAGACATGACACACAAAGCAAAACAAATGTATGACATGATACATGGATGACATGCACGTCCTCACAAAAGAAACGTATTTTTGCCAATCCAACTATGGCAATATATGGATATCATTCGGTGGCACAATACGTACTCTCCCTATATACTAGACGTTTACTATTAACCTTTCCTACGTAAACGGGGTTAGTGTACCTGCAGAACAATCATAATATATATATTCACACTTACTTAATGCTTGGGAGTTAGTTGAAACTATATTTACAGCCACCTGACATAACCTACACTATATAGGGCTTACGATCTAGTCTCTCCTAATTCCCTAATCGCAAAGGAACGTAGATTTCTGAAATTTATTTTTAGTTTTGAAAACACTAAAATAATATTGCTGGTACCCCCTGGTGCATTTCAGCTCTGATACCAGCTGTGACAGACCCGCCGAGTTAAAACGCTTAATTAAGCGTAACCGCCATCATCTGGCGCATTAGCTTAATTAAGTGTAACTTGACAGGCTGTTTCCAACCCACAGGCCGATCGAAACACACCAGAAGTCTCGCACAAAGGCGAGCGCAGAAGGTACCAGCATGAAATATTCTTAGCAAAAATAGTAAATAATATCAAGGCTCTTACAAACCGCTTTAAAATTTAAAATTTACAAAAGAAAAGATAGCAACGGAAGAGAATCTAATTTACAGAGAATTTTTACTAGAGAATAAATAAAACTAATAAGGTAAGTCGAGGACTACCGAGACGTGAAGACAAGGCGCCACATCGAGCCCACCGATGTGAAACCTAGTTAGCTCCTAACCCTGAAATAGGGTAAACAACAAACCCTGAGCAACTAATACTCAGCAAGGCTTACCCGACCAGTGGGTATAACTTAGCCCACATATCTAGACATGCACGGCCTTTGGCTGGTGGTTTGTTTTGCAGAAAAAGCAACTAGAGATGTATCCTTACTTTCCATGTTTTAGCCACATATTTTAGATAGATAGACTCTTACTAATGTTTGCCTATCTAAACACCCAAGTTGGGGCAAACAATTTAAGATTCAGAATAGTATCCATTTTTATGTTTCTAATATTCTATCTCATTTGCTACGGTGTGACAAAGAGACCAAGGCCCTCATAACCACGAGACACGGCGAATCGATCCGATTTAACCTTGCAAGGTGGACCTAACCAACACCTAGGTTCTAAACTTATTAAATTGGTATAATTGTCAATTCCTTATTTTTTTTAGAGCTACCTCCGTGCATGATATGATCTAAGCTTTCTAGTTATAACTTCTAGTTGTGCACTTTATTTTCACATTATCTTTTTGTGCACATACTTGTGGAAAGCTTAGCTCATGTCATGCAAGTTTCGTGATTTTGTGATCCACTATAGTAAATTCTCAATTGGTATCTTCATTGATATCATTCAATTGGATCATGAGTCATGGAACTAACTCCCTAGGATACTAATCTTCTTTTGAGCTATATTGTTTTGCAAGACCTTTTTAGAAGCAAGACCTTTTAAAGTGATTTGATTCCAAAGGAGAAAAAAATGTGGATCAAAGAAAGATATTTTGTCAAGAAGAAGAAGCATATCCCAAAGGGGGAGAAATACCTAAGTGAATCAAGTCATGAGGGAGAATCAAAGGGGGAACCATGGCCCTAGGAGGAGGCCAAAGCCATCATTGGATGGTGGAAAGCATCCAAGTGACCGGGAATTTGGAGGCTTGACAAGGTTTGGGATGCATAAGTAGGGATGCATCATGCAAAGATAAAGGAAAGCCAAGTTATGGATTAAAGATTAGTAACCCAAATTCCCCTCCCCTACATATGAGGTAATGAGCAAGGTAAAAGGATGATCTCAAATTCATTTGATATCCTTCATGCATCATTGTAGCTCAATGCCTCTCTAGGAATGCATGATCTTATCTTTACAATTGGTATTTACATTTGGTATCTTTTATGCCTTCCTAGAAATATCATATGATAGGTTGTTTTGGTACTAACTTCTTATCTAGTGCAACCTACATGGGCAAAAACCGTTGCTTCACCATGACACATATTTTCGAAAGAAAATACCAAAGTCTATAATTGGTATCAATTCTATCCTTGGTATTCATTTGGTGTCATGTTTTTCAAGTTATAGAGTTTGATCCCCATTATGTGAATTACAAGTGCATACATTTGATTAAGTGATTCAAACACTAATGCACACATTTAGGGGGAGCTAACTCTATAGCTTGAGTTTTTGTGACTAACATGCTTTACAAGTGCTATTTGTTGTAGTCACACTCCTTTTTGTCCATATGGTAATACACTCAATCCCTCGATATCAAGATAATACACATTGCAATTAACCTTACATTTGGTATCAATGGATCAAGAAAGATTGGACAAGGGAAGAAGACCAAGCCATAACTCCCAAAAGGTTAAAGAGATAAATGAAATAGGGAGGCATGGCTAGTCACCTAAAGCTATCTCCATGAATTCAATTTCTTTTGAACACTACCCCTACAAGTCACAATTGGTATTACAATGGATGTCAAGATAGGAGGTGCCACAAGTTTTGAAAAAGGGGGAGCTTGTTCAAACAATGGGAGATATGCCTAATCTAGTTGGTATAACACTCTATCACTAGTAAATTTCTTTTGCTACTAATGATCCTTGTTGCTAGTGGTTATAAAGCTTTTAGGTGTTTGATGACAAAGGGGGAGAAAATGTACCCTAAAAGCAAGCAAGTGATGCCATTAGCAAGGGGGAGGAATGGAAAATGCAATGCAAAAGGATGCATGGTGATAGGGGGAGGTACTTAGTCAATGTGGGGGAGAAGTGCAATTTGATGATCCCATGGATTAAGGTACAAATTTTTCATTGCTCATATAGTTCAAACCACACACTTAGATAATATACTCAGGCTTTTAGGTTCAAGTGATGACAAAGAGAAGAGAGGCGAAGCTAGGCCCGAAGGGCCGCCCCTACGGGGGTTCCGCCCCTCGCAGGTCTCAGGGCAGCGCCCTGAAACCTAAAAGAAATCAAGTCACCGGTTGAACCGACGCCAAGCAAATTACACACGTCGATGCATTGACTTGAGCACGTCTGGGAGTTTTAGTATCACCGGATGAACCGACGTAAGGCAAAATGTACTCATCGGTGCAATGACAGATATGGCCTGCGGGCTAGGGTTTGGCACCGGATGAACCGACGATAGGAAGTTTGAATACGTCGGTGCAATGGCAGAAGCAGACCAAGGAAAATGCATACATCGGATGAACCGATGATGCACCGGTTAATGGCGTCGGTGCAGTTGTCCAGAGAGTTTGTTTTTCAAGGATCAGAGGACAGTTGCACTCACCGGTTAAACCGACGCTAACATTACATACACCGGTCGATTGCGTCGGTTGATTGCCCGTACACGTAACGGCTAGTTTTCAGTGGGCAGTTTAGTATCACCGGTTAAACCGACGATGGCGATTTGGGGAGCATCGGATTAACCGGTGTTAAGCACATTTCTGGCAGCTTTTCTCCAACGGCTATATTTGCTTGTGCTGCCTATATATAGCCCCAAGGCCGCACCATTTGAGTGTGCTGGAGTTCAAAGAAGTATACTAGAGCTAAAGATCATCTCCAACCACCATAGAGCTTCATTGTAAATCATATAGGCTTAAGCACACTTGTTAGAGTGCTTAGTGCTTGATTAGGGATTAGTTCTTGCGAGAGCTCCCTTGAGAGAAGTCTTGCTGCGGCAAGCAAACACTTGTACTCGTCGTGTGACCCTCCGACTTGGTGTGGAGTGGCAACGACACTTTGTGCGGGGAAGGAGGCCCCTACTTGGTGTTAAAGCTCCAAGATAGTGAAGACGGTGCCGTGGTGACGCTTCGAGATAGACGGTGGCGGTGACCTCGTCTTTGTGACTTGGTGTCACTTAGCCTTTGCTTGTCGGGAGCCTTGGAGGCGTGGCAAGACGGTGATCAAGCGAAGAGACTCGGTATCACACTTGTTCTTTGTGAGCAAGTGGCCGTGGACGTAGGGAGGGACTTTTGTGTCCTAACTGAACCACGTTAAATCGTGTGTCTTGGTGTCTTCACGGGAGTTTGCATATCCTCTCCCTTACCGCTTTACTTACCGCATTACATTTCCGCATTTACTCTTTCTTGCTTACCTTTACTTTCCTAGTTAGTTTGATTAGGATTGGCTATAGGTTGCAAGTCTTTTGGGGTAAGTAGAGGGTAGCATAGATAAACCTTAGTCATAACTAGCATGTGTAGGACGTGTTAGGTTTATCTTATGCAATTAGATTGAGCCCTAGGATAGAAAAGCGATTAGCGACCCTATTCACCCCCTCCCCCTCTAGGGTCGGACACCCCGGTGATCCTTACAACTTTCGAAGCAAAGCAGTACTAGGCTTACCGGTTTCGACTACCTCCTACTCCCGGCATGCGGTTAGTACAATTCAATCCCCGATCAGCACTGCCACATCCACCGGTCCTTAATCGACACAGACGGGGCTAAGACACCCAGGAACCCTGTCCTGCTGTCATACCTATCCATCATCCCCGCCCGGTCTCATATCTCCATATCCATTACAATCCACTCCACAAATACTGAAGTATAATGATAAATGATGTAATCTCGCGAGTAACCAGCAACTACTCGGCTTCTAAAGTTTCCTGTATCTCGCGAGTGACACGAAGTCACCCGACTTCTACCGGACTTATTTAGCATAGCACCGCTATCGACCTAAACTTACTAGTAAACTCAAGGAAACCTAGGGGTTATGCAGCTAGGGTTCCAATCAATCCCTAATACTTAATGCACAAGTAATAGATAAAACATATACATAGTGATTCATAATTTAAAATAATAGAACATGCACCGGGGCTTGCCTGAGGGTAACACTAAGTTAGTGTTAAAGCTATCAAGGCCTTGGGCCCTTCCGACCTTGGGTCGGGTCTTCGGTTGCTTCTTAGGGCCATTCCTTCTTCTGGAGATATCCGCCAAACACCGTCTTGTGGTTCGACTCCACACCGCGTGCTTCACGTCCACACGTCGTACATCTAGCGTACCTAAATGAGGTGCAACGATGCATATCTATGAATGCATGATAATGCAATAAAAAGTGGAGCAATACAAGCACAAGGTCGATATTGTCTAACTATAAACAACTACACCGGCGGAGGTTAATTAAACCTTACATGAATTTACACAAAGTTAACCCAACTGGTTTTGTATTTTTAGAATTCTCCTAACTCCAACTATGCATTTATAAACTATAAAAACATTTTTATCTAGCACCCTTAAAAATTACATGTAAAAATTGTCAAACAACACACTTTATAGTTCTATCCTACCGAGCATGGAAATATAAAGCTAATAAACCTAGTTTTACATTCACCACCGTTCAAATTCGAGACCAAAAATCCGGAGTATCCGGGAATATACCCGGAGTATCCGGGACAACATTTTCCGGAGTATCCGGGCACCTTCTCGGAGTATCCGGACCCCCAAATCCGGAGTTTCCGGCCTATACCCGGAGTTTCCCCCGGAGTGTTCAAAACCCGGAGTTTCCGGGCTTATACCCGGAGACTCCGGGTCCGACAGCATTTTCGCCCCAAAAACTGAAATCTTGATTTTTGGCAAAACCATCCCACCAAAATCAAAACCCTTTTAGATCCTAGTTGAGGGATGCGTATAGAGTTGATTGACCAAAAGAAATCACTTTAAACCTCCTAGAACACATAGATCGGGGTGGCACAAGTTGAATACCTAGGATGAGCTTTTCTTGAATGAAGAACTTGAAATCCAATGCCACCCCGAGGAGGAGCACATGGGGGAAGGGTTCTCCACGCCGATTGAAGCTTCCTTAGCCTTGGGATCAAGTTGAGAGGGAGGATTTGCACTCTAGGGCACTAGAGAGAGAGAGAGGGAGCTCATGAGGGAGAGGGAGAGCTCAAGAGGGAGAGGGAGAGAGTGCACTCGAGGGGGAGAGGGGGAGTGAGCTGTGAGGGAGAGAGAGAAATTGTGAGATCCCTATTTTAATGATTGTGTGGCCTAGAGGGCAAAAATTACATGAACTAGGAACTCCATGTCCGGAGTATCCGGGAAAATTCCCGGAGTATCCGGGGTGTTACACCAAGATGCTAGGGTTCTTCATGTCTGTATGTTAACCAACTAACAATAGAGGTCGCATGTGCGGGACCTGCATGTCGCACAAGCGCCCTGCCATCCCAAAGCAGCACCCCACCGGTCAAAACCACACATGCTCACGGCACATGAAGGGATGCTGAAAGATATCTAGACTCCTTAGTGGGTTTTGGTGTTTGGGTGACAAAACACATGTGCGTTTAATCTCGTGTATCTAGCATGTGTGCTGGTGTTAAAGCTGAATAAATGAAACAAAAGTTGAAGCACGTCCACTAAAAAAGGAAATGAAAAGTGGTGGTTGAAATTTACTCGAAGACTAGAATTTTATTTTATATTTGAGTATAGGAACCCCGTACTATCAAGAGGGACTTTGATATGTAGGTTTTCACTTGGATCTAGTGCTCAAGAGAACCATTACAAATCTTTATGAGCCACAAATACCACTCAAAAACATCCTTAAGTCCTTTTGAGTGAAAGTTCTGCTGAACCCGGAGATTCCGGGTTATAGATGGAATCTCCGGGCTTCAAGACCCGAAGTATCCGGACATATACCCGGAGTATCCGGGCATATAACCGGAGACTCCGGGTACCCTTTAGCCAACAGCTACTTTTATGAGTGAGTGTGTGTGTGTGTGTAAATACCCCCCCCCCAACCTCTTCAGTCAGTTCTCTCTTGCTCATTTCGGCCAGAATGCCATTGCAAGCCTTGAAAGAGCTCTCTCACTCCCTCCCTTCCTTTCTTGAGTGATTTTCTTGAGGGATTCAAGTGAGAGTGGTGCAAGAGACAAGATTTGTGCTAGTGAACTGCCATTCCCATTCTTGAGCACTAGGTCTTCGTCAAGCCGGTGGATTCAAGTTTATTACTCTTGAAGCCTTGTGCTCCTAGACGGCTAGACGTGCTCGCGAGTGCTCGACAAGATTTGTGAGCTTCACGGGAAGTTTGTACTCGTCAATCCTCTCAGAGGAACCCATAGTAAGTGACCATGGGCTTGAGCATTGGTCTCGCCCTTGGGTGAGGAGCATAGGGATTCTTGAGCACCGTCTCTTGAGCTGTTCCTCAACGGAGACGTGACACCTTTGGGTGTGAACTTTTGGAAACAATTTGTTGTCTCTTTTCTGTTCTCTTACTTAAGTTTGTGGTTATTTGCTTGTGAGACTAACTTTCAAGGGTTTGAGCTCGATCTACTCGTGTACAAGTTTCTAGCTTGAACCAGTTAGTGGAAAGCATTCTTAAGGATCTCTCGGTACCTATCCTTTTACTAGATCTGAATTTCCTACTTTGTAACTAGGAGTTTGCTTACATTCATTCATACCCGAACACTCCGGATATATACCTAGAGTATCCGGGCTCCTTCGATTTTGACTTCGTGTAAAGTACGGAACATTTTCTTTGGCTATGTTGGAACAATTGCACCAGAAGGCTTCCCCATTTTTTTTATTATGTTCGAACAATTATTCCAAAAGACGAAATATTTTTTTATTATGTTGGAATAATTCTTCTAGCTTCAAAATCGCGTTCAAAAGAATATTCCACCAAAAAAACATCCAAATATATTCAAGTGGGATCTAATTTTGAAGATTTCGTCGTAAAAAACACAGTGGTGTAGTTGGATTTTTATTTGGATATACGGTTCGGGAAACATAACTTTTTTTCTTGTTTGGTTTGATCACGTGCCTAGACTATTATTACTTATGTGATATCTTAACTTCTAGTCAAATATGTGGTTCCTGGCAGCTCCAGGTTAATCAGGCGCATGCTGTTGACGAGTACACCACGGGCCGTAGGCCCATGCAAAAATAGCAGATCGGCTCAACAAAATCAGCAGCTGCAGAGGATATGGGGGAAAAAAGCATCTGCAGGTGAGGGCTCGCTACGCTTGCGCTCTCCTGCGTAGGGGTTGAAAGAACACGAAAATCCCATTCCTACCGGCACCGAATTTTATATAAACCGATCGTGTACCGTTTCTGCATGAAAAAAGAGGAAAATCAGCGGTTATGGGAACAGAAACAGGAGCGGGTGTTTCCCGTCCGTTTTCGTGGTTACCGTATTACATCAAGAAATTCTTGTTGGTTGTTCCCGTATTCAGCTTGCATACCAATTCAGCCCAGCACCTCCCCCGCAACTCCCTCTCAGCCCGGCCCACACCAGCCCACCATTCCAACAAAACCCTCCAAACCCTAATCCCCCACCCGAGTTCGGCTCCCACCATCCCATGGGCCACGCCCCACTCCCACCTCCCAGTACCAAACTCGACTCCTAGCTGCCACACGCGCCCGCCGCCCGACATCACGCCGACACGCTGGCGACTGGAGTCCCTGCCTCCCTGGCCGCACGCAGCATGCAGTTGCAAGAGCAGAATTGTAGCAGGCGCTGCGCCAGCGCCGCGCGCGTGCCCCTGTCTGGCTGTCTCCTCGAGTTTGCGACACCCTAAGAGCACGTATAATGGGTGGCTGAGAGTCTACATAGACCAAGAGAGAAGAAGGTGGGCGTTTGGCTATCCGCCCGCTCAAGCCGGCTGGGAGGTCCTGCATGCATTTTCATTGGTTGAAATAGTGGACCCCACCATCATCATTGCATTTCTCCCCGCCGGCTGTGGGCTGCGGGCGTGGCTATTAACCATGTTCTAAGCCTACTGGACATGGAATCCACGGCCGGCGGCACACCAGGCACAAAGATGCCACGGGATGCTGCATGTCTGGCTGTCTGCTTTCTGTTGGTATGTTGCCTATTGGATCATGGATGTGGTGTCGCATTGTTGCTCCGCGCCTGAATGTTTGGTTATATCTCTTATTTCAATATAACTTATGCGTATCTGTAAGGCCCTGTTTAGTTCTCAAAAAGATTTGCCAGTATCCGTCGCATCGAATCTTCGGACACATGCATGAAGCATTAAATGCAATTGAAAAAATAACTAATTACACAGTCAAACTGATTAGTACGAGCTGAATCTTTTAAGACTAATTAGTCCATAATTGAACATTATTTGTCAAGTAATAACGAAATGTACTACAATACCAAAACCCAAACTTTTTCACCAACTAAACACGCCCTAACTATTTTCTCGAGCTTCTTGTTTGAAGGGGTTACGTGCCTGAATGTTTGGTTATATCTCTTATTTGAATATAACTTATGTATATCTGTAACTATTTTCTCGAGCTTCATGTTTGAAGTGGTTACATGTATTTTTCCGTCTTAAGTTACCGATTTCCGATCATAAACATATTACCGATCGATATGTTCAATTCTCGATATCCAATAATATCAATTTCGTTTTCCCATCCGTCTCTTTCTAGTTCCCCCTGCTGCTCCAGGCAAAAGAAATAGGATCAGAAATAGTTCCCGACGTTTTCAACCGGAGGAGGGCAAACAAGGTTATCTTTTAGTTACTCCGGTTTCTCCTTCCCTATCTACTTTTTTTAGAGACCCGAGCCGAATTCTTGTTGAGATCAAAATGTTGTGTCTCTCGGCGGTGAGGAATCCAAGTCCAAGTCGGCCAAATTCAAAAAAAATAAAATGTCCAAGTCGGCCAGAAAACGATTGGCTTATGAGGTTATTGGGCCAGAAAATGCGAACGAACGAGCCCACAGCCCATGATAAATAAACCCCTCTCTCCTCTTGGCCTCGGAGACCAACAGTCCAACTTACCAAACTCCTCGGTCCGGCGGCGGCGAGACGCCATCTTCTTCTTCCTCCCCAAGGAGCTCACCGCGCCACCTCGCGCGCGCGCAGATCGCACCGAAGGCAATGGCGCCCCCCGATCCCGCCGCGCAAGAGCCCTCCACACCCGCCGCAGCTGGCCGAGACGAGGCGCCGCGAGAACCGGTCCCGGAATCAGCCGCGCCCGGAGCGGCGGCGGCGGCGGCGGCGGCGGAGGCGGAGGCGGAGAAGGGGGAGGAGGAGGAAGGGGAGTGCGGGTTCTGCCTCTTCATGAAGGCCGGGGGCTGCAAGGACGCCTTCGTGGCGTGGGAGGAGTGCGTCGAGGCGGCGCAGAAGGAGGGCGCCGACATGGTCGAGCGCTGCCACGAGGCCACCGCCAACCTCAAGGCGTGCATGGACGCTCACGCCGACTACTACGCGCCCGTGCTCCAGGCCGAGCAGGCCGTCAACGAGCGCGCCGCCGCCGCTGCGAAAGAGGAACCAGCGACCGATGCGGAGAAGAAGGGAGAGGCCGCGCCGCAGCAGGCTGCTTCGCCATCGACGGCCCCCGGCGAGGGGAAGAAGGGAGAAGCAGTTGCCGAGAAGGTTTGAGTAACTAACAATTGGCGGATTGGTTATTAGGTTCATACTTCCTGAGGTTAATTTTGGTTCCCTTTGTGGGGGAAATAAGGCTGTTCCATGCTTAATTGTTGGGACGACGCCTAATTGCTGGGACGTTGCTTTCAATTTACGGAAGAAATTCTGATACTGTGCTGTTACGTGACCTTGATAATGCTACCTGTGGATTATTGGCTCTCTATTCGTGCATTGAAATTGCAAAATCCTCTGTTGTTTGCAAAAAATTGTTGCTGGGTAGTTCATTAAACAGATTCCACTAGTAACTGCAATGTTTAAGAGAGATGTGTTGAGATTATTCTACTGGATAGGCCTGAGAATCATACAATTGGCAATCATGATTATCTTGCATAGTCAGAGAATAGTGCTCTGTGTAAGCGGTAACTGTGGTGTTCTAAACTGGATATGGCCTCATCAGGCTACTGTGAGATTAAACTTTTGATCTATAATTCGCAGTGGTGACAGAACTCTTAAAGGAGAGCATCTCCAGCAGTTTGGCAAATCGAGTTGCCATCTTTGATTTTTGGCAAAAACGTTAAAAATACTCCTCCAACAGTTTGACAAAAGACTTGGCAATTTCTTATTTACAGTCATACCATTAGTTTCGGGCTCATTATGTGGAAACAAATCTGTTTCAGAATGCCATAAGACTAAAATCTGCAATGAAAAAGGAAAATGCCATATTTGGTTGTGGTATTGGTTCTGTTTGATGGGATAATCCAGTTTACGATTTCATCCAAGATTATGATTTCTGGCATGCTCAGATAAAGCATTCATTTTTGGGGTTCTCTTAATCTTACATCATAATCATCTCCAACGCTGAGATGGTTTCTTTGCTAGCACAGCAATTGCAGCCAGTTATGCTGTTTGTTTTGAGTATTTTCCTGCTTCAGTGTTGGTCTACAGAGTTTTTAAATAGAGTTCTTACAATTTACTCATTGGAAGAACGAACTATTCCACCATTTTCTTTCTGTTCATTGAAAGTATTATGACAGTAAAACAGGATTTTACAGTTTAGGATTATGAGTATATATGTTATGTTTGTTTCTAGCTACCAGATGGTATTAAGTTTTCCGTTTTGGAATGATATGGATTCCTTGCATAGTATTTCTTTTGAGAAAAAAAAGTCAGTGGATCAAGGTCAGTTATAAAGATTGCGTGTTGGTGTTTCTTTATGCCAACATACCTTTTGTTTCTTTTTGTGAATTCCAGTTTTTCTTGTCATCATGCATAAATCGAAATCCGCCCTATCTAATGAAGATTTCTGGAAAGGAACCATAAAGGGGGCTCTTTTGAATTGGTTTCTCTGTGTCTGTTGCCCGCAGATGGCTTGGCTGTTATCTATTGGGGAAGGCTTCCCTGATTCACAAAGTTCAGATAATGCAGCTCGATCACGTTACTATTTGTCATCTACTCTCTGGTTAATATGCTGCTGGTTGCCATGTTGTGTTTGTTTAATCCATTGCCAGCATCATCTCAGACAAGAAACAGGATCAAACAGTCATCAGCGCACATGAATCTCCGTCTAATTGAACAGGACAATAGCTTTCAAACATGAACCTTTAGTGTCTGCATATGCATCAAATGAACTTGCAGGTTTTACAGGAAGTCAGGAACACTGGTTCATCTTGGTTTGGTGCAGGAGAAGCTGCTGCCTCTTTCACTGCCCCTGCAACACAACCGCTGAACCACATACCCGGATAACCCGGATCCAAGAATGAGTTGCCGTCCTAGAGCCACCAGGCGGCGGCGAGGGCTCTCTGCGCCTGGCCGCCCGCCGCCGCCGTCACGCCTTGAGCAGGTCGCGGCAGCCCCGTGGCGCCGCGCAGGCCCACCTCCCATCGCCGTCGCCGGCCATGTTCGTCAACGACGAGTGGAAGACGTCCTGGCGGTCCTGCACCGGGTGCAGCGTTGCCGCCTTCGACGCGCTGTCCTCAGTAGGCTCAGGTCCTCCCGGGGGCGCCGGGTCGCCGGCGGCGAGGCTCCTGGTGTTGAGGAAGCGGCCGCCAGAGCCCCGCGCGCGGCGGAGCGCGTGCAGGTGCCGCGACTCGTGGAGGTACGGCTGCACGGCGAGTGCGACGGCGAGCCGGTGCAAATGGAAGAATTGAGATGAATCGTCTGACCCAGTGAATTCAGCAGAGAATCGATGATGCTCTGCTGCTTACCTTGCGGTTCCTGGAGGCCCTGAGGTCCCTAGCCGCCCTGGCGCGGGCCAGGCGCCGCCGGAGGATGCCTTTGAACTGCTTGGCGTTCACGTAGACCGGCTCCTTGGCGGCGACCGCCGGCGGCAGGAGCACCCTGCCGTGCTTCATTTGCAAATGGTGAGGTGAGGAACGAGAGTCAGCACAGCACATCTAGACACTACAGGTCCGATGCAGATTCATGCTATATCCTATTAGTACTGCACATCTGAAAGATTAGCAGCTTCCTTGTCTTGATGCTCAAATGCTGAGCTGAGACATTCAGACATTGGTGAATTTCAACTGAAATGATCATGGATCAAGAACATGATGAGAAGGGAGCGAGATGGCTTACCATAGCTTGAGCTCCATATGGAGAGTACAGACCATAGCTCTGCCGCTGACCAGCACCGGCATTGTTGCTCCACACCTTCAGTTCAAAAGACAAAGGAGTAAAAGGCCAAGATGTCGAAGCATATGGGTTTACGGACTCGAACAGCCATGGCTAACTCTCACCATGGACTGCCCAAATGCCAGATCGAAAGGGCCATGGTACTTGTGCAACTCCGGGTAGGCGGCCATGCCTGCTGCGGAAGGCTCATGATATTTGTGGTCTTGCGGAGGGTCAGAATCGCCTGAAATCACAAGTGTTTATCAGCTCTCACCTTTTGCGTTTACCTCTCTTGTTTGGACAGTATTTTTTATAGCTTCACAGAATTTTACTTAGATTATCTTATGGGTAAATTCCATTTTTAGCCATCCAACTATCACAAAAATTTGATTTTCGTCATTCAACTCCAAAATCGAATATTCTTGACCATCAAACGACTTTGCTAGGTGGTTTGGCTGATCGTGTATGCCTTACGAAAAAAATACATTAAGAATATTTCATTGTTATTTTCATATGTTAGTAAGATTTAATACGAAACTGATTTTAGAGATAAAATTCCGCATGAACAGTAAACATGGAAACTTCATAATGTAAGGATATTAATAATCTCTTGAAGGCGTCTATAGGGATAGAAAGTAATGAGGTGGGTCCATATGTGTGTGTATACAACTATACAAGTGTGTGTGTGTACAACTATACAAGTGTACGCACATGTACTGAAAGGTGGAGGAGCCCTATCGAACTGGTCACGAAACCTCACCAAAGTGCGTCACCAACCTCACCTCACCTAGGACATCAATGAAGGAGAAGGACCCAGCACACAGTATTTAATTATCCTAGGATTAGGACCACACTGCCACCAAATGGTAGCATAGTCATTTAACCGTAAGGTACGGCCGGCGGCCGGCATTCAGAACGGCGGCGTCAGGTACACCGGCCGTCGTCATCAAGGACGGCGTCGGCAACGTCCGCCCCAACACGGGCAATTTTGCCATAGGACATCAAAGAAATGTGGTATTAGCTCATGGACATCGCTTAATTCTAAATTTGCTAATGGACACTAGTGTTTTGTGTCTATTTGCTAGTGGACATTGAAGAAAATAAAATATTCATTTTTTTGTTTCAGTAGAGATACAATGGGTGGAAAAGTCAAATTTGTCCTTGTTAAAGTCGTATCCCAGCGACTGTGCTTTGCCTCTGCCGGTTTGCTACAGCGGCGGCGGCGCCGCTGCATGGCCGGCCAGCAAAGACATCGAGCTGCGAGGCCGCGGTGACAATTCCAGGGGAGGCCAAGCCGGAACAAGTCCCCGGTGCCGCCGCCCGCACCCCCTCGGCCTGCGTGCCGCTGGCCACCCGCTCCGCCCGCCACCCGCGCCGGCGCTCGAGAGGAGGCGCCGCGCTCGCCCACGGCCGCCGCAGGGGAGTGCCGCGCCGAGGGAGCAGGGGAGAGCTGCTCGCCCAAGGCCACCGCCCGGGGAGGAGGCGCTCGCCCACCGCCGCGGAGAGGGACGGATGGGGCGGAGTGCCGGCGGCGCCTGGATCTAGCGTGGGTGGCCGCCGGAGCCCCCGCCCGCGCCGGCCGCCGCCGCACGCAGCCCTCGCCCGCACCGGCCGCCGCTCCGGTCAGCCGAGCGGCCCGGCGGAACGCGTCGCCGACGGCCCGCCTTGCGCGCAGCCGCAACTCGGCGCGCCTCTACTATCGCCCTTCCACACTGGTGCTGGGCGCTGCCGCTCGCCCCTTGACGCGGCGCCGGCCGGCCACCGCTCGTTGCGCCGCACCGGCCGGCCGCGTCCCCCTCCACGCAGGCCGGCTCCGCCGCCGCACAGGCAGCCGCACGCCGCCGCCGCACAGGCAGCCGCTGCCGCGCAGGCCGGCCCGTCGCCACACAGGCCGCCCTGATGCTGGAGTCCCATCTGGTGTGGTTCCCAAGGAGCGAGGACATCCTCCCACTCTTCCACCACTCGCCTGAGGCCCGTCCGTCGTAGCACAGCTAGCGGAGGCGAGGCCTCATCCCGTCCCGAGCCGCACGGTCTCAATGGACAAGAAAAATGAATTTGTGGACCACCTAAACCAAGGGCAAAGAAGACTTTTCACATTCTTTCTCTCTCCTCTCAAGCCTGAAATTAATATTTTATTATCTCTAATGTCCACCAGCAAATAGACTCAAAACAATAGTGTCTATCGGCAAAGATGCATTTGAGTAGTGTCCTTTAGCAAAGAACGACATTAAAGAGTGTCCAAGAGCAAATTTGCCCCCCCAACACCGACCAACAGGTGGTGGAGGTGGATCACCATGGCGAAGGTTCCATAGTCCATTATTGATCCATCCCCAGGTGATGGAGTCGTGATCACAGTTAACCAAACCGGTGGGAATCGATTCGGTTTCACCGGTTACCGGTCAAACCGGTCCGGTCCGATTTCGGTTGGGACCGGTACCAAATTGGCTTAAATTCAAAATTTAAATTAAAATAAAAAAAGAAAAATTTCTTAAAAATATTTTAAAAATATTTTAAGGTGCGACGAATCTAATGGTGTCAAATTTTCTCAAAAATTCGTCTATTTAGTATAGTTTGCGGGCATATGAAGTTAAATCAAAAAAGAAAAAATGAGCCGGCCCATTAAGCCCCACCGCATATGGCGACCGGTCAAACCAGGAAACCATTTTTAAACCGTCGGATTTTTTGTTAAAACACCGGTAACTGGTCAGACCGGACCGGTAAACCGGTCGAAACCGGTTACACATGTGCTTTTGAATTTGGATTTGAATTTAACCAGTTTCCGGTCAAACCGGTCCGGTAAACCGCTACCGGAGGGTGGCGGTTTGACCGGACCAGTCGATTTTGTAAACCCTGGTCGTGATAACAAAGTCGACCAAAATCTGGAAACTTACCAGAGCTGAAGCTGATCGGAAACTTAGCGGCAAACCCCTGAGCAGTAGTCGCCCACCACGGTGCCGCGGTTGCGCCGCCGCCATGGCCCCTGCCGCCGTCGGCGACCACCTGGAATGCTAGCCCGTGCTCCTGGAAGCACATTGCCGCCGCCTGCACACCAACAAAGCAAATACATAGGAACTGTGCGTCATAGCAGATAGCTGCTGCTGTTCATGTTCCTCCCAAGAACAGCTCGATCAAGAGGTCTACCTCTACCAGCTGGTTATCAGTTATCACTGTCAGAGGGCAATGCAAAGAGGAGCTAGTGTGTTCGAGGGGGGGGGGGGGGGGAGGAGCTAGACTGGAACAAGAACTGCTGCTAAATAGGTTCTGGCAGAATGAGCACTTACACTCCTCATGGTCGGTGGCTACCGGCTGCTGCTTCCAAGACGACGACAGTCACCTCAAGACAGAATCTGTATGCCTTGCCTGCTGGTGACTGGTAACTGGTGATGAGTGTGTTTATATGCGAGCTAAGAGGGAGGGAGAGCTTTGATTTAGGTTTTGTTTAGATTACTTTGTATTTTGCATTTTTATATTTTTGAAAGAAAAACTTCAATATTTGAAGTATTAAATATAGATTAATCACAAAACTAATTACAGATCTCGTCTGTAAACTATAAGACGAATCTAATGAGTCTAATTAATTCATCATTAGAACATGTTTACTATAGCATTACTGTAGCAATTTAATATATAATTACGTCCTAATTAGGCTCAATAGATTCGTCTCGCGATTTACAGTTCATTTATGTAATGCAATTTATTTTTCGACTATATTTAGTACACCATGCAAATAATTTATAAAAATTTTATATTTTACCTTTTGAGATCTAAACAGATTGTTGTGTCGCCATTGAATCGCCGTCCGTCCATGCGGTTCAGGAAGGGGATCGAGCTACACGACGGCATTAAGTGAGCCACGACAGCGGCAGGCCTATAAATTTGGCGCCGGGGAATGTAAATGCCGGTCGTTTCAGCTGCAGGCCCCTCCCATCCAGAACACTGTAAATGAATCAAATTTGAACGGTGTTTCATTTTTTACTTCCCGCGTGAAACCATCACAAAGAACTAGTAACTTCGAGCTGATACACTAGTTACTATGCACCCTGAATCCCTGATGCACCCGGGAGACGGGCGGATCCAGTAGGGGCTGAGGGGGCTCAGCCCCCTACTGGTTGCAGCGTCCATTAGAAACAAAGGGGAGCTAGGGAAAAAGAACATGGGAGAAGAAAAAAATAGAGAGAGGAGAGGGTGGGGAAGAGGTGAAAGAAGACATCAGCCCCCCTACGTCTCTTGGCTAGATCCGCCACTGCCTGGAGAGGGACGCTCCTCAGCGCTCCAGGCCTCCACGAATCGACACGTGCACGGGAGGGGAAGACCGACACGGGCCATCGATTCCTAGGCGGTGCGGCGCCGATTCCCAGGCGCTCGGTGCCGCACCGCCTTCGCTTCCTGTGGAGCTCACCGGGATCTGTTTGGCTCTCCTTCTCCTCCACGGCCCTCTCGGCCACTCACCCGCCGTGCCGCTGTTGCCAAGCTCGAGGCCGCGCCGCCGTCCGCCTTGCTCTGCATGCTCGCCGGCCGGCCGGCCGCCCTTGTCTACTCTAATGATCATTGAGAAAGAGCTCTGGAAAGAAAGCCAGAAAGGTGCGTGCCAACTGCCCGCCGCCCCTCGCTCTCCGCAACTGCAACCTTGATGCCATCCAGCTACGGATGCACGAGCGAACAGCACGCCACAGCAGGTTGCAGGCTTGCAGCGACAGCTGAGAGATGCGAGATCGATGCGACTGCTGCTTGCCACTTTGCCAGGTTAGTACCCTGGTAGGTAGACACCACTAGAGGCAGAGCACAGCCAAGGCATGGCGGCGTTTGCAGTGCAGCAGCAGATGCGACCCCGTTGGTTCGTCTCAACTCTGAAGATTGGCTCGGCAATACGCCCTTTCCCCGATCGAGTACACTGGTTCAGAAAATGTTCGACCGTGTTCGTCGAGCCGAGCGTAGGGGGGCAGGTGCGAGCGACAGGAGCGCGCGCGAAGAAGGCGACGGGCGGTGGCCCTGCCCGCGTCGTCGAGCAGCGCCCGCCGCCGCCGCGCGGAAGCAGCTGAGAAGAACCAACGAAAAGGGGCGGCTGCCGCGGTCGTGGTCGCCGCACATGTTCCGGCAGCCGCGCCGGCGGGAGGGGATGCGTTGGGCAGTGGGCACCTGCGGCGGCCCACGACGCGGCGACGGGCATCCCCGGCCTCCGTGCGTGCCCCGCCCGCGCCCGCGGCTGCTCGTCCATCTCTGGTATTAGCTGAGTCCTGAGGGGAGCCGAAGGTGCTTCGTCGTGGTTCCGGCCGGGAACACGCGATCACGTTGGCTGGTTGGCCGGCCTGGCCCAAGCCCAAGCCCAATAGATTGCTGGGCAGCACAAAGTAACAGGCCCAAAGCTCCAAAGTGGGCCTGGCTTTGCTCCCTCTGTCGATGTGTTGCAGGGTAATAAGCCCAATAAATCCATTTATTTTGCAGGCAATGGAACGATAAACTTTTAAAAAAAACAAGCTTAGTCATCGTTAGGTTCAATTAAAGGAGGCGTGTTGGGCCGTTTCTCCAGAAGTTTGCAAAGAGAGAGAAAAAGAAACCACTACCACAAATTCAAACTCGAATGTGATTCGATTCCGGCACCACTGCCAACTTACCGTGCCTACCATTTCGCTGATATGACAAAAGCCATGGTTGATAAATAAAGGATTAAAACAAAGTAATGCCCTTATTAAATAATGGGGAAAAGCTAATGACCAGAAACAAAAAAAAAAGTGCGCGAAACACAGCGCCGTGGTCTCGTGGCAGCCGGTCGCCTTCTCTATTCTCTAGCGCATTTTTTGACTGGTGGGTCCGGTCGGTTTCGCGTGGTGCTCGGTAATTTCGGTAGAATTTTGCACGAATCAGAAAAAAAAACTTTATTACATTTTTACCAACACAAAAGTAGAAAGACGGACGGCCCCAAACGTCTCATCGGTAGGGCTGGGCACTTTTTAACCGAGAACCGATCACCGAACCGAACCGAGCCGAACCGAACCGAAAGTGTTGGTTTTTCGGTTTTCGGTTTCGGCTTCGGTTTTCAGATTTTGCTAACCGATGTTATCGGCTCGGCTTCGGTTCTCGTCGCTGGCGCACCGAACTCCCGAACTAACCGAAGTTCGGCAGCGCCATCCGCCTTCGGCCTGCGATCCTGCACCCCTTCCAACTTCAACACTCTGCCCCGGCAGCCCATCTAGCTTCTTGGCCCAACAACGTAGCCCAGTCCTCACCCACACAGATTGCTGAACTCCTGTGTCCGCGTTCATTCTATTCTGCCCCCGTACCCTATCCCTCGAGGCTTCTCGTTCTCTCTCGCATCCGTGGACGGCGGCGGCACCCATCCGAAGGGACGCACGAGCTGCGCTACGCTCGCGAGGCCAAGTTGCGCTACGCACGATGGCCGACGGGTCTACGCGAGACCAAATAGCCAGAGTGCAAGATGGCAAGAGCTGGCGGCGAGCAGGACACCGTACGTCCACGTGCTATGGCAATGATGGCATTTCGAATTGATTTTGTTAGCTTCTAGCCTTGCGTTCTTGATCTGTAAGTTCGATTACTAGTTTGTGATTAGTTTTTGCTCTCACGGCCCTTGATTTGTTGGCATCGACCGGATCTGTTTTGTTCTAATTTCTTGATGCAAGTTCATCTGTAGTTCGGTTGAACCGAAAAACCGAACCGATGAACCGTAAACCGAAGACGTCGGTTTTCGATTTTGACACAGACCGATCGGTTTGCGATTTCTATAAACCGAAATTCTTGAAAACCAAATAAACCGAACCGATTAGCCCGAATAAACCGAATGCCCACCCCTACTCATCGGCTCTCGGTTGGTCGGCCCGGTTCCGGGGTTCCCAGAGACGCGGGCTTGTGGGTCCTGCCAGTTCGCCGTAGGCCCCGCCTGGCAGCCAGCCAACATTTGCTAACAGCCCGCTACGCGACAAGCCTCTCGCCACGCGGCCGCACCCGTCCCCATCCGTCGCCACGTAACCGCCCATCCGACGGCCCACCTTCATCCATAGCCGCAGCCGTGCGTCCTCCGCCGTCCGAACCCCGCCCCGCCTCCTGCCTCACCCGCTCGCCCACTCGGCCCACTCACTGCGATCCGGCCCCGCGGATCCCGACCCCGCGTGTCAGCGAGCGCAAAAGCCCACGCGCGCCGTCTGGCCGAGCCGAGCCGCCCGTGAGTGGGAGGGAGCCGAGAAAGCGAGGGGGAGAGGAGGCGGACGCGGACGCGAGCGAACCAGAGAGGCCACCTCCCCGGAGCACTCACTCCCCCTCACCCTCGTCGCCATCGCCCCCCGCCTCCTCGGCGTCGTCTCCCCCTTCCCCCCTTCCCTCCCCGATCGGAACCGCGGCCTCCGATCGATCGCCGGGATGCGGTTCTAGCGCGGCTCGCCGGGTCCCAACGATTTCCCGACCGAGCCCCTGAATCCCCGCGCGCCACGCGGGGGCCGGGGTTGTGTGCGTGTGACACTCCCCCCGCGCGCGCGCCATGGTTGTGTCCTCGCCGGTGGTGCTGTCGCTGCTGCTCCTCGCGTCGCTCACGGCGCTGCTGGTCGTGGCCCCGCGCCTGTCCCCGCCGCCGCAGCCGCCGGCGGCGGCGGAGGCGCCGCCGGCCGGCGCGGGGGTGGGGGCGGCTGGCGGCGCGGACGGGGCGGCGGGGGTCTGGGGCGTCGGCGCCGGGGAGGAGGCCGACGACCTGCGGCTGTTCCGGCGCGCGGCGCTGGAGGAGGCCACCGCGGCGGGGGAGGCGGAGGCGGCGGGCCCGCCCAAGGTGGCGTTCCTGTTCCTCACCAACTCCGACCTCACCTTCGCGCCGCTCTGGGAGCGCTTCTTCGCCGGGAACGAGGCGCGCCTCAGCGTCTACGTCCACGCCGACCCGGCCGCGCGCCTGCGCCTCCCCGCCACGCGCTCCTTCCGGGGCCGCTTCGTCGCCGCCAAGCCCACGCGCCGCGCCGATGCCAGCCTCATCGCCGCCGCGCGCCGCCTGCTCGCCGCCGCGCTACTCGACGACCCCGCCAACGCCTACTTCGCGCTGCTGTCGCAGCACTGCGTCCCGCTCCACTCCTTCCAGCGCCTCTACGCCGCGCTCTTCCCGCCTCTCATCCGTCAGCAGCGGCGGCCCCCCAGCTACATCGAAGTGCTCACGGGCGAGCCGCAGATGCCGGCGCGCTACGCGGCGCGCGGCGAGGGCGCCATGCTCCCCGAGGTCCCCTACGACCGGTTCCGCATCGGCTCCCAGTTCTTCACGCTGGCACGCCGCCACGCCGTGCTCGTCGTCCGGGAGCGCCGCCTCTGGCGCAAGTTCCGGGTGCCCTGCCTCCCGGAGATGGCCCAGGACTCGTGCTACCCGGAGGAGAACTACTTCCCGACGCTGCTCGACATGGCCGACCCCGCCGGCGTCGCGCGGTACACGCTCACCCGCGTCAACTGGACCGGCAGCGTCGCGGGCCACCCGCGCACGTACACCGCGCCGGAGGTCACGCCGCGGCTCATCGCCGAGCTCCGCGCATCCAACAACACCCTCCCGCACATGTTCGCGCGCAAGTTCGCGCCCGACTGCCTCGGCCCGCTCCTCGCCATGGCGGACACCGTCATCTTCAAGGACTGATGGAGGAGCTGCTCTGCACGGTCGAGGTACAATCTGAGCCTGAGCTTCCCACCTGTCTGAACTGCAACCTTCAGACCTGCTTAAAAATTTCAGTACTTGTTGATCTTCCTCGTGAACCTTTCTGCCAACATCGAGTACTGAATTTACATTTCTAGTAGAATTCTAAAAGTAAATTGAATTGAATCTGTAGTGTAGTTCGACACTGCAAACTGAATTAAGATGTGGTAAATCGTTATGGTTGAAACAAGAAAGGCTTGGTTCTGTCAGCGTAGCGATTTTGTTTTGCTGCTCTTAATTTGACACTGCAAATTAGTACGGCCCCAATTAAAATCATAAGAACCCACTCCTGTGTTGCTTTGCTTCACGAGATTGTGACGAAAGCGATGCCTTGATTGGTGCAAATGGGAAGCCTTGTCCTGCAAATCGCAAGAAAACCACCCACTAGTGAGCTCCTGCACGGACGTGTCCTAGATTAGACAACGATATCCGAATCGAAGTCTCTGACGGGCGCTGCCGGCTGCCATGCATTTGTCGCCTCATTTGACTAGCCCGGCCCGTCTGATCTTTCCGCGCGGTTTACGTTGTCGTGGTTGCTTCGTTTCATGCTTGCATTTTTGATTGATCAAATCAGGCTGCTATCTGCCGGTCTAACAACTCCGTTTGGATCATCCTTTGCAGGGATCATGCCGGGCCCGTCGACAAAGAAAGCTGTGGCCTTCCTCTTTGGCCTTTTGCAGTTTGCATCTTCAAAGTTCTTCAGAGTCAAGACTATGAGATTATTCCCCACGTCTGTTGAGAAGAAAGAAAACTGTTCAGTTCCTCTCCTCCTCCTCCTCCTCCCTGTGCTACTGTAGTGCCTCTGTAATTCCTGTATGTAGACTACTAGTAGAGAAGAAAGCGACGGCCTGAAGCGAAGCGGCAGGCGTTGCACTTGCAGGATCATCAGACGATGACGATCCATCCATCCATCTGATGTGTGTATTTTACCTGGAGCAGCCAAAGAAGGCTGCCTGAATGCATAAAAAAGGTGATGGATTTGCCTACATAGATAATATAAGCCCCTCTTGTACAGCTTGTTACTCGTGGACTCTGCTTTCGTGTATGTGCATAAGCAAAGGTTGCTTGCAAATTTCAATCAGATTGGGGTCAACTGCACTTCGCAGTGGCCGGAGAAAAGCTTGCCTGCAGAAATGCAGAATTATTCACCTGCTGCACAATTGCATAACCAATCCCCTTCCTTCTCCGTTTTTGTATTGTTCAGTCCAAAAGAAGATAAAGATAGAATTGCATAACCAATGTTTTTGCGATGAATTGTGCAGATCCTGGAGGAGCAGCTTGCTTGCAGAGAGGCAGTTTCTGACGCAATACTACACAGCTTTGGCTTTGTTTAGATGCACTCAAAATTTTCAAATTTTAGAAAATTCTCCATCACATCAAATCTTTAAACGCATACATGAAATATTAAATATAACTAAATAACATAACTAATTACATAATTTGACTATAATTTGCGAGACGAATCTTTTGAGATTGGTTAACCCATGACGGAAAAATAATTATCAAATACAAACGAAAAGTGCTACAGTACTTTACACCCAAAATTTTTCGCATCTAAATAAGACCTTAGTTTTTGGCATTGCTCATTCAGTCCTCAAGCAGATCGGCAAGATGCCCTTTCTGCGTGCCTATTGGTTACCACTCGCAAGATGAGACTTGAGACCCCGAGTTCGAACTTCGTGGACGACGCAGATGTGGCAGCAGAGCCGCGGCAGGCACTACTCGGGCGTTCCGAGCAAGAGATTCTCCAGCGAAACGAAGCGCCGAGCTCGCCGTGCCGACGGGTTGACCCCCCGGCACTTGCGGATCGAGGAGACCTTGATCGGCCAGCCAGGCTGCCGGGCATGCGGATGCGCCACGCCGACGCGCGGGGGTGGCCGCGTGGCGAACGCGCGCTGTGACCGGCGCCCATGTACACGTGAGCGGCATGCATGACCTCGCCTGGTGGAGGTGGGCGTGCGCGGAGGGGCAGAGGCAGAGGCTGTCACGGCCCCGGCTTGCAGGCCGCAGATCCGAGGACCGAGGCGACGCCACGCCCACGCCGACGTCGTCGCCCACGCCCGCTCCCACGCCGTGCCGCGCGGCACATGAGCCCGCTCCCACGCCGTGCCGCGCGGCACATGAGCCCTCGCAACCTGCACCCGTGCCGTGCTCGGCGCACGTGCTGATGAGTGATGGCCGCCCGCCCCCCTGCCGCCACCTTGCCACGGCACCCCTGCTGGCACTGGCGGGCAGGGAGGCAGGCACCGCGGCGTCTCGCCAAGAACGGTGACGAGGGGCCGGGACCGAGGACGGCACGTAGCGTATACTCACATGAACGCACCCAAGGATCACGTGCCACGTAAGAAAAAGTGACACGTAAACCGGTACGGTCAACGGGTGGGGTGGGTGTCGGTCGAGCCCCGTCCCGACGTGGTAAAAACTAGGACTCCATTCCGTGTAATTTTCTTTCGACAGGCTCGCCTCTTTGTTGCACGCCATTGCTATTTTTTTTTTTCTTGAGTGGCCATTGGTGAACAGAGGCAAAGCCTCTTCCCTTTGCCGATACCACCGTCGCTTGCGCAGTCGACATTACCACTACGGGCCGGGGCCCACCATTTCCGTCTTCTTCTTCCTGGGTGGCCTGCCTGCCTGGCGTTGCAAGGTCGGCCCTTTCTGCCCTCGCGGGCCTTTGGTTCTCACCTTGGTGAGGGCCCCCGGAGCCCGGAGGAAGGAAGGCAGCCAGCCCACCTTGGCCCACCCGTCCAGGAACCTCACCGTTCTGACCTGTCACGTTCCGGCCCCATCACATTCGGACTCGGCTCCTGACTAGTCGTCGCGGATAATATAAGTACTCTATCGAGTTTAGAATTAAAAACCAGCGCTAACTTATATCTTCACCCTAAATTATTATTCATTTTATTATTTCTAGATTTATAAATTTCATTATAATATACATATATTATCTCTAAATTTATAACAAATTCTATAAATTTAAAAAAGCTAAAACGATCCATAATTTAAAACGAAGGTAGTGTCTTATATTCTGGTTTCCAGATAATCCACATCTTGCGATCAGGCGTGGCTTATTAGCGTCGCTCTCTCCACACCAAGCATCAAACGGTGGTACAAGAGAGCTCCAACGTCAGCGACGACGGGTCTCCAAGCCAAACGTCCTTCCTCCGCCGTCGCCAACTCGCCGTCGCCGAGCAACATCCAACAGATGTGTGAACAAACAAAATCCGCCTGCGTGCCGGGCACCTTCCTCAGGAATGGGGGATTTTTCTGCGGTATTTTCCTATCACCGACGTGTGAGGTCGGCCTCATAGCGACATTACACTTAAGTAACCGTCATGTCAGAGGCACGCACAAGCCAGATGTTGACATTACACTTAAAGGGTATGTTTAGTTCCACTCCGTAAACGCAAAAAAACCGTAAACGTATTAAAGTGAAAAGGAATCTTACTAATTTGAAGTACTAAATGAAGTTTATTTATAAAACTTTTTGCATGGATGAGCTGTAAATCGCGAGACGAATCTAATGAGCCTACTTAATCCATGATTCGCAACAGTGATACTACAGTAACCATCCGCTAATTATTGATTAATCATGAATTAATTAACATCTTTAGATTCGTCTCGCGATTTACAACCCATCTGTGCAAAAAAATTTATGAATAGACTTCATTTAGTGCTTCAAATTGGGAAGATTCGAAACGCAAATTTTTTTTGCGTTTACACCCTACCGAACTAAACACGGCCTAAGTAACCGTCGTGTGTGAACAAACAAAACTTTGTTATACTTCTGGTTATTGTTGTACCTTATCCTATACATCAATAATGGTGATGTGTCCATGTCCGAAACGATGCTGCTGGCCTGCTGTTGCGTGACTATGACCGCAGGGAGTAGTTAGCATAAGATGCGTAAAAGTAGATTATAAAGTACTGTAGTATTTTTGTTTGTATTTGGTAATTATTATTCGATTATAGATTAATTAGGCTCAAAAAATTTATCTCGCAAATTACAGACAAACTGTGTAATTAGTTATTTTGTTTAGCTATATTTAATACTTCATGCATGCGTTCACAATGTGACAAGGAATCTTATAAAATTTTGGAATTTTGAAGGTAACTAAACAAAGGGGTTAGTAGTTCACAAAGCACACCTAGATGCCTTCCTAGATCCAAACAAATCCACGCCAATCAAGCACGCATAAAACAACTGACCAACGCATTGACCACCTAAGCACGCCATGATTTCTCTTCTCTTCTTGGCCCTCTCCCTCCCTAAACACGCCATGTAATCCCGTTCTTCCCCGCCGAGCTGCGGCCGGAACGCCATTGATCGGCAGTAGCGGCGGAACGCAGAAGTTGCGTGCTCGATCAAGCCAGTCAAGTGCAGCGGTGATGAACGCGCCGCCGGGCGACGACGGCGGCGGCAGCGCGCACGGCGTCTTCGGGTCGACCGGCATCAGCGGGTTCGGCTACGGCGTGGGCGTCTCCGTCGGCATCCTCCTCGTCGTCTCCACCATCGCGCTCGCCGTCTACTTCTGCACGCGCACGTCCATGCCCGTGGCCGCTGCCGCCGCCGGCGGCGGAGGCGCGCCGCCGCGCCCCGACGTCGAGCGGGGCATCGACGAGGCCACGCTCGAGGCGTTCCCGGCGGTGGCGTACGCGGAGGCGAGGAAGGCGCGGCGGCGGGAGCGGCAGCAGCAGCAGCAGCAGGCGTGCTGCCCCGTCTGCCTCGACAACTACGGCGACGGCGACGTGGTCCGGGTGCTCCCCGACTGCGGCCACCTGTTCCACCGCGCGTGCGTCGACCCCTGGCTCCGGCAGCGCCCCACGTGCCCCGTCTGCCGGACCTCGCCGCTGCCGAGCCCCATGCCGACGCCGCTCGCCGAGGTCACGCCGCTCGCGTCCGCAAGGCCGTCGTGAGGCTTCTTCGTGCCTTTCTTTTTTACCAGCACTCTGCTTCGTTTCCTATTTGGTCGCCAACCATTTCATTCGTACACATACATAGCACGGTGTAATTAGGAGGTACCGCAAAAATGATTTCCTGGGGTTGTAAACTTTAGTAGAATAGCGTTCAGTGTACACATACATTGTAGTGTAGGACAGTTAAGAGGTTTTTGGTCTCTGAAGAATTTGAAGTTTCATCCATCTACACTTCACTCTGAACAGAAAGGGAACCATGAGTGTGCAGAAAGAAAATTGCTTAAAAGATTATGTGTGCAAAATAAAATCCGATTAGTGCTCCCCACTAAAAAAAACTGGAACTTTTGTTCTCCCAGTACAAACCTGCCATAAATCTCTGTTCTGTCACAACATTCACAACATTCTTGAAAAGTTCAGAACAAAAACCACATGTTCTTTCCATTTCAACATTCATTTTTACGAGAAGGTGTAGGAGGGACAATTTCAGCATTCACGAAACCTGTCACCTTGGTTGCTTCTATTGACACGAACAAATACCAGAATACCATCGGACAAAAACCTCGCACTTTTCTACGAGGAAACGCCAAGAAAGAAGAAACAGAGATGATGCGCAGAGAGGTGTAGCAGCAATCAGACATCAACCCCCCTGCACGAAGAATCATCCACACCTTGCCTTGCCCCCAAGCCGCTCGACCTTTCCCTGCAAGTACCTGACGATCTGCGGTATGGAGACGGCGGCGCCATCGCCGCCGCCGCCGGGCTCGTGCCTGGTGCACAGCCTCGCGACGTTGACGAGGTCCCGGAGCTCCCTGGCGTCGTAGACGCCGCCGAGGTCGGCGTCCACCATCCTGTGCATGGAGCCGGCGAACCCGGGCTCCTGCACCCACCGCACGAGCTCGCCGTCGCCGCCGGGCGACTGCCCCGTCACCAGCTCCAGCACCAGCACGCCGTACTGGAACACCAGCCCCGCACGCCTCTGCTCAACCTGGTCTGAACACCAGCACACACACACCATTCATGGTGTACAAAATTCAAGAAGGTGAGAGCAATGCATATTTGAAGTTTTGGGGAAAATCATTCAAATTGGTGCGTTTTCCGTGGATTGCAGCTGAAGTTTGCGTAGGGAAAACCTTGGAAGGATTCGGTTGTCGCGAGCTTCAAGTCGTCGCTGACCACGCCGACGTTTGATAGCTGAGAATGGAAAGGATTCAGGTTGTGCACTGTGGCCGAGATGTCAGAACGGCATTGTGCAGGTGAGCAGGTCTCACTCTCACCTTGGCGACGAAGTTGGCGTCCATGAGCACGTTGCCGGAGTCGACGGTGACATGGAACACCGGGGGGTCGCAGAAGTAGTAGAGGTATTCCTGAAACCATCCCAGGTTCAGAAACTGAACCAGTCAGCCAGTGACTCAGTATCACCGTTCAGCAGGATTTGGTGTGGTTAATCTGAATTTTCAAGCCATCTTATCTTAAATCCGAATTTCAAGTGTGATTTGGTGGTGTTTTACCAGTGCTGCTGCGACGTCAATGGCGACCTGCAGCCTGGTCCGCCAGTCCAACGGCGTCCTGAGAGGATCTGCCAGGAAAGGAACATCAGTGTTAACTCGCCATTGAGACGACGAATCTCCGAGGAAGAATGATCTGCCTGAAATGCGACCGCCGCGCTACCATGAAGGCACTCCTTGAGGCTCCTGTTCTCCATGTGGTCGAAGACCAGGAACCTGAGGAGGCATCCAGCCAGCGTCGTCAGAGCCTGGCGCGCGGGGAGGAAGAGGAGGCCAGGCAGGAGCGGAACCTGGCGCGGTGGCCCTCGGCGAAGCCGCGGAGCCGGACGACGTGGCGGTGGTTGAGGCGCGCCAGCAGCTGCAGCTCCAGGTAGAAGGCGGCCTTCCCGTCCCCGTCGCTACCCTGCTGCCGGCGGCCGTCCCGGGGGCCGGCGCGCCTGACGGTGGCGACGAGGCCCCCGGCGAAGCGCGCCCGGTACGCCGCGCCGCCGCCGCCGCCGCCGCCGCAATGCCCGGCGGCCTCGAGCACCGCGGTGAAGCCCTTCGTGGCCGCCTCGATCTCCTTGGGCGTGAACCTCCTCACGAACGGCAGGGTGCCTGAAAAAAAAAATCTTTCGAGCTGCGAGTTGGAGGCGGTTGAGGGCTGGTAGGGGAGAGAGGGGTCGACGAGAGTGACGGACGCGTGCCGCCGAGGCAGAGGCGGCGGCGGAGGCAGTCCCCCATGGTTCCAGCTACGCTCCCCGAAGGATGTGGATGCCGACAGCAGCGCGCGCACCGGGATCGGATGCCGACAGAGCAGAGCAGAGCAGAGCAGGCAGCTGCAGGCCCGCAGCAGATGGACGTGGGCCCATTCGATAGGCAAAAAGTTTGTTACAGTAATCGTCACATCTAATTTTCGGACAAATGCATAAAGCATTAAATGTATATGAAAAAATAATTAATTACACAGTCTAACTGATTAGTAAAAGATGAATATTTTAAATCTAATTAATTTATGATTGGACATTATTTGTCAAATAACAACGAAATATGCTACAGTAATTTTTCACCCCAAAATCGCGAACTGACCGGGGCCGTGGATTGGCCGGCTGCTGCTGATGATGAATGGATGGATCGGGACTGTCGGGTTGTTCTTGTTTCTTGTTTATGGCGGAGCTCCGGACTGCAGGTACGGAGCCGGGAAGAAGATGAGCTGGATGATCCTCTTGTGTGTGTCTAAAGGCCTTGTTGATGAGTTGGGGATTAGAGCGCACGAATCACGGAAAGAGAGGCACTAACAGGCTAACAGCGAGCTTGCTAATGAATTGAAAGCCCTTTATTTTGTCGGTCCCCATGATGCGGATGCAGGGTGGAGTGTTCTTGGCTCCCACACGCCGCATCCGGAAAAGGTCGCCTCGCCTGCCCACCTTTCGCTTGGGCCCCTTCCAAAGCCGCACCCCATGCCCCTCCAACTTTCCAGAGGCAACGATTATACTAACCCCTTGTTTACATGCATAAAGTTTTGAATATAAAATATTATAGCACTTTCGTTTATATTTGGTAATTATTGTCCCGCCATAAGTTAATTAGGCTCAAAAATTCGTCTTATAAATTATAGATAAATTATGTAATTAGTTATTCTGTTTAGCTATATTTAATACTTCATGTATGTGTTCAAAGATTCGATGTGATGGAAATCTTGTAAAGTTTTGAAATTTTGAAGCCATCTAAACAAGGGGTAAGACCGTCCACAGCGATAGGAGGGAATGGAGGAGTAAATCTACTGTTTGGCACTGTAGATGCACTGTTTGGCACTGTAGACAGAGAGGGCGTGGAAAACGAGACAAGAGCAAATTTGCTCTTGCTCTTGCCATTGTGGACAGCCTAAGTAGGAGTAGATTATAGATGCAATACCCATCAGAATTCAGAAGCTGTTGTTCAGACGCAATGCAGTATCAGGTTCGCAGAATAGCGTTTGCAGTGATTGAAACCGCCTTGATTCCGCTTTTTCCAAAGATGAAGAAGGAAAAGGAAAAAAAAGGAAACAGGCTTTGGTTTGGTTTTGAATGGTGACGGTTTGGTTCTGAATGGTGACGGTTGGCCCACGGTGCAGCGGGAAGCCTCGATTCCTTCTGCTCCTGGATTTCTTATCTGTCTGTACTCTGTAGGTGCGTGAGGCGCCCGAGAATCTCGCTGCAGCGTGCAGTTCTTGGCGCTAGCTGCCGTCCGGTTAAGCTGCCTCCCCTCGATCACGAGTTCCGCAGCTAGAGGCTGTTTCCACTAGTCGTACTCTATTTCGTTCTACTTATCAATATTTTCTCCTCTATCTCCAATTTCGCTGCACTCGTCGTTTATATTCTATATCCTACTTTATATCAACTACTATGAAATGGGACTCATATATTATATTTTTTTACCCCGCCCTTTCCCTCCCTCTCTGTTCTCTCTCTCCTCCCTCCAATTCCCTCCCCCTCTCTGTTCCTCTCTCGCCGGTGCTCCGCCTCCCTCCTCCACCGCGCCGCGCGCCCCTCCTCCTTCCTCCGCACGGCTCGCCCTGCGGCTGCGCGCGACACGGCGGAGTGGCCGCGGCGGGGCTGCTCGCGCGTGGCTCGGCGGAGCAGGTCCCCGCCCCCGGCGGCGAGCCTTGCGTGCGGCGCGACGAAGAAGGACCCCTCCCCCGTACATAGCCGCCGCCTCCTCCATCCTCTTCTCTCCTCCTCCTCCTCTCTCTCTCTGCGCTCGCCGGCGGCCAAGCTCCGCCGAGGCTATGGCGGGCGGCGTTCGCCCTCCCGTGCACCCTCTGCTGCCCGAGCTTCACCGCGAGGTCATGGCGGCGCCAGCCGCACCAGAGCCGCGACAAGCTCGTCCGCGGCCGCGAGCTCGTGGGCGCGCGGGACGCCCTCCCCCCCCCCCCCCCCCCCGGAGCTCTCTTCCCATGCGGCCCTCCTCCCTCCGCGTGGCATCCCCTGCCCTCGAGCTCCGGTAGCATAGGCCCGCGCGGGTGCGGCGGCATCCCCTTCGCCACCTCCCCTGCATCCTCGCCGATGAGTCGCGGCCCGCGTTGCCCCGTCCCCTGCATCCCCCGCTGGCGAGCTGCGGGCCGCACCGCCTCCTCCCCAGCATCCCATCGCCGGGAATGCGGTGCTCGCGCCATGGCCACCTCCTCCTCCCTCGCGTGCGTGGCGGCGGCGTCGGGCGCGCGTGCGTGGTGGCGGCGGCATCGGGCGAGCGCGCGGGCGAGCCGGGGACACGCGGGGAAGGAGGTAGAGGCCCGCGTAGCGGCGAGGCTGGGCGGAGCGGAGGGGCCGTTGCGGGGCGGGCGAAGCAGCTCGGCCGCGGAGGGCGGCATGCGGGCTAGGGGCATGAGGGCCACCGCGCCATGGCGGCTCCAGCGAGCTCAGCGGTCTAGGGACTGCCCCGGTGGTGGAGGCAGCGCGGAGCAGAGGCCGTGGCGAGGCTGAGCGAGAGTGGCGAGCGGCCGGGGTGGGCTCGCGGCCGAGGCGGGCGGCACAGAGGCCGCGGCGTGGCTGGGCGGGAGTGGGGGCGGCCGCTGCGGCTCGCAGCCGCCGCGCCAGGCGGGCTCGGCCGGTGCGCGCCGCCCCCTCCTCCCTCCTCTCTCGCCTCGCCGGTGCGGCCGTGGCAGGCAGGGCCGTCGGCTCGATTCGGCGCGCGCGAGAGCCGGGCCGCCGGCTCGATTCCGCAGCGAGGAGCCCAGCTCCGCGCCGCTGCGGCCAGCGGGCGGGCGAGCTCCAGACCTGTGCGCGGCGCGGGGGGCCGGCCAAGCAGCCGTGCGCGGGCGGACGGTGCGGCGTGGCGCGTGAGCGGCCGCGTGCGAGTGGAGCGGCCTGCACAGGCGGCGGCGGGCCTCGCGTAGCGGAGCAAGGGAGGGCGGCGGCGCGGGGCCTCACGCGGGCTACGACGGCGCGGCACGCGGCGGCCGGTGAGGCCTCCCTCTTCCCGGCGTCATGCCCCCTACGGCGGCGTCCATGGCAAGACGGAGGGGCTGCGCGCGGTGGCCGGCCTCCTCCCCTGCACACCCCGTCGTCCCTCCCCCTCCTCCATATCCCAGCGCACCCCCTCCTCTTGAACCCGGGCCGCGTGCCATGGTGGGCCGCGTCGAGCTCCGCCGGCCGGATCCACGCGCGGTCACCATGGCGGAGCTCGTGGCGGCGGGCATGGCAGAGCGTGGCCCGGCGCGGCTTGTAGCGGCGGTGGTGGCCCGGCCTCTAGCAGCGCATCGGGCTCCCTCCCCTGCCGGCCTCCAGCCGCAGCGGTGGCGGCCCCGAGCAGGAGGCGGCGGCGTCGAATCCGATCGACGCGGGGGAGCAACGGCCGGAGCCGGGCCCACGCCACGTCGCGCCGTAGCGGACCGCCGGCCGCCGCTATCTCCCTTACATTGGGCGTGCCGAACTTCGTCCGCAAGGGTAGTGTTTGGGATAGAGGTCCCCGCTGCAGCAAGAAAAATGGTAAATACGTCCGCTATAGCTTTTACCGTGCCTGCCTTTTACAGGCACCGATGCGGACAGCCCGAGCCCCCAGCCCCCGGGAGGAAGACGAGCTCGGAGATTTTCATTTAATCATTTTCCTCCCCGAGGGATTTGCAGGCGGCAAAGGGTGATCAAGTATGAGCAGAGTGTCATGATGAGGAACTGAGGAAGGATGTGGCTCCATCCCTCGGATGCTCTCCTTTTACCTTTCTTTTTTTCGTGCAAGAGAAAGACAGTGGTCCTGTTTGATCACCTAGAACTAAACTTTAGTCCGAATTAGATTTTACGTGACTTCACGTTATGTCATACCTATTTAGATCCGTAGACTAAATTTTAGATGGAATATATATAGAGATAAAAAATATTATTTTTACTCTTAGGTCATTGAGCCATTATGAACATAGTAAGAGGTATTTTGATCTTTTCATGATTCGCAGATTGGAACAAGTGCAATTGCGCCCTCTACATTTATACCCTGATTTGTACTTTCCATTTCTCCTTGAACAACCTACGTTTGGAATTTTACATACGCATCTATGATTGTTGTGTTGTCCATGCATACTTAGAAAATTATTAGGCAGTAGCATAGTTGGTATCAAGGTAAAAGAGCCGGTAGATGTACTTGATATGCTTTTGTTAATACTGTCTTTCAAACCTTTCAAATTTTAGGGACTATTTGGCATGACTTACGCCAAAACGGCTTCATTGGTGAAGCCAAGCTAGTGAAGCTAAAAGAAACTAGCTTCATCAGGCTTCTAGTTCATGTTAGCACAGACTTTTTAAAAGATGTTAGCACGGATTTATAAAACAGAGTCTCACACTGCATTATCTCGATTTGCATGAAGCAAATGAAGCTCAAGCCAAAATAAGCTAGGACAAGAGGCTTTCTCCTTGTTCGTCTCGTCCTGCTCACACGTGTGGGTAGGCGGCGGGGTGTCGGTCGCCCGACGCCAACGCGCCCCGGGACCGTACGTGCGAGCGGCCGTCTCAATGGATACGTGCGTACACGCGCACGGCGCGCGACGTACTACGTGCGGCGTGCGTCTACTAGTAGCATACGGTGCCAGCGACGCCAAGCAAAGGATCCCTCACCGTATCTCGCATCGCGTACGGTCCCGCCCGGAGGTGCACCAAAGTTTGTACCCATGATTTAAATAGCGAACTATCAAATTTAGCGTTTCCATGTTTTGGCTGCTATTGCCGCTATAGCGGCTGCTGTAGCGACGCTATGGCCGCGCTATAGCGGCAGCTACACACAGTAGCGCTAGCTTGCTGTGTTCCAAATAGCGCACTATAGCGGCGCTATGGCCGTGCTATACTGCGCTATTTGTTAAGTAGACTGTAAATTATTATAAAAAATGAGCTAATCGGCAAATTATCATAAAAAATTATCGTAAGAAATGCAAATTATCATAAGAAATGATAAATCGGCAATTTTACCAATAGCACATGGATAGCGCACTATGGCGTTAAATGCGTTTAGCGGCGCTATAGCGCGCAATAGCAACAATAGCGTAAAAAAGTGAAATTGCATCGCGGCGTTTGCTTTGGCGCGCTATAGCGCGTTATTTTTTTCTTGGGTTTGTACCGTGCGTGCCCGTGCAGCGTATTTATTTGCTATATATGCTGCCGTTGCTTACCAAAACAGTCACACGTGGGCGCTGCGCATTGGTCCACCAATGCAAGGTGGAGTGATTTAGGATTTGCCCTCAAAGAATGTTTTTTTTTCTATCCCATTCACACCACACCACCTAAACATAGGCCTGTTTGTCTGAATTTGTTACAAAATACCACGACGTATGTTGTTCAAGTTCAATTGGTTGGACTTCGAAAGCTAGGCGTTCCATATGGTTGGCAAGCAACAAGCTGCATCTTCTTCCATTGGTAAGAATTTTATGTGTATCACCGATTTCATCCTGTTTGTATACAAAAAAAAATGGCATGCCTACCTCGCTCCCTTATAACCAATGTTAAATCAAAATAGCAAAATAATGCCAACTACTACATAGTTGACCATATATGATTCCAAGCGAAATTGAAAAGCCAACCACTTTGAGTTCGACTCCTTTGCTCTTTTTTTTAAAGAAAACAAAAAACTTGGACGGAATTAACCACCAAAACTTTTTTTGGTATTACTAACCGAGAATTAACATGTACCGGGGCCCACAAGTCAGTGTCCCGGCCACCGACCAATCCTCATACAAATCCCCAAAGTCAAAAGAGGAATCTTTTTTTTTTCTAAACTCCGTCAAAAGAGGACTTGCAAGAGAAACTTATCGAAGAAATCGAAGTCGCATGAACTATCTTTTCCCCCACCTCCCCAACTCTTCCTCTTTTTTATAAATCCCACCCCGCAAATCCCTCTCCCTCACAAACAAGTCCTCCCACCGCACGCAACCACGGCAGAGAGAGTCCACGAGTCCGCCATGGCGAGCAAGCAGAGCCTCCTCGTCCTCGCCGCCGTCGCCGCCTGCCTCCTCCTCCTCCCCGCCGCCTCGGTCGCCACCGACGTCGACTACTGCAGTGAGTATCCCGCCCCCGGAACGGAACCCCCCGCTCCGTTTGGGCTCTCGAGAGCCGCAGGTTCTCGCGGGGGGTATGGAAAGCTCGTCTTGTGACCTCCCCCTTGCTGTGGCGCGCAGGTAGGGGCAAGAAGTACCCGGTGAAGGTGAGCGGGGTGGAGATCGTGCCCGATCCGGTCCAGCCCGGCAAGCCGGCCACCTTCAAGATCTCCGCTTCCACTGGTATGGCCGACTAGCCGCAGCAGATTCTGCTGATTTTGCCCTCCCTTCTGCTAATCTCTTTATGTTTCACGGTTGCTGATGTTAGTGATGCATCCGTAGTTGACTACTTTGTCCCGCAGTGAATCGGCACGCGTACGTACTTAGGAGTTGGGACTTAGGACTAGGAAGGAAATTGCTGGTTGCTAGCCTATTAAGTTTGTTGCAGGACTGAGATTTAGTTGGAATTTTCCAGGAGTAATTTTGTTTGTAGTAGTACTTGTACCTTTGGGCGCTGTTGCTGGACGTAATGTCTTGTGCGTGTCCGGTGCTATTCAGGGTTGGGACTTGCTGTCACATTTGTCCCGACTCCCGAGTGTACTGCTGTTGAATTATGATATCAGGCCCTTTGGAAATTTCTTCGAGGATTTAGAGGCTGTATGTAGGAGTAGTTGGGTACTTTGTTCGGCAAACTTAGTGCATTATTCAGTACTTTGGAAGAAATTAGCAATTGCCAATTGAATTTGTAGCAGTACTAAACTGTGAATGGAAATTCACTAGTATTTAACTTTGTAACAGTAGTACTGCCTTGTATTTAGGAAGGTTCTTGTGTACTGTTAGCGAATGGCTGGGTCATTGGGTGCGGAGGACAACCTTTTGAGGTGTTAACCTGCGTACAATCATTGTGTTCCTGATTGCTTTGGGTAATTTCAGTTCTCTTTTGCAACTTTATACATTTCTCCCCTGGTGACAATATATTGAAGGGTTCAATGTCATGCCAACCATGCGCGATGCTCTCAAGCTTTAATAGGGGTGTTGGTGGCCTAAAGCGTGAGCTGCATGCAATTTGTCTTAAGTCTACATCTGAATGTCCGAACTTTGTGCATGTAGCGGGTTTGGTTTTAATGCTGGCACAACTATCTTGGAAAAATACTCCTCTGCCATGACAATATGGCACAATGACAAAAATCTTTCTGGAGATGTAAGGTTGCTTGTTATGATATCTTTCAGATTTATTCTGAGTGACTACAAGTCAGGATGATATAACCCTTTGTGAAGGTACTAGGTTGCTTGCATGTGTCCAGGCATCATATTGAACATACAACAGGGCAGGATGCTCTGTACTGCTACATGTCTTCGAGAAGCAATATAGATTGCTAATGGAACACAAAATATTTGTTGGGGATAATGCAGCCACATGTAACATTATATTATCACGGTGTCTGGTATTTTAATGTTCTTTGTTTAAAAGTTAACATAGATCTAGTATTTAGTGTCCCGTCAGTTCCTGTTGAATTCTTATGATGTTTTAGCTTCTATACACACTTGTTTCATCTTGTTACTCTTGTACTAGAATTGTGTGCCTTCTATGAAGGGGCAACTGATGAAGTGACTTAACCACTGATTGCACCCAAGAAATAGCATCTTTTACTGATTCTTGAAAAGGTAAACTAAAACATGAGAGATTTACCTAATTGAGTCATCTTCATGTTACTTGTCCTGCCCTTCACATGGCAAGTTATGGGGCAAACTGACTGAACTCGCGGTGCATAGTAGTAGACATAATAGAGTAATTTGTCCTCTAGTGGCACTATAGTAATATTCCGTCCGTGACATATTAAGTTTCAGCATATTAGCATATGCAGAATATTAGTCATGTACCCAGTGAACAATCCAAAATTTGGAATTTGGAAATAATATTCAGTCTGACTCATGCCAACTGTACCTGATTTATTTACTTTTCTCAGAGGTTAGTGTTATGAGAGGTTGAGCATGTGTGAGCTCTGTGGCAAGTCAGCCACCTGTATTTGCATGTGGTGTAGAGCTCTGGTGTGGCGTGTGGAAACCTTTGAGCTTTTTTCTTGTATTCAACTTGCAATTCAAGACTAGATTAACTTACATTTTTTGCCTTCTTCATCCTTGCAAAAACAACCATAACACTTTCCATGAATTTTTAGATAAAACCATCCAGAAGGGGAAGCTGGTAATTGATGTTAAGTATTTCTTCTTCTACGTGCACTCGGAAACTCGCGACATCTGCGGAGAGACTACCTGTCCAGCAACTGGTAGCTTCATGCTCTCTCATGAGCAGACACTACCAAGCTTCACTCCACCGGTGAGATTTTCTACAACGCCAGGATTGCACATTTAGTGTCGTTTTCTGAAAATCCGTTGCATTTCCTTAGGGCCTGACAGGTAGCATACTTCCGAGAATTATTTGTTAATTCATTGGCATTTTCTTACGTTGCAGGGTTCTTACACCATCACCATGAAGATAGTTGGGGACGACAATGAGGAACTGAGCTGCATCTCGTTCGGGTTCAGCATCGGGTTCCTTGCCTCCAGCTGAACGGATGCATCTTCTATGAGCACCGGAAGTTTGCCATGGATGTAATTATGAACCACACTGTATCCTACGACTCCCGGTAGTGTTGAGGTGCACGCGTTGTGGGTGTCTGAGGTGCACGGGTTGCGGGTGTCGCGAAACTTACTGCTCAACTAAGACGTTTTTTTTATCCAGTGTCGAACACCACAATAAAGCAAAAATCTGGTTATCATGAAACGAGATGCGTTGTTACTTGGTTAAATATGTTTGCATACTGAATCCGGTCTTGATGTACCCATGCTTTTGGGGGATGCTATTGACAGTCTCTACTACAGCCACAGGCCATATGGAAAATCTAAGTCTTGATGTGGACAACTCAGAATTGCCGCTGTACCTGTCAATATGTATGGTAGGGTGTAAGGATGGTTGTTTTAATTCGATTGAAATTTGTCTTCCTAGTAATGATGGTTCAACTCAAATGTTCTTACATGGATAAGGCCAGGTTTAGTTTCTTTGGTTTTTTCAGTCACAAGTCTCGTCATCACATTGCATGTTTAAACACCAATTAGGAGTATTAAATATAAAATTATTACCAAACTAATTTCATATGTCGTAACTTAATCACGAGACAAATCTATTAAAAGTTTAAAACTAATTAATTTATAATATGACCACTAATTGCTACAGTAATCATCCGCTAATCATGTATTAATTATACTTAATAGATTCATTCATAGCCCTAATTGTAATTTATGTAATTAGTTTTATATTAAATTAACATTCGAACATTTGACTTGATATTCGAACATTCGATACGACAGCTATTTAAAAAACTAAACTGAGACCTAAGAGAAAAAAGGGAATTAAATTTTCATTGGAACCGTTGTGTTTTTATTTTCAAAATAGCCTTTTCCGCAGGCAGTGGCGCACACTGAACTTTGATAAGAAAATATCATAAAGGATATTCTTATCTGTTAGATTTCTTTTACGAGGATTATCTGTTAGATTTCTTCAAGAGTACTCTTTCCTCAACCGGAGGATGATGATGCAAATTAGAACCTGTCATGAGTTCATGACTCATGTCATTGTTCTCTTTGAAACAGTTTTATTCGTTCACTTTCCGTCTTGGGGGGGCATTCGTTCATTTTCGTTGAAAAATGGTTATTTTCCACGCCGTTGTTGTTCATAAACCGTTCTGTAACAAACTTTGGTGCCAATTCCGTTCCGTTTTCTGCCATGGCTAGCAGCACCCCCAGCCTGAACAAACGACCTTTCAAAAGGCCGCGCTGCCTCCCTCTCCCTCCCACCTCTTCTTCCACGCCACCTCCCCACCTCCCCCCACTTTCCCTTCCACCATCACCAAAACCACACGCATCCAAGAACCAGAGCCGAGGCGGAGCAAGAAACCGCCCCGAATCGAATCGAGTCCAAGTCTCAACCCCCGGCACCAAATCGATCTCGTCTCAGCAGCCTCCCATTCCGCCGGGCGCTCGGCCCCCCGCGCCGCCGCCGCCGGCCGCCATGATCATCAAGACGCTGAAGGCGCGCATCCTGCGCGCGCTCAAGTCGTCCCTCCCGGCCGAGGGCGCGGACTCCCCGCCGACCAAGCCGGCCGGCTTGTCCGTCCACGCCGACTCCTTCTCCGACGACGCGTCCTTCTTCGACGCGCGCGAGCCGGAGACGCCCACCAAGGGCCGCCACCGCCCGTCCTCCTCCCCGGAGCCGCTCGACGCGTGGGAGCTCGTGGACCAGGACGGCCGCGCCGTCCCCGCGCCGGCGGCAGGCGACCCTGCTGGTCCCGACCCGCTGCTGGACTTCCCCGCCCGGTGCCCGCCGGGCGGGGAGCGCGGCGTGGTGCTCTACACCACGACGCTCCGCGGCGTGCGGCGGACGTTCGAGGACTGCAACGGCGTGCGCGCGCTGCTGGAGAACCTGGCCGTGGCGTTCTAGGAGCGCGACGTGTCCATGGACCGGGGCCTCCGGGACCAGCTGTGGGCGGTCACGGGGGAGAAGGCCGTGCCCCCGCGCCTCTTCGTGCGGGGCCGCGACGTCGGCGGCGCCGCCCAGGTGCTCGCGCTCCACGAGGAGGGCCGCCTCGTCCCGCTGCTGCTGCCGTCGGTGCCGGCGCCCGACGAGGGGGGGCGGCGGCGGCAAGTGCGAGGCGTGCGGGGGCCTGAGCTTCGTGGTGTGCGGCCAGTGCGACGGCAGCCGCAAGGTGTTCGACGGCGCGCGCGGCGGCGGCGCGCGGTGCCGCGCGTGCAACGAGAACGGCCTCGTCATGTGCCCGCTCTGCTTGTAGGCAGCAAAGCAATCCATGTCCATTAGCGCTCAGTTAATCACCTTCATCTCCTCCTGGCCTTGCTGCTTAGTAATTTTCAATCCATTTTCTTCATCTTCTTCTGAAACTAGTTGATGTGTTCGAGTGGTTGGCGTGTCATGTACATACCTTGTGAACCTTGATCAAATATGTGATGTATATATGCTAGTTTAGATGTCCACATCAAAACCATCGCAAAATACATACATGCATCCATCCATCAATCGGTTTCCTCATGAAGTTTGGTGGGCTGGTGCTGTTGAACGCCATTGACATCAATGCAAAGTTTTTTTTTTGAAATGAAATGGTATGGAACTATGGATTGGTGGGGGTCCAGATTCAAACAAGGCGCAAGCATGGAGGATTTGAATTTGAATTCCAAATTGTTGTGGGGTTCTCTTTTTTTTTTTGAATAAAAGTTGTGGGGTTCTCTTCTATTGCCCCTTGTCAATCATTATTGGGCATCTGGGAATGCCTGTGCTCCCCACTTGTGTTTCTGAAAAAACCACAAACTTTGGATTCTCCTGGTGACTGTGGTCCTGACCTGGAGGAGCGAGCAAACGAGCAACTTTACACTTTGTGAGTCAGGTCAGAGGATTTTTCTGATGAACTGATGCACTGAACCGGTTCCTAATCGCTTTGGTCCCTCCCCGCGCTTGGTGCACAACAATCAGGCAACAAGTGGCGATGGATGGATTGGGTTTGATGGAACATGATATCAAGCCCCATTTGGGGCCATTGAGAACACAAAAAGATCAACAGGGAATCAGGGATTTCACATGGAACAGTTCGAATTCCTGCAAAATTTGGGAGAAATTCCTTTGTTTTTTCCCCGCGTTCCAAATCAATTGGACAAGTTCAGAGGCAGGCTTGCATGCGTACGAGTAGGAGCAGAGAAGACCACATCAATCTCTGAACCGAGAAGTACACAGAACCGCATCAATCCTTTTTCGATTCAGACATCACGGTAACAACACGCGTGCTGATTGCTGAGTGAACAGCAAGCTCGTGCCATCGTCCATGTGGGGGTGTTGCTCCTGCATCGAAACTGTCGCCGTCGCTTTTTTTTTTCTTTTTTCTTTTTTTTTTGCTGGGGACAATGGAAGAACCGGACAAGCACAGGTCTTGGTGTTCCACCTCAACTGAGGCAGGCTGAAGGGAAGCAGACGGGGGCAGGGCAATCACTTCGCTTCATGCCACTGATGGTGATACGGCAACACATGTGGGCGAAGCAGAGGACCAGCAGCCAGTCCAGTCTTTGAATCTTGAGTGAGCCCATTTGGACATGAGAGTCCAATGGGCCTTGCTAGCGTGGAAGAACCACCACAAGGGAAAAAAGAGGTCCTATTTACCTTCCTCACAATAGAACTGAATTTATATAGCTCGGTGATCATTTATAAATCCCAGTAGAACTGAATTTGGAGGACAATAAGCACAACGATCACTGAGCTATATTTAAGTAGAAACCATAAATTCAGTCGGCAGCTATATATGCAACCTTTTTTCACAAATCACAATGATACTGGAGTCTGACAGACAGATCACAGATAGTCTGCAGCTCTTCAACCTCTTTCCCCCTCCGCAGCAATGCAACTCCCCCCCCCCCCCCCCCCCCAATGCTTACAGCTACGCAACTTCTTCTTAGTCTGGAGGATAATTAAGGAATGGCCCCAATAGTTGCTAGGAATTCTCTTAGCAGCAAGAGTATGTGATTGGGTTAAGCTAGTTAAATTTGTTTAGTTATTTCGACTCACATCCTCAAAATACACAACAAAGAGCTAGCTTGAGTTCAGTTCTAAATGCAAGTGATTTCGGATCATATATCCATATGACATGAGGAACTGAAATATCATCATTCTGAGAGGGTGGCTCAGCAACGGCGGAACCAGGGGGGGGCTAGCAGGGGCCACGGCCCCCCCCCCTAAGGCTGAAAAAAAAAAATTTGAACCTCCCTCTTTTTTGCAGTATATAACAAATAATTAGATAAGTGATTCTACAACAAATTCAATATCTAGTAGCTCACGTTGTATTTTCAATTAAAATCAAGTACATAGTCTAAAAGGCAATAACTACAAGCAAAAAGTAGTCTGTTTTGCATAGCTTCCTCACCGACTTTTGATGAAAGCTCTATCAAAATATCATTTTCAAAATGATTTTATCATGAGAGCCGTGAATAAAGCCATAAAACGGCTTTGCCTGCGAGCAAAAAATTGTGGCTTCTCGCGGCTACCATGATCCTAGGCGACTGAAGCCGTTTTAGGAAACAATTTTTTAACACAACTTCAGTTTCTACTTCATCAAAAAACTGTACCAGAGCTATTTTAGGAGGAGCCGCAGCGGCGCAGCCAGGGTTAACGCTACGTACAGTTTGCCTGGTACCGATGCACCAGGGTAATGAAAAATTTAGCACTAGCTAGACTTGCATTTACCATGTATTGTTAATTTTTTTTATGGTATTTAACGGTTGCACCATGATAATTTTAGAGGTAGCTTCGCCCCTAGCCGCAGACATGGCACATAGACTCTGAATCGTTTTTGCAATGGTATAACAAACTAACGGACGCCTCAGCCGAACTGAAGACGTACATACGTCGCAGTAACGCCACCGGCCGCCGCCATGGCCATATGTTGGCTTAGCCTCTTGGCCCCCCCCTTCAAAAATTTTCTGGTTCCGCCGCTGTGGCTCAGGCAAGTAATCTAAAAAGTTCACTACTATCACTGTCATTCTGGGACAGTATGTAGCTTGTTCAATCTGTAAAGAGAAGGCTAAATCTTCATCTCTCTCAGTGCTATGGTGGTTTCCTGAATTCGAGTGCAGTGATCAAAGTAGCAATCGAGCCTGCGGGCGAACACCTGGTGCGCAGCTGCAGCCACCGCCGCCGGCGACATGCCATGCCTGTCGAGGTAGCAAACGAGCGGAGACGGTGGCATCGGGGTCGTACCTTGCGGACGCGCTGGCTGCCGCCATGGAGGCGAGAGCGTGGAGAAGACGAAGGGGGTACGCACGTGTTCCGGGGGTGAGCGCACCTGGGGCTGGCGTCACGGCGCACGCAAGTGAGCTGCGCGTGTCGACGGCCAACGCCGAGAACAGCCGGATGGACTCTGCGATGGCGTCGTGGAGGTGGCGCACGCATGCCGCGCATCGGCGTGTCCAGTGCACGCAGCACGCGCACGAGCTAATCCTCCACGTCGGGGCCGGCGGAGAGCGGAGCCCCTCCCAGAAGAACCAGGCCGGCGTCATCGACGACGTCGTGTCGCGCCCGGCGAGCAGGAGGCTGGTGACCAGTGACCACGCCGCCGGAGGCTGTCGTCGCTTGCGGCCGCCGCGAAGCGATACAGGACACGGGAGGTCGTCCAGACTGGCAGGATGGCGCGGCGGCGCTCCGGCGAGCCACGGCATGCAGCGGAGGTGGCGCAGTGGCGACGACCAGGGGCGGACGGTAAATCAAATGCCGACCGGGGTGGACGGTATTTCAAATACCGTCCGCCCCCGGGCCCCTGCCAGCCGTTGGATCGAGCACGAGCGGTCGCGATCGTGCGAGGTTTGCACAGGCAGAGACTTGGCCGTCCTCGCCGGTCACTGGCAGCGCGCGGGAGCTGAGATGGCGCCGCACCGGAGGCCGGACTCGAACAGCGCGCCGGCGGCGCTCAGCCTCGGTGGCGGATGTCCGCCGATCGACGGCGCCGGAGGCCTCGCCGGTTCATTGTTCAAGAGAAGCTTGCCTGATCAGCTCTGGAGGTCTGGGCAAACCGTCCGTGGGTCCAGGCAAGGAGATGGCCGGCCGGCCGATTTCGGCAGAACGGAGATGCGCGCAGTCGCCTGCTTGAACCATGTCGCCACCTTCGCCGGCACCCGGCTGCCTCCAGCTCCAAGCCTGCAACGCAGGGTGTCCAGGAAAGCGATGGATCGGGAGCATGGAAGTCCGAGTGTTTCGCATGCTCGTAGTTCAGACTTCAGATTGATTATGCATTGCAGCGTCAGACACTCAGAAAGAACCTTCAGAGTTGAGATTAATAGATCATATGGACTGGCAACACAGTCATATCAAGTGAAAATCGGTGGTAACATCTCAAGAAAAGGTGGTGAAATACCATGTGCTCACACCAAGTTTTCGTTTTCCTTTCACTCTCCACAGTTCGGTGAGGATTCTAACTAAGGCACTGTTATTTGGGGTGCAAACAACTGCAAATGCAGAGGCAAGGCACTGTTAGTTGGGGTGCCATTCAAGAAGATATCAAGCATTTTTCATCCCAAAGCGATATCAAAATAATAGCACGTGATGCTTTGGCAAAAGAAACAGATTCTGGGATTCACATGATAGTTTGAAAAGGCACAGTACTTCATCATTTTTATTAACCTCAATCCTCATCCTAGTTTTCTAGCTTCACCCTGTTCCAATGCCCACCTCTTCTTCTCCTGCCCCTATACCCCAAAACTGTCAACACAAAGCGAACATTTCCCCTCACAAATACAACATAAATACTGACGGATGACCGAACAAAAGTATAATTTTATCCATAAATTAAGAACAGTAGTAACTTTTTAATAAAAAATGTGCAAAAAGATAAAAGGGGGAAACTATAGGGAAAAGTGATCCCATAAATAATTATTCAAATACCAACTTCTTGCAAGAAAAAAAAGCCAGAGGGGTGCCGGCAATATTTTTCTCAGTTTCTATGTGGACACAATTACCCTCGACGTGTGCATTGCGCACCATATTTCTCAGCTAAAATGTTGTGACTAGCAGTTTTTGGTTTGGGCTCCTCATCAGCTCCCTGGACCATACTTGTCACTTGCACTTTCTGAAAGCTTGCTTTGTAACAGGCCACTAAACTTGTAGTAACAACTCGATACTCACACTTGCAAGGCAGATTGTCTTGTCTTATATAGTTTTTTTTATGCGAAATCTTGTACACTATTTATGCCAACAATCTGTTCTCAGGAGCACATTTCTTAAACCCCATACGCAATAGAGTATGGTTCAAGGGCGTCTATAAAAAGTATTAATTTAGCTGTTTATATTTCTTGCATTTGCTAATATTCGAGCCTGGAAAATATAGGGATGAACTGTCCTCGAGCAGTTTTGATGGCGCGTCATGCTCTGCGATTCACCTGTTTTACATCATGAACAATGTTTTTTTTATGTAACATCATGAACAGTTAAGTGGGAAGAGAAACAAATATAGGCATTTTTTTATGTAAAACCCAGGTGTTAGAGTGGGGGAGAGGGGGGCTTTATCACTGGACCAACAATAAGTGAGGGACTTACTAATTAACTGTTGTCTAGGAGCAAGACTTTGTCGCTATCAAGAAGTGATGAGATACAAATGTGCCCATGCGGACTCCTGAGCATTGGTCCCTCGCAGGCAAAGCAACGAGCACCTGGTGCACAGCCGCCGGCAACATGCCATGCCCGGGGAACGAGCGGAGACGATGGCATCGGTGTCGGGCGTGTGTACCTTGAAAATTAGGCGAAGGTGTGTCGGGAACGCACGGAGGTGAGCTGCGTATGTCGACGGCCAACGCCGGGAACAGCCGGATGGACTCTGTGATGGCGCGTCGTGGAGGTAGCGAATGCATGCCGCATCGTCGTGTGCAGGCAGCACGTGGCTGATGGCGGCGCATGCCCCGCGGCCCTCGCGCACGAGCTCATCCTCCACGTCGGGGCCGGTGGAGAGCGGAGACCCTCCCAGAAGAACCAGGTCGGCGTCGTCGACGACGTCATGTCGCGCCCGGCGAGCCGGGAGCTGGCGACCAAGTGACCACGCCCCCGGAGGCTCTCTTCGCGTCGATCGCGGTTGCGGCGAAGCGAGACAGGACACGGGAGGTCGTCCCAGATCGGCAGGCCGGCGCGGCGGCGCTCCGGTGAGCCACGGCACGCAGCGGAGGCGGCGTCGCGGCAACGACAACGACCAGGGGCGGACGGTAAACCAAATACCGAAAGGGGTGGACGGTATTTCGAATACCGTCCGCCCCTGGGTCACTGGCAGCCGTTGGGGATCGAGCACGTGCGGTCCAGATCATGCGAGGTTTGCACAGGCAGGGACTCGGTCGTCATCCTGATCGCCTGGTAGCGCGCGGCAGCTGCGGTGGCGCTACACCGGAGGCCCGACGGGCGATGGCATGGCGGCGGTCCTAAGCCGGAGGCTCGCCGCTTCAGAGTTCAGGAGAAGCGCGTCCCATTAGCTCTGGGCAAAGCGTTCGTGGCCTTAGGCAGTGGGGAAGGAGACGGCCAAGCCGATTGCCGGCTTCGGCAGATCGGAGATGTGCGCGGTCGCCGGCTCGAACCACGTCGCCGCCTCTGCCTCCTGTTCCAAGCCGGCTTCCAGGTACGTAGGCGATGGATCGAGAGCGTGACAGTCTGAGTGTCGGCGTGGCACATCACGATCGCGGTTGCGCCCACGCCGGCCGCCGTTGGTCTCACTCCCTGAGCTTCCGTCGTCAGCAGGTCGACGCGGAGCGCCTCCACGCCGCCCGGCCTGCCGGAAGGCCGGTGGAAGTTGTGGACCATGTACGGGTACGCCATCGGGCAGCACGGCACCATGGCGTCTTCACCTCCCATCAGCTTGCCGCCGCCGCCGATGAACGCGACCCTGTTCGGCGCGACGGCGTACCTGGCGCCGGCGGCCTCCTCCTCCACGTGAACGATGGTGACGACGACGCGCGACTTGCCGGTCCCCCAGCGCGCGGGCGAAGCTCCGGCGAGGCACGGCACGCAGCGGACGCGGCGTCGTGGCGACGGCCAGCGACGGACGGTAAACCAAATGCCGCCCGGGGGTGGACGGTATTTGGAATACCGTCCCCCACGGGGTCCCTTCCAGCCGTCGGATCGAGTACGTACGGTTAGGATCACGCAAGATTTCAACAGCCAGGGACTCAGTCATCCTCGCCAGTGGCCTGGCAGCGCGCGCGAGCTGGGGTGGCGCCACACCGGACGCCGGACGGCACGGCGGCGGTGCTCAGCCTCGGCGGTGAATGTCCGCCGATCGACGACGCCGCAGGCCTCGCCGCTTCACTATTCAAGAGAAACTAAAGAAGCTCTCCTGATTAGCTCTGGGCAAAGCGTCCATGGGCCCGAGCGAGGTGGCCAGCCGGCCGGCTTCGGCAGACCGCCCGAGATGCACACAAGCCGCTGCCGGGGCTGAGGCCGCCACTTCCTCGCGCCGCGACCTGAGCCCGTCGATCTTCCTGGCGAGCCTGTGACGGAGCACGGCCCTCATCGTCAAATCCACCATCTTGTCGGCGAATCTCACGAAGCCATGCGGCCGCCGGCTTGCGTTTCCGTGAGGCGGACGAACCAGTCGACCCTGTCCTCGATGTCGTTGGACAGGTCCCAGAGCTTCCTTGATTCCTTGAATTCTCTTTGCCATCGACATATGGATCCCCCCTTGCCACTCCCGCCGCGACCTCCGAGGAGTCGTGCGTCAGCGCGAGCTCGTCTCTGAGTAACGTGATGTGCCCTTGTCTTCTTCCTGCTCCCTTGATGAACCCGCTGTCCCCCTCTTCCCGTTGAAGCAAGGTGGCGAGCTTTGGGAAGGGCCCATCGGCCATCGCTGCCGCTGCCGCCGCCATCTCGTGTGGACATGGACGTGAGCACAAATTCGGACAACGTTTAAAAATTATTATAAAAAACTGCATTTGCGAAACTCCAACAACCTCTCTTGCTCAAAAAAACATTCCAACTTCTCAGAGGACACATTTTGTAAGTTCTACTCTAAATTAATTTTGATCCCATATTGCTTTATTGAGCACCCAGTTAACCATGAAAATATAGTGTAAACTGATCAGGGGGGAATACATGTGATTTACTAATGTTTTTTCCCCGTAAAGTAATAAGAATGCAATAGGTACTGCAACGACAAAGGGCCGTATGGGAGGGCTCTTCGGAAACAGGCCCAAAACGGTGAAGAGAAAAAATAGTTTCACACGGCTTTTAATTTATTTTTACTCTGATTTACAAAAGTTTCACGTTATAGTGTCTCGATTTGCGCAAAATAGGTGAAGCTGGAGCCGATAAAAGGTCTCCCAAAAGAACCCTAATAATGCAGAAAAACAGTTCATTATTGCAACTTCAACCAAGCGAAACTACACAATAAAAACTTCCATCTTCTATGGATTTAAATTGATTCGCCAAACTTCTATTGTCAAATAGTATGCTGAAACTTAGTATTACTAGCCTATTAATTTGTGCTCCCAGGCTTATTAAAATGAATTTATAGCTAATAATTATACTTACGGAAAATATCTCACACCCTCTTTTCATCTATTAAATATCCGAACACATACTGCAAAATACATATTTATCATTATCTAGTTGCAATAAATTTTATTTGCTTCACACCTCCATATATGTTTAATATATATTTAATTGAACCATTTGTTTGTGAATTGTTACTCTTATCTCTATCATCATATATGAATACATGGTGACACATATCGTGGTAGTATTTTTTTATAAATAATATATTAAGAAATAGTAATTTAGAATTTTATGTTGGCTCACTTTATTATTTTTGAAATTATGTAAGTTAGATTCTGATTTAGGGATTACTTTAACTTTTTATAATGATATAATTAGATAATTTATACACAAATCTTTGAGATTATTTACACTATTTTTACAATGGTATAGGTTGGTAATTCATATGAAGATTAGAGAGTTACTTTAAATTTTTTTATAATGGCAGAGGTGGGTAATTTAGATAAATGTTTAGGTGTTACTTTTCTATTTTTATAATGGCAAAATTAGTAATTTATTAGGGAAGATAACAGATCCAATGACTATTATGATTAGAGCTGTCAGATTGATGACTGAATATTTCTGATTTTTGTGAGAATTTTTAGAACTTCTCTGTTTTTTCTAAAATATACATCTAGGATTCTATGTATGTGACTTCACATGAAGACTTCAAAAAACCTTCGAATTAGTAATAGTAAGATGATCACTTAATTATCCCCTTGTTGTCTGGTGTCATTAAGAATTTTATAAGAATATGTACGTATAGAAGTCTAAAAGTCGGATTTGGAAGAAACTAAAACTAGCATCAATGCTTGCGATACATCCATAATTATAGAGACGCCGGCACAACATTTTATGCGGCATCATACTTTCCATTGCCACAAATATTTACATGAATTATATGGGCGGCCACTTACACTTGGATCAAAATGAAAAAAAAAACATATCACACGTTTAGTTGCTGGTCACACAATCCATTTCGTCAACCTCTACCATTTCTCATTCAGCACTAGTATCCACATGTCCTCGTATCCATCACACTAAAATGACTTTACCAGTATCTTCGACGGTCCTTCCTGACCCTAGCCTTTGGCGACGTGGTTTACCACCTTGCCCACGGCTTGTGCATCGATCCACCTCTTGTAGCCCGAATTATCGCGGCGGCATCCCTTCTAAATATGACTAAACTTTAGATTAAAAGCATCTCCAGCAGTTTCCTAATAATTCTTTTTCAATAATTGATATTGGGAGGTGTCTCAATAACAACTTTAAAATTATTGGGAGAGTTGCTTTTGCAGTCTCCCAATACTCTTGTCTCAATACAACAACATATTAGGAGAACATAAATCCACTCTTTATTTGAGGGAAAATGAGGTGAAATATTGGGACATCCCAATAGTTATTGGGGAAAGAGACTGTATTGGGGTATTGCTAGAGCACTTTTTCCCCAATAATACAAAATTATTGGAGAATGGAGGATTGCTAGAGATGCTCTAAATAATCCATTAGTCCATAGAACTTACCTAATTCTAATTAAAGCTTAGTTTCACCCGCTTATATGTTTTAAATGGTTTTCCATTTAATATTTAGTTCATGGATCCAAACATGACTGAACTAAAATTTAGATAGCTTATGTTTAGTTACCTAAAATTTAGTTTGGATTAACGTTTTATTCCTAGGTGATCCAAACGGGACCTAGTATCATCGTCAGCCTCGTTTGGCTTGTGCTGTGCTAGTGAATATTGACATTTTGATCGCTAATTACGGTGTCAAATAAAGCCAGTTTACAAAACTAACTTCAGAACCCCCGTGCTAGTGACCCTGAAGAATCTAATGAGGTCTTTGACCGTGCGATTAGAGGATGGTTATTGTAGCATTGCTGTAGCAAATTATCGATTAATTACTGTCATTAGATTTGTCGCGAAAAGTTACATACACCCGTCCCTGAATTTTTTTTGCAAATAGATTTCATTTAGTATACCATGCATTTGAGATTATTTTGTAGAATGGAATGGAACGGAAGGAAACAAAGCTAGAGTTATTTGAACGTCGAAGTGGTTAATCAGTCGACTGGGTGATAGAAGCCCGTTATAATTCCTTTTGAAAATCCAAACTCCCCACGATTAGTTCCTCGCTCGTCGGAAATGATCTGAAATTTCTGCGTCCGGAACAGTGAACACCAGGCCGGTCAGCACGCAGTCAACGTGCCAATCTGCCAGGCAAGGGCAAGGGCAAGCCAAGCAGGCAACGGAACGGAAGGAAGCAGCGAGGAAGCAACCGTTGGCCGGAGCGTCTCCCTCCCCTGCCGAGCGCCACCGCGGCGGCGTGGGCGTCTCCGTTACAAATCCCCCGCCCGCACCACAAAACAAAGCGACAAGCCGGGGCTCGCATCGCGGGAGGACCTCAGGACCCGGCGCCAGCTCACTCGCGCACGCCTCCCCCCCAGATCCCATCTCGCGCTCGCCCTCCCCGACGGGGGCCCATGGCCACCGCCGCCACCGCCTCGCATCCGGCCTCCGCCTCCACCTCCGGCCGCGGCGCCCTCGCCGCGGCCTGCTCCTCCCCCGCCGCCGTCTGCCTCGTCCCGTTCAGGTCCGGCTTGCTCCTCCCCCGTCTTCGCGGGCTGGGTCCGGTTCCGCGGTCTGATTCGGCATTGCGCGTGCAGGTGGTGGGCGCGGGTGCGGGAGGAGGAGGCGGCGGGCGGGGTGCGGTACGCGGCCACCGCCGCGGCCTCGCCCTCCTACTACGGCCTCAGGCTGCTCCACAGCTTCCTGCACCCGGATCTCGTCCTGCGCCTCGAGCGCGGGGACGGCCGCGCGGGCGGCACAGGCGCGGGGGGGCGCAGCTACGCGCTCGTCCCGGCCGACGAGCTCTCCAGGGCGCTCGCCAGGTGAGTCGCCGCCACCCGTCTCCCTCTATCTATGCTTGCTGCCTCGCTTGGCTTCCTACGGTGTTTACGGGGGTACGGGTCTACATTTTTTTTCCCGATGCCGGTTGGATGGGTGTGCATTTCGCACTTGCGGGGCTGGTGCAGCGGTGCGGCGTGTAGGCTGCCGATGCAATTGGATCAGCGAGATGGTGATTGATCTAGTGCAATTCAGCTCCCAGTGTTGGTGTACTGGTCGTAGTGCCAACTACCAAGTGAACCTCGTGCCCGCGCCATTTGAGTCGTTACCAGACCTTAAGCTTTAAGTGTGGGCACTGGGCAGGTGTCTCTAGAATGTCTGTAGCTCGGACGCACTTCCACGAGTCCAACCTAGGTTTACAACCCTGAGCAATATAACTCACGCATGCAGCATTGCTCACGGGAATGTGTTACCCTCCAGAGGAGACTAGATGATGCCAACTTGCCAAGGAGAGGGAATGCATGTGTCGGAATGTGTTACCCTTTATTAGTTGCTTACTTGGCATGTTGTGCGTATTTGGACACTTGTCCTACTGCTGCTTGTTTTGTCCGAGTTCCATGCACGAAGAGCAGGCTGCATTGATGCCAAACTAAAGTAGGATGATTCATTCTCTGCAACTGCTCAAGCCCAGCACAACACCAAGAGTTCAGGCTTGCAGCTAGGGAAAAAAATTAAGTTTTAAAAGCCTTTATGTTTGACATGTGACATGACTTATGGTTTATATGGAAGGCATGCACACTGATTTGCTGTGTTACTGTTTATATTATTTCATTGTTTGATAGGTTGGAAGCGCCCTCGAGTATCCTGTGTTTTGCATACCAACCTAGTCATTATCTTTTAGTAGCTGTTCGCTCTAGACATATCTCTCTTCTCGCTTCCTTGAGAAGCAAGAAGTCTGCATCAAACGGTCAATAGATTTAATGCTATGATATAAATTAGCTGTCCCACATCAAATTAGTGATACCCCTAATGTTGAACGTATGAAAGGATTCTTAGCCATATGTAACCAGATTGAGTTGCCATTATTTCTTATAACATTCTGCATTGGCAAAGGCACTTTACTTTCAACCAATTGAGAATAAAATAGGTAGGTGTTAAATATTTTCCTCTTCACCATTTTTGAGACTTGAATACTGTTTCCTTTACAGAGACATACTCTACTTAGAATCCAGCTCATTTATTCCTTAGCTTATATATCATAATGCTCTTGAGATATTTGACGCACATAAGATTTTATGGGCCATCTAATGAGGATAAGATGTAAATGACCAATGCTTGTACCTATTACCCTACATCATAGGTTCACCGTTTTGTTGCCCAATTGACTCAGCTTCTAATTTCATCTTTGTTCATCCATTGACCATAGCTTCGTGTCTCTTTTCTCTAGGCAGAACTCTGGTTTTGGTTTGCAAAATAAGCATTCGTTTGCTGGAGATAGTGCTGGTGCTTATCCTTTGGTGCTTAGGATATCTGTCCGAGAAACAAGTATTTTGACACTGAAGATTAGCAAAAAGGTACCATCTTTGTCAGGCAATTTTTGGTTCAATTAATTCCTCTTTGGATAATACTTACATATTTAATTATCCTTCAGGACAATCCAGTTGAGAACTACAAACGAGCAAACAAAATTTTCAATGTTGATTCTCAACCAGTATGTTGCTGCTCACTGCAGTTCCAACTTTGGAAATACGAATCCCACTACTGCTGTTTACTTAATGTTTCTTTATCCAGGTTCATGTTTGGGATTTTTCAGGGCAGACAAATCTAATATTAATGAACGAATGGAATAGGCTACATCATGACTGTTGCCATGCAGATCAAGAGGTAGGACCATTTGCAACCTGTGGTTACTGTACCAACGTGTTTCCACTGCACTAGAATTTAATTCAGCATTTACTTTATTAAGAGATGATATTACTTTCTGATTCTTATCATCTTATAGCGTGGCCTAATTTTTTTCTCCCCAAATGTACTTTCTTATCCTTTTTTATTTGCACTTGCAGAATCTTCTAGAAGTCCAAGTCTACGCAATGTCTGATTCCTTAACATCCAAAATTGGAGGTACCAACAAAGAAAGCCCTGGAGGTGTTAATGATTTGAATGCTGATTCGTACTACAGAAGCTTTGGAAGAGCTGGCTCTATGGGGTTAATAGGATTGGAGAATCTTGGAAATACTTGCTTTATGAACAGTTCGATCCAATGTTTGGCTCACACACCAAAGCTTGTTGATTATTTCCTTGGTGATTATGCCAGAAATATAAATCGTACTAATCCATTGGGATTGAATGTATGTAGATTCTTTTTCTTAAAACATATTTTTTCTTCAAATCGTGCATTGGTGCCGATAATTGTTTTACCAACTCTTCCATTAACTAGGGTGAACTTGCTTTGGCGTTTGGAGAATTGTTGAGGAGCTTATGGACCACTGACAGAAAACCAGTTGCGCCACATCATTTCAAGGAAAAGATTGCCTGTTTTGCTCCTCAGTTCAGTGGCTTTAATCAGCATGATTCACAGGAGCTTCTTGCTTTTTTATTGGATGGTCTCCATGAAGATCTTAACCAGGTTAAGTGTAAACCGTATGAAGAAGCAAAGGATGCAAGTGGCCGTCCTGACGAAGAAGTAGCAGATGAGTACTGGAGCAACCATTTAGCTCGAAATGATTCTGTGATAGTTGATACCTGCCATGTAAGTTTGAACCCCTATTCTTGAAACAAAACTCCGCCCTTCCTGAAACAACGGCTTTTTTTTAGTTCTTTTGTGCTTTTAACATTGTATCTGTCAATTGAATTCACAAACTAAAAAAAACATTTATTCATTAAATACTGATGGAAGTGATCCTAGTCTATTTCAATTTGCAAATACATTCCTTTTCAGATCTAAACACCAATTAAGAGTTGAGATTAAAACACCTCTTCGATTTCAAGGAAGGTGCATAACTGCAGTTGTTTTACAAAAATATGTTTCAGAAAAGCATAGAATCATCATTTACTGTTCATTTTCTTCTGCATAATTAATTTCCATTACAAGGATGCACTGTGCTATATTTGTTATCATGTGGTGAATTTATATATTTTATGCAGTATTAATTCAATGTGTGTCCTGTATTTTATGCTATTAAACTCTTCTGGTTACCATTTGCAGGGGCAATACAAATCTATGTTAACTTGTCCTACTTGCAGTAAAAAATCTGTCACTTTTGACCCATTTATGTACTTATCTTTGCCCGTACCTTCCATGGCAAAGAGGGCAATGACTGTAACAGTTTTCAGCACTGATGGTAGTAGAGAACCTTGCTCATATGATGTCAGTGTGCCGAAGTTTGGGACTCTTAGTGATCTTGTTCAGGCTTTAAGCATTGCTTGCTTACTTGGAGATGATGAGATCCTACTTGTTGCGGAGGTATGATTTCCCTTCCTCATTGCCCCTTTTGAACTGTTGCAAATTTTCTAAGCTAGTTTAAGCAATACAAGTTCCTTAGCTCTTTCATTTACTGGAACTGACTGTGCAGGTCTATAATAACTGCATTCTTCGATACCTGGAGGAACCTTCTGATTCGGTTTCATTGCTGAGGGATGGGGATAAACTGGCAGCCTACCGCCTACCCAAAAAATATGAGAAATCCCCACTTGTGATTTTTACACACCAGCATTTTGATGAGTAAGCACAACCATTTACATTTATATTACTGGTTTTTTTTTGTCCAAATGTTTTAGTTATGAAGCTAGTACTGTGCATTTTGAGACCTTTACGCACTTTCATAACATTTTTTTTTGAAATAAAACATAACATAATTTTTGCTTGCCATTGCATTCAGGCATTCTAGTGGTGATAATGTAACTCCACAAAAGAAGGAATTTGAGGCCCCACTTTTGGCAGCGCTTCCAGAGAGAGTCAATGGATTATCCCTTCAGAATATCTACCTGAAATTGCTGAATCCATTCCAACTTTCCAAGGGGGCTAGCTCACTTAATGGTTCTGCAGGGTTTAATGGTGACTCTGCTGACTTGATGGATGGAATGCCTTCTGATTCAGGCAGTAATTTTCAGGATATTCAATTGGATGATGACCCTCGAAACAGTAACTGCAGTACTAATGATTGTGAAATAACAAACGCACCCGGTGAGTTATATGATGGGGGTAAAGCTGATCCTAACAAGGAAAGGAGAGTGGAAGATTTTGAATTTTATTTAAAAAGTGAAAGGGGTGATGTCCAGCAACAGAAAATAGAAATTAATGAGCTTGATTTACTGGAGACAATACCAAGCCGGTTGCATGTGAATGTCCACTGGCAACAAAATGCGTCAAGACAGTATGCTGCCTCAATGCTGAACAATCTACCTGAGATTCACAAGCTTGAGCTTACCCCGAAAGGAACTGAAGATTCTATTGCACTACATGGCTGTCTGGAAGCCTTTCTGAAAGAGGAGCCATTGGGCCCAGAGGACATGTGGTAAGTGTACCTAGAGGAACAACTGTGTGGCTTTTGGCTTCACTGTTTGCAGAATGCCTTTCACAATATTCTTTTCTTAGAAAGAAATCATTCTTGACCTATAAATCCAAAAAAAAGAAGAAAATATCTCCTAAAAAAGAAAGTGCACTGTTGGCTTCATAATTTTGACCTTTTTTTTTCCTCTGCTTGTTAATCAGGTACTGCCCATGCTGCAAGAAGCATCAACAAGCGATGAAGAAATTGGATCTCTGGAGGCTGCCTGAAGTCCTGGTGATCCACCTCAAAAGGTTCTCGTACACTCAGTTCACAAGAAACAAGCTCGAGACATTCGTTGACTTCCCCACCACTGATTTGGATCTGTCATCATACGTTGCCGACAAGAGCGAGCAGCCAAGCAGCCATTATCGCTTGTATGCCATTAGCAACCACTATGGAAACATGGGAGGAGGGCATTACACCGCCAGCATCTATGTGAGTTTCTCAACTCTTTTCATGCTGTGTTGTCCATGTCCAATCCTTGATGTATCATTTTAATCTCTTGATTGAGTTTCACGCTTGGTTGATAAGGTGGGTTACTGACACATTTGATGTTTCTGCAGCACGAGGAAGGTAAAGGATGGTATAAGTTCGATGATGACTGTGTGACTCCTATAAGCGAAGACAGCATAAAGACGCCGGCGGCTTATGTTCTGTTCTACAGACGACAGTGAGGATACAGTAGCATTTTGTGCAGGTGTTTTCCAGTTGGCAACTCCAGACTTCCCTGCATACCTGCCGTTTCACCATGACTGATTTCAACATGTCGGCACTTGGATCTCTCAAGTCACGCTAACTTACCTATACAACAGCATGTACAGATTCAGCTGCCAACAGGAGAGAGCAGAAGAACCTAGCTGATGCAACATTCTTTTTTTCCAGCTCACAATATTCTTATATTCTTTTGGGTACATCATACATGGCCCGGGCCCCCTCCCACCCCCAGCATTGTAGTGTGAAGGAAGGGTCAATGAACACAATTCTTCTGTCTCTGCCCGCAGAATTCGCGCCGGGGATTCGAGGCGGCGATGTAACAGCTCTGTAAATTAACTCCCGTGTGATCTGTTCTTCTCCAGATTTCCCCATGATCTGTTCTTGTCCAGATTGCTGCGTGTGGTGTGACCGTGACGCCGCAGCTTCTCCCCCATGCTGTTGCTCCATCCATGAGCCGGCAATTCGCCGTCTCTCCAGTCAGCCCCGACGGCGACGCGGTGATCATTGAAGGCGTGGAAAGCCCCTGCCCAGCTGGGAGACTTTTCCTGACCAGCCATATCTCCAGGATCGCCATGATGGACGCTGACCCCTCGCCGGAGCTCGCCGGAGCTCGTCTCAGTGACAGGTTACACGAGCTGGGTGCTGCGATCGCTGCTGGTAGCTGCTAGTGTGGTTCGACAAATATTCTGCCCTATCTGGGAACCATTCCTTGTGACGACGCGTCTTAGGGCCGGACCGGGTGGGATGAGCTTCGGAGCTTTTTGGGCGAGATGAGCCTGTGGGGGCGATCTACTGGTGTCGGAGGACAAGTCCATGGCCAGCTGCAATGAACACCAGCAGGTCTAAAGTTCTCTACTCTTCATGGGCAAGCCAGAACCCTCCTTCAATAATCCTACTTTTTTCTCCCTGCTCCTGATCCTTAGTGCTTGATCCATTGTTTCTTGACGGGTACCTATCCAAGTACCTGCTGATTTAATGCTGATCCCCAAACCCTGAGATCTTATGTGCTAGTGACATGATATCATCCTAAGTTAGGGGTCGGTCTGTCTGTCTAGCTCGCGTTCGAGCGTTGCTTGGCTTGTATGAGCTCGATCTTTTTAGTCTATCGATTCAAATCCGACGGACTCCGTGTCTAAACCAATCCTACTAATAAATAAATCCCCTCCATTGCCTACCGATGCTTCTCTCTCAGGGCGTCCACAATGGTTAGCTATTTGACTAGCTAGATCTGATGTGACAACAAAAAAGTAGGAGTGAGAGTAGTTACTAGTGACGACAAATAGCTGATCTATTTCACGTAGCCCAAGAATACGTGAGAGGAGCGTGTGGGTACAATAGTATAAAATAGTTTTTTTCTCTCTCACTTTCACATCAGCTGACCAAATAGATATTGTGGACGCCCTCAGTCTACCCTCTCTGATGACTCCTGCCGCCATTCAGTTGTATGATGCCCCCACTCCGACCTTGCCCACGTAGGCCTTCCTTCGCCACTCACCTGTGGTGCCCACGCCTCCTTTATATTCCCATTCCACCTCCCTGCGGGACCATCTTGTGCTCATGGTCTCTTCTTCCCTTTATTAGCCACATGAATTTGAAGGAGTGTCCTTAGAACTCAAAGCACCATATCTCAAACCCTAACCTGAGGCGGATCGAGATGCGAGCATCCCAGCCACCTATTCTCCGAAAAATTAAAAAATAAGTTTTGATACCTAACACATTCAGTTTTTTTTTCTCAAATAAGTAGGAGATTTGCGCATCATTGTATTAAGAAGAAAGAAGCAACATGGAGCTGGAAGCTCACGCCGACGACACAACACATTCAGTGCTAGTATGTTAGTATGTTGTTTTTACCTGCCAGAAGTGAAAATAAAGGAATGGGTGTTGGCATGGAAGGCAGGAATGGAATAGGACACCACCCTTTTGCTAGGAGTGCTGCCCCCCTCAGCCATGCATTTTGGATCCTGGCAGGAGGTATAGCCCGGCCGGAGAGCCTGGATGTGCCAGCAGAAAGGGTTAAAGGCAGCCGATGGGATGGATGTGTAAGGCTGGTGACCACATGAATGGCCGGCCGGCTGGTTGTGGGTCAGTCAGGTCATCAGGTGGATGATTGGATCTGATCGATGCCCTGCTGCGAGGGCGCCGGGGCCTGGGCGCCTGGCCTGCCGTCCCCCACCCCCGATCGAGCAGGAGCAGGAGCAGGAACCCGCTCTCCATCGGGGGAATGGCATCTACAGTGCTCCCCGGCTGCGACATTGATGGGAGAGGTGACGACGGCCCATCCATGGCGGATCGATGCAGGATGCTCCACTGTACAGGTGAAATTGCGCTGCAGTAGTTTTGCACGGTTCTTTTCGTGCCCGGGGCCTGGACCGGCAACCTATCTCTGCTGGCCCGTGATTGACGACGATGCCGACAGGTCTCCCCTTCCAAAGGATTGCCTTAACTTGGTTAGTTCCACGGAGACGGAGGATGCCTTTTAGGGTTTTACTTTTATCAAACCATTTTTTCTCGACAATACGCAACAAGGACAGGTTAGTTTTTTTTTTCTTTCCGTCGGTAACAAGAAGCAGGGAAACACCTTGAGATTTTACCATCACCACTGCTGACTTTACGGCCGAGCTCGGAATTCTAACAGTGACGACGCAACACTGCAGGACGTACAAGAGGACGACGACGGGGCCGGCGCCGCAACAGTGTCGTTGCACAGTGCCTTCTGCCCCTGCTGGCTATTAACCATGGAAGTGAATGGCCGGCCGGCGGCCAGGCTTCATCAGGCTCACCCAAGGCTGCCGGCCGCCACTCCATTTCCGGCCGGGCGCAGCAAGCTCGACCTGTTCACGCCCCAACGCAAGCTCTCGCCTTTGCTGGTTTGGAGGATCATCCGCCGGCCGGCCGGCCGGCCAGTTCGCCCATTCTTTACCCATCCTGCTCGCCACGCCCTGCAACCAGTCATGACACTATAGTACATAGTACACGCGTGCCATTTGTTTTGTTGCGAGAGAGATGATGATGCATGAGAGACTAGAGCAGGCAAACGACAAAGGAGGAAGCAGCCAGGCAGGGTTCGATCGATCGTGCGTCCATAGGCGTGCATGAATGGAGAGTAGGACTGACTGTAGTAGGCCTTGGATTGTTTTTAATTTTTCCAGCTAGCAGATGAGTGTATAGAACTGTTTGGGACACACTGTGCCAGTGCCCATTGTTTGCTCCTTCAATATATAAAAACCTTTATTTTATTTGTAGAGAAGTACGTACATCTACATATATATGATAAATTGCATAGGCTATTTTGTACTTGATAATGGAGCTACACATGTACTAGTAGCAAAGACCGTTCACCTTGCAGATTATGTATATTTCGACTTAAACGCTTGTAAAATTTCTTGTAAAAGAGGGAATTTGCGATGGTATTATTACGCTATTGTTAAGTTTGCATGTAGCTAGGAGCTTTTCTTTTTAAATTTGTATTGGCTTATGGTGCAGAGTTCTTGCATGTACTGTAGGCGAGACAGCATTTAATTTACTAACAGAAAAGATTCAGAACAAGAAAAATGGAAAGATTATTAAGTTTTAATTGGCAAAACTAATTAGGAAGTTAAACAGTGAAACAAAGAAAAACATCTTCAGTTTCTTAAAATTCTGTATGAATTTGTTATTACAATCAAGAATCAACTTATGTTCGTTTGAGCTTTCTTTCTTATTAATGCGACAGGCAGCTCTCCTGCCGGTTCCGTTTCAAAACACACACACACGGGACAGGCATGCCCCTGATCTTTATCTCCCTTAACTATTTTTTCTAGTAATTAAACGCTGGCAGATCACAAAGGTTCAAATCATGATCTGTTCCATTCTTACTGCACAGAAAGAAACCCGCCATTAATCTATCCTCGGTAGGGTCTGCATAACAACTCATAGCAATGCACACACACAGTTCTAGCAAAATGATTGTAGTGCAAGGGAGTGGCACCAGGTTACGAGAACTAGTGTTGGTTAGGCATCCATCTTGTCAGTCTGAAACCAGATGAGACTGGGAGGAGGATCCAATCTGTCCAATTGAGGTGACATTTCCTGAGCAGAGGAATCGTCCAATCAGACACCAGCACATCCTGCCCTTGCGTTGCCTGCTGCCAGTGCTGGCATCGGTCACTTGCATAAACTGCTTCAGGGACACAGATGGGTGCACCAGTAGTAGTGGTACGTGTTAACGTTCCAAAATATCTGTTGATAATCACTTGTGGGCGACTGATCTAGACTAAAAAAGTACACATAAGCTCAACAAATTAAACAGTGCAAACCAATACTTGATGTTTTGCCCTTGAGAAATCTTATACAATAAATCATGTTAGGGGACAAGATATATATGATCATTTTCATTTTTTTTGAAATATCTTGCAGTGGATCGGACCGTACCTCATCATCATTGTTCTCGTGTGAATGGGACCTTTCGAGAAAAGTTAAACTTCTTTCCAACACATCTTATTCCCTATTGCTAGTGGAGACAAGAAATGAAATTTTGACCATTAGATATTTGTGGTCCATTTATTCTTGCATATGCGCACCTGCGGTATCTCAATTAACAATAGGAATCTAGAGCTATCTCTTTACATGTTTAAGTATACCTACTGGCGGCGTCAATTATTTTGTGCACAAGTGGTGCTTTATATATATTTATATGGTTATTGTAGCGAAAATGACCTCTCATGCCATATTTCAATATAATGTTTTGGCGATTGATAACACACACAACACTTGGACTAATATGATTGTTAAGATAACCATTCTCAGACTTTTAGGTTCAAGTGATGACAAAAAGAAAATAGGCGTAGCTAGGCCCGAAGGGCCGCCCCTACGGTGGTTCCGCTAGAAGAATCGAAGAATCGAAGAGACCGTGAAGAAATCCAAGTCAGAAAGATCAAAACAGAGACAATTTACTATCACCGGTTAAACCGACGATAGAAAAATTGTACTCACCGGTGCAATGGGCTCAGTGGAGACCAAGTCAGCAGAGTGCACCGGTTGAACCGACGACGGGAAAAATTAAGGCGTCGGTGCAATGGACCCAGAGGCTGAGGCTAGGGTTTAGCACCGGTTAAACCGACAATGCTCAAAATTGAGCGTCGGTGCAGTTGTCCAGAGACTCCATTTTTCGGGGGGTTTCTGAGCTTGCACTCACCGGTTAAACCGACGGTGATTTCAAGAGCGTCGGTCGATTGATCAAGTAACCGTTGGAAGACAGTAACGGCTAGAAGAAGGGAAAGTACACTCACCGGTTGATCCGGTGTTCACAAAACTGGAGCGTCGATTTAACCGACGATAAGAATTTTTGTCAGCCTTTCCCAACGGCTCTTTTGGGGTGTGTGGGCTATATATACCCCCACGGCCGGGTCATTTGAGGTTGCTGGAGAGTGCTGGAGTTGCTGAAGCATACTACACTTGAAGAACACCTCCAACCACCATAGAGCATCATTGTACATCTTATAGGCTTAAGCACACTTGTGAGAGTGCTTAGTGCTTGTAATAGGGATTAGTTCTTGCGAGAGCTCCCTTGAGAGAAGCCTTGCTGCGGCAAGCAATCATTGTACTCGTCGTGTGACCCTCCGACTTGGTGTGGAGTGGCAACGACACTTTGTGCGGGGAAGGAGACCCCTCTTGGTGAGAAGCTCCGATAGTGAAGACGGTGTCGTGGGTGACGCTTCGAGAGAGACGGTGGCGGTGGCCTTGTCTTGGTGACTTGGGGTCACTTAGCCTTTGCTTGCCGGGAGCCTTGGTGGCGAACGCAAGACGGTGATCAAGCGGAGAGACTCGGCATCACACTTGTTTGTGTTGGACAAGTGGCCCTGGACGTAGGGAGGGACTTGGTGTCCTAACCGAACCACGTTAAATCGTGTGTCTTGGTGTCTTCACGGGAGTTTGCATATTCTCTTCCTTACCTTTTTACTTACCGTATTACATTTCCGCATTTACTCTATCTTGCGTGCCTTTACTTTCCTAGTTAGTTTGATTAGGATTGGCTATAGGTTGCAAGTCTTTTAGGGGTAAGTAGAGAGTATCATAGATAAATCTTAGTCATAACTAGCATGTGTAGGACGAGTTAGGTTTATCTCATGCAAATAGATTGAGCCCTAGGATAGAAAGCGATTAGCGACCCTATTCACCCCCTCCCCCTTTAGGGTCGGACACCCCGGTGATCCTTACAGTTATATACCTTTAATATAATGTACAAAAAAAAGAACCCGTCCGCGTCGCTCCACCTAGGGCGTCTCGGGCAGAACTGCCCCGAGCGCCGCCGCGCCCTTGTCCGTGCCCCGGCCTGTCTCGCCGTCGCCGGAGCAGCAGCCGGAAACCCGCGCGGCCGTAAGGAAGGCGGCAGCGGGGCTCCACCTTCCCCTCGTTCTCTCTTTCTCTCCCCCTCACCCTCTCTTGGTAGCTTGCCATGGCAGTGGTGGCCAACTCCGGTGTCTCGCGGCCGGATCCGCCTCCCGGGTGGCCGGATTCGCGCCCTACGCCGCCTGATCTGCCCTCCTCGGGCTTCGACGTGTCGGGGGGTGGTGGCAGTGGCGCCGTCGTGGCTGTGCGCGGTGGGGCGCGGTGGCGGCGCCGGCGTTCTGTGCGCGGAGGTGACATCGGCGGCGGCATGTGCATGTTGTGATGCGGCGGCGGTGGCTCCGTCCGTGGCCGGCCTGGCGGCGGCGGCTCCCACGGCTGTTGGGCCTCGGGCCTCAGCGCGATGGGGGAGGCGGCGGCGACGCCGGCCACGACCGCGGCCTCGTGACGCGGCGGCACCTTACGTGGCCGGCCCGCATCAAGGTGCGGCGGCAGCGGCTCCGGCGGCAACCTGAGCTGCGGTGTGCTAGCAGCACCGTGGTGGTGTGCTGAGAGCGGTTTGCTCGGGCATTTTCCAGCGTCGCCGTGGTGGCATCACTGGTTGCGATCGTGCGATGGTTTACCAGCTACCCCATGGTGGTGGGGCTGGTGATGCCGGCCGTCTCTTTTCACTGTAGCGTCGATGAGGGTGAAAACCTATCCCTCCATGGGACGGCATCGATGGCGCCATTGGCGTCATTTCCTTCTTCAAGGTGATGTCGAGCATCTCCGGCTCTGACCTAACTCATGTTCGTGGCCACGGGCGTCGGTTTCCCATGTCGGTTGTTTTTCCGGCATGGAGGCTTTCTCGGTGTTGGCGGCTTCCGAAAGGGCTTTCTTTTTTTTCTTTCTTTCTCTGTTCTTTTAGGATTGTGGTGGCTCGTGTCGATGTCCCAATCCGACCAGGTAGAGTTCGCGGTGGCTCGGGTCGATGTCCCAATCCGACCGAGCAGAGTGTAGGTTGTGGTGGCCCATGTCGATGTCCCAATTCGACCGGGCGGAGTGTAGGTTGTGGTGGCCTATGTCGATGTCCCAATTCGACCGGGTGGAGTGTAGGTTGTGGTGGCTCGGATCGAGGTCCCAATCTGATCAGCTAAAGTCGAGTGAGTTCCGGTTGATGTCCCAATCCAACCGGCTGGTGTTGCTAGATGTAGGTTTTGTAGTTATGTTGTGCGGTTTTTGGGCCCGGTTTACCTATAAACAGGGTCAATTCTCTTCTCTTTATTAATATACGCCGAACCGAAAGGTTTAGGATCTTTCAAAAAAAAATGTACAAAGTGCAGTCATGCAGTTTCACTCCTAGAAAAAAAGAGCATGGAATGATGAATCAAGATAGGTATTGAGTGGACAAGATAAATTTTTGTTTGGTTCAATGATTTCACAATTGATAGATATTTGTTGCCTATCAACGCAATCACCGGTGATGATTCCAGTTGTATGCAGTTAGTAAGCATGTGATAATCCACACTCTCTATATATTGACCTCTGTGAGGGCATGAAGGAATTTAATTATTTGTGAAATAATCCATGCATGGTCACATATTTTGTCACAAACCAGGAAATAATTGTACTTTTTTATTCTATATGTATGTAAAATGATGAACATATAGTTTCTATATATTTTTGAAGACAAATATACTCCCTCCATCCCAAAAAATAAGTCATCCTAGGAATTCTATGACAAATTAACAAGGTAAAATAACCATGTTTTCCCTATTCATTACCCATATTTAGCACTAATTGATTCTTACATGTACATACACTTTCTAAATAGGGTAAGATAACATGTTTTTTTGGGACTGATTTTGAATCCTAAGAATGACTTGTTCTTTTTTTTTTGGATAGAGGGAGTATTAGTTCGGATGGTATACCTGGCAGCTGGCACATACGAGTCGTTAAAAACACACTATAGCATACACAATATAGAAATATACCTAAGAAATGGTTTTGTACGTACATAATTTTTGCTTTTCCTTTCTACGAGCCTGATTATGCCATGCAAGTAATGGCTTAGTCAGTCATTGTTCCTTTCCCTAGTCTTTTGGATTGATGTAACACCCGTAAAATTCATCCAAAATAAATCGCTCGCTAAAAATTTCTTTCCAAAATCATTTTCATCATTGAGCTCAAGCCGTTCAAAATTCGTTCCCCGCCCGAGCTCCCAATCTCCCGAAAAATCCTTCACTGAAATTTTCGCCGTCCCGACACCCGAATTCAATCGCCGTCCCATCTCTTTCTTTCCCTCGTTCCGCGCAACGCGCTGCCGCGCGTGCTCGTCCAACCCCGTGGTCGCCGCCGCGAATCCCGCCGCGACTCTCTCTCTCTTTCTCTCTCTCGCCCTTTCTTTTTCTTTTTCTTTTTCCCTTTTTCTTTTTCCTTTTCCCTCCTTCTCTCTCCTTCCTCCCTCTCCTCACTGCCGCGCTCTCCCGCGCTGCTCAGCTCGGCGCCGCCCCCCACGCGCTGCAGAGCCGCGCACAGTGCCCTTCCTCCCCTGGCCGCACGCGCGCACTGCACCCACGCGCTCCACGCGCCTGCAGTGCCCGGCGCGCCGCTCGCCGCTGCCCGAGCCATCTCGTTGTCCCTGTGCCGCCGCCGCGAATCGTGCCGCCGCTCCGCGACGCCACCACCACCGCGGCCCCCGCCATTTAAGGCAGCCGAGCTACCTCCCGCCGGCCACCACTGGCGCCCCTCATCTCCACCGCCTTCCAGCGCCTATAAATAGGCCCCGACGCCGCCCACCACCACCACGACCACTTCCGCCACCGCGTGCCCTCCACTCCTGCACCCGAACGCCGCCGCCACAAGCTCTTCTACCCACCGCTGCCAGCCCCCGTGGGCAGCCCTCCTCGCTGCGCCCCAGCCCGAGCCGAGGTAGGGGATAGAATCCTCTGGGTTCCTTCTCCTTGACCGCCGCCGAACCCCGCAGTAGCGCCACCACGGCCGCCGCCGCTGCCCGCTGCCGTGGCTACGCCTCCACAGACCACCTCCGCCCAAATTAAGTGGGGGAATCGATCCACTGCGACTCCCTCTCCCTTTCCCCCTTCCCACGGCCGCCACCGCGCCTTGGCTCGCCGGCAAAGCCGCCGCCGGCGTCGCCCCCTTCCCCCTCCCCTGTTTCGGTCGCTGGAGAGAGGAAGAAGAGGGGCACTTTTGCCCTTAACCCCCTGCCCTTCTCCCTATTTCTTTAAGAGTCCTCCCCCTCTCTATGTTCTTTTCCAAAAAAGCCCTCCCGATTCTTCCTATTTAAGAAAAGACCCTTCCACTATACAAAATAATTACACCTAGACCCCTGCACATTTCTAGTGAGCCCCGAATATTTCTAGAAATTCCAAACAAGCCCTTTTCTTCCCAAAAATAATTACAAATAGGCCCCCAGGACTCCGGTTTGGCCCATAAACCACTCCTTTAACCTATCATTTCATGCGCAAAACATTCTCCGATTGACCTGAAACTTTACCACGCCATTTCTAACATAATTTCAGCTGTGCCATTAGAAAACCGCCCAAAAATATTACACCTATCTTAATTGTTCCCGATTCGAGCTCAACGATAAAACCTTTATTTCTTTTTTCTTTATTGTGTGCTTGCTTGTGTGCGTCGTAGATCACAGTGTGAATGAGGGAGAACTCATCGACGAACAGTACCACGAGCAAGTTAGCGAGGATCAGTACCGCGACCCCGAATCCGAAGGACAGTACCTCGATCAGGACTTTCCGGAAGGCTTTGAGAACGGCAAGTTCAATCTCATCCTTTGATGCATATTTTGCCCCAATTTTATAAACACAACCTATTGGCCTGTTTTCAAAACTGTATGTTGTTTTGCTGCTAAAACCCGGTTGGATAGCCACCCCTTGATTTGTTATGACCATTCCTTGACCACCTAGATTAACGTCTAAATATGATTTGTTCTATTTGGATGTTAATCGCTGCTAGAATGCTTAGGACCTTGAACGTGGTACAACTTGTTTTATAAAAGGAAAATGTGTGAGTGTGCGAGAAGGGAAAATGTGGAAATTTTTGAAAACTAAAAGAAGGATGAGATGGATGGCACTTCTGTGTGAATTGCCAAAAGGTGTGCTCGTACCTGTGTGGTTGAGCAGGGTTGGGAGATATCCATCTTGTCACAATTAAGGACCGAGTTGATGTGTCATCTTGCCTAACTCTACCATCGTGCAAACCACTCGACCGTTGTATGTGGCAACGACTTAGCATAAACCCCACTAGTTAGTCTGATAGCCATTAGGAGAACTCAGAGCAACGGGTGACTACGGAGAAGGGATAAGCTCTGTGTGACTTATGCCCCGGTTAAACCTCGGAGATAGGTCAATGGCCCCTTGGTGGATCCCGTGGTGGCTAGTCAGGTCTAGCTAAGGTGGGTAATGACTTTGTTGGGATCTGCACCGACACTACGGTAATCGTGCTGTGGTACCCCGCTTGTGGGTAAAGTTGCACACCTCTGTAGAGTATAAAATCTATTCGAATAGTCATGCTCACGGTACTGGGCGAGTTACGGTTTGGTCACACAACTAGCATTTCTTCTGGGAATGGATGGGTTGGCGTGAGTTGTTTTGGAAAGTGTCCGGTAGCTGTGCCGTGTGCTACAGTGGACGGGGAGTCCGGTAGCAACTTATAAACCGGGATCCTGTGTGGATCAACCCTACGTGTACTCGATACAAGATAATTGCTGTGGAAATCCCTTTTCTATCATATAAACCCATGCATAAAAATTAACTTTCCGCAAATAAAACCCTATCCTTATTATTGATCTATCCTGGGCATGTATTCTGTTTATACCCCCTCCGTGGGTGTGGTTGGACTTGCTGAGTACGTTTGTACTCACCCCTTACTTAATTTTTACAGAGGAAGATCCAGACTTTGTTCCCGAGGACATTGAGTAGGTGTTCCGTTCTGCACCCAACCTTGCCTGTGGATAGGGTCACCCGCAGGAGCTCCGTATGGCGCAAGACTCTGATGACTTCTTCGTGCTTCACGTTCTTGTTTGGGTTGTAGTTGTTGTCCTCACGATAGTGGCACTTCACTTCACATTACCGCGTAGAGTTGTACGATGATGTACCATCTGATGTAATAAATATGTTATCAGCCTCCTGGGACTGATATTGTATCACATTTAAGTCTTCTCTTATGAGGGGACGTTTCAATTGACCGTGGCAATACCATATTGTTGTTCATGTCCATCATCATTAAACTTAAAGTGCACGATGGGTTGCTCTCATATTGGTGCATATGTACAGTTTACAGTCTCTTTCACATATAGGTGTCATCACATCTTGATAAACAACTATTAGTTTCACCGTGTCTTTTGTGATGGCAGACTGGCAGTTGATCCACATAGGGAGTGTGGGAACATTGATGGAGAACTAGGAGCTAGCTGATCCACACAAGCTCTGCCCAGCTAGACATGCAGCTAGATGACTTCGTCAGGATTTCCCTAGCCTTTTGGAACCTATCTAAGTCTGGATTTCATATTAAAAAAAACTGTTATATGCTCAACAGGGGTAGTATGGGCTAACAACTCATAATAACTACAGGGAATTGATCAAAGGTAATAATAATGCCATAAAACAATAATGACATTGCATTGTTACGTTCATATATAGTACCAAGTTTGTTTTCAACTATTTTTTCTTCTACATTTTATTAAGATAGGTATATCTCATTACTGCTATTATCTAATAACTAATTACTAATATATTACAACGCATCGATGATACAATACCTGGTGTTCTAGACCGACCCCTTTGGTCTCGGTTTCCTAGTACTGGTTGGAAAACCGGGACCAAATAAAGCCGGTTTTCAACCGGTACTAAGAGCCCTTTCTTTCTCCAGTAGTGTGACATCCAAAGGAAATTAAACTGAAGACAAAAGAGAGACCTGCAAGCCACTGGGTCTCGCTAGTTTGCGGGCGATCGTAAATTTTGGTCCGTACGGTCGATTTTTCGACCGTTTTTTCTTTCCTTTTTTAGTAACCTTTTGTCGTTTTGTGATAAAAATTTCTGAGAAAATTTTCAAGGGGAAAAATTGATGAAGCGAAAAAATTTGACGGGAAAATATTGGAAGAAAAATTTTCGAGAAACAAACAAAAAATATTGAGGAGAAAACTATTACATTCAAAACAAGAAAAGCTTTGATAAAATTTTTTTTGCATCCAAACGAAAAGAAAAAAAAGGCTCGGATAAAAAAAATTCATCCAGAATCAAAAGAAATTCAGAAAAAAAATTTGTGATTTTTTTTTGCATAAAACAAAAACACTTACCTGCGCGCGGCGAGCCGCCACATGGCCTCCCCGCCGCGGCCCCGCCCAGGCGCGCCACTGCCGCCGCGGATCCGGTGCCGGCGGCCGCTGCCGCCATGGGATTCGGGGCCGCTGGAGCCGCCGGAGGGAGGCGGAGGTGCGGCGGCGGAGGGGGAGGGAGGCCACGGCGGGCGCGGCCGGGCCAAGGAGCGCAGGCGCGGCGCTGCTGGTGGAAGACGAAGCGAGCCAAGGTGGAGGAAGGAGAAAATGAAAAAGGGGGAAAGAGAAAGATGACAACGGTGGGTTGAGTCTACCGTGAGTTGAACTCACGGTCGACGGTAAAATCAGGATTGGGCAAGCCACTAACGGTAATGCAGTAAACAAAGTCCATCCCCAATGGAATTGTTCATCTTGGCAGTTGACAGACCGTGCTGCTACCAGTACGACCACACACTGATTCTCCAAGTCCTATCAGCTAGATAATCACACCAACATTGCCCATTGGTTGATGTAGCCTATTGCTTGATCTTTCCAACCTCTTGCGCCCTCAACTGCACTGTCCTCCCACAGACAACCCACCAAACACCTTTTCTCCTCCCCCCTGCCCCCACTCAGGTTGTTATCCTCTCTCTCTCTCTCTCTCTCTCTCTCTCCTCTCTCTCTCTCTCTCTCTCTCTCTCTCCTCTCTCTCTCTCTCTCTCTCTCTCTCTCTCTCTCTCTCTCTCTCTCTCTCTCTCTCTCTCTCGGCATCCGGCTGCTGCTTCCTCCACAAACCTCTCTCCAATTCCACCGTAAACGACGACAGAGCCAAAGGTCAGGGGAAATTGGGCTATGCCCTCACCAGTCTTCCATATATAGGGCACAGGAGGCATCGTTCTTGTTCATTCACATCTCCTGCATCTTTGCCTCCTTCCTCTCACTAGATCTCACCTTTGCGACGGCAAGGTAGGCGCTTGGAGATCAGAGAAATGTCAACCCAGTTTGCATCCGAGCATGTTTGCTATGTCAACTGCAACTATTGCAATACCATCCTGGTGGTATGTATAGTTCTCTCTCTCTCTCTCTCTGTGTAACTCCCCCCCCCGCCCCTCTCACTCTCTTACGTGATCTGCAGAAGTTTCTTTCTTTTTTTAACGAACTGATGTGCAGCAAGTTTCTTTTTCCTTTTTTTTTCCATGGAAGCTAACCTATGGTGATCCAGTTCAAGTGTGCTCTGCCGCCATGCATATACTGGTTCCTGGCTGTGTTTAATATTATTCTACCAAAAGTTTTTTCACTCCTTGCTACTTCAATCTAAAACAATCTGTTTCTGAAGATGTTCTAAGTGCATGGTTATGTACCCAAATTTTGGCATCATGAAATATGAAGTGAAAATTAGGAGAAATACTATGTTTGAATCTTCCTTTGATGAGCAAAACAAAACCATAGAGAATAAATTTCTTTTCCACCTTTCCAATTTGTAACAATTATTCCCCTACCCTCTTCAAGTATACAGCACCTTTAAATAACAGGATACACATCTTCTTTTTCGTCTTGTACATGGTTTTGGTTTCCAATAAATGGAATTTCCTTCAGCTTTAATGAGACCCATTCATAGCTCAGATCCAACACTAATATATATGCTTGCTCTTCCTCTCTTTTTTTTGAAATCGATGCTAGCTCTTCCTCTCAAACAGATACAAACTGAAGTTCGTGGCAGGATTTCATAATTTTATCAATTAAAAAGCATATAGGTTTTCAATGACCGGATACTTTTAAGCTAATTTAATTTGTTAGAAACATATAAATATTTGGGAAGGCAATACCCATGGCAGCAGCATGCATGAGATATTGATTTTTTTTTTCTTCTTGAGGCTTTCTCTATCTAGCTACCAGCTGATAATGCCATTTCTTCATGGTTTCGTGACAAAACCATTTCTGCCGCCCAACTTTACAAGCATGCAGGCGTAGACGATTAAAGCCTCTTTAACCCAACTGGCTTTAGTCTCCCATGCGATAATACACCAGTGTACCTTGTTACTAGCATATCTTTATGAATATCTTTTTAGGAATTATACCTAGAATTTTATGATGCAGTAGTCAATAAAAAAAATGAAGTTGGGGACGACTAGGGCTGCAAATGGGTGACTCTTAGGTGCACCTCCAACCCTCTTTAGTTCAAAATTTTGTACTACTTTTCTGTCGGCCCAAAACCAGGAGAGTTGGCCAAATCGGGCACACACCCGAAGGAAGTCCTGCTACACCCCAAAAGCTAGCTCAAGAGGTGAGAGACTCCCTCACTTTTATGTTGGTTCAACTCTCTCCCCACAACCAATGTGGGATTAATCCCAACAATCTCCCCCTCACACATTGGTGCCTCACACATTGGTGCGCTAACATTTTCCAAATTGAGATATGGTTTTGAAGAATTAGTTCAAAATTTTAAACTAAGAAGGATTGGAGGGGCACTAAGGGTTATCAATTGGCACCCCTAGGGACGACAGCCTTCCCTCTCGTTCTGCACATGTGCAGGGAGAAGTGGATCTGCTGGTCATGTCATTTTCCCCTTTCTTGATGTTGGCGCAGGTGGGGGATCTAGCTAGGTTTGTGTATGCGTGTGTGCGATCTATCTATCGATATGATGTTGCGCTGAAAGAGAGGAGAGAGCGTGACATCAACTTTCAACTGCAAAAGATACAACCTTTTCTCATTATATACATTATTATATATGCTCATAATATTCACATGAGACTCTAAACATCTCTCTCTCTCTCTCTCTCTCAGGCTTCCCCTTTCTCTCTTTTCTCTGTCTCCTGTCTGATGAGAGAGATTCTCGTTTACACGCCTGAGATGTCATGTCTGCCTCCTGGAGGCGATCAGTAGTAGCTGATGATGAGGGGATCCATGCAGGCTAGTGAAGCTAGGGTCCAGCATCTCCAGGCAGGCAGCGAGGTAGCACTTGAAAGATAGATTCCTGAAAAGGTGTTGCATGCAGTCAAAAGACAACGGCATGGATGGATGTACATCAAGGCATGGCGCAGCAACTTCCCTATTCCTACGTGCTCAAAAAAAAAAAACTTCCCTATTCCTACTTGGCGCTTTGCACTGGCCATCATACAATACAAACATATCTGGCATAGCCCAGGGCACCCTTTGCTTCCCACTTGTAGCTCCTACAAGTCTGTGCTCTTCGATCTTTTGCAACATCCACATCTCTCTTCGGGGAGGGAGAGGGAGGGGGGGGGGGGAGAGAGAGAGAGAGAGAGAGAGAGAGAGAGAGAGAGAGAGAGAGAGAGAGAGGGTTCAGTTAGGCATTATTCAAAAACCATGGAATCATTTGCAAAGATGGTCCAAAGTTAGGCATAGCCTATAGCTGCTACATAAATTATTTGATCAAATAGATCAAGCATTTACTTCTAGTACGTATATGAAACACTGTTTGATTGTACTTTTTATTTATGGACTCCCAAACAAACAATATAATATCAATGCCACATTGCCATGCATGTATTTGTGGCGCCATGGAATCCCATTGTCTATAATCTCCCCCATTTTACTTAATGCTTTTAATTACACTTTCCTTGTTTGGGCAAAGTTAGTAAAGCTGTCAGGGTCTTATTTAAAAACAAAATATTTTTTGGAAAAGAATATAAATAGAATTGTACAACAAAATACAATTTTTTATTATCATAAATTCATGTGTGCATCTATGCAGGTGAATGTGCCGAACACTTGTTCCTACAACATCGTGACTGTTAAATGTGGGCATTGCACAATGGCGCTCTCGATGGATCTCAGTCCTTTCCACCAGGCACGGATTGTTCCAGACAACCAGGTGAAGGACTCGTTCAGCAACTCACACTGATAACATGAAAGGATTTCCAAGAAAATATGATATCATTTTAAATTAATTTGATTTTCACAGGATACTTAAAAATGTGGATATATTTTAGCTGTTGGCATATATATGCACAATTTTCTTTTAATTATTTGGGCATATTGAACACAATATTTTATTTGAAAATTTGCCCAAACATAATTTTTATTTACACTGAAACTTAAATTTCTTCAGTGTGCATCATAATTTGTTACATGCATGTTTTTCTATATAGGTTGTTCAGAACAGAGGATTTCATCAATACAATAATTTTGGGAGCTATGAGCCAGCCTCCAGAAATCTACGAAATCAGTCCATGTACCAGATGTCAAACAATCAGCCACAAGTGCAACCAATGCGACGTATGTACTATATTCTCGTGGTTTCTAAAACAAAAAGCTCAGCATAGCTATACAATGTTTATATATATATATATATATATATATATATATATATATATATATATATATATATATATTCTCATGATTGCTGAAGAACAAAGTTCAATGCTGTGCTTAGTTTGTTCATTTCACTTTTAATTTCTTTCATGTTTCCAGCCCCAGAGAAGAGACAGCGTGTTCCGTCAGCATACAACAGATTCATCAAGTGAGATTTCAAGCCACAGTATTTGCTGGCATGAGTACTTTAATACTAAATAGAGTAATCTAGTCGTTTTGCCTAGATGTACATGTATTACCTTTCTACAATTCTGATCACTTTGAGGAAACTTTGTCTGCACATCTCGCTGCAACCTTGTTACCTCTCCAGACATCCAAACTCTTTCTCTTCTTTCATCAAGAATCCCACCAGTATTGTCAATAAAGTCTAATCATTCACTAACATACTAGAAAAATCAAAAAAATTCCTGAAAGTCAGGCATAACATTTGAACGAAAATTTGTATGTTTGCAAAAAAAAAGTTTACTCAAGCTAATTTTATTGAAAACAAATTCAATTTCTTAAGATGTTTGTAATTATTTTATTTTCATTGCATTATAATGCACTTAATATTTTAACTCTATGGACTTTTCAAAAAATTCAAAACTTATAATCACAAATGTTTCTAGACTTCTTAATTAGAAATTATTTTGAACTTTTATCTTGATTCCCCTTATTTTCTCTACTGAATTGAAAAATGATGTTGCTAACTAGAAGGAGATGTCAAAAGAGAAATGTGCAGTGAGGAAAGCGTGACAAAAGGGAATATTTTTGTTTTCTTTAGAGTAATAGGGAATATGGATGTATTCAAGAGAAAAGGTATAAGCTTCATAAACCATTTGTGGGCTAGAGCATACCTAAAATATTTTATAAGGTCCCTTATTTTAAACTTATGCAATAGAACTTCTCCATAGAAAACTAATTTAGTTTACTTAAGCCTATCTATATTAGTTATAATTAGATTAACTATATAGTAAGACTACTATAGTAACTAAGTGGCATATGAACCAAATATTACCTATATTGCAGTAAAAAGTGGAAAATTAAATATTTTGCAATTCATGTCTTAATTTCCAAATGCCCAAAAATTTGGTACAACCATCATAAAAGAAAGGACAAATACATGAAACAAGAGGCGTAAAGTGACACAATACTGTGATTTTTTCGAAGATAGCAATGTAAACCTGCAATTAAGTCTGCCTAAATCTTTTAGGTTGGTGACTTCAACATTAAAAAAATCTTGGTGATAAGTATTTATCAAATGGATCAAATCAGACAACTTATATGATTAAAAATTTCACCAACTAGATTGGTTTGATTAAAAAGAATGAGAAGTGCGCATGGTCTTAGCTAATAAGGTGTTATAATATTATATACACACTTCACACTCCCAAATTGTTGAGTAGTGTACCTGGTTATCAAAATAATTTTAAAGCTCAGCTGCAAGGAGATCATGTGATCACAAATATTTAGATTAAAGTATATGGCTGCTCCTCAAACTTGTTAGGGTGTATCATCCCGGTCCCTAAATTTATAAAACCAGAAATCTGGATCCTTAAACTTGTCAAGGTGTATCATCCCGGCCACTAAACTTAGAAAACCAGAAATCTTGGTCCATGCAATAACTAAAAGTGGTTTCGAACCATATTTTTAGTTAAAAAACAAAGTCAACAAATAATAGATATAGTTTTTAAACCATAAAAATATCTCTAAGCCCCCAAAATTCTTCAAAAATTTCAAAAAAAGATACTAGATATACAAAGCCTAAATAAAAATAGTTGGAGCTCATAAAAATACCGAGTAAAATATATTTTCACATTTTTATAGAGTTAAATCTAATTTTAGAAGTTTACAAAAATATTTTCAAGAGCTTTAATTAGTTTCAAAATATTTTCATTTGAATTTTAGAGGCTTGGTGATATTTAATGGTTTTAAAACTATATCTCTTATTTGTTGGATTTGTTTTTGAACTAAAACATGGTCTGAAACCACTTTTAGTCATAGCATGGACCCAAATTCTCGGTTTTTTAAGTTTATGGACTGGGATGACACACTCTAACAAGTTTAAGGACCCGAATTTCTGGTTTTATTAGTTGGCGGACCGGGCTGACATACCCTAACAAGTTTGTGGATCGGCTGAGTATTTTACTCTTTTTTTTAGAAAAATGAACTTGCAGTTAATTATTGGCCCTTAATAAGGTATCAATATTTCAACCTAGCCACAAAAGCTGTATCTGGTTTAGATATTAATGTGACTTCATCTAAATTTAATTGAATTATCTTTCTTATCATATGTCTTAATTTGTCAGCCTAAGTAATTTAGAGTAGTAAGTCTCAGTACTGTGTTTTCTTCACATTTGATCCAATGTAAGTTTCTTCTTCCTGACAACAGGGAAGAAATACAAAGGATAAAGACTAGCAATCCAGAGATTAGCCACAGGGAGGCATTCAGTGCTGCAGCAAAGAATGTAAGTTTGGCCTAATTTGCTTTAAATATAATGAACACAAAGCAACAATTGCGCGCGCAGACACACCTTTATGATGTCATATGATCGACTACCACACTAAATACTAATAGGAGACTAAGCTATCTTAGGGCATCTCTCCAACAATGCACACACATCAAAGAGAACTGGACTGCTTAGTTATTAATTAGATAGCTAGTCTACTCAGCATCGAACATGCAGGGGTCTACAATAAATCTATATATGAGTTGTAGGCCCCAATTAATTTAAATTTGACAATGTGCTAGACCCAACCCATTTGAAGAGGCTATAGTTGGTGTGCGAACAATAAACTCTTATAGCCAGCAGTCATGTACGTGATTACATGACTCCATAAACATACACATGCTCTTCATCTTAATCCTCATATAACTGTAAACTAATAAGAACTTAGAAAATTGTAGGTTATTTTTGTATTTTTAGATACATAGTTTAATTTTTACTATATTTAAATATAGTGTATATCTAAATATATGTAGCAAAAACTAAGAACTTATTATAAAAGTCAAAACAAATTATAATTTGGAATAACTTGGAAAGGAGGGAGTACAGCTCGTCATCACGTAAACTTATTCATGTATATGCATGTGTCTCTGATTTGGTTCAAATGCATGCATGCAGTGGGCTCATCTTCCTCGGCTCCATTTCGGCCTGAGTGTCGCCGACGGTGGCGGCGGCAGCAGCTAGATCATCGCTGATGCTGTGCTTGCTACATATGTCAAGAAGATAGATCGAGCGCTGCGTACGCGTATGCGCACGCTGACGATCGATGGAGAACTCTTCACCATCAGCTTATATATAGTTAAAGCTGTGCTACATGTATTCTGCTACCGGGGTTTGTGTGAGTTTTTAAGTGTGGACTGCTGGTGATAATCTGTATTTCTCGGACCTAGTTGTGTGCGTGCATGTTCTGCGTTCAGCAGTGATCGATGTGTGCATGCTGGAGATTATGTATATTGCTAAATAAATGGAATTATTTGTGCACCAAGGCAGGGTCTGATATAATGAATGTGTCACTACGGGAGACGCCACCTTTACCGTGTGCGAGAAGCTTTGCCGTGTGCACTTTGTCGGGCACACGGCAAACAGACTCTTTGCCGTGTGCCTAAAATGTAGCACACGGCAAATATACAGGCACACGCCAAACATGATGTTTGCCGTGTGCCAAGTGTTTAGCACACGGCAAACAAATGGACACACGGCATAGCCCCATCTTTGCCGTGTGCCGAGCAATAAAGCACACGGTAAACATATACACACGGCAAAAGAGTCTTCTTTGCCATGTGTTTTTGTTAAGCACACGACAAATTTGACTTTAAAAAATTAGTTCTCCGTTTGAAACTTTTTTGTTTATCTCTATATTGTACGTGGAACTCTACATTAAGTTTTGGTAATTTTCTCGGTCATTTTGCTATATTTAACATTTCTATTTCGTGAAAAGGAATATTAGAGAATAAGTCAACTTTGAACTGCAATAATTGTGAATAGAGTATTAATGAAGCAAAAAATGTTGTTCACATCATTTTTTCCCATTTGAGCTCTAATCTAAAAAATGGATGCAAAATTTGAAGATCTTGCTCATGAGCCATGCCATGAACCATGTGCCCCAATAATTTTTAAATTCTATAAAAAGCAAACTTACTCTGAAAAATATAAGATTTGTTATGCTATCATGATTTTATAAGTGGAGGCTATGGAAAATTTTTGAAAATGTTTAGCACAAGTTATCGCATATACTCCTTATAAACCGAAGTATCTTCAAAGAAGATCTATAGAGTTGAGAAGGAGCTGTTGATATTTCAAGTGAAAGTGATAGTCGAATTGGGTGTTGACTTCAAAATTTTTTGTACATGCAATACACATCTTAGAATCTATCATGCCAAAATTTCATAATTTTGTAGATTTATTTGTTATTTTTTATATCTTGTCTCCATTAAATAGTACCATGTGACATACATTGAAATGGAGGTGTAACTGCATGAAATAATGATTTTTCCAGTGCAATCATAGAACAGAAAATGTTGAGTGATTTTTTTGTGATATTTAGAGTGTTTTGAACAAATTTTAGTTAAACACGTAATGGTGATTCAGTTGTTACATATCGGATTCAAATAGCATGAAATAGTACATTTAATCCGCATGTGATAATGAAGCAAGAAGTATTTATTCTTGCACGAAATGAATGATACATTTTTTGAATTATTACTTATTTACTACAGAAGTTGAAACACTAGTTAAACAATAGTGGAAACACTAATTAAACATAACTAGTTGAATACCCCGCGCGTTGCTGCGGGATTTGTGGACAAAAATGTTGAAGTTGAGTGTATTGAAAAGATGGAGATATGAAGTTGTAGCCAATTTTAGCATTTGAGATATATGGCATGGTTGTATATAAGATATGCTTAAATACTAAAATTGAAGTACATATAAAAAATTCAAGTTGATGAAACTGATAAAAAGAGGAATCGTAATTGGTATGGTAAGATCGCTTTAATTTTATTCTAGGAGAAAATGGAAAAAGTCTGCATCATTTTGTGAAGTGATTCGACTTTGTATCGACTCTGTGGCTAAGCGAAATTTATGCAAATATTTTTTTAAAATGAAATGTGAGGAATGCAGTTGTGTGTGAAATGTTGATAATTAGAAATATAGTTGTACAAATATAGTTGTATCAAATAGTAAAATATTAAGGAGGAACCAAACATAGTATCAATATCAGAACATAATGAATGAATGTGTAACATTGAAGAGAAGAGACCAGGAACAATCCTTCACGGTGCTCTTCCTGCATGCCACAGTGATGCAAGACAAAATTTAAGCATAGCAAAACAGCTGGGGAAGGCAAGGAGCTACCAGAACCGAATGGAATAATGGAGTCGAGAGTGTGTGTAACGCTACGATGGCTTCAACTAAGCAAAATATATAGAGCGTTGGGTTCTACAGATCATGAGTAGTGGAAGGGGTGGTGGTGGTAGTGTATTGTTAGATAGAGAGACTTAAGGAAATGACAGCTTGGATGATCAAGTTACAAACATGAGAGAAATGAAGAGACATAGTAAGGTGGATGAAGGAGTGCTTCTTCCATTGTTGGTGGCTCAATGGGGATTGAGAGAAATATAAATTAACATTTTCTAGTGGGATGCATCAATCTTAGAAGACAGAAATATAATAGGAGACTAATTGTTTTTCTTTTTGTTAACATTTCCTAGTGGGATGCATCAATTTTATAAGACAGAAACACCATAGGAGACTAATTGTTTTTCTTTTTGAAACAAATGTGGATTTATTTATTAATATTAGATAGACTAATATTTAATTGATAAATGAAAATAATGTTCATGAGACAATAATAAAAGAAAATAAAGGGAGGGGATTTAACATATGTATGTTGCATAGAGTAATATTTAATTGATAAATAAAAAATTTGGCTGTTGGGCTTCTTCTTTATTTATATTTTTGATGAACCGCAACATATTGAAAAACATGACCGAGAGAAATAGAAATTATGACACTTAGTGGGTTGATGACATAGCAACATGACACTTAGTGGATTGATGATGTGGCAGCACGAGAATTGAGAGAAATACAATTATGACACTTAGTGGGTTGCATCTATATAGAATATATAGATTAGGAAGAAAAAAAAGAAAATGATTCTTTGCCGTGTGCCCTGCCCGGGGCACACGGCAAAGACATGCCTTTGCCGTGTGCCGGATCGGAGGCACACGGCAAAGGTGGTGTCTTTGCCGTGGGCCAGATCGGCGCACACGGCAAAGCCCGCCTCCCTTATCCCCTTCGAATGGCTGCCTCAGACACTCACACACCACACACGCCACACATGCACTCTGCTTGTGCCGCCGCGCTCGCCCCGTCCGCACGCCGCCGCCGCCGCGCTCCCGCCGCTGCCGCATGCCAGCACGCTCGCCCGCCAGCACGCTCGCCCGCCGCCGCTCGCCCGCACGCTCGCCGCCGCTCACCTGCGCGCTGCCGCCGCACGCCCGCACGCACGCCGCACGGCCGCACGCTCGCCCACGCCGCACGCCCGCACGCTCGCCCGCACGCCGCCCCCGCCACCCTCGCCCGCACGCCGGCCCCGCCATGCTTGCGCCTGCTATTGGCGCTCCTTAAGTATCCATTTTATCCCCTGTTCAACTTTGATAATGGCATGAATTTAATATCAAAATCACTAACCATCCTAACTTCGACCCAATTATTGGTCATTTTCGCGTTTGCACATATATTTTGGAGGTACTTCGTTTTTGCAGGTTTTTGACCAATTTTGGAGCACGAAATGACGAGGCCCACGATCACGCGATGACACAAAGAAAGACGAAGGCCAAAGCCCGAACAAAGGACCGAAGGCCGTGATGATTAGAGGCACGTTCGCGCACATCCACCCTCCAATGAAGCCCAAAGGACAAAGCCCACAAGATAAGATCAAGATACTTCGGGGGTAAGCAAAGCAAAGAGAGATTTAAGGAAGGATTTTCCATCCTATCCTTTTCCTCGAAGAAATCTCGAAGATAACGACGTCTAATGGGGTGCAATCGTGAAAGGCATAAACTCTAGAAGACTCCAGGAGACTTGGGGAGAAAGGAGGACACGAGGCGGCGAAGAAATGGGCCAAGCCGGCCGGCCTGGGTCTATTGGGCTAGCCGGCCCAGCCCCTTTTTGAGGCGGTTCGGCCTCCCCTTTGACCTAGGGTTTTCTGAGGCTATTTAAAGACCCCTCCCCAAGGTTCACGCGGAGATCAATTCGGGAGACGACGCCAAGGAGCAGAGAAGATAGAGGGACACCTCTCGGAGAGCCGAGGGTCGTGCTAGTTGTCTAGGGTTTGCCCTAGCCAACGTGGGAACCTTGAAAGGAAGACCACATCGGAGTTCTGGAGCTAGTATCATCAAGATCAAGGTAGGGCCCCGGTTGTGATCTTGTGATGTACAATCATTTATGGTGAAGTTATTTGTGATTCCGAATGTTTAGCGATCATGTTCTCTCTTTCGATTTCGTTCTTTTCTTTGGGTTTGCTTCATCCTAGATCTATTATCGAGATAGATCACTTAGCATGATCTTGTAGTCATGGTGGCTAGAGGTTCATGGCGGAACTACCAAAGGGGGTTCGACTTGCTTCAGGGTACTTTCGTCCAAAGGGGCGGCGTCGTGACAGGGCGTTGCCACTGAGTAGGTGGGGTATCGAGGGATCGAATTGGAGATTTTGAGTTTAAAGATGCTTTTCATTGAGATTCACATCTATCTTACTGCACTACATCTAGCTGGAACTACAACATATGCATGATCTAGGTGATCTAGATTGGTTATCTCTAACTTTCTCTTGCTACCTTCGGTGTTTGTCATCTTTAGTAGATTAGATTCGTTGTTCACCATCTCAACACAAAGGAATCTCTATGCTAGTAGATTGTTTCTTGTATCTTTGGTTCCGTGGATTGATAAACCTTGGGGGAATACTCTAAGGGAAAAGTTACACGAACTGTGCGCTTGCGGTATACAAATCGGGGGCGCTAAGGAGCGTCAACAATCTTTTCTGGCGCCATTGCCGGGGAACCATCGATTTAAGATACAATCTTACTTACATTCGTAAATATTTCTTTTTCTTGATTTTCCTTTTTGACCTTTTTAGATCTCTATTTTTTCTGAGCTAACTAAAAAAACGGATCCATTCCACGAAAATCAATCTAATCTAGAGTTTGCTTTTATTTTTCTTTTATGTTTTAGATCTTGTATATTCATCTTTTAGATCTGGTATATATTTTTCTTTTTCACTAACCCCTAACAGGAGATGGACGGGAGCCTCTCCAACAAACCCGAAAATTTTGTGGATGATCCAGAAAAAATTTACAGGCAAAGGAGACGAGAAGCACGATCAAGGAAACCGGAACTAGTAGATCAAAAAGTCGAAGCCGACGGTTCATCGTCTTCACCTCAAGTGACTCCACCAACTAGTCCAAAGGAGGCGCCACTTCACCGAGGGATGGCGCTACCGGAGCAGGAGCGTACGATCGGAGAGCTATGCACTCCAGACATTCGGGACTTGCCGATCCAAAACCTCGACAACATCGGAGTTCCGTTCAAGATCAAGACTTCAATCATAAGGATGGTGCAAAGCTCGCCCTTCACTGGAAAAGAAGACGCTAATCTACATCTTCAAGAGTTCCTCCAACTATGCCGCACCTTCGACATGCAAGGGATGACTCAAGATCAAATAAGAGCGAGGCTCTTTCCGTTCTCTCTACTTGGGAGAGCGTTGCAATTGTTTCATTCTCTACCACCGCGCACGGTGCAAAATCGGGAGTCCTTGATGAAAGAGTTCATGACGGAGTTCTACTCGCCGGGCAAGACCCAGATTCTGCGCAACAAGATTGCAACATTCGCGCAAGCCCCGACGGAGACTATTGCGGAAGCCTATGAGCGCTTCAACGACTACATCTGCGCCGTACCTCATCACAAGTTCTCAAGGGAGGATGTGGTCCAGAAGTTCTATCAAGGCCTCACTACTGCATCAAGGGGGATCGTTGACGCATCGGCCGGAGGTTCTATCATTGAGCTCACGCCTACTCAAGTTTTCAAGCTATTCAAGAAGGTGGCAGACAATGACGCATGGGCATCATCGGGGCGCCTACAACCACTCCAAGCCGTGGCACCGCGAAGAGTGTATTGCAAGTGGAACGTGAAGAAGTGCTAGAAGGGAAGATCGACTCGCTCATGAGAAGGTTGGAGAAGATGGAAGTGGAAAAGAGAGAAGCCCAAGCTATTGATTTAAAGGCGGCCGAAGCAAGGTCTACATGTGAAGAATGTGGAGAGTACGGCCATGTCCAAAAGAATTGCCCAGAGGAAGCCAAGATGCTCGACTACATGAAGAAGGGAGAATGGATCCCGCAACCCAACTTCCGCTACGGGCAAGGTAGACCTCAATTTAATGCAAGCTCTTCCATTCAAAACTCGGTGCCTCTTCGTATACAATTGAAGGAGTTCATGGAGGAGCAAGGCAAGATCAACAAGGACACTGTCACCAAGTTCAAGGCTTTTTACAAGATCTTGGAGAACATTGATGGCAAGGTGACGGAGGTCGGGAGCTCTAACCTTCAAGTACTCAACATGATTAAGATGCTAGAAACGCAAGTAGCCCAGCTCGCCGGACGCTTATCTAGCAACGAAGGAAATTTGCCGGGGCAACCTCAAGGTCCAGAGACGCCAAAGGCAATTCAAACTCGCTCGGGAAAGGAGACCGAAGAACCCGAACATGCAGCGGGAGCAAGGAAGCCTAAGCCAAGAGTTGAAGTGGAGACCATCATCAAGGAGAAGGCACCTACTCCTATGCTAGAGATAGTCACCGAAGAGCCGGAGTTTGAGCTAGATGATATAGACACCAAGATTCTACCACCAAGGCCACGATACCGCAAAGGTAAACATGAAGATGAGCAATTCAACAAATTTGTTGACATGGTACGCAGGTTGAGCATCAACATGCCACTCTTGGACGCTCTACAAGTTCCGACGTATTCTCGCTACTTCAAAGACATCATGGGAAACAAGCGCGAGATACCGCCAAGCACTGTCAAGCTAACCGAGGAATGTAGCGCGGCAATCGCTAATGAAGCTCATGAAAAGAAGAGGTAACCCGGATGTCCTAACATCCCGTGTTCCATTGGATCTCTTATGTTCGAAAGAGCACTTTGTGATCTTGGTGCAAGTGTGAGCGTCATGCCAAAAAATGTGTTCGAGAAGCTACGCTTACCGGAGCCGGAGGCCACCGCAATGTGCCTAGAGTTAGCGGACAATTCCGTTCGCTACCCTTTGGGAATCGCCGAAGACGTGCCCGTGAAGATTGGAGAACACTTAGTCCCCGTTGACATTGTGATTCTCGATATGGGAGAAGGAAGCAAGGCACCTCTCATACTTGGGAGGCCTTTCCTCAAGACCGCAAGGGCGAACATCGACGTTGGCAAAGGGGAGATAAAGTTCGACATCAATGGCACCACAAGCGAATTCAAGTTTCGTCCACGCCTCGAGGTATGCAACATGATCAATGTCAAATATGTTCCGCCTCACCGCCGTATCACAGAGGAGAAGCCAAAGAAAGAAGAGGAGCCGAACAAGAAGGAAGCGAAGAAGGAGATAGAAGTCGTCGCGTCCATCGCGACAAAGAAGATCGCTGCACCCGTCAAGAAGAAAGCTAAAAGCCCGCCTGTGAAGACCAAAAAGACGACTAACCTAGAAGACAAACCCGCACCACGGATTGTGCGGAAGTGGGTACCCAAGACTGCAGCGCCATCACCGAGCATTGGTCCGAAGTGAAGAAGAAGAAAGTCTAGCTATAGACTATAAATGAAGCGCTTTGCGGGAGGCAACCCATTCGTCGAGTCAAGAATAAAGCTGCCGGGAGTTTAACCCGTTCATCGAGTCAAGAATAAGCTGCCGGGAGGAAAACCCACGAGAGGTTTTGGTAAGTGAGTCAAGAATTTTGCTACGCAAGGACATGATAAGCTTTTGAACAATTGGTCGTTCGGTCGAACAATTCGATTTGGATTTTATTCGCTCGGTCATTTTGATGTTGTTTCTTATTTTAAACCAATGACATGAGCCATCCTATGATTTATTTGCCTCTTCTTGAGAAAGCCACATCCAAAATTCCATACCCATTTTTGGCGACTGTCCTGTCCATGACGGCCGGACCAAGTTGAGATAAAACACACGAGTAGAGCTGCGCTATGTTTATATTATTTAAATTCTTGATGCGTAGGTTCGCACAAACATAGAGAGAATTTTCAGTTTTATTACCATAGGACTAGAATTTTCCTAACCTTAATTATTCTCTTTTTCAAAAATCTCTCTCTCATTTTGGCAAAGATTAGAACCTAAACCCAAGACCCAAGGTTGAATTCAAGATTGTTCGCTATCAATTCATGAAAGTGAACGGTTCCGGTGCAACCAAAATTAATATAGTCGGGAAATATTTTTCGACTTACAAATGTAAAGATGTTTCAATTCCCCTCTGATTATTCATTTAAACTCATTGCACGCTTTGAGTCAATTCTGAAATTTCGAAGTTAGAGGAGGATTAAACATCTAAGCATGATTTGGAAAGGGTTTATGTGCTTGATTAACATCCATTGATCAAAGTGAGTTCACGGGAAGGAATTGTGCTCTCTACCTACCACCACATGCAAATAATCCAAAGGAGGGAGCAGCCATGCATGGGAAGGACATGTGATTTTCAGCAAAGATGGCACCATGTGATGAATGATTAGGCATGGGACAAGGTGAATGACACAAAGTGAAGAAATAATATTGCAAGTGGACATCAAAGGCAAAGAAGGAGTTGTTCACAGGATTTGGACAGTGCAAAGCATGAAAGATGTACTGGACAGAAGCAAATAATTTCACCAGGAAGCCACCAGAGAAAGATGAAGTGAAGGAGGGCCAGGAATGCCCTAGGCCGGCCGGCCGGCCTGGCCCCTTTTTAAGTGCTCTGGTGCTCCCTTTTGACAGGTACGCTCCTCACTCAGTTCATTGCTTATGTTCTTCAAGTTCTTCACCCAGAAACATCAGTTAGAGCCTTGAAAAATTCGTCCACCAAAATATACTCCAAAAAATCTTCGAAAATTCACCACAAATCCTAGTTTGCTCCACTCTTCGATATATTATTCTCCCGCCGGCAAGAAACCCCCGGTGTGTTTGTTTTTGAGTGTGTGCAGCAAGGAGTCACCATGAGTGGCATCATGAGGTTCGTCACCGGGAGGAGAAGGACGCGTTCATCGACATCCGACGCATCGGCAAGTTCTTCGCTGAGGCACTCGGTCTCCGAGTCTCCGCGGAGCATGGAGGAAGACAACCCCGCACCGAGGAGCGACATGTTGCTCCTTGGTGGGATGAGTGACCCGAGAAGCTCCTCCATAAGATTCACCGAAGGGATGCCACCTCCTCCACGGCGTTCGACAAGGTCATCCGCACCACCACCATACAAGCCCAAGAATTCAGAATATGGGTTTATTATCTTGTCGAAGGAAGAAGAAGAAAGGCTCAAGTTCATGAAGGGAAGGCTGCGAGCAAATTATGATTTTGATGATGAAGCATTGGAGAAGTTGGGATTTCATCATGACATCTACCAACTCTTGGAGAACATCGGTTGGAAGTTATTTTCCGATGTTGTCACGGTAGACATGCAAGAAGAAGTGGCTTTGGAGATGTTCATGACATTGGAGAAAACAACGGAAGTGGTGGATGATGAAGAAGTTCCATGTCTGAAATTTTGGCTCAAGAATGAAGAAAAAGTCATCACCTATGGAGAAATAGGGAGTTTGCTCGGATTCAAAAGTAATGCATATGAAATGGTGCAAGTTGAAGATAGAGAGCTTGATGAATTTTGGACAAAGATAGCAAAAGATGTCAACCGCCAAAGGAAGAATATAAGTAATGTGACCCTCCAAATATTCCACTCTTGGTTGAGCAAAAGAATTCTCGGGAGGATGAGAGAATCGAAGGTCACCGACCAAGAATTAAATTGGATGTATGCTGCATTGGTGAAGAAGCAAGTGATTGATCCCACCTACATCATGGTTGAAAGGTGGATTTGTGAAGCATCATCCGGTATAGGAGAAGTTGGTTCGGGGTGTTATCTCACAATGATAGCCCGAGCCATGAATCCGGGGTTATGAGTGATCCAAAAATATTATGTCCCGGAAAGAGATATTGGGATTGAACATTTGAGACAAGGCCATTATATCGGAGGGGATGAAAAGAAGAGATTCACTATTTCTGAGATAGATATTTCCCTCCCCGATCAAAGGCTGAAATTATTCGCAAGAGGGAGGACTGATTGGCGAGTTGAAAATATTGGAAAAAAGGTGAAGAAATCAAAAAGAGGAAGGTTAATTGAAGGAACATCAGCATCGGCACAACAAGAAGACTTGGAAGTAGACCTTCCACCGCCAAGTTCCGCTTATTGGAGGAATGAATTTCAAGGTGCATCAAGTGGACAAGGATACCCGCAAGGTTGGAAGAGTCAATGGGAAGGGAACCAAAATCAAGCATGGGGGCATGCTGCGGCGGCGCCCCCACCATTTAGCAACTACGGCTACCCACCCCCATCACACCAAGGAGAGATTCCCGACCCGTCATTTGGAGCACAATTTTTTGACCTCCCTCAACCGGAACAAGGAATGAGAATCATGGGTGCCTATGCAAGAAGAAACATGGAAGACATAGACGCCATCCGGAGGCATACAAGCCAATTATAAGATGGAACCGCAGGAATTGCATATCAAATGGGACTTCTAGGCCTGGCGCCACCGGAACAATTTGATGGAGGAGCATTTCAGCAGTATTATGACCAAGGATACAACGCAAGAGCCAATCAAGAAGAGTGATCGACGACAAGACCATGAATAAAATGCTCGCACGTGTGGTTTGGATTTTTCTATTTCTTTTCATTTATTTTCAGCATGTGTGCAAGCTTGTGTGTGCGTAGCAATTTTCTGTTTTATTTATTTCAGCATGTGTGCAATTTGCTTTCTTTTGTTTTCATCACCATGATAAATAAATGCATCACCCACGCTTTAATGTTATGGTTAGTAATGATGATAGAAAGTTTGTGCCATGATAAAATATGAATATCGTTGCCGCCTTGTCTACTTTCTTGTGGTTGGTTTATGCATGATTAAACTAATACTTTCTCTAACATGATCTGAAAATTAATTAAATGCCGGCTAATTCAATTGTGGAGGTTATGATAAATTAAGACCCATATCTTTTATTCTTGCTCTCTTACTTAAGCTTGTCAAGGAAAATTTAATTTGGATTTAATTTTGAGCTAACCTTGTCAATGATACCTTTTGCAATTGCTCTACCTTCTACAAGCCTAAATGATATATCATAACAAACCATAGAGCAAGAATTATTTTCAGGTGAATTAATTTAGGATTTATCTTCTTTGGTACGAGACGAAGAAGCTGACCATTCCGTATTTTTGTGTACCTCTCTTTTGCTAGCCATTCTATCCATGCATTGTGAGTTTCTATACCGGGAACATCGCAAACCTCGCTGGATATCCACCCTTAACCAAAAACATCTTTTTGTGAAACACCTCTTTGACCACAACATATATATTGAGTATATTTTTTTATTTCGACGACAAAACAGTGGAATCAAGAGCAAAATTCAGTAAAACATAAGCTTGGGAAGCATCAAAGAGTTCGCAGAAGAAAAATCCGAAGAAGTGGAGGCCTACAGGCAGTAGGCCAGCCGGCCCAACACCCCTAGGCCGGCCGGCCTGCCCCTTTTCCTCCTCTGTTGGCTTCAATCTTTCACGAGTAGATGCTCCCTTGAATTCCAAAGTTGAGTCCAAAGAATTGATAAAGGTTTTGTGCACCCACTCCATCAAGTTATCATCACTTCATTGCTTGAGGACAAGCAAACGTTAAAGCATGGGGGGAGGTGGAGTAAGTGCATTGTGTTGCCAACGGTTCTGAGGAGCAAAAAGAAAGAAAGAATAAAAAAAAGAAAAAAAATGATGATGAAAAGCTCTTCGGTCCCGTTTGCTTCATTAAACTCCAGGTACTTCGAAGATTATTCTATACTCAATTATTCCAACCATGTGCAATCCGATAACAAGGACTTCAGTTGTGCCTTGGGATCAACCGTTGCCATTTGCACATGTCCACCATCTAAAGTGTATGTTCCATTCTCTCCCTCTCCATAAAAAAATTATTTTCCAATGGTCTTTTTTGACGAGTCTCGGTAAATCCATAAGAAATATTTCTTGTTTTGATAATATCTTGATTATAATATCTTTTGTTAGGACTAAACTTTCCAGAGCTCCAGATAAAGCCTCACACATACATATGAGAGAAAGAAAGGAGAAAGTTCTAGCAAGATTGAGAGACAAGATGAGCTGAGAGTTTCCATGAGCAAATTGCAATGAGGTTTAAATTATTGATCTTGGTTTAGCATTACTTATGGAACTTACTTTCTTAATTCTGAGACTTGTTGAATTTTGAGAGCATGTGCTTAATAATTGTGGGGAAGCATTTAACTTGTATCTACCTTCCACATTGAAAAAGCTGGTTACAACTTGAACTATTAACTGCAAAATATTTTTGGGAGCATTGTGTTTTCTCGTGTATGATCAAGTGCAGGGATTGGACATTGAAAGGCAACGCTGATTTTTATCAAAGACTTACTCGAGGACGAGCAAGGTTTAAGCATGGGGGGAATGTTGGCGCTCCTTAAGTATCCATTTTATCCCATGTTTAACTTTGATAATGGCAAGAATTTAATATCAAAATCACTAACCATCCTAACCTCGGCCCAATTATTGGTTGTTTTTGCGTTTGCACATATATTTTGGAGGTACTTTGTTTTTGCAGGTTTTTGACCAATTTTGGAGCACGAAATGACGAGGCCCACGATCACGCGATGACACGAAGAAAGACGAAGGTCAAAGCCCGAACAAAGGACCGAAGCCCGTGATGATTAGAGGCCCGTTCATGCACATCCACCCTCCAATGAAGCCCAAAGGACAAAGCCCACAAGATAAGATCAAGATACTTTGGGGGTAAGCAAAGCAGAGAGAGATTTAAGGAAGGATTTTCCATCCTATCTTTTTCCTCGAAGAAATCTCGAAGATAACGACGTCTAATGGGGTACAATCGTGAAAGGCATAAACTCTAGAAGACTCCAGGAGACTTGGGGAGAAAGGAGGACACGAGGCGGCGAATAAATGGGCCAGGCCGGCCGGCCTGGGTCCATTGGGCCGGCGGGCCCAGCCCCTTTTTGAGGCGGTTCGGCCTCCCCTTTGACCTAGGGTTTTCTGAGGCTATTTAAAGACCCCTCCCCAAGGTTCACGCGGAGATCAATTCGGGAGATGACGCCAAGGAGCAGAGAAGATAGAGGGACACCTCTCGGAGAGCCGAGGGTCGTGCTAGTTGTCTAGGGTTTGCCCTAGCCGACGTGGGAACCTTGCAAGGAAGACCACATCGGAGTTCTGGAGCTAGGATCATCAAGATCAAGGTAGGGCCCCGGTTGTGATCTTGTGATGTACAATCATTTATGGTGAAGTTATTTGTGATTCCGAATGTTTAGCGACCATGTTCTCTCTTTCGATTTCGTTCTTTTCTTTGGGTTTGCTTCATCTTAGATCTATTATCGAGATAGATCGCTTAGCATGATCTTGTAGTCATGGTGGCTAGAGGTTCATGGCGGAACTACCAAAGGGGGTTCGACTTGCTTCAGGGTACTTTCGTCCAAAGGGGCGGCGTCGTGACAGGGCGTTGCCACTGAGTAGGTGGGGTATCGAGGGATCGGATTGGAGATTTTGAGTTTAAAGATGCTTTTCATTGAGATTCACATCTATCTTACTTCACTACATCTAGCTAGAACTACAACATATGCATGATCTAGGTGATCTAGATTGGTTATCTCTAACTTTCTCTTGCTACCTTCGGTGTTTGTCATCTTTAGTAGATTAGATTCGTTTTTCACCATCTCAACACAAAGGAATCTGAAAGCATCTAGGCCCCTAATTTCGAGTTTTGGTAATTAATGACAACGGTTTGTGGATTAACGATTTCATTTGAGATAATGTGTATAGGTTGATCCACGGATGAAAGAGATTTGGTTGTGAACATATGGAGTTTTGGAGATGATGAGCAAAGCTCGGGCACAAGGCAAAGGTATAAAATAGGGCTTTTGCATTTTACCGGTCACAAGGCGTTTAGTGGATGAAAAGTGACCTGATTTGTTGGATAGATAGCCGTACTATCAAGAGGGGTCATGTACTCATGCTTGACAGGACCTTAGTGCCATTTTGCTCAAAATGTCTAGTTGCATGCATGAGGGCTAACGGCGTTTTGAAAAGATTTGAAAAAGGTCTAAGTTTGGGAGCTGACTGAGTAACGGCGGACAGTCCGCACCCAAGGGGCGGACAGTCCGCACCAGTTTCAGAGAGCTTGCAGAGGCTCTGGTGGTCTGGCGGACAGTCCGGCCCAGGTGGGCGGACGGTCCACCACTATATTTCAAAAATGCACCAGAGAGGGTGTCTCTCTGGTGGGCTTCAAAGTTGAACGGCGGACAGTCCACCCATGGGGCGCGGACGGTCTGCCGGCTAATCTTAGATTTGTACCAGAGAGGTTGTTTCTCTGGTTTGGGCTGAAAAGTGAACTGCGGACAGTCCGCCCATGGGGCGCGGACGGTCCGCAGGCTAATTCAAATTTGTACCAGAGAGCTTGTTTGTCTCTGGTGAGTCAGATCTCTTAACTGCGGACGGTCCGCCCCTGTGTCGCGGACGGTCCGCCGGGGTTTAACGGCTTGTTCTGACACGCATTAAATGCACTCTAACTCACTGGTTTATAACGGTGGACGGTCCGGTTTTTGAAATGCGGACGGTCCGCGACTTCGCAGAAAAGAGTGTAACGGCTAGTTTTTGGAGGGATGTCTATATATACCCATTGCCCGGCCTTTGGGGGTCTCTCTTGGCCATTTGGACTGCATACTTGTCTTCATAGAGCTAAGGCATCCCTCTCTCACACACACTTGCTTAGAGATTGCATTCTAGAGGGTGTGAGGGCTTCCTAGTGCATTACATCAAGAGTTTGAGCTTTGTGGCATTAGGGAAACTTCAAGCAAGCGTCATCGACTTGTTAATCTTGGGAGTTGACGCTCCCTAGACGGCTTGGAGAAGAGGATTTCGTGGTGCTCCTCCAAGGAGATTGTTGAGGAGCCCCGATTTCGGTTGTGAGAGGTCTTGTGCTCACCTCACCGGAGTGGTGAAGAGCAACTCTAGTGGAATCGAGGTGTGGAGCGGTTCCTTGATTCAAGCCGGCGCAAGATCAAGAGGGTCTTGATAGAGGAGCGGTTGATTCTTAGAATCCACCTCAACGTGGATTAGGGGTGACCGGCAAGTCATCGACACCACGGGATAAATTCTTGTGTCAAGCTTGGTTACTTCTCTTGCTCACTTTAATTCTAGTTTTTACTTTGAGCAATTTACTTTACTAGAGCTTGATTTGTATCTTATCACCCTAGGTTGCAAACCCATCTAGAGATAGCAATAGCATGACATAGGGCTTTCCTTTGTTACTAATTAAATTTCTCTAGTGTTGTTGGCTTTAGATTTTAAACCGCCTATTCACCCCCCTCTAGTCGGTGTTCTTGATCCTACAGAATCTCTATGCTAGTAGATTGTTTCTTGTATCTTTGGTTCCGTGGATTGATAAACCTTGGGGGAATACTCTAAGGGAAAAGCTACACGAACCGTGCGCTTGCGGTATACAAATCGGGGGCGCTAAGGTGCGTCAACACCTGCCGGTCACCGAAGCACGCCGCCGAGCCCAGACGGCCGCGGAATCGCCACCCCGGCGCCGGCACTCGGCCCGCCAACGGCCTCGACGGCGCTCGCGAGCCCGACGTCGACGCTCTCGGCCTCTCGCCAAAGGGTGGCCGGCCAGCGGGGCTGCTACGCCACCTCCCTCACCGGTGCTCAAGCTGGGCCCGCCACGCTCGCGCCCGGGCTCGGCCTCGCCGGCGCTCGCCACCCGGACGCCGACGTCCTCACCGCCGGTTGCTGGTCGCCGCGCCCAGGCTGGCTGCGCCCAGGATCGGCGCTCACCGTGGTCACGCTAGCCGCGGCCACACACGTCGCGCCCCTGTTGGCCGCTCGCCGCGGCCACAATCGCTGCTCGCCGCAGCCATGCTCGCCGCGCCCACGGTCGCCGCGCCGACGCTCCCCGCGCCCATGCTTGACGCACCGCCGACGTCCACTACTTCACGGCCGACCGTCTCGCCCGCCGTCGAGCCCTAGGTGAGCACGTGCAAAAGACCCTGCCTCCGTCTAATGTTCGTAGTAGATTACATAACCTCGTTGCCTGTGATGATATAAATTCTTACCTAGATTTGGTCTGGGTAGCATATGATGATCTTGAGCTTGTGGTTATATTTCTCATGATTGTCATCAAACCACGTGACACATCCATGCCCAAAGCAAACTCTCATTTGTGTTGATATTTGTGTTGATATGATGGTTGGGCTGGATGTGTCACATGGTTCCATGTATATCATGAACTTTTTTTTAGATGATTTCTTATGCTGCAAGTTCAAGATCAAATGAAACGAAACATATCTGAGGCATACAACAGTAGTTCAATACTTTTTTATTGAGATGACCAATAGTAACAAATTATTGATTATAATTTCACACATATTATTCTTTTTTTTTTCAGGACCGAGCACCGCCACCTAGTTCCCGTCGCCGGCCTCTGCCACCGGACCATATAGCAAGGTGAGACATACAAGAGTAGTCCGCTTTTCGTACCGCATATTTGTATATCACGTAACCTAATTAGGCATCTCCCGTTCGAAATAGATATGGATGGAAATATGCAAAACTTTGCATATGTACGACCGTATCTATTTCGAATTGTCCACGTTTTTTGGACAGCCCGAGGATGCGTAGATGGAGTTAGTTTCCATGTTCTACTCGCATTCGAGACAGAGTATCGGCATCATTTCCCCGTTGTTCTCCGGATACACAATCTCTCTTCCGGGACGTGTATTTGGAGAACAGCGGCGAAATGCTGCCGAAATTCTGTCCCGGATCGGAGTAGAGCATGGAAATCGACTCAAGCTACGCATCTTCGGGTGGGATTAGGACCTATCTTAACCTAGTAGAATGTTTGGACATCGTGTAGATGCAAACATTCTCTTGTATATTATATTACTCGTTGATATGATAGAGTATGGATGACTGTGCGTGGATGTACTCCGGTTGGAAACAAGGGGGAGAGTTGACCTTGGAATGGATTCAGAAGACCGAGACTTTCTTGGATCGAGCATTTGCAAAGGTTAAAGGAGGCTCATGCACTTGGTGTCCCTGCACCAAATGTGGAAACACGCGTCGACAGACACGGGAAGTCATGACACAACATCTTTGCAATTATGGATTTACGAGAGACTGTACCCGGTGGACCTACCATGGTGAAGGCAATCGTATGAGAAACGAGGTCGTTAGGCAACACATTGAAGATCATGATGCTGATGCCGGGGTAGGAGATATGTTAGATGACTTTCATGAAGCACACTTCGAGGGAGAACATAGCGAGGAGGAGCCAGAGGCAACCGCGAAGGCGTACTATGACATGTTGGGTGCAGCACAAGAACCCCTTCATGGGCATACCAAGGTTTCACAACTGGATGCCATTGCGCGCCTGATGGCCGTGAAGTCCCAATTTACCCTGAGTCGAGATGCTTTTGATGTTATGTTGACAGTTATTGGCACTCTGCTTCCGGAAGGTCACATTCTTCCAAAAAGCATGTATGAGGCACAGAAACTCCTTCGTGCATTGAAGATGCCGTATGAGCAGATACATGCATGTCCGAAGGGATGCATTTTGTTTAGGAAAGAACATGCAGAAGCAAAGTACTGTCCAAAGTGTGAATCTTCTAGGTTCGTAGAGGTAGATACTAGTGATGGTCAAAAGAGGCAGCTCGCGGTCCCCGTGAAAGTCCTACGATACCTTCCGCCCATACCGAGGATCCAACGGCTATTCATGACCGAGGAGTCCGCGAAACAGATGACATGGCACAAAATGGGAACTCGATACAATCCTGATAAGCTTGTACATCCATCTGATGCTAAATCATGGACCCAGTTTGATGGGATTCATCGAGTCAAAGCAGATGAAGCTCGTAATGTGCGTGTTGCCCTAGCAACAGATGGCTTCAATCCATATGGAATGTCGGTTGCACCTTACACTTGTTGGCCTGTCTTCGTTATACCCCTCAATCTCCCTCCCGGTGTGATTTTCCAACGACAGAACATATTCTTGTCGTTGATAATTCCTAGACATCCGGGAAATAATATGAGTGTCTACATGGAGCCCCTGATTGATGATTTGCTCAGTGCTTGGGAGGAAGGGGTTTGGACATACAATCGAGCTACAAAGAGAAACTTTAGGATGTATGTTTGGTACCATTATTCCCTGCATGACTTGCCGGCGTATGGAATATTCTGCGGCTGGTGTGTTCACGGAAAGTTCCCTTGCCCTGTATGCAAGGTTGCTATGATCTTCATATGGTTGCGGAAGGGTGGGAAATATTCTTCGTTCAACAAACATCGACAATTCCTCCCTCTTGACCATCCATTCAGACGCGATAAGAAGAACTTCACGAAAGGTGTCGAAGTTCTGGACCTTCCCCCTCATATTATGACAGGTGCTGGTGTTCGTGCTCAGTTAGATAGTCTTGTGGCTAATGCAGATGGTGGTTTTGAGGGATATGGTCAGCAACATGCATGGGCGCAGAAGTCGGGCTTGTGGAGGCTTCCCTACATGCAAGATCTCCTCCTTCCACATAACATTGATATGATGCACTCTGAAAAGAATGTCGCCGAGGCACTGTTTGGAACTATCATGGACATTGTAGAGAAGACAAAGGACAACGTTAAGGCCAGAGTGGATCAAGCAACATTATGCGATAGATCGAAGCTAGACATGAGGCCTCCTGCGTCAGGCAAGCCATGGAAAAAGCCTAAGGCCGATTTTGTCCTGACGAGGCCCCAGAGGAGGGAAGTGCTAGAGTGGTTTCAAACCTTAATGTTCCCTGATGGGTATGCAGCGAATCTGAGGAGGGGAGTCAACTTGTCTACTATGCGAATCAACGGGCTCAAGAGTCATGACTATCACATGTGGTTAGAGAGGCTTCTTCCGGTGATGGTTCGAGGATACCTCCCTGATCAAGTCTGGCAGGTGCTGGCAGAGTTGAGCTTTTTCTTCCGCCAGCTTTGTGCTAAGGAGTTATCTCTGACCGTTATTGAAGAAATGGAAAGAATGGCGCCTGTGTTGCTCTGTAAGTTGGAGAAGATATTTCCACCAGGCTTCTTCAACCCGATGCAGCATATGATTTTGCACCTACCGTACGAGGCACGAATGGGGGGGCAGTGCAAGATCGTTGGTGCTACTCAATTGAGAGATGTCAAAAAGTCCTTCGAACTAAATGTAAAAATAAATGCAAAATTGAAGCTTCCATCGCAGAGGCATACATTCTAGAGGAGGTGTCAAACTTCACATCGAAATATTATACTGAGAATCTTCCAAGCGTGCATAATCCACCCTCACGTTACAATGCTGGGGAAGCTGACTCGAACCTCAGCCTTTTCAAAGGGCAACTCGGAAGCGAAAGTGTTGCGAGCATCAAGACCTTAAATTTTGAAGAGTGGCGCAGTATCATGCTATATGTGTTGACCAACCTATCCGAAGTGCAGCCGTACATACAGTAAGTTCTCTGCATTCATTTAGTTCTCGAGTACTTATTTTTCGGCATCCAACCCGTTCGTTTCTCTTTCGACCAGGGAATTTCATGTGCAATTCTGGCATCGATCAAGGATACCAACCCTCCAGGAAACTGAGACCCTTCTTAGATAGGGTGCGGGAAACGGAAAGTGTAACACCCGGTTTATAAAAGGACATAAACCGAGCAATCATATACGTGCCAGGATCAAGTCACACGTATATACAACAGAATGAACAGTATATCACAGCACATATCACGTAAAAAGATATAATAAAGCGAGTACGAATGTTATTTATTACATTAATGACAAAAGTCTGGTACAGAGTATGCGGAAGCGTAAAACATATACGATAACTCTCGTCGGAAGCTGAGCAGGGCGCCACAGGGACGTCGACTGGGAGACGAACGCCTAGAAGTCCTCGTACTCCTGGTAGCTCCGGATGCACTCCCTCGCGTCGGCAGGAACTGAGCAGTAGTAGAGTATCCCCAAGAGGAAAAAGAGTAGAGTAGGCAAGAGTGTGTACACAACTTGTACTCAACAAGTATAACACAAACTATGAGGCTCTAAGGTTGGCTGACTCAACTGCATTAGCTTTTTAGTCTTGGCAAAATTTTATTAAAGCTAATTACTACAAGTTGATGAATTACCATAAACCCAATTACATAGTAATTAATCAGAATTAATCATGAACTACTGAGAACCAAACCAAACCAAGCCACCCGGGGAAACCGTCCTAACCAAAGGAAGATAACCCCACTAATCAAAAGGAGCATCTGGGCCGCTCATGACCGTGAGCACGGCTAGTATACCAGTTTTACACTCTGCAGAGGTTGCACATCTTTACCCACAAGTCGTGTGCTATGCTAGTTGTTCATCACACTTCCTTAGGTGAGATGACTAGCAAACTCACTACGAGGCCGTTACAAAGAATCACGTTGGTAAGGTGTAACCGCTAAGGATTCAGGCAATGCAATGATGGTGCCCACCTCGAGGGGGTACACAGACCAAGCCTCATAGCGCAGGGACCATTGAAGCTCGACCCCCCTCTTGCCCCGTCGGTAAGTTACTCCCGAACCAAAATGACCTAATTTGTAAGCCAAGATCGTCCCATTCCAGTCTTGTGGTAGCGCTGTTGTCCCAGGTTGTCGCTCTATGAACCGGTCCTTATGGAGAGTGGCCAACCCAGCAGTAAGCACCGTGCTGGCCCCCCTAAACCATGTTTCTAACAAAACCATTTTATAACGAGATGTGAGCCACTCAAACGGGCCACTCTCAGAATTAAGTTGCATATACCATTAATCAAATTAATTAAAAAGGACCAAGTGTGTTATAGCGCGGCACCTAGCACAACTAACCAAAATGCAACCCAAAGGATATATATAAAGGATATAAAGTGGCTAGGAAATCCTTATAGGCATACAATATTAAAATGCAGTATGAAATTGTATTTAAAGTGATAGGTGGTGTTCATGTTATACTTGCCTTCCTCAAACTGCTCCTGCTGCTCAAAGTGCTCAGAAGGTGGTGGCTGCTCCGGGTACTGGTACTGGGGCTAATCCGGTAGCTCAACGTCTACTCACGAACACATGGCAAAAAAATAAGGCAATAACATAAACATACATGCAAACAAAAGCTAACACTAAGAAACAGTACACCAATACATAAAAACAGCAAACAAAACTAGACTAAAACAGAGCTAGAATGTGAAAACTAGGCCTAAAACAAGGTTCAGGGGCTTAACTGCGAGAAAAACTAAGTTTCAGGGGTTTTTCTGCAAAAACCGAGAGCCTAAATGTAAATAAACATTAGATCTAAGGGCTAGCGTGCAAAAGACCCTAACTGGACGGCGGGTGCTAAATCTGGAAAGTTTAGGGGCTAAAGTGATAAAAACAGGACCTAACTGGAAATATTTTTGAATACAGATGGAATGCGGGTTGAATAGGGAAAAGTTGAGCGGCTCTTTAACAAAATGGCCAGGGCGAAGGGGTACGGGTGGATTTCAGCCGTTGGATCGAGATCTGGGGGTTCCGATCTAAAGGGAGCCCGACCTAATCCTGTGCGTTGGATCTGAATCGGGTGGCTCTGGGAATTTGGGCGCACGGGCGGCGGCGGAGCTCGCTGGAGCAAAGCTCCCGCGGCGGCGCTCGACCGGAGAAGACCGAACTCGGCCTTCCTGGGATGGATTCGAGCGGGGCTGGGGTCTGGAAGCACCTACACGGCACGCGTGAAGCACCTGGGCATTCAGATGGGCTCGGGAAGACCTGTGGAGGTGTAATCGATGGACGGACGGAAGTTGCACGGCGGACACCGCCGGCGTGCGCGTTCACGCGGTGCTCTGGGCTCGGGGGCGGGGGAAAAAGGATGTGGGTGTGTGCGCAGTGCAAGAACAACGCGCAACTGGGTCTGTGCGGGGCTGTGCTGTGCTGCAGGGGAGTCACCGCGGTGGAGCAGCGGCGGCGGAACGCCGGTGGCAGTGTTCCGGCTGCAGGGATGGGCTACTGCCTACCGGAACTAGCGCAAAAGGACTAGGGGAAAAACGCGGTGCTCACCGAGGGCCTGACGTGGAAGGTGCTGCAGCGCAGGGTGGCCGGCGGCGAGGTCCGGGCGGCGGGGACGGGGTCGAAGGAGGGCGTCTCCGGCTTCTGGGTCCATCGAGGAGTCGTGGGGTCGTGCTGCGGAGGTGAAGAGCGGGTCAGACGATCCGGAGAGCCACCAGCGGCGAGGAATCGCTCGGAAATGAGCTCACCTGTGGCGGCGATGTCGGGAGACAAATCCGGCGAGATGAGGGCCGAGCTCGAGGCAAAAGAGTTTGGGGATGTTCCTGGTGCACGGGTGAAGCCGTTGCGGTGGTTTGCGGGGGTTCCGGTGTGGCAGGGCGGCGAGAGCACGGCGGCGCAGGAGTTCCGTGTGGTCGAGCAGAGGCGGGGTGTTTGGGTTGGGGTTGCAGGCGGCGGCTGCGGTGTGGAGTCGTGGGGGCGCAAAGAAGGCTGGGGTGGCGTTTAAAGGAGGGCACCGGGATCTCGGCTTGCGGGCCGTTGGGCACGCGGGCGAGTGTCATGGCGAGGATCACGGGAGGAGACCGGTGCGCGAGCGGAGGGTGCGGGAGGAGGGAGAAGGGGCCGACAGGTGGGGCCGGGCGTCCAGAGAGAGAAGCGGGCGCGGCGCGGGTTGACGCGGCGTGGGAGCGGGGCATTTGCTGGGCCAGGTGAGCGGTGTTGGGCCGCGCGGGGCGAGCGGGAGGGAAGGAAAGGTGAGCGGCTGGGCTGCTGGGCCGCGTGGAATGGAATTGGGCCGCTAGGTTTGGGCTGCCTGGGTTGGGCTACTGAGGTTTGGGCCGGATTGGGTTTTCATCCTTTTCTATTTTCTATTTCCTATTCCAAACACTACTCAAACTATTTGAATTCAAATTCAAATTCAAATTTGAATTCAACCCTAACACTCAACCAAATAAAATAATGCACCAGCATGAATGCAACAACCATTTTTAAACTTAGACAAATTTTAATTACTTGTGAGAGAAAATTAGATTAAATGCAAGGCTAAACATAATAAACCTTAGAAAATTAAACAAAGCCATTTAACTTTATTAATAAATTCTGAAATTTAAATTACGGTGTTACAGAAAGCCAGACGAGCACGAGCAGGAGGAGGAGGAGGAGGAGGAGGAGGAGGAGGAGGAGGATGGGGCGGACGAGGAGGAGGAGGACTTGGGCGTACCTGCCGTCTGGCAGCGAGGCCCCTCGAGGCTCCCGGATCGTCCGATACCTCTAGAGCACCGACCGGTCCTCCGACCTGACGGGAAAAGGTAAGTAAGTTTACAAGATTTCAATACGTTTCCTTTTGATATATTCAAAATCACAATTGACACTAATACTATCTCTCAATAACTTGAGCAGGAACTTTGACATAGTTGTTCCAGGTGTTGCTCACAACCTCATGGCCAATGGCATCCTGGGCCTCCTCTGCAAGCGACACTACCCAGGCGCCATGGATATTGCTGGGGTACGTCAGCCAGCCTCTTCGTGGGAGCACTACATCGCCGCACCGGATGGACCAGATGAGGAAGGCAGGGCATTTGACAACAAGGCGCACCGGGTGTTGAACGAATTATGGGTAAGTCCTCATGGAACTACATTTACGAATACATCATATTCATTGCACTGGGTTTTGAAATAATGACTTTGTTCACGTTTTTGTGCAGGATTTCTACAGATGCGAGGAGGGAATGATGCCCAGGGCGATGCAGGTGGCTAGCAGAGCTTGTTATAAGCTGGTGGCGGATATGCTTTACGAGGCACGCATCCAGGCCGTCATCGACTACAAGGCCAGGATCGAAAAAGTGAGGATCTACAAAGGACCTGCGAGAGACATCAGACTTACCCGGGAACAATACTTGCGGGTAAAGATTCAATCTTAAGGAGTTATCAACTATGCTCCATTTGTTCTTCTTAAATGTATTAGATATTGATGATGTGCAGGTGCCTCCGTGGTGGATTGCCAATGATTATCCGTGCTGGGAAATGATAGTGGACCGGTGGTGCTCGCAAGAGTGGGTGGAGATGCACGAGGCTGCCCGGCAGCGGCGTTTGCTGATGCCAGGTGCATCACACCATCAGGGCAACCGTAACCTCAAGGCGTACGCGGCTAGATATGTATGTGAATTAATTTTTTTATTCTAACGCTCAATTCTGCATAATTTCTAATCATCTTCCTTTTTTCGCAGTCGGCGTCACATGGTGGTGTGCCTTGCACCCAAGTCCAGGCATACTGTTTGGCCCACAAAGGAAAGGCGACGTCCGATGTCACCTTCAACCCGCAGGATCCGCCCGAAGTGTACAGCAACGCAAGCGTCCACAGCCGCCTCAGTGGGTACACCTCGATGGCACAAGAAGTTCATGGTCCGGAGTTTGATGCGATCAATGAGCCCATTGATGGAGAAGTCGTCATGAGGGCGGGAGGAGGCAAGAAACATGGACGGTACTGGTTTGGTGACAGCTTAGTCGACACGGCGACTACTCCCACTCTCTCGCAGATTCGAGCCAGGAGTACCAGCTCAAGCCCTGGCATACGCCCACGGTCAGACACTACACAGACTCAGATTGAGGCTGTCAAGGTTATTTCTGTTTCATCCGTCGTTCCTCCATTTATACATATGTTCGCTTTGAATTCTAACCCTGGGATCAAATCCTTTAGGCCCAGATGGAAGCATTCTTCCAAGCACGGCAGGAGGCGGCAGAGGAGAGGTGGAGGGCCGAGCGGGACGACATCCAGCAAAAATTGGATCAAGCTCTAACATTTATGCAAAGCCTGGGCTCGGTGATGGGTGTTTCGCCTCCACAATTCCCTCCGGCCCCACTTGTTCGTCGTGCAGAAACTCCTCCTACCGTAAGTGGTTTTGACTCCTATCGAGTTTCGGAATGTCTTAATGACTTAGCATTAACCTAGATTTACTTAAAAATAATATCTTATGATACATCTACAATGACTTAGAACTTAGGCTAATGCTTGTAGTTTTATTCTTATGTAACTCAATATATATTCGCTTATGTGCAGAATCAGTCGGCGGCATCCAATGATGGGCCAGTGAATCCTGACTTCTCGCCTCCGGTGCAGTAGACTCAGCAGCCTTAGCAGTTTGTGTGGCCACCGCCTCAATGGGTGGCTTGGATTCAGCAGCAGCAGCCAGGTTGGTCGCAGTCGCCTACATGGCTGCCCCCGCCGATGTGGCCGCAGCACCCGCCCCGCCGCCGCCGCCGGCCCCGTGAAGTGTATGGACTTCATTTCTAGAGACAAGCTTTGCACTTGAACTTGTATGGACTTTGCCGTATGGACTTGTATGGATTTGACTTAAACTTGTGGTTGCCGATGAACGATACTAGAGTTTATTTGTATTTGTGCATTTCTGGATAATATTGAATGCATCCGATGCTTATTTGGATTGCATGCGATGATTATTATGATATATGTGAACTGTTTGTATTATTTGGGGTACCATATACGCAATAAACAAAAAGAAAATACAGGATCAGGGACCTTTGCCGTGTGCAAAAACCATGGCACACGGCAAAGAAACCAATGTTTACCGTGTGCCAAAGCCAAGGCACACGGCAAACATTTGAACTTTGCCATGTGCCACGTCTACATGCACACGGCAAAGGCGGCCGCCATGTCACTTCCCAGGTTTTCTGCTTTTTTTTTTTTTGCCGTGGGTCAGCTTTGGCACACGGCAAAGGCTTTGCCGTGTGCCCGATAAATGACACATGGCAAACGACGCCTTTGCCGACATCTGAATGCCGTGTGCTCTTTGCCGTGTGCGGCACACGGCAAAGCAGCAGTCTCCCGTAGTGTGTGTGATCTTCGTCCATTGCTAAGTGTTACTAACTTACTATTCGCAGAATTAAAGGTGCATATGTTACTAGCTAGCTATGGATTTTTTGCAGTTACGGATCACGAACATACGTGTACGATCGCATTTTTGAAAGTGGACATTATGTGTGGTCAATTGAACTTCATTGACATTTCATTGTTTTTCATAGAAACTACCGCCAGATCGCCTTGTAACTTCCTGGAATAAATGAAGTACATGTAGTCGCGCGTAGCTGAACACCAACCTGTCAATGCAGTTCGTCAGAGGCGAACTAAGCTAATAGGAGGACGATGCAGCGGCAGAAACCAAGAATTAAAGCTGTCGATAGAGGTAGCGCCCCGGCTCGTCGCGGAGCTCCTCGCCTCCAACCACGGCCATCCGCACAAGTCCGCCTGCAAGCTCGCGCCGGGCGGCCGGCCCCCCCCCCCCCCCCCCCCCCCCCCCCCCCCCCGCGGCCATAGCCGACAACTTCATCTTCAGGGACTGCTGGGATACAAAGGGTGGGGGCCTTTCTAATCACACCGTGCTAGGATATTAATCTCATCCGCAACTTTTTAGTTTTGAAAATTTAAAGCTTGTGCACAACAATTTTACATATAATTTTTTCCCAAACAACTATTCAAGGAATATTTTTCAGCAAACTTGTGTGATACACAAAATTTTTGCGTATAATAAACTTCTTTCAATCAACTTCTCAGAAGATATTCTTTAGCATAACATTTCATGATATGCATGTTGCATGTATAACATTTTTTAGACAACTTATTGAAGGATATTTTTTAGCATAATGCCCACGATAATATTATCAGAGAACTCCTCGCACAACTTTCTATCCAACTTCCCATGAAATTGTTTTCGCATAATTTTAACAAAACATTCATCAAATAAAAATTTCTGAGATAACATAACAGAAAGTAAAAAGCTGAAAAAGGAAACTTAGTTTAACAGAACTCAAAGCAAACACGTCACACTACCGGAAACTGCTTATAAGCCATGTGCCCAATCATTTGTCGTGTGCCATTTTTTGGGGCACACGGCAAAACACACTTTCGTCCAGTGTCGATAAAAAAACACACGATGAATATATGACATACGGCAAAGCCAAGCTTCGTGGCTTTGCCGTGTGTTTTTTCTTGACACACGGCAAAGACATATTTTGTCGTGTGCCATTTTTGGCACACGACGAAGTAATAAAATATCCATGTTCGTTTTTTTGCACACGACGAAATAATAATCTTTTTCTCTTTTCACCTCAAAACATTTTCTACTCTTCACTTACAACATGTAATACTCCATGTTAAAATTTTGATATATTTTTATATTTATTTGCTATATTTAACTAATTAATTGCATTTCATATAATTTTTTGAATCAAGTCAAATTTGAACAACAAGTGATTCAAACAATAGAATAAAATGAGAGGAAAAATAACATTCATGTTATTTAACCTAGTTTGAGGCCTTACCTATCAAATGAAAAGAAATTTCGAACATCTTGTCCAGGAAATACGACCATGAATGTGTGTCCAAATGATTTTAAAATTTTAAAAAACAAATGAAGTCTGAGAATCATAAGACTTGTTAATTGTTATCGCCATAAATTAACAGGGTTAATTAACAGGCCGCGAGTGAGTTGGGCTTAATGAAGAAATTAAAGAAGGGTTACGAATCGGCTCCTACGCGAGCATTTGGGCCATGTGGGCCATGTATCCTTAGATTTACTTCAGATTGAGTTAGAGATAGAGTCCGATATGGACACATTAGTTTAGATTGTTTCCCAAGTCTCCGGACTATAAATATGTACCCTATGGTATTCGTAAAGAGGAGAACGTTGTCACGTTTTGCAACAACACCTTGGCGCAACGCCGCCCCTAATTCTAGGGTTTCATCCAAGTAAGCGTCATGCTGCCCTGATCGTCTTCTTGCGATCAGGGCAACATTGTTCTTGCCTTTACTTTGGTATTACTCGTACTGAAGTGTTTTTGATGGCGAGTAGTACTAGTTATCTTGATGTTCATAGCATGGCTTTTAGTAGATCTATCATGCTCTTATTGTTTACCATCTACGAGTATCATGTTTTCTCTATGTGTTCATGCTTGATCTTAAGCTAGTTCTTGTTGCATAGAATTAGTTGCATGGAGACAACACCTTGCTTCTTTTCTATCTAGTAGATCCAATCTGTTACGGTTAATTCTTATTTTATAAGAATTAGCTCAATATCTGCTAGGTTAGGCCCTGCAAACGGATTGGATGTTCCGGTGATGTAATAGATGCTTTATCTTAGCCTTGATAGGGATTGTTCCGGGAATCGGCTCTTGCTAGTTCTTAGGCCTCTGTTTTCGGTTATGGTTTAGTTATTTGTTATATTCACTAGGCCTAGTTACGTGTAGGATCTTCCGATCTAGCAGTGAAGCTTTTACCGTCGTGGATCGGATTAGCTAGGTTTAATTGAAGCAAGTTTTTCATAATTATTTGCTTTATGCACCAATATCCGGATAGATGCAGATCCAATCTGACACCGGGACGCGATCGGCTCTTTAAAGCCGATGCAAGAGTCGTCCCGGGGAGCTGACCACGGCTCGGACTTACGTTTCCACGTGTTTGTATATGCAGGCAAATTGTTGCAAGCACGTTCGCACCTTCCTGATCGGGTATAGGTCAGGTGGCACGCCTTACATTCTCCGGAATCTTCGGCATGTGCCGGATTGCGGGCCGTTGTCCGAGGAAGCAGTGCCTGCCAGCGCCCCGGCGACCTCCCGGCTCTTCGTGTTGCCTGTCGCTACTCGCCGGTGGGTTTTGACCGACAACACATTCTGGCACGCCCGGTGGGACCTTCATCAACTACAACGCCCGTCGCAGAGATGACTGGACCTCAAGACCAAGTTCCTGTTCCGCCGGTCACCAAACCTGTCACATATGAAGAGCTGGCTCCAGAACATAAACAAAAATACGATGAGGTTAAAGCTCAGTTCGAAGCCAATCTCATCGGCTCTTTTGAGAGGACCCGCAACCATGGCATCAGGTGGAAGGGGTTCTCACCAGAGGGCGCTCTCGACAATGTTGATTTGTCCGTGCCGTCAGATGAGCGAACCAGGGCCCTACGCCTGGAGATGAACTATATGGTGGCTCATACGCTCCATCGGCACTCAGAAAGCCTGGTGAACGAGCTTGAGCGCGTGGCACATCGCGTTGTCCAGGAGGTGATCAAGAACCAGTACTCCCCATTGGGACCAAATCTGGGGAGTCACAGGGGGGAAGCTGCATTGCAATCTAGGCCGCCAGTGTCCTACCCGCTCGCGGCAGCAGGACAGCAGAGTTCGCCGATCTATGTCGTCCACAAGATCGGCGGTGACCCTGGGGAAGGACAGTTCCTGAGCGAACCGCCCAAGGAGATCCCGCATGGCTACACATGCGTGTACATACCTGACAATATCAGCGCAACACGCACGGGGCAGCTGGTGGGTACAGGAGCCTCGGGAGCAGATGCAAAGAAACAGGCATGGCTGGCAAAGTACGCTACCGGGCCGAGTGTTGAGCCCTCGGCCCCAGGAGTTCTTAGTGTGGAGCAGGTCAGTGCAATACTAAGGGACCAATTTGGCATCCTGCCCCAGAGAAAGGCGATCGGCTATTCCAAGCCGTATCCAAGTGATTACGATTTGATCCCGTTGCCACCCAAGTATCGGCTTCCGGAGTTCACCAAATTCAGCGGATCAGAAGGGGCCAGCTCTATTGAGCACGTGAGCCGATACCTGACGCAGCTTGGGATGATCTCAGTATCGGATCCTTTGAGGGTCCGTTTCTTCTCCCAGTCTCTCACGGGTTCAGCTTTTGGATGGTACACATCACTGCCTCCAGATTCGATCCGGACTTGAAGGCAGCTGGAAGATCAGTTTCACACCCAGTATCATTCAGAGGCTGCTGAAGCTGGAATTGCCGACCTCGCTCAAGTCAGGCAGAAGCATGGGGAAAGTGTTTCAGAGTACGTGCAGCGCTTCCGAGAGGTCAAGAACCGATGCTACACATCGCGCATAACAGAAAAGGAAGCGGTTGATTTGGCAGTTCTGGGACTCGCTAAGCCGATCAAGGATTTGGCTTTTCATTTGGAACTCACCTCTCTGGCACACATGGTGCAGAAGCTTACGGCATATGAACACTACCACACTGATCTGTACCAAGAAAAGTTCAAGTGCCATGTCAATATGGCCCAAGCTGGTGATTCCGATGATTCTGGCGAGGAACAAGAAGTGGCTGTAGCAGAGTGGACCCGGGGGGCAAACCCCGTCCCGTGCAAATGGGTCAAACAGAAGGGGCTTGTGAAGGGCTTTGACTTTGATGTGGCCAAGGCAGAGCAGATATTCGATCTACTGCTCAAGGAAAAGCAGTTGAAGCTCCCAGAGAGTCACAAGCTACCAATGGTACAAGAGCTGCAGGAGAGGCTGTACTGCAAGTGGCACCACTCGTTCACTCATGCCACAAACGACTGCAAGGAGCTACGTCGGTAGATCCAATCGGCTATCGAGCAAGGCCGATTAATTCTGGCCCAACACACGATGAAAGTGGACAGTCAGCCATTCCCACAAGCTAACGTGGTAGAGCTGTCAGATCTTGGACCTGAGGGCCAGAATTTGGCATTTCAGATCAACATGGCGGGACCCATGCGCCGCCGTGACGAGCAGAGGAGAGAGGCCGCTTCTGGCAAACGGCCCTAGGATGAAGACTAGCCAGAGCAGCAACATGTCACTGAAGAACAAGTGCGTCACATCCGCAACCAGCTCCCAGCTTCCAATCGGCTTCTGGAAAAATACCAGTACCAGTACAAGTTGTGCCGCCGATATGAATCGGAAGAGGAGGAGTACGAGCACCGCACAGGAAGGACGCTGGGGAGGTGCCAGGCTATACGTGATCACTGGCATTGCCCGTTCTTCAGGTACTGTTGGAACTCCGGCATGAGCCGATTGCCTACTATAGATGATTGCTTGGAGTGCAGGCCTCGGGAGCGCCAGCAAGGCGAGACATCGGTGTTCCAGCGCTTGGGGCCCAGAACACATCGCGATGACCGTGTGAGGCGGCCATCCAGGGATGATCTCGAGCCAGAAGAAGAAGACAAGTATCATCATCCACGGTGGTGTCCTGATGGGCTCAGCCGATCACAGAAGCGCAGAGTGCAGCGCCTACGCAATCTCGAAGAGGCGGAAGCAAAGTACTTGGACGTGCTAAGGAAAGCATGTCCGGATCTCGCAGAGCAAGTCAGGCGCCCGCAAAGGGTGGAAAGGCGTCCTCCAAGAAGGGAGTGGCGCCCCAAGTAGCCAAGAGCCGATGACAAGCCATCGGCTGATGTGAACATGGTGTTCATGCTCCCATCGGAGTTTCGGGCGCCCCAACCGGAGGAGTTGGCCATTGTGCAGCTGGATCTCGGCCCGCAGCCGATCATCTTCGAGAAGCCCAAGGAGAAAAGCTACAAGCACCTGAAGGGATTGTATCTCAAGGGCTTCATAGATGGCAAACCTGTGAACAGAATGTTGGTCGACACTGGCGCCGCAGTCAACCTGATGCCGTACTCAGTGCTGCGCCGGTTGGGTCGTTCCACTGTTGATCTTATCAAGACCAATGTGATGCTCAATGATTTCAACAGTCAGCCGTCGGAGGCACAGGGTGTCCTCAATGTGGAGTTGACAGTTGGCCGCAAGACCATCCCAACATCGTTCTTCATCGTCAACAGTAAGAGTACATACACAGTGCTGCTTGGGAGGGATTGGATTCACGCGAATTGCTGTGTTCCTTCCATGATGCACCAGTGTTTAGTCCAGTGGGACGGCGATGAAGTGGAGGTTGTCCGTGTAGATGATTCCAGCGAGGTTTCACTTGCAGACATGAATGCCTGGGATGCGGAAGGGCAAGAGCCGACCTCAGGAATCGCGCTGGAGGACTGTGATCGGATTGAAGCGACAAAAAATGGACTGAGGCTGGTCTTATCCCCTGGCCTCATAGAGTAGACACATCCTAGCAAGCTACAGAATCCAGCGAGGTTAAAGAGGCCGGTCCCAACGACCGGCCCCAAAAAATGAGTAATATGTACTTGAGGTCTCAATTGTTACATTATGTACAAACAATGGCCTTTGCTGAGCATTCAGTTTTGAATAATAATGGCAATATGGGAACGGCCAACCCATGTGGTTGGCCGGAAATTTTTTCTTGTTATCTCCCTGTGTTTGCTGTCGATGTCGATCTTTCAAATGGCGGCAAGTTAGGGTACGAGTTTACATCTACTGACGATTTGGAGGAAGTTGATATCGGTCCCGGGGATAAGCCGCGACCGACATTTATCAGCAAAAAGTTAGACCCGATCTTGCGTGAACAAATGATAGCACTGTTGAAGGAATACCGGGATTGTTTTGCATGGGATTATACTGAGATGCCCAGTCTAGATAGAAATATCGTCGAGCATCGGCTCCCGCTTAAGAAGGGATTTCGGCCGTTTCAGCAACCAGCATGTCAAATGAAGGCCAAAGTCCTAGAGGAGGTCAAGAAAGAGGTGCAAAAGATGCTGGATGCAGGATTCATCAGGCCATGTCGGTATGCGGAGTGGATCTCCAGCGTGGTCCCTGTCCAAAAGAAAGATGGCCGATGGCGAGTCTGCGTAGATTTCAGAGACCTCAACAGAGCAACGCCAAAAGATGAATATACGATGCCTGTTGCAGAAACATTGATCAACGCAGCAGCTGGTCATAAGATGATGAGTTTTATGGATGGTAATGCCGGCTACAATCAGATTTTTATGGCCCCAGAAGATGTACACAAGACCGCGTTCAGAGTACCAGGTGCGGTCGGGTTGTTCGAGTACTTGGTCATGACCTTTGGGTTGAAAAATGCCGATGCAACGTATCAACGTGCCATGAATTACATTTTTCATGATCTCATCGGCAAGTTGGTAGAGATCTACATTGACGATGTCGTGGTCAAGTCCACATCGGCTGGGGGACACTTGGAAGATTTGCGTCAGGTCTTGGAGCGGACTCGGAAGTTTGGGCTCAAAATGAACCCAAAGAAATGTGCCTTTGGTGTATCAGCCGGTCAGTTCTTAGGATTCCTGGTGCACGAGAGGGGAATCGAGATCGGCTTGAAAAGTCAAGAAGCCATAAGGACAATGAGACCGCCTACTACGAAGGAGTTACAAAAGCTCATTGGCAAAATCAACTTTGTCAGACGATTTATCTCCAATCTGTCTGGGCGCTTCGAGCCGTTCATGGGTCTGGTGAAAATCAAGTCCGATGCTGAGTTTCGCTGGGGGGCAGAACAACAGAAGGCTTTTGATGAAATCAAGGAATATCTATCGAAGCCTCCAGTGTTGGTTCCACCCCAGTAAGATAGGCCTTTCTACGTCTACCTGTCCGTGGGTGACACTTCCATTGCTTCAGTATTGGTTCAGAAGCACGATGGCCAGGATAGGGTGGTTTTCTACCTCAGCAGGCGCATGTTAAATGCCGAGACCAGGTACCTTGAGATCGAGAAGCTTTGGCTCTGTTTATTCTTTACATGCACAAAGCTTCGTCATATTTTGCTCTCGGCAGAAACGATTGTCATATGCAAATCGGATGTCATTAAGTATATGTTGTCGGCTCTGGTTCTGAAAGGCCGACTCGGAAAATGGATGTTTGCATTATCGGAGTTTGATATCCGATATCAGCCAGCGAAGGCAGTCAAAGGATAGGCACTGGCAGATCTCGTGGCAGATAGGGTCAGCACCGATATAGCTGCACTGTTTATACGTGCCTGGGCCATGTTTTTTTACGGATCGGCATGTGATGATGGATGCGGCGTGGGAATTCTGTTGGTATCACCGCAAGGGGTGACTTATTCTTTTTCCATCAGAATGACTGCTCCATGCACCAATAATTTAGTAGAATATGAAGCCGTGCGCAAAGGGATGGAATTACTCCTGGAAGCTGGTGCAGAGGCAGTGGAAATATTTGGGGATTCGAAGCTGGTGATTTCTCAGCTCACGGAAGAATACAAATGTGAGAGCGAAGCTCTTTTCCCAATATGGATGCAATGCCGTGAGTTGATATCACGATTCAGGTACATTAATTTCCACTGGATACGCAGAACTCTGAACAATGAAGCCAATGATTTGACACAAATGGCTTCCGGTTACAAGGAAACAGCCGATGGAGTCGATGTTGACATTCAGTATCTAGAACCTGGAGACTGGAGAGCCGATATCTTCAATTATTTGAAGGATTCGGCTCGGGGGGCACCCAGAAGGATAAGACTCAAAGCCATGAAATATGTTCTGATTGGGGATGACATGTTCTACAGGACTTTGGAAGGGCTGCTGCTCAAATGTCTGGGACCTGCAGAGTCGAATCGGCTTTTGCATGAGATTCATGAAGGAGCCTGCGGCACTCATCAATCGGCTCATAAGATGAAATGGCTAATTAGGCGATCGGGATATTACTGGCCTACCATGCTTGAAGATTGCTTCAAATATTACAAGGGATGTCAGGCATGTCAGAGATTCGGCAAGATTCAGATAGTGCCGGCGTCAGTAATGAATCCTATTATTAAGCCGTGGCCGTTCAGGGGTTGGGCCATGGATATGATCGGCCAGATTAACCCGCCATCTAGTAAAGGTCACCAATGGGTGTTAGCTGTCACAGATTATTTCACAAAATGGGTAGAGGGGGTACCCATGAGGTCGATGGCATCAAAAGATGTGATCAATTTCGTTAAAGAGCACATCATTCATAGGTTTGGGATCCCTCAGACCGTTACGACCGATGGAGGATCGGTCTTTATATCGGAGGAATTCAGAAAGTTTGCCGATGACACGGGGTTCAAGCTGATCAGATCATCGCCATATTATGCCCAAGCTAATGGACAAGCTGAAGCATCCAACCAGAGCCTGATCAAGCTGATCAAAAGAAAGATCGATGAATATCCTAGGCGCTGGCATGAGGTGTTGTCAGAAGCTTTGTGGGCATATCGAATTTCGTATCACGGATCCATCAAGACGTCACCATACCATTTGGTCTACGGCCAAGATGCTGTGTTACCATGGGAGATTACGGCCGGATCGAGATGTGTTGAGTTTCAGAATGATCTATCGGCTGAACAGTATGTAGCCTTGATGAACGATAATGTGGAGGATCTTACAGAGCTAAGACTTTGGTCGCTTGAGAAAATTAAGGAAAACAAGGCTAAAGTTGCTCGTGCATACAATAAAAGGATCAAGCCGAAAGAATTCTAGGTTGGAGATCTAGTTTGGGAGGCAGTTTTACCATTGGGAACAAGCCGAAAGAATTCCAGGTTGGAGATCTAGTTTGGGAGGTAGTTTTACCATTGGGAACTAAAGATAGAAAATATGGCAAGTGGTCTCCAACTTGGCACGGGCCGTATAAGGTTGATCAGGTTTTGCCTGGAAATGCCTACAGGCTTGAGGAGTTGGATGGTGTCAAGTTTCCTGTGGCTGTCAATGGCCAGCACCTCAAGAAATATTTCCCGAGCATGTGGGAGGGTGAATGACAAAATCCGATGAAAAATTCATGAGAGGCCAACACGTTGAGTTGGCCAATAAAAAAAGAGAGATAATATATGAGAAGCGAGATAGCCGATGTGCGACCATCGACTTAAGATGTTTTAAACAGTTACAAGTTTCAGGTTGACATGCAATATTAAATGTTTCTTGAGCCTATCTATTAGTTCAGGAATTCTTCAATGGCATGGATGGCTTCTGTACGGACGGCGTCTGCTCGTGCTATGATTGCTTCATCATCCTTGTCATCGCCTGTTACTATCTGCCGACTCAAGGTGCTTATCTCTGTAAACTCTGCTTGTATCTGCTCGGCTATTTCCTGGGTTTCTTGCTTGGAGTTTGCAATGGAAGCTTCCTCGGCCTGGATGAGTTTCTTGGTGGTGCGGACCTTTTCTTCGAGTTCCGCCAATTCTTTCTTCAGGAGGTCGAGTCGGTTCATGTTGGCAGACACGTCAGCTTTGATATCTAGAGTTGCCTTCTTCTGGTTGAGGGCTTTGCACTTTTGGGCAATGTCAACTTTCAGAGAAGTTTGAGAACGACGTGCTTCTATTCTTTGTTGTGCTCTATTCACTTCTACACAGAAGAATGGAAGATTGCTGGCTGGCCAGAGCTTGATTTGCAATGGCTCCAGGAGTTGGGATTCTATTTGCTCGAAGATGTTCTTTATTTCGTTGGAATCACCAACTAGAGCAGTAATTGGAGCAGAGAGCAGACGCTTGATATTCTGAAGCTGATTTGTAACTGTAATCGGCTGCTGTGGTGATTGCACCTCTGCATTCGGTGCATTCAGTCCCATTGATGCTGGGTCAAAGGAGAGCAGGTCCGAAATATTGAAGCCTTGATGATAAAGATTATTTGAGCAAAGTACATTAATGGAGTGATCAGCTGATTTAAATCGGCTCGTAGAGTTACTTGTTCTGAACAAGGAGTGATGATCGGTTCAAATGTGGCCGATCCAGTTGGATTGGAGGTGACAACAGGGGATTCGATTATGTCAGCCTGTTGATCATGCACATCCGTCAGAGCATTGGGAGTTTCAGTTGCTCCAGTATCAGCTTCGTGAATGATGGCTTCGTGTTGTACTGAGCTACTAGTGTTAAGGTTGTCTTCAGTTGCGTTCTGGAAATAAAATTACAATCAACCAGAGTATATATGTATGCAATAAGGGAGAGGTTTTTGTAAGATGGATTACCTGGTTGGTGTTAGACTCTGATGGACTCGGGGAAGCTTGTGCTAATTTTTTGATGACTCGCCTCGTGATCATCTTCCTTTTCTTAGTTGGCACTCGGGGGGCAGCACTTGCAGAAGTTTGTCTTCGTTTAGAAGCCGACTGGAGTAAGTCTGGCTGAACAGCCATTATTACTTTCTTCATTGATGGTGATCCCTTGCAAAAGAGGACATCAGGAACAGTTGGAAGAAAGTGGAATGGTTCCCTGTTACTGGTCACAGGTACTGGGCCATCCTATTGCTGTAAGAGAGGTGAGCAAGGATTAGACAAGTACAAGGATAGAGGACTCAGAAGGGATAAAGTGCACAAATTCGGTACCTCTTCCTCGGGTATTACATATTCAGGATCAATTTGCTGCAGACGAGGACCTAGAGCTTTTCTAAAAACGTGAGTTTTCCACATTCCCCACCATGTGCAGAAGTCGGTTGATGAGGAAGAAGGGGAAGAAGGAGGGGAAGAAGAAGAGTGGCCGATGGAGTTGGAGCCGGAGGAGGAGGAAATCTCCATGGCTACTGGCTGATGAAGGTTGGGGTTTTTTCTGTGCTACTTGGCTTTGGGAGGAAGATGAGTTTGCCGTGAAGAGAGCCGATTCGGTATGAGATTAAATAGTAAAAGGATGGAAGACGGATCGGCAGTTTCACATTCTACGAGGAGCCAGTTGCAGAGACGTTGCGTCTTCCTTGGTGGTTGCAGTGTGTTTTAATAAGCATTAACGGGAAGATGAAGCGACGGAGTGGTTTTGGAATTATCATTGCCAAAACCAGGGGGCATGTGTTATCGCCATAAATTAACAGGGTTAATTAATGGGCCTTGAGTGAGTTGGGCTTAATGAAGAAATTAAAGAAGGGTTACGAATCGGCTCCTGCACGAGCATTTGGGCCATGTGGGTCATGTATCCTTAGATTTAGTTCAGATTGTTTTAGAGATAGAGTCCGATATGGACACATTAGTTTAGATTGTTTCCCAAGTCTCCGGACTATAAATATGTACTCTATGGTATTCGTAAAAAGGAGAACGTCATCACGTTTTGCAACAACACCTTGGCGCAACGCCACCCCTAATTCTAGGGTTTCATCCAAGTAAGCGCCATGCTACCCTGATCGTCTTCTTGCGATCAGGGCAGCATTGTTCTTGCCTTTACCTTGATATTACTCGTACTGAAGTGTTTTTGATGGCGAGTAGTACTAGTTATCTTGATGTTCGGAGCATGGCTTTTAGTAGATCTATCATGCTCTTATTGTTTACCATCTACGAGTATCATGTTTTCTCTATGTGTTCATGCTTGATCTTAAGCTAGTTCTTGTTGCATAGAATTAGTTGTATAGAGACAACACCTCGCTTCTTTTCTATCTAGTAGATCCAATCTGTTACGGTTAATTCTTATTTTATAAGAATTAACTCAATATCTGCTAGGTTAGGCCCTGCAAACAGATTGGATGTTCCGGTGATGTAATAGATGCTTTATCTTAGCCTTGATAGGGATTGTTCTGGGAATCGGCTCTTGCTAGTTCTTAGACCTCTGTTTTCGGTTATGGTTTAGCTATCTGTTATATTCACTAGGCCTAGTTACGTGTAGGATGTTTCGATCTAGCAGTGAAACTTTTACCGTCGTGGATCGGATTAGCTAGGTTTAATTGAAGCAAGTTTTTCATAATTATTTGCTTTATTCACCAATATCCAGATAGATGCTGATCCAATCTGACACCGGGACTCAATCTGCTCTATAAAGCCGATGCAAGAGTCGTCTCGGGGAGCCGACCACGGCTAGGACTTACGTTTCCACGTGTTTGTATATGCAGGCAAATTGTTGCAAGCACGTTCGCACCTTTCTGATCGGGTATAGGTCAGGTGGCACGCCTTACATTCTCCGGAATATTCGACGTGTGCCGGATTGCGGGCCGTTGTCCGAGGAAGCAGTGGCTGCCAGCGCCCCGGCGACCTCCCGGCTCTTCGTGTTGCCTGTCGCTACTCGCCAGTGGGTTTTGACCGACAACATTAATATCTCATGATATTATAATACCTAGAGGCTGTCGTAAAAATTGGAGTGTGTTTTGCAATTTTAACATGTGCGATGCTTACAAATGGAAACATCTCTCCTATAGTTTTCAAAAACTAGAAGAGATATATATATAAGATTTGTAAACATTGTTGTTACCACTATTTCGAATGAACAAATGACCAAAATAATAATTGTAAATCTTCAGAAGTTATACAAGAATTAATTTACTGCTATAAAATGTCCTTTGAATTTGCCGGTACCTAGTTTTAGGTGGCGGACCATCCGCACCCAATGACGACCGTCCACAGGTCAAGACCCTTCCCTAATTAAACAAAAATTGCCATTTGTTTCAGATTTTTCTGATTCAAATTTTATTGAGCGTTATTTTTTTTGCCATGGCTCATCTTAGCACACTACAAAGATTTTATCGTGTGCCCGATAAAAGGCACATGACAAAGTCGGTTTTGTTGGCTCCTGTTTACCGTGTCGAATTTGTCGTGTGCAACACACGGCAAAGCTTTTGCCGTGTGCTTTAGGATCTTTGTCGTGTGCCTCTAACACACGGCAAATAGATTGCCATAGAGTTAGAAAGGAAAGGAAAACCAAACCAAACCAAGTGTCCATGAGATCTCACGTACGGACTCAAGCTAGAGTGCTAGACCACTACTACATAAATGTTTTGTAAGGGCGGGTAAAACTATATTTGTAGGAACGGGTGCAGTACCCGTTCCTTCCTTCCGCAGCTAGAAATAGTGTCCGTAGGGGCGGATAAGGTGCCCGTCCCTACAAATGAATTTCCATGGACGGTCACAGCATCACCCGTCCCTACTAACCTATTTAAAAAATAAAAGAAATTAGCCGCGTCGGCCGTCCAGCGCCAGGTCGCCGCCGCTGGTCCGGCCGCGCGTCCCGCTGCCGCTCATCCCGCCACCGCTCATCTAGGTCGCCGCAGCTTGGCTGCTGCGGCAGGTCGTCGTCCGCCATGCGGCGCCAGGCCGCGGCTCGTCGACGCCGCTGCCGCTCTTTCAGGCCGCCTCCGCTTGCGCCAGGCCGCCGATCGTCTACGACGCTGCTGCTTGCGCCAGGCCGCCGCTCGACGGGGCCGCAGGGGGAGGCCGCGCGCCCGCCGCTGCCGCTCGTCCAGGTTGCCACCGCCCGGCCGCCACGCCAGGCCGCTACTCCCACCCATTCACCGCGCTCGATGGGACCGTAGGGGGAGGCCGCGGGCCCGCCGCGCTCGCTAGTCGTAGAGGACGGCTGCGTGCCCGCCGCGCTCGACGGAGCAGTAGGGGAGGAGGAGGAGATAGAGAGGGGGGAGAAGGAGAGAGAGAGGATAATGGAGGAGGAGGTGTGGCTGCCGTGGGAGACGAGATGGAGATGGAGAGATAAGGATGAGGGACGAGAGAGAGGATAAGGGAGGAGAAAGATGTGGCTCTCCACGTGCCTCGTGCTTGCTGCTGCAGTAAGCGAATATTTTTAAGCCCGCACATCTAGTTCAAATTCTGTAGAGGCGGTTGAATTGTGACCCGCCCCTACAAATGACATTTGTAGAGGCGGGTCATCTCGTTGCCCGCCCTTAAAAATAGTGTTCATTTTTAGAGGCGGATGACCCCATTACTCGTCCCTACAGATCGATTTTTAGGGGCGGGTTAGCTGTTACAGTAGTCTCGGTTTATTTGTAGGAACGGACTGTTTTTTGATCCGCCCCTAAAAAAATATGGAGTGTTCTTACAAATCGATTTTGTAGTAGTGGACACAGCTAGCCGTCTCTTAGACATACACGATTAAGTACAGACACTCGCACAGAACGCAAGCAGTTTGCGTCGCTGTCGTGTGATGCGGCAGGTGTTGCATGGAGATGACAGGAGCACCAAGCCCTTGTTTAGATGTGTAAAAGGGAAGCTGTAAAATACTGTGATATTTTTGTTTGTATTTGGTAATTATTGTCCGATCATGAGTTAACTAGACTCAAAAGATTTGTCTCGCAAATTATAGACAAACTGTGTAATTAGTTATTTTGTTTAGCTACATTTAATACTTCATGCATACATTTAAAGATTCGATGTGCTGTAAAATCTTGTACAGTTTTGAAATTTTGAAGGGAACTAAACAATGGGCAAATGCAGCCTCTAAATACATCGAAAGTGATAAGATGGATTATTTGGCCATTGCCGACACCGTCATCTTCAGGGGACTGATCATGGAGGCGCTGCTCTGGTTCCTGACTGGCTGGCAGCTCTGCACGGCCGAGGTGTGGACGTATGGTCAGAGCCTGAGCTACCCACCCTGTCTGAACTGCAACCTTCAGAGCTGCTTAAACTACCCACCCTGTCTGAACTGCAACCTTCAAAGCTGCTTAAGGCTCTGTTTAGATCCATAAAGCTAAAATAGAAAATTTTTGTAAATCCTTTGTATGATGTATTAAATGTAGTCAAAAAATAAATCGCATTACACAAATGGACTGTAAATCGCGAGATGAATCTAATGAGCCTAATTAGGACGTGATTAGACACTAAATTACTACAGTAATGCTACAGTAAACATACTCTGATGATGGATTAGTTAGACTCATTAGATTTGTCTCGTAGTTTACAGACGAGATCTGTAATTAGTTTTATAATTAGTCTACATTTAATACTTCAAATGTTGAAGATTTCCTTCTAAAAATCTAAAAAACCAAAATGCAAAGTGATCTAAACAAGACTTAAATTTCAGTACTTGTTGATCTTGTTCGTGAACCTTTGCGTAGCTGCGAACATAGAGTACTGAATTCGCAGTTTCGAGTTAAAATGTAAATGAAGTGAATTTTATAGTGTAGTTCCATACTCTCCAAACTGAATGAAGGTGTGGTCGTTTTAGCTGTCGAAAAATGCTTGGTTCTGTCAGCACAGCTAGGTTTTGTCAGCATAGTGGTGCCAGGATCGATTTTTTTTAAAAAAAAGGCAAGAGCACTGCCACATCATATAAAAACAAAAAGCAATCGTACATAACGTGCCGAAGCGAACACCACCACTACACAAACGACGCACGCAAACAACACACCCAACAAAACACTACACCACCACAAACTGGGAGAGGAAGCGAAAGAAACCGCCGCGAACTGCGGCGGCGTCGCCACCGCCATGCCACGCCAAGAGCCGCAGCTCGCTGCAAGCCCGAGCGGCTACCCGAACTCCTCCACCATGGGACTATCACCCTCAAGCCGCACAAACACGACCGTCGATCCCTCTGCTCCAGTGGTGCGTCAGCAAAACACTCCCGTTGCAGCACCAATGACCACCACTGATCCTGGCCACTCTGCGTCGGGGCCTCGCCTCTCCCACCGCCTCACACCTCTGCCAAAGACTCAGATATCTGAAGCCGCAAGAAGAGCACCACCTTCGCCCAGCCGTCACCGAGCTCCCACTGCACCTTGCCCACCAACTCAAGTCCTCCAGCACCCATGGGCCCTCTGCACCTTCCTGCCAACACGGACCGTGTGCACATCCTGCAGCACACAGGCGAAACCACCAACCAAACCGCCACCACCACTACCACAAGCCGTCCTGGGTGTCTAGATGTGGCGCCTCCAACGAGGGCACGATGCCAAGGCGCCGCCGTCGCACGTCCATAGATGGACAGGGTTTTCACCCTGAAGCCCCGCGCTGCAGAGAACAAGATGCCTCACCATGGTGCCCCAGCAAGGAAACGACGCCCAAAAGGCGCCGCCACCATGCCCACCGACAACACGTCAGTGAAGGCTTTCGCCAGACCCAGCACCATGCCTGCTGCAACCACATGGTCAAGGCAGTAGCTTGCTCCCCGCCGATTCCGCACCGCCTGTACCGAAAGAAGCCTGGCACAGTCCGAAAGCACCACCTTGGCGCCACCAGCAAGCACCAGCCAGCCCCCCAGCTCCACCACCAAGGTGGCGACGGACCAGCATCACCGTTGAGGAAAGGAAAGGGGAGCACCATACTCACACAGCAGAATCCGTAGCCTGCACACCGCACACCCCCAGCCCCACCATCGCCCGGCCAACATGGCCGAGAAAGGCAGAGACCGGTGGCCCAGCCACAGCCTACGCCGTCTCCACGGCGCCGGCAGCAGCCGGCACCCCGCGCCCCGCACCGGCCGCCGCCGCAGCCATCGACCCGCGGCAGCTCCAGCCGCCACCACCGCCACCCGTGCTCACCAAAGCCGCCGCCGCTGCCGCCCTGCGCCGACCGAATCACATTCCGGTTTGAAGTGTGGTAGTGGTTTCTCTTTCTCTCTCTTTGCAAACATCTGGAGAAACGGCCCAACACACCTCCCTTTAGTTGAACCTAGACCAACACAATGACTACAAGGCTTTATACTAGTTTTTTCCTGCTCTTGCAACGCAACAATCAGGAGGAGAGCGATGCGATGCTATAAGATGCCTTGCGATTCAGATCAGAACATAAGCAACTAGGATGGTTGGCGCGCTAACGCCGCGCCTGTAGAGAAGGGGTTGATGATTTGTGTTTTCAGAAATAGTGTAGCCATTAATTTTTTGTATAGGTAATATATATCATAGATTGTTTCATATCAAATTTTGATTAATTTTGGAATCTTTTAGTTAATTTTAATTTTTTCCATTATAAATTTTAAATTGATACAAATTGAATTTGAACAAATACTGCATGAAATAATAAAATATTTTTCGTTGAAGTATCAAATTTGAACTGTGTTGAGTGTATTTGGTAAAGTAATTTAAAAGTACGTTCGAACAAATTTATTAAAACATGTTATGGAAAAGAATACCCCAAACACTCAGAGAAGAAAAATTCTCTGACTAAACCGTTCGTCAGTGGCCAGCGGACCATTCGCACCACCTGGCCGGACCATTCGCATGTAACGATGTCGGACATCCAAACCATCTGCAGTGAAGTTCGGACGTTGGAGCTAGCGGACTGTCCGACCCCGAAGGTCGGACCGTCCGCAGTTCAACTTTCTACGCCCACCAGAAACACTTGTGTCTCTAACTAAAAAATTTTAAGGAGGGGCGTACTGTCTGTACCACCTAGGCAGACCGTCGGCCTGTAAAGACGTTCAGACATCCGTACCTTCTTCAGTGAAGTTCGAATGATCGAGCTAGCAGACTGTCCGCCCCCTAATATCGGACCGTCCGCAGTTCAACTTTCGACACCCACCAGAAACACTTATGTCTCTGACTAAAAATCTTCCGCATAAAACAACAGAATAACATCATGAGTTGCATTATGTTCTTAAGCTGTAAATTTAGGATCATAATTAATAGAACTACATCTTTTTCAATGATTCCAGCACCCATATATATTTATCAATGTCATGTGCAATCATCTCAAAATGATCATTTACCATGAGCAAAGATTTGGAAAGAAAGATCCAAATAAAGGTAAATAATGCAGCAGCGCTGAATGAAGGGAAAAACAAGAAGCAAGAAGAAGAAGCAAATCTACCAACTGGAAGAGGAAGAACTTTTACCACACTAATTAGAAATATTAAATATAAATTAATTATAAAACTAATTATGCAGATGGACGGGAAATCGCGAGACAAATCTATTATGCCTAATTAATCCATCATTAGAGATTGTTTACTGTAGCACAACATTGTCTAATCATTGTATAATTAGATTTATTAGATTCGTCTCGCAATTTTACCTGGGGGTTATGGAATGGGTTTTGACAGTTATTAATATTTAATACTTAATATTATATCAAACGTTCGATTTTACTGTAGCGCACGAAAATTTTTGGAAACTAAACTGGCCCCTTGGGACGAAGCAGCAATGAATGACACGTACCAAGGAAGGAGATGAGGGGACGAAGCAAGGCAAATCGCAGGAAAGAAGTCAGCAGATCTTAGAGTTTTGTTTGGTTTGAAAACCGCGATATTTTTCGCGTAGGAATCTTTCATGCATGACGTATTAAACGAAGTCTATTTGTAAAACCTTTTCACAAATAAGTGCAAATTTGCGCGCCGAATCTAATGAGCATAATTAATCCATAATCAGGAACAGTACTGCTACAGTAATCATACTCTAATCATCCTCTAATCGTACGATCATAGGCCTCATTAGGTACAGTAATTGCTACACTGCCACTAATCTGGAGATGATTTTGTAATTAAACTTTATTTAATACATATAATTAGTGGTTAAAGCTGCGAAAAGTTTCATTAAATTTTTTTCACCACTAAACCAAACACAACCAGGAATGAAAAAAAGAGAGGCACATGTGCTTACTAAAGAAGGAGAGGAAGCGTGTACTTGGCGACACGACCGAGAAACTTCAGAGTTCAGTCAGCAGCGCAAGCAGAGCAAGTGACGAACGGGTGGAAGATGAGGGTGACAACATCAAGGAGCGCTGGCCGTCATGACGTACGACGCTGTCCCAGAGCAACCAAAGAAGACCGAACTAATGAGTAAACACGGGGAACGGAGTGGCAGCCCATGAAGCAGAGGCGGCCCATACCGCCGCTCCGCACAATGTTGAGGCAATGCGACAGCTCGACAGCCAAGCGTCATGACGACTAACGCACGCCGCGGACCCCACACCATAACAGTAGCATAGGCCTCCGGAGGAGGCGGTTTGGTTCAGCGATATATATTTATACATATTGCCAATTGGCAACACGCGGCAGAGAGATAAAAGCAAAGCCAGGCCCACTTTGGAGGTTTGGGCCTATTGCCTAATGTGCTGCCAAACAATCTATTGGGCTTGGGCTAAGCCGGCCAACTAGCCCACGGGCCCACTTCCAGCGGTTTTTTCTTTTTTACATTTAAAAAAAATTAAAATTTCAAAAATATATGTCCGTTTTGGAAAATTTCAAAAATATACCCCGGTCGCCCTATGGGGGGCGACAGGACTCAAATGTAATTTTTTTTTTCAAATTTGCAACGAAGTCTCAGGAGTAAAAAAAAAGGGGAGGCCTGTCGCCCGTTGGGGGGCGACAGGGTCCTTTTATAACCTAGCCGCCATTCCCTTTGTCATTTGAGCCTAAAAATTCAGGAAAAAAACTGGAGTGCTTGCCGTGTTGTCACATCTTTTTGAAATGGTGGAAGGGCACTGTTATTGGGTCACGTATGTCTGGGCAAAGAATGCGACATTTGGGATCTCGTACTCGCAGCTAGATACATTATGGTTCCTATTTTGAGCTATTCGAGCGTGTAGTCGTCATCATCGTCGGCAGGATCTCGGCCGCTAACTCCTACCGCACCTAACTTGTCCTTCATTAAAGCACGGAAAAAATCGCAAGAACTTCCCTTATTTCACGAGCATTATGGAACCCACAAACATAACAAATTCACATCAATAGTACCTATAGAAACAAATGACAAGTAAACTAGCACAATCATAAACATCGGATACAAATAAGCGGTCCGCAGCTATCTCATTACAAATAAACATCAGAGATACAAACATCAAATATATCTAACCACCCCTAGGCCGTCAGACCCTCTTAGCCCTCTGCTGGGCACGGACATGGCCCTCGGAGTAGGTGAGAACATCCGGAGACCTCACCTGTCGCTCAGGACGCGCAAGGGGCTGCGGTGTCTGCTGCTGAGAGATCCCAAGTGGTGCTCCTCCTAGCTGTGAATACCCCAAGACATTGGGGTCACCTTGCACGGCAGGCTCTTCTGGAGACAAGCTGTCGAAGTCGTCTAAGGTGAAGGTCTCGTTATATGGTCGAAAGGAGGAAGAAGAAGGTCCGGCGCCCGCATCGGGGTAGAATCCTACGCAAAAAATGTGGATGTTAGCGTACGCTCGTATATTTCGTAATGACATGTAGAAACTGAAATACGAAACATAAACTAACCTGTGTAGACCGGTATCTGTGGCCCCGGTACCATCCCTGGATACGGTCCGCCAAATGGTGCTGTCCCTCTAAACATTCCATTATGTCAAACGCCGTAGCTGGATCGTATCTTGTATGTGATATTAGTAAATATGTAGGAACACTTGATCTAATTTGAAGAGATATGTACGTTACCTGCACTTGGGAAGAACTGCGATGTCGGCCCGTGCACGGTCGACGGACACGGGAACGAAGACGAGGCCTGGGACGACCCGTGGCTGTTTTCGTACTGCACACGGCTTCCCAAGTTGTGCACTACCTGACGCAACTTATCACGCTGCCTCGACCATGCCTCTGTCTGCTCAAACTGGGTCATTGGGGATCCGGCACGTACCCTCGTCAGGTAAGTCGAGCAGTCTGTCTCCATCATGTTGCAAAGGCGAAACTGTATCCATTCAGTAAAGGTACAGTTAGGAATGCATGAATTATCTTACGAATATGAATATCTATATATATATATGCAAATATGATCAAGAGACTCACCGCGCCAGCTAGTGCCTCCACGTGGTGCCGAGCGTAGCCATCCTGAGTCCTCGCCTGGTGTGGCTGCGGGTGAGTGTCAACATAAACCAGACGAGCCCGAGTCCGGGATAAGTACCAGGTGAGGTAAGCCCTAAAGGAGCTGTCTGTGTGTGGTCCTGTTGGATGGACCAAGTGCTCGTCTGCCTGTTCCCATTGGTCCACCCACGGCTGCATCTTGGTGAGCCAATCATCAGAGCACGGCAAGCCACTCCTTGACAACCTACAAAAGTGGACCACGAAGAATCGTTAGATTCGACACGAATGTATGAGCCAAGTTCATTCATAATTACCTGTGGTCCTGGCGACTGACAAGCTCCAACGCGGTGGGCACCGGAAACTCCTGGCGCTGCCCAAACTGTCTCCTGACTCTCCAGGGGTAATATGCCTCAACCGCGATGTCATAAACCAGGACGGCGGTAGTAAGCCACAGGCTCGCATTCGCGGAGCAGTGCGAAGACAGGCCTGCTGGTGCACGGGTAGCCACAGCCTCTGGGCTGTAAGGCTCCCAGACAACGTCCTCGGGCATCAGCATGTCGAGCTCCGAAACAAACTCAGGATATGCGCGTCTAACCTGCGCATGGGCCCAGGACCTCTGCATTCCGAATAAGTAAAATTAAAAGTGTGTTAATGCATCATGTAACAATGAATAACAAAATTAGATTTGTTGTGAACGTACCTGACGCCAGATCCAGATAGTTCCCATAGTGGCCCTCTCGTCCTCCTCGTCGCCGTACATGGCCCCGTGGTAAGGCTCGTGGCTGACCCTGGGCCGACCAAGGGCTAGCCTCTCGTACGACCAAAGCTGTAGCAGTAGTGGGCACCCTGCCAGGATAGCGTTCCCATGTGTCTTCATGCAGCCGTCGCAGAGTCCACGGTAAGTGGCTGCAAGTACCGCCTCACCCCAGCTGTAGGGCGGTACGTCCTCGTCCCCATCCGCAATCTCCCGTGCACACGGAAGGAGAATCCTATCGACCGAGTTGCCATGAGTGTTGTTGAACATGATGTAACCAAACAACCAAAGTAGGTACGCCTCCAGCGATCTGGTCACACTGTACTCGTCGGCATCCGCAGCCAACAGGGCAGGCTGCATAAACAATTAAGATTAATGGTTTCAACTGACAATGGAACATGTGAATTGTAACAATTAAATTTAAATATGGAATGAATACGTACTGTAAACTGTAGGAACCAGGTCTTCGAAGGACCTGCTGCTCGCGGGTGCGGGTTGATCGGACCTGCTTCTTCCACGCAGTCAACCAGGACAAAACGGGCCTCCAGGTCATCCTTCCACGAGGCCGCCACCACACGCGGACCTACAGCCTCCCCGACGATAGGGAGGGCGAGGAGGTAGGCCACGTCCTGCAGCGTAGGAGTCATCTCCCCACACGGGAGGTGGAACGTGTGTGTCTCCGGCCTCCATCTGTCAACGAGCGCCGTCAGGAGGGATCGGTCGAGCTGAATAGGCCCAACCTCGACAAGACGGCTCAGAGTCAGTAGACCGGCGTCACGTAACCTGCAAAAAAACAAAATTGTCGAAACAAAGGAATACCGACGAATACATAAGTGATAAATAATAATATTTCATTACATACCGGTCACACCAATCGTGGTGTATAGAGATCGCCTCTCCGGGTGGACGAGGACGTAGCACCTCTAGGGCTCGGTGCTCAACAGCTGCAAAGTAAGACCTGTGGCTCGAGTCGATAACTGGGTCTAGCAAGGAGTCCATCTCCATAACTGCATTCAAAAATATATGAGAACACATAGGTAAATATATATTTCATACAAATTGGACACATAGGTACAATAATAGTTCATTACATACCTGCAATATTTCATTACTACATATTACAAATAATGAAATACAATTGTGGATCATGACACCGAATGCCTTCCACGAGTAATTCTCGCCGATGCTTCTACTATACCACTAATTAAATTAAATTACTCACCCCTACTTAAATTACTCATACTTAAATACGTAGTACTTAAATATAACAATATATAAACTAAATGTACTAACCTGCAGATCACAAGTGCTGAATCCGACAGGGCTTCGCCGCTTTTCTTCTTCTCACTCCTCTTCTTCTCACTCCTCTCTTTTTTTCTGGATTTTTGGTGGAATTTTCGGGCTCAAATAAGCAGGGAAGGAGAGGGTTAGACCTTATATAGGGGCTTACCCCGGTCGCCCGGGGGGGGGGCGACAGGCCCCCCTGCCGCGCCCGTGGGCTGGGCCCAGCGGTCGCCCGAGGGGAGGGCGACAGCCCCCTTTATTTTACTCCAGGGACTTCGTTGCAAATTTGAAAAAAAAATTTGCATTTGAGCCCTGTCGCCCCCATAGGGCGACCGGGATATATTTTTGAAATTTTCCAAAAATAACATATATTTTTAAAATTTTAATTTTTTTAAATATAAAAAAGAAAAAACCGCCCACTTCCACCACCACCAGACCAATTAGTCGGTCTAGTTTTACCCTTTCTCCTCCACCGCCAGCCACCCCCCTGCTCCTTCGCAGCTCTGCCCCGCCGCCGCGCGTCCCCCGCCCGAGCTCCACCCCCGCCGGCGGCCGCCGCATCGGCCCCTCCCCTCCCCTGCTCATCTGCAGCTCTGTCCCGCCACCGCGCACCGCTGCCTTGAGCTCCCCGCCTGGACGCATTTTGGATCTCCCGTTGGAGACCAACGTTTTTGGGTGGTGCCCTTTCAGCCCCACTAGGACTCTCAATTTGGGTACCCACCCGACCTCGGATTCCCTCGCCGTCGCCGTCGCCCGGCCGGCAACCCGCCGTGGAAGTTACTGTCACAGAAGGTACTGCCACCACACCACCCCCTCACTTAATCTCGTCTTTTCCTATCTTTATGCTTTTATTTTGGCCCCTTTCTTTTGTCCGATTCCTGGATGCTTCTGGACCATGGGTTGATGCCACTATAGATTCTTGTACTCTTCCTGCTAAATCAGGGATAAGATCGAACTGTTGCTCTCGGGCCTCGCTAGATTGCTCGGTAGAGTCACATACTATTTATAAGGTGTCGCCATTAGTTGCGCCAGGGAGGCAAGAAATGCTCTAGGGTTGCTTAGGGAGGCGGGGAGTGGCGCCGATGGCCGACGAGCAATCTGCGCCGCCGGTGGTGGTGGGGATGAAAGGCCACCCGGGGTCCGGCAAGTCCACGGCGGCGCGGGCCATCGCCGCCGCACTCCGCTGCCCACTCCTGGACAAGGACGACGTCAGGGACTGCACGCTGGCCCTCGAGGCCGTGGCTGCCTCCGGCGTGCTCAACGAGCTCTCCTACGCTGTGCTGTGGCGCGTGGCCGAGAAGCAGGTCCAGCTCGGCCTATCTGTTGTCATCGACTCCCCATTGTCGCGGCGTGTTCACCTTGATGCCCTGACACGCATACCCGGTGCGCTTGTGGTTGTCGTGGAATGCCACCCTAGTGATAGGGAAGAGTGGCGCCGGAGGCTGGAGAAGCGTGGGGTGGCAGTTGCCAACTGTGGTGGCGGTGATGGATGGCACAAGCCCAAGACGTGGGTGGAGCTGGAAAGGCTTGTGGAAGGGTACCAAGGTTGCACGGATTATGAAATTGCGGATGTGCCGAGGATTGTCGTGGATACAACTGATCCAACAGTTGATGCGGAGGCGATTGCTGCAAAGGTTGTGGGTTTCATTAAGTCTCATCTTGCTTGTAGGCAATAGTTCTACTGGCTGTTTGATGTTGCCAACCATTTTGTGAGAGACAGGATTTACCTTTTAGCAGAATGTAGAGTAACTAGTAAGTTAAGCGCTAGGTAGATTGTCATAGCATGATGCTGACATGTTGTATACTGTATGAGTGTCCGAAGTTTTTCTGGTTTCATTTTTATTGTGCCTGCCCCAGCTTCCGTTGTACAGATCACAGGGGTTATTCCCATCTTCATTTAAGGTTGCGACCTAGAGGCTTGTAAAATGACACACCTTTGGCTGGGGTTGTTCCTCAAGCTCTTCTCTTCACTACACCGTTCATCTTCTAATGAATGAATTTGGCATTTCAGCATCCTTGTTTGGGAAGGAAGGGGATTTAAGCAAAGCTACTGTCATAAATGTACACAATGCTATTTTTTTTTGTAGTGATTAGTGTGGATTTGACATGATTTTTTTAGACAGCATTTGTGGGTTTTGCGGCGCTTGATATCTTCCTTCCATTTCATAAATTGCTTCCTCTGTCTCTTGATCTTTGGTTTTTAAATGTACCAAATCAGATCCCAGTCAGTTTAATCTTATTCAGATGCTTCACAGGCTAATTTGTGGCTTCTACTAATGCTTTCATAATTTACTAGTGGCTGCTTGTTTACTTTTTCTTTGTTCTGTCTGATTTCATCACAGCTTAGTTGTTCTGGTTCCAGTTGTAGAACTGAGGTTGCTATGGACCTAATGTGTTGTTGACTCATGGGTCTGATACTCTGACGAAATCTTCTTTTTTTTTTTGCACCAGTAGTCTGTTTTGGTGTCAAGATCTATAGGAGAGGCATTTCTCCTGGAAATAGAGACCTGAGGTGTGTTGTTTACTTCTTTTTATCTAAATAAGTTTATTATAATAGTCTTGGAATGTTGCAAGGGTCCAAGTCATACTAATCTAAAACAATTATTTTCTTCGTAAAAGTTACCTCAATTAATGAGATTTTAGCAATTCCAGTCTGCCTTAACTTTACTAGGATGCCATGCTATTCTGTTACTTCAAAGTCTATGTGTCCCGTTTTCTTGTTCAGTTCCATAATACTGTGACATCATGATGTGAAATTATAATCCTTGGTAGAACAGTAAAATATAATTCCTTCCTCTGTCTTTATGCATCTAAATAAATGGAACATGCTGAGTGGTAGAACTGATTTTTGAAGTAAAATGTGTAACCAAGTCTGTTGATTCCTGGCAAGTCAATACTGTGTTGGGCAATACTTGTATTAACAAGTACGTCTTACCTAGTCACCTATATTAGTTTTTTTCTGTATGCTTTTTCCTTGTTTCTTCAACCGTACAATATGAATCACATGTGGACACCTTCATATGATATGCCTGATAAAATCACTCAGGACTCGGCTTTGTGTTTTATCAGTTCTTGGGGCTAGATGGCATCTGCTGGTCTAAAACCAGGGGTGCCTGTTACTCTGCGGGAACTAGAACCATCCTCAGAGATGTTCAAGCAAGGTGCATCTCTTCGAGTCACAGGAATGTATGTGTCGAAGCATCCTTTTACTTATGGACAACATATGCGTCAGCTGTATTGAACCTCTTGCTCTTCTTCAGTCTTCAGTCATATGATGTGGACTCTGCAGCTGCTGTCATTCAAGATGGCAGTGTGAGCTTGAAGGTTGACACCCAAAATCTGAGGGACATCAGTTTCCGCACGTATTCGGCATACCAGTTCATTGGTGAACTGCTGATCCATGCAGATAATGAGGTACATAGCTCTGCTTCTTTGTCAAGCCTCGATCACCCTGTTTGATAGCACAAATAAAAAGGCTATACTAATTCTCTGCAGGCGATTCTACAAGCGCGCATAGGAAGGAACGTTGATGGCCTCGACATGAACCTTTACCAGCAGTCTCTGCTCATCCGACGGCAACACGAAGCCGAGCTATGCAACTCCAGAACCAGAAGAGCATGAGCTGTTGCCGTGGAACCAGGCACATGTTCATTGCAGTTCGATTCCTTTGTTTGGCCAAAATGGATCTGTATTTGTACATGAGAACAGAACCGAACCATCAAAAGAATTTGATGATAACTGTTGATTAACTCAGGCTCTGCATATTATTTCAGAAACCTCACATATCTGTTTCTGGCTGTTTGTGGTTTGGCCTTTCTCATGCTGCCTAAGGGCTGCCTTGGCATGTGTCCATATCTGATATTCAGAAACCTCACATATCTGCTCGGTAATGCATTACCCATGCAGTGTTTCCTCCCATTACCCATGCAGTGTTTCTGATGCCCTGCATACTGGCCACATCGGCGTCTTCCCATTTGTTCATTCAGATGCACAATGACTGAAGAATGAGTTAGAGTTACGTATACTGTTCTACCTTGGCACGAGTGTGTGTGTGTGTGTGTGTGTGTGTGTGTGTGCGCGCGCGCGCGCGTGTGCGTGCGTGCGTGTGCGTGTGTGTGTGTGTGTGATAGCGATGGCCTTATCTGGAGCTTGAGCATTTTCTCACTCTCGTTTGATTCATGTTTCCCATGGTAGCAAAATCAATCTCTGCGGATTCCTTTTGCGAAGTCGGATCATGTATATTTCACGGATAGACTCAAACCAAAAATGCAACGCCGAAGCGTTCACAGCAGAGAAGAAAAAACAGTGACCCATGGACTAATTTTCTTCCTAGAATTCCTGTTTTATAAAAAAAACAAATATAATTAACATAATTAAAAATGAAAAAAAAATCAGAAGGAAAGAAAAAGGGCTCTCTAATGCTATACATCGTGTCGCTCTCCAGTATAAACAGTTTCGCATCCCAGTATCCCACCCATTTCTACTCTTCCCGAGCAGACGCATCCCGTCCTCCGTCCTCCAGCATCTGCTTGTCCCTCCTCACTGCTCGTGACACTGCTGCCTCCTAGAAACTGACAGGCCAAAATTTCTCCGTCCGTCCATCCTTGACGAGGCAGGCAGATGCCGGATACAACGATGTGCACGCCCATCCGACCGTCCGTGATGCCGGATACAACTATTGGCAGCTCGCGAACCGCGACCGCCGGACGAAGACGCCCATGAACTGGCAAGCCCCTTCCAGCAACTTGCCTGAAAATCGCAGAGAAAAAGATGGTTAGAAACAAGAACATGCTGGTAGCAAGGATATGCTGGTAGCGAGGGAGATGGTGACTAGAGCAAGTGGAAGAAAGTTTGATTCCTCTTTTCTGTGGAAGAAACTTTTTCGTTTCGAAACAAAAAGTTTGATTTCCGTGGCCAATAAATAAGCTGCTGGCAAATGCCCAAGGGGGAACTCGTTTATGGCCCAAATCTGCAATTCGATACAACCCCAGCCCGGTCCGGCCCCCCGTCCTCGTCGTCGTCCCCCGGAAGAGTCACGAGGGTGATCTCTATGGCTGCCTCGGTAGCCGTGCCGGGTTCACAGCTCGTCCGGCCGTCACACTGGCGTCGTGGGGGCCAGCTCACCGCCCACTGCGCCATCAACGTCGCCAACAGGCAACAGCTCTCAAGTCGCAGCTCCACGCCCCGCGGTTTCCATGGCCTTGTTTGGTTATATTTCTTACCACGTTTTCCGATAAAAGAATTTTGTATGCATAGTAGTCTAAATGAAATCTATTTATAAAAATTTTTAAAGATAGGTATAATTTTTTGTGACAAATCTAATAACAATAATTAATCAATAATTTGCTACAGTAATGTTACAGTAACTATTCTCTAATCGCACGATCAAAGGCCTCATTAGATTCTTCAGGGTTCCTAACGCGGAGTTTTGAAGTTGATTTTGTAAACTGACTTTGTTTGACACTATAATTAATAATCAAAATACGTGCTAGTCCATTGTAGAAAAAAACCAAACAAGGCCCATCTTTGACCCCGTAACAAAAATTTGCTCCACGGCACCCCGCGCCCACGTCCTCTCACCCAACGGAATGGCGTGCCCCCGTGTCCCCTACATGTGGCCCCGCCACTCCTCGTCCTCTGCCCAGCGTGGCACAGCGGAGCCAGAATAACAAGCGTGGTTAATCTTTAATTAAATTAACTGCGGCGCTGGTGCTAGTGGTTGGGGTGCTTGCTTGCTAATGATTTTTAATTTAGTTTAATTTAGTAGTGGCCCAGATGCTGGTGGGGATCTGATGCGTGTCTGGGGGCCCAAATTCGGCAGCTGTAGATGAAAATGCGGGTTGATTTGTGCACTGACCTCGCCGGAGCTTGGGCTTGGCGGTGGCGCCGGTGACGGCGGGCGCCCTCCTGGCGGGCGCGGCGGCGGCGGCGGCGGCGGGCGACTTCCCGCCGTCCTCCGCCGGCGGGAGCAGCACGGCGTCGATGCCCTGCACGGAGATCCTGCCGTCGGTGTAGATGTCCGGGTCGAAGAGGTAGGCGCTGCCCTCGCCGGCGCCGAACTTGACGGACCCGTCGGCCTCGCGCGCGGTGACCTTGTGCGGCAGCCGCAGCGTGTCGTACCGCACCTTGCCGAACCGGCGCACCGCGTTGTACATGCTCTCCTCCGTCTGGTACTCGGGGATCATGTGGTAGTAGAGGATGTCCTCCGGCGACCCCGGCTCGGAGAGCTGGTCCGTGGTGAGCCGCGCCATGGCCTCGTCGTTGGGCGCCAGCACCGTGAGCACTGAGCACGTACCCCTCGGAGACGAGCCGCCCCATCTCGATGGCGAGGGAGGTGAGGTTCACGAGGATGTCGGCGAGCTCGTTGTAGCCGCCGTACAGGACGAGGGTCTGGATGAAGTCCTTGACCTGGCTGTGCCCGTCGAAGTGGTGCTTCCCGGACCCGGACCCGGGCCCGGGGGCGGGCGCCGGCGCGAGGGAGGGGCCGGGGGCCATGGCGTCCCAGACGGGGAGGGCGGGGGGCGCGCCGAGCGGGGCGGGCTTCTTGAGGCGGTGCGTGCGGGGGTCGACCTCGGGCGCGCCGGTCGGGAGGACCGCGGAGATGGCCGCCAGGCTGCGGCGGCGGTTGAAGGCCTCCTGGACGGAGCGCGGGACGAGGAGCGCTCGATGCCGTGGATGACGCCGTCGGGGCGGACCACCGTGTCGGGGCGCGTGACGGCCGCGGCGGCGAGCTCGAGCGGCTCGCCGGCGAGCGTCTGGTGGGAGAGGGAGGCGGCGGAGGAGGGGGGGGGGGGGGGGAGGTGGACGCGGGCGGGGAGGACGTGGAAGAGGAGCAGGGACTGGAGCGCCCGCAGGTTGCGGGGCTCGAGCAGGAAGCGGCGGAACTCGGGGTCGAGGTCCCGGTCGAGCGCCTCGTTGCGCGGGGCGAGGATGCTGACGCTGCCCCGGCCGACGGCGTCCTCGAGCGCCTGCAGCAGGAGCGCCTTCTCCACCAGCTCCGCCAGCTCCGTGTAGCGCGAGTCCAGCAGCGCCACCAGCACCGAGTTGGAGCTCACCCCCGGCGCGCCCGCGGCCGATGGGGGCGGCAATGCGGCTGCGGCTGCTCCGCCGCCAATGCCGCCCCGGCGAGCGAGAGGAGGAGGAGCAGCAGCGGTAGGGCGCGGAGGCCCATGGTGGCGATGGTTTAGTTGTGGATTTGGAGCGGCGCCGGGGTTGCTTCCTGCTGCAGTAGCGTCGGTGGGTGGAGAGAGAGAGAAGGGGGGGAGTGAGGACGAAGGCTGAGGAGGAGATGGGGCCAGGGTTAACCTAACCGGTGGGAACCGGTCCGGGGTCAAACCAGTCCGGTCCGGTTCCGGTTCCGGCCGGTACCCAACCGGCCAAAATTCAAATTTTAAATTTGAATTTAAAAAATGAAAAATTCCCAAAAAATTCCTAAAAATACTTCAAGGTGTGATGAATTTAATGGTGTCAAATTTTCTCAAAAATTCATTCATTTAGTATAGTTTGTGGGAATTTAAAGTTAAATCAAAAAAGAAAAAAAAAATGGGCCGGCCCATGAAGGCCCACCGATCGAACCGGTCAAACCGGCCGGTAAACCGGTTGCACGGGAGCTTTTGAATTTCAAACCGGTCAAACCGATCGGTAAACCGGTAAAACCGGCCGGTAAACCGGTCGGAACCGGTTGCACGGGAAAATTTGAATTTATTTGAATTTGGATTTGAATTCAACCAGTTTCCACCGGTTACCGGCCTAACCGGTCCGGTAAACCGGTACCGGAGGGCGGCGGTAACCGGTTTCCGGTTGGGAAATAAAACCCTGGGTGGGGCTGGGCTATAAGCGAAGGAGGGGCCCGTGGCACAGGCTGGCAGGTGGGGCTGGGGGGCCGGGGTTGTCGGGGTGCGGCGCTCGCTGCGGACAAGCGCGTACCGCACCCGCGCACTGCGCGCCTCGTGGCGTGGGAGCGAGCTACACGTTTTCCTCCTCTCTGTTCCATTTTGCTAATCATTTGGTTTGAGAAAACTAATCATCTGCTGGTTGCTTGGTCATGGCCTTTCCCTTTGCGTGTGCTGTGTGCAGCAGAGCAGCTGCGCAGGGCTTGCGTTGCGTCGCGTCGCGTCGCGTCCCGGCTTTCCGCCAACCAAGCGAGGTGGGCCTTTTGCTTGCGCTTTTTAGCACTGCACTTTGACCTCGCCTTTTCTTTTTTGCTTTGTTTTCTTTTTTTAATAATGCGTTGCGAGTAGCAGCAGTAGCAAGCAAGTGGCGTGTGGCCCAATACCGGAGTTCGAATAACCCCCTAACTATTTCTTGGTTCAATCCTAAACTATGTTATTTGATCCAATTTACATCCTAATACAATTTATCTTTTTTCTATTTCTCCATGCACAAGTGGAATCTTAATTTGGATATTTGTAGGATTGTATTGGACATCATATCTTATGTCAAAACAAATAATTACGAATTTTCATCATTATTTTTCCTACAATTTTGTACTATAATGGTTAATTTATTATTAAATATCATACCCTATCAAAATAAATATGAAACATTCTTGAAACATTTTTTCTAATTATGTTATGATGTTCGCTATCATCCTACAAAATTTCAACATAAGACTTCTCTTGTGCATGGAAAATAAAAAAGATAAATCTTATTAAGTGGTAAATTGGACCAAATGATATAGTTGAAAGGGTAAATGGAACCAAGAAATTGTTTAGAAGATTATTTGGACTTCCATGATACTTGAGGGAAAATTCTCCATTAATAAATATAGAACTCTCCTGATGAACTGATGTACTCCCTCTGTTTTTATTTACATATCATATTAGCTTTGTTCAAAGTCAAATTTGTCCAACTTTGACCAAATTTATGAAAAAATATAACATTTACAATATAAAATTTATTCCATTGAATCCATCATGATATATATTTTGATAATGCATATATGTGATAGTATAGATGTTATATTTTTCTATCAATTTGGTTAAAATTGAACAAATCTTCCTTAGGACAAATCTAATGTGACCCTGAATCTGCGATGTACTGTATGAGGAAGCGATATCCAGACTAATTTAGTCCATAGGAACATGTGCTCGACTAAATATATATTGTAGACTTGCTTAATCATTTCATGTTTCTGTATAATTATTTGCTTACTACAATACTACTAATATTAAGCATGCATGAATGTGTTGGTTGGTATAAACCACCGTGGCCTCCTAGTGTAATCACAAGAGCTTAATCTGGTAATCTCCATGCCTGCTTCACTATATTTGTCCGTTAGCACACTGCGCGCTAAGAAGGAAGTGCTGGTTTCATGGAAAAAAAAAGTGTGAATGGTCATCCAAATAGCATCGATGCAACCTCTTCTTATTTTCATTCAAAAAATTTGACTAGAGTGTGAGATAGTTACACTTGATATCTTCAATAGATAAATAGTACTTCCATATTCTCTTTTGCTAGTCCTATTTTCAAAATTGAATCACTTCCATATTCTCTTTTGCTAGTTCTATTTTCAAAACTGAATCATTCTCATTTGATAGTCCTATTTGTGTTAACATTTTGGGAATATATGGATGGTCCTTTGATTCCCGTGAAGAGCATCTTCTCTATTAAAAAAAAAGATTGGTGTATTCGCATGATAACATCAAAAACGGCGGAGTCATAGTTGATGAGATGATAAACAAGCTAGATCATTCTTCTTGATCATTGTACCCAGATGAAATAGGACATACTATCAAAACAGAATTCTGTTGCCATGAACAAATATGGCCCCTGTTTGTTTCCATCAGCTTTTTTTTAGCCCCTGTCACATCAAAAGGGATCTTACCATTTAGGAGTATCAAATAAAATTTATTTATAAATCCTTTTTGATAGATAAGTGCTAATTTGTGAGACGAATCTAATGAGCCTAATTAATCCATGATTTGCTATAGTGATGCTACAGTAACCAGTCACTAATTATGGATTAATATACCTCATTAGATTCGTCTCGCAATTTAGCCCCAGGGTTCTGCAGTTAGTTTTATAATCAAATATTATTTAATACTAATAAATATCAAGATTCTTTTTTGAAGTGACATAATCTAAAATTTAGCCTCCGGAACCAAATAAATCCATAGTAAAATGAGAGGATGTAAACAGTTGGTAGAAGACACAAATTAATAAGTATGGTCGGTGGACTAACCGACGCGCTCTGACTGTACCACTGGAGGAACTACGTGGCATATTATTCTGCATTGTGAGATAAATGATTTTTTTTAGAATATGGAAAGTTCCGACCTTGATCATTCACATGCGAATGTGAGATAAATGAATGATTGTAAATATAATTAAGCAAACTAAGGTATAGTAAATCTACCGATAAATAGATCAAATAATGTTGGCATGATGGATGGAGACGCGAGACCGACCTGCGCTTGAGGCTCCTGCTCCTCTACCCTTCTGATGATCCTGATGAGGCGCTGGGTGGTGTCGATATGGCCGATGATGGGGAAGAGGTCGACATAGAACTGGATGCGCTGCCTGATGCACTGGAACTGCTCGGCCAATTTGTCGGCGCGGAAGAACCTGCGGAAGTAGCTTCTGGCCTCGCAGGCGGCAACGAGCAAGCAGGCTTCCCTGAGCACCGCCTCGAGCTTCTGGACCAGGTCGTCGACCGCCGGGTGCTGCTTCAACTGCACCTGCCGCAGGACGCCCTGGATCGCGTCCGCATCGGTGGCCAGCTCGCCGCACTCGCGCTTGTTCCGTCGGACCTTCTTCGCCCGCTCGGCGATCATGGCGATGAGGCTGAGCGCGTCCACGCCGGCGAGCTGCGTCACGTTGGTGACGGGATCCACCTTGCTCCATGCCATTGCGCGCTGCTGGTCGCTGGAAGCCTAGAAGGCTAGAAGTATTTTTCCTTTTTGCTTGTGCACTTGGGCAACAAATATCTATCGACTACACCCGTGTCCCGTGAGCTGCGCGCTCAAGATGCAGCAAGTGATCCCGGCCGGCCAGGCAATGGAGAGGAAATTTCTAAGTCCTTGTCCCTAATTTCTAAGTCATAATGCCACAAATCTCTTTTGGTTTTATTTGGGAAGATCGGAAGTCAAAAGTGGTTAGGAGATTCAGTCATGGAACTAAGTCATGACTTACACAATTGAATAAAAAATAGGGAGAAGTCCTTGTCCAAAGGGAGGTTGTTGCCGTAGTCAGGAGATTGTTGCCGTAAAATTCAGGGCCATGAATCTGGCGGAGCACAACACGCTAAGGTATGAGAGTTCCAGGGGCGGAGCCAGGAAGTTAATTTTTCCATTGTTAGGGGGGCCAACCATATAAATTTATATAAAAATTTAATCAAAATTTAAATTTCTAATGTAGATTTGGGGACAGGGGGGCCAGGCCCTTGTCCGCCCCCCTGTCTTCGCCCCTAGAGAGTTCTGTTTATCTCTAGTGAAGATCGTATCTTTAATGTTCGTGGCGTGCCAGTTAATTTAGCCTGCAATTGATGAGTGAGAGAAATTTAATCAATAATTAACATGGACCTATCGGCTAGTGTTCCGAATAGTTCTATAAAAAATGATATCGGCCAAGCCGTCCCGCAGACGAGGTCATAGGCTATAAAGCCAATTCATGTGTGATAGCTTGAACGGAAAAATAAATCTGATTATAAAGAAACACATCTAGATCATTAAACTTAATTTAATATCATCATTAGTCAGATTGTACCTACCGAGACAGCGCTAACCAGCAGAGCGATAAATTAAACAAAACTTGCCGATGAATGTAATTATAAAAAGATTTATTCTTGGCTCATGACTATAGTCGGCTAAGACAGTCGATTGATAACTCAAGCTATAGCAGATCAAACTGAACCGGCAAGATTAACTTAACTGCACCATTCAAAGATCGGACCTAATCAAGATAGTTTGAGATAGTAAAATCAAGTTAAACGAATCACCTGATAATATTGACTATAACAAGGTACAAGATTGATCAATTCAGTGTAAACCAAAGGATCACTAAACCTACCAGCTATCATGTAACACCCTAATTTCAAATTAGGAACCCAAATGAATTTATTAGATTTACCTTAGGCCTGATAAGGTTTTATTTATTTTATTTTACCTTTAGAGCATTTATCTTGAATTATAAATAATTCATTTAACCATAAAAATAAATATAAGGTCACATAGATTTTGAGCATCCATGTTGCAATGCATTGTTTTATTTGTTTGAGTTTAGTTAAATTCACATTCATTTTGAATTCAAATGAATGTGATCTAAATTCAAATAGCTTTTTTTTTCTCTTTTTCTGCTTTTGCCCGGCCCAACTCCCTCTCCCCTTTCTTTTGTAGGGATGGGTGGCGGCCACTCGCCCTAGAAAATCATTGTAGGACCCATCTCCACAAATCAATTTCTAGAAAATAAAAGAAATAAAAAAAAATGAATCGTTGCCTCACGTGCTGGTTTACATGCTGTTTTACAAGACGGCTGTGGAGCCTGATTGCAGGGTGGGTCCATTATTAGGGCCGTCTCCAGCGGTATGATAATTTGGGCCGGCGATTTGGAGGAGAGAGGAGGGAACCAGGCGCTTGGGAAGGGTGCGCGTGAGAGCGAGCAGCATCGATGAGTGTGCGAGCTAGCACGAACAAAGCGCTAGCAGCCACTATGCAGCAACTGTTCATCAATTATAAAAATCAAATAGCCGGCCAAATAATCGACTGCTGGAGACGTCCTTACCACCGGTTGCTCCCAAGCCAGCGGGACATCACGCACTCGGTCAACAACGAGTGGTGGCACATGATGGGGGAGCTTTCAGGGCGTGCCACCTGTTAGAATTTTGGGCTAGGCCTATTGACAAATTCAAAAATTTTTAATAAATCTTAAAGGCTCATATGTGTGTGCATGAGGAAGGTTGTGGTGCAACCTATAGTCCCACCTTACTTGTGAAAGGTGAGAATAGCTAACTTAAATAGTGAGACTATACTCACATCTCCAAACTATGTGTGTGAAAGAGAAAGAGAGCTCACATGCGCGCTCGCTCGCCTCGCCGGGCCAGGCGTGGCATGGCGTGGCGAAATACACGAAATCCGGCTCCCCCTCCCCGCAGCGAGGCCGTGACTTCCATTTGCTATTTTATTTTTTGGTGACTTGTGCTCAACTCGAGTTAGAGTTTTGCCTCCTTCTCGCTGGTGCGCCGCCTTCGTAGTCTGCACCATCCCGAGCACCGGCGTGCACCGACGATCGGGAGAGCAGGTCTCCAGAACCTCCGTCCTCGAGATCCTGCACCGGGAGAAGGCGAATAAGGTTTTTGGGAAGCGCCCGGCGCGACTGCTTAGAGATCTTCATCACGGCTCGTCCTTCGTCCAAGTCAGGCACTGCAACAAACCGTCATCTGCGACACCGGCTGCTGCACTCTGTCAACAGGACTGTCTTCGTCCGGTCAACTCAATTCGTCTTCTCAAAAGCCAAGGCTCAGTATGTAAGCTGTCTTTTTCATCCAGTTCTTAATCATATTCTCAGAGTTAATGATCCTATTGTGCATTGCTACTAGTATGATATGCTAGATCTAATTATGTTCATGATTTATTTATTTCGAGATTTAATCATGCAATTGCTTAATTTTTCAACATCACCAAGGACACTTAAATCCCTTCTCATGCTGGTCAACTGGTAGAACTGGACGGAGAGAAATGTAAGAACTTTTAACCGACGAAAAACTTCGACAATAGTGCTCCTAAGCAAAATCAAGGAGGAGACGTGGGTGTGGGGAATTGCGGGAGTTTGACACCTGGCGAGCCTCATTGGACTCTAGTAGCGAGCCGCTGGCCACCTTTTATACAGTTTTTTTACCGCTGTTTTTTCACTTTTTTGTTTTCTTAAGGAGCCTTCCGTAGCCTCTCGTTTGTTTCTCCCTCTTTATTAATAGAAATGCGCACAGTTCGTGCTCGTTCGTTCAGAAAACAAACTCAAAAGTACACTCTGTGACGATATAATCGTCCTGCCTCTTCGTTCATTCTGCATGTAAAAATGGTGTTTCGGTCTGCAGTATTTCTTGGATTTTGATGCCAAAGAAGAACTCCCAAATATGACACAAGCAGAGACTCGCAGCCAGATTTAATTCTTCTTGTGATTTACTCACCCCTATCAATTTTCTGAATAATTGTATTCTCACATTTTTCATTCAACTTGTGCAGCTCAGTAAATACATCAAATGCATGAACATAGTCAGGTAAAGTAACTGAAAACATGTCAATACTATAGGAGTTTCTTTTCTTCTTCTTTTTTTGGAAACCATATAATAGGAGTTAATAAGAAAAAAGCGAAGAACTAAGGCCTAGAATTGGCAGTCACTAGTTGCACTTTTCACTGCCAAACTCAACAGGATCTCATTGTTGCCAACTTGCCGTACCCACCACACCGGTTTGGAGTGCACAAATGTGACTTCGATATTCAGCATCTGATCTGAGGCCGCCATGCTTTAAACTGACACCCCGAGTTCCGGCACCTTTCAGTAAAACCCCCCATATATACTACCTGACCGGCCAGCACAGCATACATAGCAAGCCAACCGAGACCATATTCAGATCTAAAAACAAAAAACATAAAAAGCTGTAACCAGCAAACTGTGGGATTCCATATAACCATCTCGATTTCATCAGCAAAACATCTCTTTGTAAGCACCTGGATGAACTGGACCACAGTATGTAACAGTCCACAAAATTCAGGCAACGTAAAAGAGTTGACATCATGGCCTAGAGCCATCAGAAGTTCTGAACAAGTACTGTGTGTTGTTAAACCTAAAATAGGAAATCACAACTCTGTTTTAACTATTGTCTGCAAATCCTGCATCTTTTGGTTCGGACAAGGCCTCATCTCCTCTCTGGAGTCTGGACCGTATGCTACCCGCTGAAGCCTGTCTGCCTTGCCCATAACAACTGCCTCTGCTTTCTCACCTCACCTGCAGGAAATAGAAAAGCTCGTAATCAAATTTAACCTGTACTCGACAGCTCAAACAATTCAGGTCCAGAAGTTAATTGCAAGAACTAATTCTTAAAACTTGCATTATCTGCTAGGAAGGAATGAGTCAGAAATGTTAGGCTAGCTTGTCACTCTGAAAGTTATATGAATCCAAGAGGCCAGGCTGATTCCCATGAAACTGCAGTAGAGCTAGCATGCCAACTATGTCCTTTAACACTTCTATCATCACCTGGGTAATCATTTTATGAAGCCCAACTTAATACTATCATGAGCGAAAAATTCACAGTATAACTGAACATTTCTTTGAAGCACCAGATTGGTAGTAAGCATCATTTTGACAATTGAAAGCAAGAATGTTGCAAGACAATCAAACACAGGGCCGAAATCAAGAAGTGTAAAATGTGGGTGAAAAGAAACAAACAATACCTGAACAAGGATCAGTCGAACAAGTACACTGACAAATCAGAAGACTGGTCCTCGTCGCCACCATCCGTACCCTGCTGCTGCGACACCTGGCCGTGCGGGTGCGGCCCGCCCAACGACGGCGGCAGCGGCGGCAGAGATGAATCCACTTCGAGCCCAAGCGCGCTCGGCGTCTGCCCCTGCGGCGGCGGTTGCTGCTGGACGCGGAATGGCGCGGCCTCAGCCGATCCCGGCAGCTGGAATGCCGCCGTCACGCCGGAGTCGCTCACGTGCTCACCGTTCATGTACGCCGCGACCTGCTGCATCGTCGTCGTGTTCGGCTCCCTGGCTACTCGCTCCACGTCTGCCAGCTGCTGCACCGTCGGCTGGTGCCTGTACGGGTGGCCTTGCCCCAGCGAGATGTCGAGCTCTGTCTTGGAGTACCGCGCCATGGGGTCCTGATGCGCCGCGGCGGCCTGCAGCAACATCGTCATCTCTGGCTGCCTGGCCTGCCGCACGATCATTTCCTGCTCTCTGGAAAGCTCTGCAGTGGCGACCTGCGCCATGATGTCCTGCTCCCTGGCAACCTTCGCCGCGGCGGCGAGGATATCGCGCTGAGGCGCGCCCGCGGCCAGCAGCTGCATCATCGCGTCCTGCTCCGCCTCGGCGATCTGCTGCGCCAGCAGCAGCATCAAGTCCTGGTCGCGCGCCTCCGCCACCAGCGGCATCGTGTCCTGGGGCTGAGGCGGCTGCCGGAGCCGCGGCGAGACGTCGGGACCCATCCACGGGTAGCGCGCCGCCGCAGGGTCGTCGTACTGCTGCGCCGCGGCGAATCGCCGTATCATGGTGTCCAGCTTCTTAGAAAGCTCCCCCGCGGCAGCCACCTGGTGCCTGTCCAGGAAGCTGATCCCCGTCCCATCGAGCCGGGTCGCTGCGGAATCATGGTGCTGCAGCGCGGCGGCCGGGGCCTGCTCCGACGTCAATGCCTCCGCCCCGGCAGTCGTCTGCTGCGTTTCCGCCATCAGCTCGTGCAGCTGCCCGTGGCCGTACCCCTCCGGGATGCCCGGCTCCGCCCAGGCCTGTTGCGCGGCGAGGTGGCGGTGCTGGTTTGCGGCCGCGGCGGGCGCCGACTGCTGCGGGTGCCCGTTCCCTTCCGGGGAGTCCAGCTCCGTCACGGCCGCGGCGGCGGCCGTGTTCTCTGTCTCGGCCATCTGGTTGTTCGTGTCCAGCCAGCGGCCGCCCGGGAGGCGGAGCCTCTCCCCGGCGGCGCGCCTCTCCGCTTGGCGCAGCTTCCGCCACTTGAGGTCGACGGCGCGCCGCGCGACCAGCATCTTGGCGTCCTTCTCCCTCGCTTGCGCCAGCGCGCGCTCAGCCTGCGCCATGGCCTCCAGCTTCACCTCCGGCCCCGCAGCCGCGAGGTCGACCGGCTCGGACGCGGCCTCGGGGCCGAACTCCGCGGCGATCTCCGCGCGCACGGCGTCGACCTGCTCCCGGGCCTTCTCGTTGAGCATCTGGAGCACGGCGACGTAGGAGAGGCAGCCGAGGGCGGGGTCCCGCACGCGCGCCCGGGCCTCCTCGACGAGCGTCTCCGCCGCGCGGCGCCGCTCCCCGGGGCGCTCCACGTCCTCGAGCATCCTGGCGGCGTTGCTGGCGCCGAAGACCCGGTGCACGGCCGTGAACCGGGACGGCCCGTCGCCCTCCGCCGGGAAGTAGGGCGCGAAGACGCAGCCCGGCACGCACCGGCGCCGGAGCGACCTGCACGCCCCGCACGGCATCTGGACCGCCGGCTGCGCCGCCGCCGTCCACGACACGAGCTCCACCTCGTCCTCCGGCATCTCTCCTCCGACGCGGCAAGGCGAGCTCGAGGGAGCACGAGCGTAGGCGGCGTGGTGATCTCGCTGCAAGCTGGCATCCGTTGGGCAGAGGATTGGATTGACAGAGGTCGGGTGGGCCCTAGGTTAGTTACGATTACGGTTAGTTTAAAGATTTGGTGTTTGATTCAGCCACAAAAATAAAGATAAATGGTCTTCAATAAACAAAAGAAAGGTTAGCTGAAATACGGTTCCAAGGAGTATGAGATATAATGGTAGGAGGGTCACAATACTTAAAATTAATCCCTTTTCATGTAGCTTTATTTTGCGATGGATAAATAGTTTCAAACTGTCAATATCTTTGTGCTCCTACCACAGTTCTCTTGTTTACTAGAATTTTTAAAATTGTGTTCTTGTTGCATCACGTCTTGGGCTCTTGGCTGTAAATATAAAACTATTTTAAAAGAATACCTATTAATATAAAAATTCTTGTTACTAGATTTTTGTTTAGAATACGTGGAGGACTTGTATCTTCACTAGTTTAAGTTCAAACGACAGAAAAGCACATGCACATATCTAACTCCGTCGGACGGTGGGTTCCGTTGCATCGGCATTATGACGTCGGGTCTTGCATGGCGGTGGCCTGCTCGGTGTAGGGCTGTCTGTTTCTCTTATTTTTCCTGTCAGCGTTGGATCGTGCCTTGGCGGCGACTTCACATGCGGGAAAAGGTTGCTTATCGCACTGGCTTGGCTTAGTTCGGCCAGTGTTGTCTAGTGGAGTGGTCTTGTCTGCGTTCTAATCCAACCGGTCAGGGTCTCTCGAGGTAGTTTCGAGTTCTCATGTTAATGACCCAATCCAACCGGACGGGTCTTGTTTTTTTTCAGTTTTTATTTTGTTTTTTTGGCTATGACCTAGACTTGTATTTTCTCTACCACATCATTGAAACTCGCATTATCTTGTGCGGTTCGTTCAAAAAAAAATCTAACTATGTAAGTGGCAAAATGTGCATTAAAACAAAGGAGATATGTGGCATGATGTGCTTAGGCTACTCTCAGTGGTCAATTTCATTTGATTATTTTTCAAAACTGCCACAGTGGATAAATGAAACAACTTTTACTGTGCTAGTTTCATTTTTGTATTTCATTCTCAAGGTGCGCTGAGAAGGCTATCTAGGCCGTGATAGACGAGCCTTATCAAGATGTTCATAGAAGTATGGTTGCATGTGTGTATTCACAGAGATAAATGTAGGTGTGTGAATGTATGTAGTGTGTTTTGCAATAAAAAATGCTCTCTAGCGAGAACATGTCTTCTCTCTTGTGCGTGAAGATAATCCAGGTGATAATTTATATCCTGTCCCTTAAATAGTTATGGAAATCTTTACAGCTTTTGGATGTGACATCATGGATCGGCTTAGGTTTTTTTTTTTTTGAGATAACCTCCAAACTGGGCCGAGACAGTAATTGGGCCGTAGTCGACAGCAGACGCATTTGTAGCGCGGCACTGACCGCATGATTTATCTTGGCTAATTATTTATTTATTTCATCCAACCGTCATTAAATCTCTAACCGGCCTGCGATTCTACCTACCTGCCTTGTAGCACAATCTTGATGCCGAGTAGTAATAGTATAGGAGTAAACGGACGGACGCGATAAGCTTCGCCGGCCCTCTCGCGGCCTTTCTTTCCTGGCGACGATTGGCGAGCGCCGCCGCTGTACACCGGGTCTTTTGAAGTATGTTGCCCAGATACACGGATACGGATACCGGTACGCGATACGGGGATACTTCGATATGCTATTTTTCCAAAAACAAGGATACGGAGATACGCCAATATATATAAAAAATAAAAATAAATAAAAGTTTCAGGAACTAGAATATGAGAAAATAGAAGTTCCAAGGACTATAATGCGTCATAAACTCGTATATTCATATGTTCTATAATTATTAGAAAAGGGAAGAGGGCAAAGTAAAAAAGAACCAACCTTATCTTACCTGTTCGTCTGTTCCACGAATGAATGTCGGTCGTCTTCTTCCCTAACCTCCGGCACTCTCTCTCTTTCTCTGTGTAGCGGCCAACTCCGGCGGCCGCGGCTCCTCCTCTCCCTCTCCGGAGGCCGCGGCTCATCCTCTCCCTCTCTAGCGGCCGCGCGGGCCGTCCAGAGGCGCGCTCCGGCGGCCGTGGTGGCCCGCCAGCGGCGAGCTCCAGCAGCGCAGCACCACCCTAAATAGTGCTTTAACAGATGTGCGGGCCTCTATCTGGACAGGCCGCGCAGCCGCTGGAGCAGTAGGAGGCACGGACGGGTGGGTGGGCGGGCGGAGGTGACGGCAAGGGAGCGACGAGCGATGGGGAAAGAGCAGGAGGAGGCACGGCGCGGGTGGCTGGGCGGCGGTGACGGCAAGGGAGCGATGAGCAGCGGGGAAGGAGCAGGAGGAGGCGTGGGCGGGTGGCCGAGCGGCGGTGATAGCAAGGGAGCCGTGCGAGGCTGCTGCGGGCCTGCGGCTGCGCGAGTGGGGATGAGAGGGTGGCACAGCTGAACGGAAAATTTTTATATGAAGTGATTGAGTGGTGTTATTAGAGTTTGAAGGTATCGGACATGTATCTCATGAGTATCCGATTTATTTTTATTATTTAAAAATACCTAAATAGTCCGATACTTACGGGATACGTATCCGGGAGTATCTGTGGAGTATGGTTATCCGATACCGATACGCGAGTTTTGCGAAATATCCGCGTATCATAGCTTTTGAAGTTCTTCTCGTCTGGTACTTCGCCGGCGACGAGCACCAACCAGGTATTCCCGCCCCTTCTTCTCCCCTCCTGCTGTGCGAAATCGAGCACCGAGTGTAAGCGATCTGTGTTCTGATCTGACCCAATGACAAGTATATGCATCTACTATGCTTACTAACCTCGATAATCTTCTACAAAAGAAAAGGAAAAAATCGGATTGGATGTTTGGTCTGCTCCTGGGCTCGTGGTCGTAGTGATAAGTGAATGCAAGTCCTGGGTTTCCTGCTGCAACGCATACCCTTTGTGCTTTTAGCTTAAAAAGCGGCAAGTCGTTGGTAAATTCAGTTCAGGAGGAGGGGCGGCGCTGCAAGGTTCAGACATGCTGCTGCAGGCTGTCGTTCTGCATCATAATAATAAATTGTCCGTGCTGTAGCAGCAACTCGTACAATTTGAGTAAACCTTAGCTTTCGGGACTAATACTGCCAATCAGTTGAGCTAACACTTTTTTTTATTATGGGTTACAGTGATATACAATTAAGGGGGTGTTTTGGAATAGGGACTTTAAAAAAGTCCCAGGGACTTTTTAGTATTTAGAAGTATTAAATAAATGTTAATTATAAAACTAACTGCAGAACCCTGGGGCTAAACTGCGAGACGAATCTAATGAGGTATCTTAATTCATGATTAGCGAATGGTTACTGTAGCATCACTGTATCAAATTATGAATTAATTATGCTCATTAGATTCGTCTCACGAAAAAGCACTCAGCTGTCAAAAAATATTTATAAATAGATTTTATTTAATACTATAAAATAGTAAGATTCTTTTTGATGTGATAGGGACTTCTGAAAAAAGTTGGGATCTAAACAGGGCCTAAGTTCTACTTTTTTTTATCGTTTCAACTCATCAGAAGCTATCACAATAAGATGGAGGAACCACTTTTGGACCATAGTTCTTCACCCTTACCTGAGGCAGTGAGCAGTAGATCCCTTTTCACAGATGCTGGATTGTTTAGTAAAATCACTTTTTCTTGGATGGGTCCTTTACTTGATCTTGGGAAGAGGAAAACACTAGACCTTGATGATGTGCCATTATTGGATGACAGAGACAGTGTTCACGGGATCGTACCTAAGTTTAAATCAAATATTGACTCGATTTCTGCTACTGAGCAGTGCAGTGATGTTACAACAGTTAAGCTAGTCAAAGCTCTTGTGCTCACAACATGGAAGCTAATCATTGTCACTGCAGTTTATGCCCTGCTCCGTACTATCACTTCATATGTTGGTCCCTATCTGATTGAGGACTTTGTTAGCTACCTAAATGAAAGTCCACGGTCTACTAAAAGAGGATACCTTTTGGTGTTGGCATTTGTTGTTGCGCAGCTCATGGAAGGTCTCTCGTCAAGGCACTTGCTCTTCAGATCGCAACAACTAGGCGTGCGTGTGCATTCTGCTCTTATTGCTATTATTTACCAAAAGGGTCTTGCCCTCTCCAGTCAGTACAGGCAAGGTAGCTCAAGTGGAGAGCTGATCAATGTTGTGAACCTTGATGCTGAGTGCGTTGGAAATTTCAATTGGTCTATGCACGAGCTTTGGCTGCTCCCTGTGCAAATTACTCTTGCAATGGTTATCTTATACTCCACTCTTGGCCTGGCAGCACTTGCTGCCCTTGCTGCTACTATTTTGACAATGTTGGCTAACCTTTGGGGAGGATCGAGCAAAATTTCCAAGAGAAAACTATGAATGCCAAGGATGCTAGAATGAGTACTATGTCTGAGATATTACAGAACATGCGCATTCTCAAGCTTCTGGGTTGGGAATTGATTTTCTTGTCCAAGATAAAAGAGTTGAGAAAGGTTGAGATGAACTGGGTAAAGAAATATGTCTACATCTCATCAATTCTTATATCTGTCTTTTTTGGTGCTCCTGCATTTGTTGCCATGGTCCCTTTTGGAACTTGGATACTGTTTGGCATCCCACTAGAAACAGGCAAAGTATTATCTGCGCTGGCCACATTTAGGCAGTTGCAGGGTATTATTCATAGTCTGCCGGACACAATCTCATCAATCAAACAACGCAAAAGATTTATGCAGCCTCATCATGCTGGTGCTTTGGGAGATTTGGCTAGAACGCAATGCAAGAATTTTCAAGCACAAGGAAACGACGTGCCCGATGATGATCTCAAGGATTAAGGACCAAGCGAGTTGCTGGATGGTGGCAGGCGCCAAGCACTTGGCGGTGCTTTTGGCGTAGTGGCTTCTCTTTTCTTTGTTGGCCGGCCGGTCTCTCTCCCTTTTTTTGCGAGCACCTGTGCTCGAGGTTGTACAATGCTAACTCTTTTGTTCTTTGGCCGAAGAAACCTGGAGGGAGCTAGGCACGTGTGCTGGACGAGGACGCCGGGAGCGCGGACGGGGCGAGGCGATGGCACGCCGTCGGCGGCGGGGTCAGCGCCCGTCACAGGGCGGCGCGGAGCGAGCGTCCAGGGAGGGCACGGCGTCGGCGGCGGGGCGAGCGCCCGTCATAGGGCGGCGCGGAGCGAGCGTCCAGGGAGGGCACGGCGTCGGCGGCGGGGCGAGCGCCCATCACAGGGCGGCGCGGTGTGAGCGTCCGGGGAGGGCGCAGGCGATAGAACTCCGTCGGCGGCGGGGCGAGCGCCGTCACAGGTCGCAGGTCGGCGCAGGGCGAGGGTCAAGGGAGGGGCGGAGGGCGAGCGCCGTCTCGGCGCAGGGGCGAGCGTCCAGGAGCCGATCCGATGATGCCCTTTTTTATTTGAGTATGCGCAATGACAACAATGCCCTTTGAACAATAAATCAACAAAAAAACAATAAATCAACAAAAAAAACATTTTTGCAGAGGTATTGAGAGGCATTGGAAAATATTGCAAAGTATTTCCAAACATGGTAAAAAGGCTCTTATTTTTAATGGCTGTGTTTAGTTCGCGAATTTTAAACACAGTCTAACTGATTAGTGCGAGCTGAATCTTTTAAACTTAATTAGTCTATAATTAAATATTATTTATTAAATAACAACGAAATATATCAAAATATAATTTTTTTCGCCAACTAAACACATCCTAAACAGCGCATAGCGGACAGCTCTCCTGGTTCAAAAAAACAACACATCCGTATCTCTGTCACGTGGGACCCACCGAGCCTTGTCTTCTTTTTACTCATTTCCTCCCCACACATCCGCTGATCACCCTCACGCAGTCAAGCACCCCGACGGCGGCGGCGGCGGCGGCGCCCTGCCCTGCCCCATTTCCATGGAGCCGAGCGGCGAGGAGGCCGCCGCCAAGTGCGCGAAGCCCTCCCTCGCCGGGGAGGACCGCCTCAGCGCGCTCCCCGACGACGTCCTCGTCCTCATCCGCCTCCGCCTCCGCACTCCCGAGGTAGTCCGGACTAGCGTCCTCTCCCGCCGCTGGCGCAGCGTCTGGGGGCTCCTCCCGGAGCTCCGCTTCTCCGATCCGGAGCCCCACGGCCTCCGCGGTGCCCTCTCCGCCTCCGCGGTGTCCCTCCGCTACCTCCTCGTCTGTTGGCTGCGGGGCGCCCCGGCCGAATCCATAGCGAACTGGCTCCCCGCCGCCGCGCGCCGCCTCACTGGAGAGCTTGCCCTCGTCGACATGGGTCGCGCCGGAGGAGAGTCCGAGGAGAGAGGCACCCTTGACCTGCCCTGCTTCGACAAAGCCACCTCCATCTCGCTCGACCTAGGGTTCCTCGGCCTCTCCATGCCAGCCGCCGGGGTCTTCGCCCGGCTCACCGACCTCACCCTGAGCGGTATCCGGTTCCACGGACCATGCGAGCTCGGCAGCACTGTCTCTTCGCTGCGGTGCCCGTGCCTGCAGAAGCTCACAGTACACGACTCCTATGGGCTGGACAATCTCACCATCAATTCCGGCTCTCTCAAGCTGGTGGAGCTTGTGCAGCTGCGTGGTTTGTGGCAGCTAACCGTCGTGGCACCGGTGCTCCAAGAGTTAAGCGTGGTGAGGTGCTTCTTGTGTTATCAGACCTGACAACCGGTCGTAAATATCTTGGTTCCTCAGCTGGAATCACTCAACTGGGTGGGTGCTTATGATCCAAGCTCCGTGCGGATTGGCAAGATGGAGAGTCTCAAATCTCTCACCACTATTTTTCTTGTGTATGGAGCAGAGGGCTTTATACTAAACCCTGCGTGTCTAATGCTCATGTCGCGTGTTAAGGTCATCGAATCTCTTACTCTCGGACTGTGCCATCCACAGGTGAGTTCACTCCAGCTCTTGTTTCGAATTGTCATTGTGCGCATTTTGTTTGACTTAGATGGCACATATTTCAGAATTGGACAGGATTATCCATCCAACTGTCCTGTGTCTATGTGGCATGGCAGATGAAATTGAGTCACTGCTATTAGTTAAGTAACTAAGGCAAACTAAATTCTTTATTTTGAAAATTAATAGCTTCGCTGTGACATTGAAACAAGTGTCCTAATCAACTAAGTTGTACTGCTCATCCAATACAGCATCTGGGGATATACATTTCTCTGGATTATGCTGCCATCTCGGAGTAGCCATGAAAAATTCTCAATTGTTTTGTTTTGCTTTAGTCTCTGCAACATTGCTGACCATATTCAATGTTTCATTATTTTTCCTAAATTCAATGAGATATGAGATCCAGAACATTTTGTACAGAATTACAAGTATAGTTCTTTCTAGGTGCAGTGTCAGGTTTTATTATTATATAAATTTTCAAGTGAGCTTGTTAGCTTAATAACAACCATTTTCCTCGTGCTGGCACCATTGACCAATTAGATGTTTTAGCTTCTTCCCAGCTGTCATATAGAACACTATCTTTTTTATCTGATGTTATACTGGTACACAGGAGATAAATAACTACCAATACTTGATGGAAGACATGACAATACTCCCTGATGTCACATCTTTGCACCTGATTCTTAGTGTGGAAGGACATTCCTTTGGGGCCTGCTCATTCCATATTCTCAGGATGTGTCCTGGTATAAAACGGCTGATAATGGACTTATCTAATCGTTTCATCTTGAAGGTATGGCTATCCTTTATCTGTCTAAACTTAAGTTACCAGGGAAGTAACCAAAAGCTACACGTGTTTCCATTCACCAAGGTGTCATCTGCTAGTGGCCCTAACCGTTGGTTGCATTAATTTTTTTTAGTTCCAAAATTGTTTGTTCTGTGCTAAATATGGCCAGTATCTCCTAAAAATTCCTAACGACAACACTTTGTTGTATCGTTTTGAGATTGGAATGTACTTTCTGGGTTACAAATAAATTCTATTTTTGAATTGTTGTCAGCCTTTTTCAAAAGTATGGCTCTGACAGCAAGTTGACTCAGTTGTTGCATGGGAGGCTCCATCTTGATATAACACCGAGCAGATAATAGCTAGTAATCCCTGGACATGTAATATCTAAAAGGTTACATACTTCCAATTGATAACCTAAATTTCTAAAAGGCTCCATACTTTGAATTAGTAACCGAAGCCCTAAGGTCGATTCAACATCTTACTGAATATGGTGTATGGATAGCACAATGCTCAAGAATCTGTGGAATTTTAATAACCAAGGAAATATCTGATGCAAAATCAATAATCTGTGAACATGTGCACAAACTAATTAGGGGCCATTCGCCTCTTATGCTACAGCTTTGATGGAGCAAATTGGGGAGAAATAGTGTCAGCGATTATAACAAGGACCAGATCAAGGAGAGGCATGTTCAGCAGAAGCCCAGTGGCGTGATAGCCTAACTCTAGCTCAGCTTCTTTGTTCCGCAGTGTAGATGTGGGGCTGCACTGTGCTCATGAAGATGCTGGGGCTTTTTTTGCTAAAATTATGTGTACTTAAAGCTAGTAAAACATAAAAGGCGGGTTATCGAGATCGCCAATTTAGGACCCAGTTAACTTGCTTCTATGAAGTTTGTTCAAGTACTCTCAGCATCTAACATTTCCCCTTATTGATATTCATATATGTTCATTGTACCACTTTCTCTTAGCACAAAATAGTGATGTTTCTGCAATCAGTTAGCTTCCTCATTTCCTGGCAGAATCCTGTACCTAATGTTGATGTCTTTTTTGAATACCTCTAAGGCTCTAAGTATTCAGGCTATCCTCTCTTTTTGTGTCATCCTGCAATATCAGTTAATCTTAAATGAGTTAATTTGCTTCTGGTTTCAGGCACAAGCTGAATGCCCACAGGGCTGCATTTGTGATCAGCCATCAAACTGGAAAACTGAGGAGCTCAAGTTGAATTGTCCCCGTGAAATGGAAATCCGAGAGTTCAGAGGGTCAGATCATGAACTTGTTTTTTTGAAGCGACTATTCACTTGGGCAACAGGCCTAAAAAGAATAGCAGTAGCTTTCAATGTTTCAGTTGCTGAAAGCGCGACTAAGGAGTTGTGCAAGATGTTGCGAACCTTCTCCAGGCCAGAAATATGCATGGACTTTTATGTGTACCAGAACATGGTTAAGGTGTTGTATGCATATGAAGACTAGGGCGCTACTTCAAGTTACTTAAAGCACTAGACTTTTTTTTACTTTCCTGCATGTCATGTACTCGGAATGCTTGAGGACATCAAAATGTTATCGCTTATAAAATTGTTAAGATCCATCATTCTATGTTTTCCATTGCTTTATGTCTGGTTCTTACTCATGAAGGTGTAAGCAAGCATTCTTTTCACGAGCTGGAAGTGCCTAAGATCTTAGTGTTGGTATGCAGAAGAGTGGAAGGGACCATCTTTGTTCGAATGGTCTCTCATGTATCTCTGTTTGCTAATCCATCTTGCCTTTGAATTTAATTACACATCTTCATGATGTGCTCAGTTCAGTTTCCTTGATACAGTGTTCAGATTCAGAGCTATGTTCTTGAGCAATCTGCTTCCAAATTGCAATACCTGAACTGTATGTCTTGCTTGCGCGTCAACCAAGTTGTAATACCTGCCACTGCATCTCAGTCCACTCTCCATTGCAGATCTATTCCTTCCGATAGTGGAATTAATTGATATAGGGGCGGGTCACCTACTACATTACATCTGCTCCTTGTATAGGAATGGGTGATATTTTGGTCCACTTTTGAAAAAAAGGAGTGCTGCTGTAATTGTTTTTGCAGTAGTGACATACTCCCTCCGTACTCGAAAGAAAGTTATTTTTGGACAGTGACACGGTTTCCAAAGCTTAACTTTAACTTCTTATTTTTATGAAAGTATTTACCGCTACTCCTATGAATCTAGAGGAGCCAAGGAGCTCATTTCTCAAGGCCTGCTGATTCTTGAGCGGCTCACGGAAGACAAACTGTACAGAGATAAACAAGCACCAAGCGCTGCTCTGTATGATCACATCACCACTGAGCAGCAGAGGTTTCCGTGTTCCTTGCCTGTTTGCTGAATGAAACCTCCATCAACATTTAATTTAAGATGACCCATGGAATTGGGAGTTTCGGCCAAGCTATCTGCTTCAGATCAATTTGTGTCTGATTGTCATGTGCGCCACTGTATCATCCATGATCCACTATAGTATATCAATTTTGACAGCACTTTGTGATGAAAATTGCTTAATTTCTTCTTGAATGACACAACTAACACTGCGTTATTCACAGTAATGAAATCAACGCAAAGTTACGTTTTGAGGGGGGGAAAACTAATAGTGCCTTACCTCAAATACTTTTGATATGCAGATGCTTGCACACATTTGCAGGTGCCGTTTAACCGAACTGTGGAGAGTGAAAGGAAAACGAAAACTTAGGGTGAGCACATGGTATTTCACCATCCATTTTCACTTGCTATAAAATGATTGGTGTTGTCCATGATATGTAAACCTCAAATCTGAAGGTTCTGTGTGTCCTGGCCTGATGTAATCGCAACAAGTGTGGAGTGGACATCCACAGAAAGATCCATCATCGGCCCCAATGTAAGGCTGAACATTGCATTTTTTTTACTTAGTTTCTACTTTCTAGTGAAAATAGGAGTGTCTGACGCTGCAATTCATAGCCTATCTGAACTCTGAAGTCTCAACTACGAGCGAGCGTTTGAAACACTCAGCCTATCACGCTCCCTATCCATCGCCCACCGACCACCGTGACCCTGCGTTGCAGGCTTGGAGCAGGAGGCAGCCGGGTCCGGGTGCCGGCGAAGGCGGCGACGTGGTTCACTGGCGACCGCGCGCATCTCCGGTCCGCCGAAGCCGGCCACCGGCTGGCCATCTCCTTCCCCGCTGCCCAGGGCCACGGACGCTTTGCCCAGAGCTAATGGGACACGCTTCTCCAGAACGATGAAGCGGCGAGGCCTCCGGCGTCGTCGATCGGCGGACATTCGCCACCGAGGCTGAGCACCGCCGCCGCGCCGTCGGGCCTCCGGTGTGGCGCCACCGCAGCTCCCGCGCGCTGGCAATGGCAGGCAAGAGAGGCAACTGGGATGACGACCGTCCCCGCTTGTGCAAACCTCGCATGATCTGGACCGCACGTGCTCGATCCAATGGACGGCAGGGACCCAGGGTGGACGGTATTTGAAATACCGTCCACCCCCGGTCGGCATTTGGTTCACCGTCCGCCCATCGCCGCAGCCGTTGCGCGTCGTGGCTCCCCGGAATGCCGCTGCGCCGGACTGCCGATCTGGGACAAACTCCTGTGTGGCCGTGTCCCGTCTCGCTTCGCCGCGACCGCGAGCGACGAGAGCCCGGGGGCGTGGTCACTGGTCACCGGCTCCCTGCTCGCCGGGCGCGACACGACGTCGTCGGCGACGCCGACCTGGTTCTTCTAGGAGGCCCCCGCTCTCCACCGGCCCCGACGTGGAGGATTAGCTCGTGCGCGAGAGCCGCGGGGGGTGTACGCCGCCGCCAGACGCCCAAGTCGCCGCCGGGGCTGAACGCTGAAGCCACCACTTCCTCCAGCCACGACCTGAACCTGTCGATCTGCCTGGCGAGCCTGTGGCGGAGCACGGACCTCGCCGTGAAATCCACCATCTGGTCGGCGTATCTCCCGAACCCATGCGGCGGCGACTTGCGTTCCGTGACCAAGAGGCGGACGAACCTGTCGACGCTGTCCTCGATCGATGTCGTTGGACAGGTCCCAGTCTCCTAGAGCTTCCTTGAGTACTCATTTGTCTTCGACAAATCCTTGCCACTCCCGCCGCGACCTCCGAGGAGTCGTGTGCGTCAGGCGTCAGCGGGAGCTCGTCTCTGAGGAACGTGGTTGACTTGTCTTCATCGTGCTCCCTTGATGAATCCGCTGCCTCCTCCCTCGTCCAATTGCAGCAGGGCGAAGAGCTTTGGGAGGACGACGCCCATATGCATGGCTGCCGGCTGCCGCGGCCGCCACAATAGCTAGCTGGTGACCAGTGCCCACTGCTTCCCCGGAGGCTCTCGTCGCTCGCGGTCGCGGTGGAGCGAAGCAGGACTTGGAAAGTCGTCCCGGACTGGCAGGCCTGCGCGGCGGCGCTCCGTCGTGGCACCGCACGCAGCGGAGGCGGCGTCACGGCGATGGCCAGGGACGGACGACAGGGGGTGGACCGTGGACGGTATTTCAAACACCGTCCGCCCCCGAGGTCCGTGCCACCCGTTGGATGGAGCACGTGTGGTCCAGATCATGTGAGGCTTCGACGGCCGGCCACCCAGCTTGGGACTCATCGCCGTCGCCAGTCGTCTGGGCGTCTGGCAGCGCGCGGCGCCACGCTGGAGGCTGGCCGGCCCGCGGCGGCGGTAGTGCTCAGCCTCAGTGGCGAATGCCCGCCGGTCGACGACGTCGAGGTCTCGCCGCTTCACTCTTCAAGAGAAGCCATACGGCCAAGGTCGCGCTGCCGCCATAGAGGCGAGAGCGTGGCGAAGACGAAGGGGGTACGCACGTGTTCCGGGGGTGAGCGCACCTGGGGCACGCGGCGTCACGGTACACGCAGGCACGGCCAACGCCGAGAACAGCCGGATGGACTCTGCGATGGCGTCGTGGAGGTGGCGCATACCGCGCTTCAGCGTGTCCAGTGCACGCAGCACGCGTCGAGCCGTGCTGTGTTCGCATGGTCCGGTCTGCTGGAGCCGACCGGCTGGCCACCTCCTTGCTTGCCCAGAGTTTAAAAAATGATGAAGCGGTGAGGCCTCCGGCGTTGTTGGTCGACGGTCATTCACCACCGAGGCTGAGCACCGCCCCCGCGCCGTCCAGGTCCGGCGCGCTGCCCCTGTGCCAGGCGACGGGTGAAGACGACAGAGTCGCTAGCTCCCTCGCATGATCTGGACCGCACGAGCTCCATCTCACGGCTGGCAGGGACCCAAGGGCGGACGGTATTTCAATTGCCGTCCACCCCCCGCTAGGCATTTGATTTACCGTCCGGCCCTGGCCGTCGCCACGACGCCGCCGCAGCTGCGTGCCGTGCCGTCGTCACCGTCGTCCACGGGGAGGAGGAGGCCGCCGGCGCAAGGTACGCCGTGGCGCCGACGGGGTCGGGAGCACCGCCGCGCTGGTCTGCCACTCTGAGAAGACTTCCCGTGTTCTGTCTCGCTTCGCACCGACCGCGAGCGACGAGAGCCTCCGGGGGCCGTGGTCACTGGCCACCAGCTCCCTGCTCGCCGGGCGCAACACGACGTCATCGACCACGCCGACCTGGTTTTTCCGGGGAGGGCCCCGCTCTCCACCGGCGGGCCCGGACGTGGAGGATTAGCTCATGCGCGAGACCCGCGGGGTGCGCGCCGCCACCCACCACGGGGACATAGACGCGTCGTCGATGTCCCCGTCCTGCTTCGACGTGCTGCGTGCACTGGACACGCCGACGCGCGGCATGCCATCGTCTCCGCTCGTTCGCTAAATCGCTAGGCATGGCATGTCGCCGGCGGCTGTGCACCAGGTGCTCGCTGCTTTGCCTGCGAGGGACCAATGCTCAGGAATCTGCATTTGCATACCTGCCAGCGAAAATGCACGCTGCCCGGCCCCTACTCCTCTGATCAGTTCCCGAATAGACAGAATACAGATAGAACATGGTTGTGACTTGTGAGCCGTTTATGGTGTGCGGACCTTCACGGCACTCAAATTTGTTGCTTCGCCGTCGCGGATCAAAGATCAGACAGAAACCAGGAATCGGTGGCCAAAAAGGTACTTCTGAACTGAATTTGTGGTAACTGATGAACATTTGTGTTAATATATGTGTGGGTGGTGGTTAGGTGTTGGCGAGTTAGTTTTGTGCTGAAAATGTGCACAAAAAGTTACTTTTGTGCTGAATTTACGGTAAAAGATTAACTTTGGTTTCAGTTTCGAAGAAAAACTGAAAAAAAAAAGTTCTCGCTGAATTGGTGTAGTCCTCATTTTACAATAACCATGAGCAGAACATACTGTTATGGCCACTACATCATCAGCTTTTCTCATCCTCACCAAATGTCTCCCTTCTCACCTCTCAAGTAAACCACAAGAATCTAGGATCAGAAGCCATGGCTCGTGGTGCCCTACTGCTTCTTGTCTCCCTTTTCGTCGGTGCGCCGGCGGCGGCGGTAGAGGAGAGCAGATTGCCATCCCCGTCTTCTGCGCACAAGAGCTCCTTCGAGCCAGAGGCGCATCCGGCGAAGTGGGGCTGGAGCGAACCACTCGATGGTCCTGACTCCCACGGGAGCTCCGCCTTCGAGCCGGAGGCGTACCAGGTGAAGTGGTACCTGAGGCCACCTTCTCCCCGCCGGAGCTCCGTCGTCATCAAGCCGGAGGTGAAGTGGGACCCTCCTGTCTCGGCGGGTGCGGGGGAGCCGGCACGTGGCATCCATGTCGAGCCCGGGATGCTCTTCCTGCGGTGTAAGAAACGATCAAAGAAGACACTATGTTTCGAGACACAAATATTAGAATGCGTTTCCAAAACATATTTCCAGACGTTTCGGTTTGAAACGCGTCTCCAATAAGGTCTTTCAGGCTTTGGAAAAATAAAATGCGTCCCCAATGATGACTTATCCCAGACGCGTCATCAGAAAACGTGTCTGCGATGTATTAGAGACGCGGCTCAACAAAACGCGTCTGCTTTACGCGTCTCCAAATATACTCTAATACTTATCCGAGACACGTTAATTCTAGACGTGTTTTAAGAAAAAGGCGTCTGCAAAAGGCTACATATACAGACGCGTTTTGAGAAGCCCTGTCTTCACTCGCTCTCTTCCCGTTGTGCTCCGCTCTGCTTTTTGGGAGCCGGCGATGGTCTGGCCGGCCTGGCGCGACACGGCGGACGACCAGCTGGCCGGCCGGTGACATACCCGCTGAGCACCGTATACCCACGCCATGCCTCGTCGTGCTCCATCGATCGCGCCTAGGTAGCTAGCCCCGGCCCCGCGCGTACGCGTACTCCCCGGCGGCCACCGGCCGCGCGCGCCACCGCCGCCGGGGGCCTCCCACCACCATTGGACTCTCCCGCGCATCACTGCCTGCCCGCCGCCGCGCATCACTGTCGTCGTCGTTGCGGGCGGCCAGGCAGCAGCTCGCCATGCGCGCTCGGTCGTCGTCGTTGCCACACATCATCAGGCAGCCCCCTCTACATCTCGTCGTCTGCGGCGTCGTCCAATTAGGGGACGATGGCCGTCCTCTGCATCTCGCCGTGCTGGTCTCTCCTTCCCGGCCAAAAAGGTGACTTTTTTAATTGTTCATTCATGCACAAATAGTTCAAATAATTTATATTATGTACTTAATATGTACATGTAATTATATATATTGAATATATTCAATTTGTTGAATAATATTTTTTTATTTTATTGTTGTAGTCTTCTGGAGCCATTAACTTGTTAGCATCACCTTGCGCCGCACATCCCCACGGCTTTGTCACTAGCTGCATAGCTAGCCCCCAAGGTGAGATTTTGAAATTCATGCATAACTCTATTATTGATACTTGTATTGCTTTATTTATTATGCACAGCTTCATGAATAAATTTTAATTTTATCATGCTCGAATATGTAGATGGCAGACCGGACGTGGATGTACCTTAAAAACCACACGTGTGGTGAGTACTTGACTGATTTGAAGTCATTCATAGATGCAGCAGAGACAGATCAATTGAAGCAGGGCAAGTCCGCCATAAGTTGTTCATGTGTTGACTTTGAGAATGACATACAGTTCTCAAGTTCAGTTCATGTCCATGCCCATTTGATCATTCGAGGTTTCATGGAGGACTACATTTGTTGGAATATGCATGGAGAAGAAGGTTGTAATGTTCGAGACCTTGAGGCCGACCGTATGCATCAAGAAACCACTTGTAACGAACAATCTGGAAAATTTTATGCTTGTCAAGATGAGGAGGAAGTACACTCTGACAATCAGGATGTTGGGAATGATCTTAGTGACGATGACCTAATACAAATCGGTGACAACTATGTCCATGTGGCTGATCAATTGGAGGAGATGGTGCGTGATGCCATGGGGTACGATGGGCATATTTGGAGTTTGAGAAACTGAAAAAGTTGGTGACAGACATGAAGACACCACTCTATCCGGGCTGCAAAGAGAAGTACACGAAACTGTTCGCATCACTCAAACTTCTCCAATTGAAGGCAACCCACCATATGACGGCTCGGGGTTTCAAGGCTTTGTTGGACCTACTAAGGGACATGTTGCCAGAAGGGAATGAGATACCTAAGACAACCTATGAGGACAAGCAAAACATTTGCCCTTTGGGATTGGAGGTCGAGAAGATACATGCTTGTAAGAACGATTGCATTCTATTTCGTGGAGACCATGCTAACGACACTGAATGCCCAAAGTGTCAAACGTCTCGATATAAGCAAAAAAAATGATGGTGGTGATGAGGTAAGGAGGCATGGAGCTCCTCAAAAGGTGGCCTGGTATTTCCCTTTGATTCCTCACTTGAGGCGTTTGTTTGCATCAAGAAAGGACGCACAGCTTTTGCGTTGGCACATGGAGGGCCGGAAGCAGGATTATTACATACGACACCCAGCAGATTCCACACAGTGGCACATCGTTAATCACAAATATGGTTCATTTGCTGATGATCCAAGGAATCTTCGATTTGGATTAAGCACAGATGGGATGAATCCATTCGGTCAGATGAGTAGCTCACACAGTGTCTGACCAATGTTGGTGTCGATCTACATCTTCCGCCTTGGCTTTCTAACAAGAGGAAATACATGATGATGTCAATGATCATCTCAGATCCGCATAAGCCAGGCATTGATATTGACGTGTATCTGAGGCCATTGGTGGATAATCTGAAAACACTATGGTCAGAAGGTGTTCAGGTCTACGACGCGTACAAAAGAGCACCCTTCACAGTACGTGGCCTTCTCTTCACCACCATCACTGATATACTAGGAGGCCGTTCTGTGCCAGGGCAGTGCAAAGGCAAAAAGGATTGTCCCCACTGTTTAGATGACACTGAGACTCTTTGGCTCAACAACTCAAAGAAACAGGTGTACATCTGTCATCGACGCTTCCTTCCTGATTCACATGCATACAGACATATGAAACGCCAATTTGATGGCACGAGAGAGTTAGCCAAAGCTCCGAGGCATTTCAGTGCTGCTTATGTCTACAGTCAGGTCAAGGATCTCCCAAATGCCCATGGCAAGAAAAGCACTACTACCCTTGGAAAGAGAAAGCGCGACAAAGAAGCAGTTGATCCAAAGATCATGTGGAAGAAGAAGTCAATCTTGTGGGAGCTGCCTTACTGGGTAGATTTAGCTGTCCGTCATAGTATAGATGACATGCATGTGAAAAAAAATGTATGTGGAAGTCTACTCGGAACACTCATGAATGATAAGTACAAAACGAAGGATCATGTAAAAGGACGAGCTGATCTAGAAGAATAGGACATTAGACCTGAATTTTGTCTTGATGCCACCAGTAGTACACGTCTACCGGCATCTGCTGTGAATCTAACCAGGGAAGAGAAGAAGGAATTATGCGACTTCTTACGTAGTGTGAAAGTTCCTTCTGGATATTCATCTAATATCAGGAAACTTGTCCATGCCAAGGAACAGAAATTTCTGCCGATGAAAGCTCATGATTGTGATGTCATGCTCACCACCATGCTTGCGGTTGCTATCAGGAACATATTGCCGGAAAAAGTAAGAAGGGCTATCATGAGCTTGTGCTTTTTCTTTAACGCAATCTCTCAGAAGGTTATTGATGAGACGACATTGGATGATCTTGAGAAGAACTTCTTTCACACAATTTGTCTTCTTGAGGCGTATTTCCCACCATCATTCTTTGATGTCTTTGTACATCTCATGGTTCACCTAGTGTGGGAGATAAGGTACCTTGGGCCGATGTTCCTGCATCACATGTATCCTTATGAGAGATTCATGAGCACTCTTAACAAGTATACCAAGAGTCGAGTTCATCCTGAGGGAAGTATGGTTCAGGGCTACTCTACTGAGGAGGTAGTTGATTGGTGTCTTGATTACATTGATCCTAGTAATCCAATCGGCATATCAAAGTCTCACCATGAGGGAAGGTTAGCTGGCATAGGGATTCTTGGGGAGAAGACATTCACTCCGGACATGAATTCTTACCGACAAGCACATTTTCTTGTGTTGCAACACACAGTTGAAGTATCTCCTTACATCGATGAGCATAAGGAGCACTTGCGTGAATTGAATCCCGGGAGAAGCGAAACTTGGCTAGCTAAGACGCATATGAGTGGATTCAACATTTGGTTTAGAGACCGGATCCAAATGTCAGACTCTAGGATAGATGATGCGCTTAGAAACTTGGCATGTGGTCCAGTGTTCACCATCACCACTTATCAAGGATATGATATAAATGGCTACACCTTCTACACCATTGCACAAGATAATAAAAGCACATACCAAAGTTCTAGTGTTCGTATAGAAGCTCTAGACAACAATTTGCATAAAACTTCGTACTATGGACAAATAGAGGAGATATGGGAGCTGACCTATCCGGATTTTAAGGTGCCAATTTTCAAATGTCGTTGGGTTCAGGGCAGAAAGAGTGTCACGAAAGACATGTATGGGTTCACCACAGTAGATCTTAAACAAGTTGGGTACAAGGAAGAGCTATTTGTGCTTGCTGATCAAGTCTCTCAAGTCTTCTATGTGACTGACACGATGGATGAGAGAAGACACGTGGTTCTCCCAGGAAAAAGACGAGTTGTCGGAGTTGAAAATGTGGTGATTGAGGAGGATTTGAATCCATGTGACGAAATCCCACCCTTTGGTCCCTGCATTATTCCCGTAATTCAAGAAAGTGAGAAAACCCCCTACTTACGATCCGACCATAAAGAAGGGGTCACTGTGGCAAAAGCTCGGAAAAAAGGAGGAAAACGACAAGCCAAGAAAAGATGAGGTAGTTAAATGTGAGATTTGTACAATATGTGAGATTTGTAGAATATGTGAGATTTGTGTAATAAATTGGTGTAATAAGATGGTGTAATATAAATTCTCTGTAGAATATGTGAGATTTGTAATAAGATGGTGTAATATAAATTTTGTAGAAGCCACCTTTTTTTCGAAAGATTTTCTAATTTGTTTGTTCTCTTTGGTATTTAAATTCTATTTCCTCTAATTCAACATATTTTTCATTTTATGAATCATGGTCATCCAATATATTGTTCATGATGCATTGGAAAAAAAGAATGTCCTGGTTCCCATTTCCTGAAAGTGATCACATAATTTTCAGAGATCACAGAATTTTCAGCAGAATTTTTCCAACATATTGATCACAGAATCACAGAGATCACAGAATTTTCAGCAGAATTTCCTGGAAGTTCATGTCCAATATATTGATCACATAATCACATATAACACATGTAACACCCGGTTTATAAAAGGATATAAACCGAGCAATCATATACGTGCCAGAATCAAGTCACACGTATATACAACAGAATGAACAGTATATCACAGCACATATCACGTAAAAAGACATAATAAAGCGAGTACGAAAGTTATTTATTACATTAATGACAAAATGTCTGATACAGAGTATGCGGAAGCGTAAAAACATATACGTAAACTATCGACGAAGCTGGGCGCCACAGGGACGTCGACTGGGAGACGAACGCCTAGAAGTCCTCGTAATCCTGGTAGCTCTGGGTGAACTCCCTCGCGTCGGCAGGAACTGAGCAGCAGTAGAGTATCCCCAAGAGGAAAAAGAGTAGAGTAGGCAAGAGTGAGTACACAACTTGTACTCAACAAGTATAACACAAACTATGAGGCTCTAAGGTTGGCTGACTCAACTGCATTAGCTTTTAATCTTGGCAAAATTTTATTAAAGCTATTTACCACAAGTTGATGAATTACCATAAACCCAGTTACATAGTAATTAATCAAAATTAATCATGATACTACTGAGAACCATACCAAACCAAGCCACCCGGGGAAACCCTCCTAACCAAAGGAAGATAACCCCACTAATCAAAAGGAGGATCTGGGCCGCTCATGACCGTGAGCACGGCTAGTATACCAGTTTTACACTCTGCAGAGGTTGCACATCTTTACCCACAAGTCGTGAGCTACGCTAGTTGTTCATCACACTTCCTTAGGTGAGATGACTAGCAAACTCACTACGAGGCCGTTACAAAGGATCACGTTGGTAAGGTGTAACTGCTAAGGAATCAGGCTCCGCAACGATGGGGCCCACCTCGAGGGGGTACGCAGACCAAGCCTCGTAGCGCAGGGACCATTGAAGCTCACCACCCCTCCTACCCCGTCGGTAAGTTACTCCTGAACCAAAATGACCTAATTAGTAAGCCAAGACCGTCCCATTCCAGTCTTGTGGTTGCGCGGTTGTCCCAGGTTGTCGCTCTAATGACGTACGGTCCTTATGGAGAGTAGCTAGCACATAAAACAGTGCGAACCCCCTAAACCAAGTTTCTAGAAAAACCAATTTTAAACGAGACGTGAGCCACTCAAACGGGCCACTCCCAGAATTAAGTTGCATATACCATTAATCAAATTAATTAAAAAGGACCAAGTGTGTTATAGCGCGCACCTAGCACAACTAACCAAAATGCAACCCAAAGGATATATATAAAGGATATAAAGTGGCTAGGAAAGTCCTTATAGGCATACAGTATTAAAATGCAGTATGAAAATGTAATTAAAGGTGATAGGTGTTGTTCATGTTATACTTGCCTTCCTCAAACTGTTCCTGCTACTCAATCTGCTCAGAAGATGGCTCCTGGTACTGGTACTGGGGCTCCTCCGGTAGCTCAATGTCTGCTCACGATCGCAACGCCAAAACAAGTTCAGCACATACACATACATGCAAATAAAGGCAAACACTAAGAAATAGTACAACAATACATAAAAATAGCAATAAAAACTAAGCTAGAACTATTCTACGCGTTACAACGATCGCGTGGACATAAAGAACGCCTAAAACGGAGCTAGAACGTGAAATCTAGAGCTAAAACAAGGTTCAGGGGCTTTTCTACAAGAAAAACTAGGTTTCCAGGGGTTTTCTGCAAAAACCGGGGACCTAAACGTAATTAAACCTTAGTTCTAGGGTCTAACGTGCAAAACTACAGGGGCTGGACTATGGGTTAGATTTTAAAGGAACTCAAGGGCTAAAGTGAATAAAACAGGGCCTGGATTGAAACATTTCTACACTGACTAGGACCGCGGGTTCATTTAAAAGAAACCCAGGGTCTCTTTAGCAAAACAGCCGGCTGAAACAGTATCCTTGAATCAGGGCCATTGGATTGCGATCTGGCGGCTCAGATCGGATCGGGCCATGATCTAATCGTGACCGCTGGGATCAGATCGGAGGGCTCTGGGAGTTTGGGCGCGCGGGGCGGCGGCGGGACTCGCCGGCGACGTGCTCCCGCGGTGGGGGCTCACCGGACTTGGCCAAACTTGGCCATCCAGGGGTCAAATCGAGCGGGCTTTGGCCTGGGATGGAGTACGCGGCATGCGTAATCCACCTGGGCCTCGTGCGCTGGGCGGGGAGGCTCGGGGCGGCGTGTGCGGCACTGGTGGCGGGTCTACGCGGCGGCGCTCGCCGGCGTGAGGCGTCCCGGCCTCGGTGTGAGGCTACGGGTTACAGGGTCTAGCGCAACAGGGCGGGGAGGTCGTAGGGATACTCACCGAGCACTGAATTGGCTGGGGACACGGCGTTGCAGGGCTGGCGTCGAGGTCGCGCGGCGGTGCAGTGGTGGCGCTCAACCGGAGCTCGTGGAGGTGGCGCTGCAGAGACCCTCCCAACTCTTGGACTTCACGGGTCGACGTGTGGCGAGTCTGGGATGCAGGACAAGGGGTCAGGGGACACTCAGGGGTCGCCGGTAGTGAGAAATCGGGCGGCGGACCGATTACCTGCGGCGGCGCTCCGGGGAAATCCCGTGCGTGCTAGGGTCGAAGTCAAGGAAGGAGGGCTCGAGGAGGATCCTGGCGCCAAGGAGGAGCTCCTGCGGCGACTCTTGGTGGCGGAGGTGGCCTGGGCGTGCGGGACCACGGCGGCGCAGAGGTTCTGCGCGGTGCGGTGGTGGCGTGGCGGCGGAGCCTGGCTCTGGGCAGCTAAGGAGGGAAGGTGCGTCGCACGGGGCGTCACGTGCTAGTTTAAATGGAGCAGGGCGGGGATTGCGGCGTGGAGCAGCGGGAAGGGGATCCCCGGCGATCTCGCCGGTGATTTCGGGCATGGGCGGAGCGGATCACGCCAACTGCTCGGTGTGATCCAGGCTCGGGGGTGGAGCTTCTAGAAGGTCTGGGGTGTGCGCTGGCTGACGTGCGGGCCACGGGGCTTACGAGATAGGGTGGTGCGGTCTGGTCCACGGCGCAGAGGAGCGAGGCGAGCGGGTGGAGCAGAGGCTCGGCGTGGATCGCGGTGGAGAAGACGGGGCCGACAAGCGGGCCCCGCTGGTCAGCGGCGGAGGGAGCGGGTCACGGGGAAACGGGCGACGCGGGGCTAGCGGTTGCAGCAGCTGACGGGTGGGCCGCGCCTGTCAGCGAACGGGGGGGAGCGCAGGCGAGCGGCACGAGCGGGCGTGCGCGGGACTGGGCCGAACGCGGAGAGAAGCTGGGCCGTGGTGTGGGCCGCGCGGGGTGAAAGGAGACGCGGGCTGACTGGGAGGTAGACTGGGCCGGAGTTTTGGGACTCGCCTGGGATGCTGGGTTTTGGTATGGGTTTTCTTTTTCTATTTTCTATTTCCTATTTCAAACACTACTCAAACCTAATTGAATTCAAATTCAAATTTGAATTCAACACTAGCACTCAAACAAATAAAAGAGATGCTCCAGCATGAATGCACAAACATTTTAACCCTATGATAAATTTTAATTACTTGAGGATCAAAATTAGATTAAATGCAAGTCTAAACACAATAAACCTTAGAAAATTAAACAAAGCCAATTAAATTTATTATTAAATGTTGAAATTTAAATTAGGATGTTACAACACATATATAACAGATCTCAAAGATCACAGAACATATGTTAACATTCAGATAGAGGGCACACAGCCATAGGTTCAGATCACTGATCATAGATCCATAGGATCCACACAGATACATAGTTCATTGACCACATTACACATATATCTACATTACACATAGTTTCTTAGTGGGCACACAACCATGGACAAAAATGTGTGTGCCCTGTCAACTCCCCCCCAAACCAAAAGCTTCAAGCTTCGACCATCAGCTTCACATCCAGCTCTAAATTCTTGGTTGTGCCCTGTTGTTGGCTGCAAGCTCAAGTGCACGCTTCAGTGCCTTCCGCTTGGCCTGTTCTTTGGCAAGCTCTTTTTCAAGTTCATCCTCCCTCTGTTGTTATGTTGCCAGACTGTTGTGCAACTCCCAGAAACTCATCCTGTTAATTGGTACCTGCAAGATTACAAAAAAGCAACTTAAAGATTTGAAGAATTTCCCTGAGTAAATCAACTTAAGCATGAAAATTTCAGCAAGGCATCTAGGCATGAACATATGAACAAAGCATTCATAAATTTCAGAGACTTGCATTCATAGAAACTGAGCATAAACATATGAACAAAGCAGATTTCCACAAATAAATTCAGTGACTCTAAATCCAAGTGCTCAGAGTTAAGACAGAGGTTATGAACACATAAACTTTCATGTCAATTAGGTGCTGGACACTATAACACATATTATAACATATCAAATGAACATTTAGATAGACAAAAGGACATGATAATAGCATGTTTTCACCATTCAGCAAGCACCATGCAGCAACCAGTAACATATACAAACATGTTCAGCCATATTTGCCTACAATATAGACCCTAATGACATGGTTTAGCAACAGGGAATGATTCAGCAGGTTTAGCTAAAAGGAAATCACATATTCGAGCCACATTTGGCTATCTTTATGCTACCAAAACCATACATGCCACTGATTCTGAGTTAAGACAGAGGTCAAAGAACTAATTTTGTACTACTAATTCACTACAGAGTCAAGACAGTAAGGATTTACCTCCTTCCTGGTCCTCTCCTTCTTGTTCAAAGAGGTTGAAGGCAGAGAGGTCAGCATCAGAGAGCTCACGTCGGGCTTCGTCTCCACCTGGTCCTGCTCAGGGGTTGCAGGTAGGTCGATGATGGTGAAGCACGGCTTGTAGGGGAGTTAGTTGCCTCCAGCTTCTGCCTTCTTCTTGAGCGCCGCCGCCACTGCCACTTGTAGGGCCACAACATCGAAGCCCGGCGGGTACGGGAGCAGTTCCTCGCTGCCGGCTGTGGAGGAGGCGGAAGAGCCAACGGCCTTCTTCTTGAGCCACTTGGAGGAGGGGAAGCGCCGCCGGCCTTCTTCTTGGGCCGCTTGGCGCCGGAAATGCCGCTCGTGGAGGATGGGGAAGGGCTGCCGGCCTTCTTCTTGGCGAGGAGGAGGGGCGCCATCCCCACCTCTGTCTTCTTGGCGCCGGCGCCGCCGCTTGTTGGGGAGCAGGGACGAGCGGCGAGGCGGGCGCTGTAGCGCAGTGGTGGAGTAGCGCCGCCACCGCCGCCTGTTGGGGACGAGGAGGGAGCGCGACGGGCGTTTGGACGCCACGGTGCGCCGCCCATGGAGACGAAGCGGCCGTCCCCACCCCGCGTCTGCAGTCGCGCATAGATCTGGTGCAGGGACGCCATCGCCGTCGTTGCCGGCGAAGGGGAAGGGGTGGGGGGGTCGCCGGTGAAGGGGAAGGGGCGAGGAAGATGGAGAAGGGGTGGGGGTCACCGGCGTTTCGATCTTTATGTAGATGGAGAAGGGGAAGGGGCGGACCTGGCGAGGGAGACATTTATCAAATAATCTTAGTGTTTGTACAAATAATGTTCTACATAGTTATCAAACGAAATCATTCAAGTAGCGCAATGGTTTAGGTGCGTCGGCCGGAACTGGTAGGTCTCGGGTTCGAATCACGGACCAGACCAAAATTTTTTTCTATGGCGCAACAGCTTTCCAATATTTTCATCTAAAATTATACATGCATACTGAACTGAAATTCTAGCATACTTCAATGGTTTGGCCGTGCGGTCTTAAGTCTGTGGTGGCGAGTTCGAGTCCCTTCAGAGGGACCCTTTTTTCCTTTTTTTTGCTATTTTCATGGGCCGGCGAGGCCCAAAAGAGCTAGAGTTCCCCTCCCATCCCGACACGCCGCTCCTCCCCTCCCATCCCGACAGCGCCGCTCCTCCCCTCCCATCCCGCCCGCCGCTCCTCTTGCACCCAACCGTCCAGCCATCTCCTCCCTGCTGTGATAGCCGCCGGCGATCCTCTCCTCCCTACTGCACCCGCCATCGAGCAGGCAGCCGCAGGCAGGCCTACCAGGAAGCGCTGCCCTCGCCCCTCGCCTCCGCTCTATCTCCACATGGAGGCGCAGGCGTCCAAGATCGAGATGAGCGCCGCGTCGCCGCCGCAGGACCGCTCGCGGGCGTAGGCCACCACGCGGAGTGCAGCTCACGTGGAGGTGTCCATGGCGGCGGCATAGAGCAGCCGGCCACCAACTACTTCATCAACGTGCTCCTATAGGTCGGTGGCACCATTCCTTCTCTCTTTGTTAGTCTAGGGTTAATTGGAGGGGGGCAAATTGTAACTTCAATTTCTGTCAAACTGATTTGCTTGACCCTAACCCCGTGAACTGGTACCATCCTTGAGCAAATTTAGTTTGGTAGTTCAGTTAGGTTAGTGATCATAGGAGCCATGTTTGGATGTTTCAGTTAGGTTAGTGATCATGTTAGTTAGCTTTCCTGTTTGCATAGGAGCAATCCTCGAGCAAATTTAGGAGCAATTTCATGGCTTTGCATAGGAGCCATGTTAGTTAGCTTTCCTGTTTGGATGTTTCAGTTAGGTTAGTGATCATAGGATGGCTTGCATAGGAGCCATGTTAGTTACCTTTCCTGTTTCGATGTTCAAGGCTGGCATAATTGTTTAACATATGCAAAAGGCAGCACATGAGAAGGACTAGGCTTGGAATACTTCAAGCACCGCGTGCTTCACTTCATCAAAATATGGTTAGTGTTAGTTTGCTATGATATTATTGGCCGAATTAGTACTTTATTTATGCTAATCTCTTATCATCCCATGATTGTTAGGTGAGTTCTGAATCATGTTGGGAACATGAAGCTGAGACTGTGGTGGCTAAACCTGGTAATGAAGCGGGATCGGATTATGAACAGGTAATTAATGGATCTATTGAGGAGGAGCTTGATGGAACTGATGGTGAATAGCAGCAGCCTGGAGCTACATGTCGAGTTAGAAAGGCAAGGACATCAACAAAGTGGCCAGTGGACAAGATGGTAGTCACGGAAATTGATGAAGTGGGCTTACCCACAGAGAGAAGACATATATTGAGGTTGCGGAAGCTTGCTGGTCTGATCGCTAGACAAAGGCTCTCATTGGTCATGCCCAAATTCAATAGCCTCACCAAAGCGGATAAGTGGAGATTATTTGATCAGTATGTCACACCCTTCTTGGAGTTCTCGGCATAGATGAAGACTGCAGGGTTTAAGCAAGTCATGAAGAGGACAGCCAAGAGTTGGAGAACCCATAAGAGCAACATTGTGTGCAATTATATCGCAAAAGGACTGGAACCGTTTGAGCAGCACCCCTACATCGAACAGGAAGACTGGGCAGATTTTGTAAAGTTGAAACAATCTGAAGAAGCCCAAGAAGAAAGTACAAAAGGAAAGGTTCTTCAGGAAAAGAACATGCACAACCACCACATGGGCTCATCAGGCTATGAAGGAAAACTAGCAAAATGGGAGGAAGAGGACAGAAAATTAGCTGCTCTAGGGATCCCTAATCCATGGGATGAGTACCCGAACGGGCGGCCCAGGTATTGGCTGCGAGCTAGGAGTACTCTCGAGATTTCAGAAGGTATTGCTCGGATTAGGTGGAGCCAAGAGTCAACCAAGAGAGTGGCTGAATAGATCATAGAAAAGCAACAGCATGCAGATTCTTCAGGCATAAGTTGGGTTAGGGAGCAAGATGTTCTAACTTCTTGTTTGGGCCCTGAACAGCCAGGGCGGGTGCGTGGTGTGTCCAGCTACAAGGGCTGGAAGCACGCATGGCCACAATTTTCGTCTATGTACAGGAAGAGGAAAAGGACAGCCTCGGTGGATGTGGAGAAAATAAAGGCTGAACTTAGGGCTAAAGTGACAGAGGATATAATGTCAATGCTTGCTGCACAGGGATTACAGATACAGCCAATTTCCAGGAACCCAAGCCCTGCACCTGGAAGGAGGAGCAGTTGTGCGTCTGCTTCAGAGCCTATAAATGTGGATGGAAATAACAAAGAAGATCATCATGAGGATATGAATTTGATGAGGGAGGATGTAGAGAATAGAGAGGATCAACATGACGATATGGATTTGTCGATGAGGGGCCGAGATTTAGATCTTGATTCTATAGATGTTCTGACTGACCCCACACCTTGTGCGCTCCTAATCTGAGGTTATCAAATTGAGGTTACAAGGGGTCTGGTTTATCCAAAACAAACAGAACTACACACAGTCCCAATTCTCGATGAGCATGTAGTGGTGAAGGTTGAGTATGTACACATGAACTTTGATGATCATGTGCTTAAACCTCCTCCAAATGATGAGACCTTAACTCTTGGACAGGCTCTTTTGCAAAAGATACAGTGGAACAGGCGTCATATTATTGTGAACCCTAAATCATTAGATGGTTCTTCTCAAAGTGTGGTACAACAAACAATGGATGCATCTGCTGCCAAGAGTACATCCTTAATTTCTTCAAAGCATCCAAGCAAGGACATTGCTAGGAGTGCATCTGGTACCAAGAGTGCTGCTGCTGCTGAGAAGCCATCCAAAAGCAGCCAGCCTAAGGCGGCGGCTGATGCTGCTGAGAAGCCATCCAAAAGCAGCCAGCCTAAGGCGGCGGCGGCTGCTGCTGACAAGAAGGCTGCTGCTGCTGAGCCTGACAAGAAGGCGGTTGCTGCTGCTGCTGTTGACAAGAATGCTGCTGCTGAGAATGCTTCTGCTGCGTCTGAGAAGAAGAAAACTGCTGCTGCTGCTGGGAAGAAGAAGGCTTCTGCTGGTACTGCTACTGGGAAGGCATCTGCTGGTGAGAAGAAGAAGGCCTCTGCTGGTGAGAAGAAGAAGGCGGCTTCTACTGCTGCCAATGAATACAAGAAATAGCCATCAAATGTATGGACCAAAGCACACCCCAAATTCACTTATGGACAAGCTATTCTAACAGAGGCAGAACTACTTGTCGCTGGACCTTTCACAGTTGAACTCCACAGTTACTATATGAAAGGTTGTCATGGAAATAAGAAAAATGGCATTGTGGTCAAGTACAGGCGTCAGCATTTTTGGCGTGATCGTGACATAGAATTTTTCCTTGTTGGATTCGATGATTTATATGACCTCTTCAAACTTGATGCATTGGATGTGTCACTTTTGCGCTGTTTCACATTGTAAGTTCCAATTCCTCTACTATCTTTGACACCAGCATATAGCACTAGTTAGGGTAATGTATAGTTTTACTAGCTTCATTCCGTATGTTTGCTTGACATTGGTTTTAATTTCTTAGATCTCTGCTTCAAGAAACTAAGTCAAAGGCCATGCCTGTGGGCTTTCTTGATCCTGAGCTAATGTCCCTGTCAAACATAACATCTGACAAATCTTATGTGGTGGATTATTTGGGAAGGGCCCTCAATCATTATGCTAAGAAGGAGATAATTATGTTTCCACATAACCCCGGTGGCCACTGAATTTTAGTGGTAATTATTCCAAAATGGAGCAAGGTTTTGCGCTTCGATTCTCTCAAGTCCAAGGCACGTGATCATACCTTGTTGAAAGAAGTAATTGATGAGTGAGTACTTTGTTCCTAACCATCACCATATTTTATAAGTAAACTTTGAACAGTGATGAATAACTGAGCATAAACAATTTTCAATTTACATGCTTGTAGGGCATTTAATTCATACCCAGTCAGGGGGAAGGGAAGTAAGAGCTTGACACATGTCTCCAAGTTCCCGGTAAGTGCATGTTAAGACCAAACGTATATAAGGGATTAAGTGTTTGGTGATTTTTGTGCATTGACCTGTTCATTCTCCAATAAATTAATATTTGTATTTCTGTCTAATTGTTGCCAGTGCCACCAGCAATCTGCTGGTAATACCTGTGGTTTCTACACACATATCACATGCTAGAAGCAATGGAAATACTAGGATTGGATAGTTCTTTGGTACAAATCAACTTTTCTCAATGATTTTTTGTTATGCGTTTAGTTTCTGAATCAACTTTATCCTTCTGCTTTATTTGTGTCTTGTTCTAAAAATATTTTACTAAAATACACAGGATTTTGAAGTGATGACAAATCCCATCGACCAAGATGTAATGGTGATTCGAGAAAGGATTGCCTCCTTCATAATGTCCCAGGTGATCAACAGAGTTTCATTGCGACAATCCAGGTCTTAATTATATTTGAACAAAGAATGTCAATTGTACTATGAAAGATGAACCAAGGTCCTGCAGGATATGAAACCAGATTCTGATGTTCTTGTGTATGTATTAAGTTTGATCTTGTACAAGATGATGATGATGAACATGATGTGTTGTTCTTGTACTATGTATGATGATGATGATGATGTGTATCTGTGCCAATGCATGTTCTGCCAATTATGTGGTGTACTATGCAAGATGATGAACTTGTGTTTCTGTTCTAATGCATGTTCTGCCAATGACCTAGCTGCTAAACCTGTGAGCAACAAAAAAAATCACAGACACGTCTAAACATAAATGCGTCTGAGTAATACTGGTGTCTCCATTTTTATTTAAAGGAGACGCAGTTCACATAACCCCGTCTGGGATATCCCTATAAAGGAGACGCTTATTGATAAAAACGCGTCTCCAATAAGCATGACCAGAGACGCGTCTAGACAAAGCCGCGTCTCCAATATTGTTATTGCAGACGTGTAAAACCGCGTCTCCAATGATTATTATTGCAGACACGTAAATTCGCATCTCCAATGACACCACATCAGTGACACAAATTTGCAGACGAAAAAGAATTTCGTCTCCAATATACTTCTATCCGCGTCTGCAATTAGGGATTCTGACATAGTGAGAGCTTGTTTCCGAGGGCGATCCTGCCCGAAGGCACCAGGCTCGTCGGCCACGGCTTTCCGGCTCCCCGGAGGTTCGTCTCCCGGGCGGCCGCCGCCGCCGTCCCCTTCAGCTCCTAGCAGCTCGACACCATCCTAAGGATGTTCAGGATCCCGCGTGGGTCGAGGAAGGCGGACCAGGTCACCGCCACGCTCCGGACTTGCGAGGAGGAGTCCCCGGAGCCGCACACCTGCGCCACGTCGCAGCAAGCCTTGGCCGCCTTCGCCGCCCGCGCGCTGGGGGACCGGCGAGCCGCGTGCCGTCGTCACCGTCGTCCACGGGGAGGAGGAGGCCGCCGCCGCCGCCGGCGCCAGGTACGTGGCACCAAACGGGCTCACGCGCATCGGCAGCGGCGCAGCCGGCGTGGTGCCGTGCCACCTGATGGCCTACCCGTACATGGTCCACAGTCCACTACTGCCACCGGCCGGCCGCCGTGGAGGCTCTCCGCGTCGAGCTGACGGCGGCCGCGCGGGCGTGACCGCAGTCGCGATGTGCCACGCCGACACGACGAGCTGGGACACTGGCTACTTCCGGATGCTGAACGCGATGCGCGGGGAGGACCGGAGGAGAGCTGCCACTTGATGCCGCTCAACTACGTGCTCTGGGTGCCTGCTGCTGCCAATCCCTAGGGGCTAGGGCACGTAGGAGGAAGTACTTGTGATTAATAAAAGAGAGGATGAACTGAGCTGAGTACCAGCTTGCTTCTGAAGTTTGTGCATGTCTTCCACCTGATGATCATCAAGAGGACAATCTCAAGTAAAATGTTCGTGACAAACAATAAGACTGACTCCAACAAAATTAAAGAAGCCAAAATGGGACATGCAATCCTTCATTTGCATCCTCCACAGTAGATGCATTGCCCACACATTTTTGGTAGTCTCCAACAGATGACGCAAATTGGAGGCCGCCCGAGGCTCGCCTGCCCAAGGCCGCGGCAGCGCGGAACTCGCCTGCCCAAGGCCCAAGGCCCAAGGTCGCGGTGGCGCGGAGCTCGCCTAAGGCTGCTCATGCGTGGAGCTCGCCCGCCCAAGGCGGCGCTGCCTGCGCGTGGAGCTCGCCCGCCGGGGAGGGATGGAGCCGCGTAGGGAGGGCGCCGGCGATGGAGGGGGTGGAGGAGCGCCGGCGGAGGGCACGCCGCCGGAGATGGGAAGAGGCGGATCTGGCCGCCGTGAATCCGGCCATGGACCGGATATGGAGAGGCAGAGGAGGTCGGCGAGGGAGGAGAGGTAGCAGCTCCGCCCACCTCGCTTGGCCGCGCCCGGAATCCGCCGGAGAGGAGGGAGAGAAGGGGAAGGAGCTCCCGCTGCCGCCGGACCTCGACCCGCGGACACGCCTGGCAGCGCCAACCGCTCCTCGCTGCGGGCTCGCCTGGCCCCGCCGGCCGCGAGGGCTCACCTGGCCCCGCGGGCTCATATGCCTTCGAGGAGAGGGATTGCAATTTTGCATCACCTCTCTCTTCGAATGCAAACTGTCTCTCGGGTATGCCTTCGCTGTTGGAGTGGATGCCTCGCGTGAAAAGTACAGTTTGGAGAGGCAAAAATGCATTTTCCGTCTCTGTTGGAGTCGGTCTAAATATCCAACAATCATATGCGCAAATATTTACATGCATGAAACAGAGAAGCTTCAGACGTGCATAATTTCAAATCATGTTCCCGTCTCTTCAAAGAATCAAAGTTTGGCAGTTACTAGTTCCCTGCTTTTTACAGCCCGGCAATTCTTCAGTCAGCAAAAAGCTGAAATTGCATTGTGTCCGTGTGAGCAGATATCTTCGCTATATGTCAAAGGATCAGACTTTCTGCGGCCCTGTTGTTAGAATCGACGGCGAACAAACAACGAAGAACAACAAAATCAACCACAAGAGACACGAGGATTTAATATGGAAAACCCCTCCAATGCGGAAGGGAAAAAAACCACGGGCGCCAGCCAGCAAATCTTCACTATATCGGTGTGTGTTTACAACGCCTAGAGGCAGTTTACAAGAGGAATAATACAGCGAGGAGCAAACCCTAAAGGGTGTATGAACCGGCCCAAGCCTCCCGGCGATGGGCCTCCGCTTCGCTCCATCGGAAGTCGGCTTTTTCTTATGCAATGAATTTGGATCAAAATATAACACCTGATTGGTTTTCTAGCGCTAGGGAGTAGCGCTAACTTTGACCGTTACTTAAGGATATTAAATAAAAGCAGTTTATAAAACTAACTCCATAATCCCTGCGCTACATTGCGAGACAAATCTAATGAGGTCTTTGACCGCACGATTAGAGGATGGTTACTGTAGCATTACTGTAGTCAATCATGAATTAATTATCGTCATTAGATTCGTCATGCAAAGTTGTACCCATCTGTGAAAATATTTTACAAATAAACATCGTTTATTCCATGCATGCAAGATTCTTTTTTAGTGCGATTAGCTCAACGGAACCAAATGGGAGTGATTTCTTTTGTTTTTTTTTTTTTTGAAAGAAGACTAGTGCGTGATTAGCATGTGCGACAGACATGAACGTTTTCCTCGGGAGTGATTTCTCTGTCCCATGGCTTAGAGAAACGTCGTCACGGGGTTGACGAAGCCTGGTGTGGTGTGGCTGCAGGCGGTTGGGGCCATGGTGGTAGGGACACCGCCGGCCGCGGATGGCGAAGGACCGTCGGATCAGCAACAGACAGCAGCGGCAGCTGACAAAAATCCTGGAAGATTTTGACAAAATCCGTGGTTGACAGAGAAAGAAGAAGGCTATGGCATTGGATCCTTGGATTTTCATTGAACCACCAGAAAATTTTGAGCGCTGTAAACAGAGATCCTTTATTAAATATTGGAACAATGCATCAACCAATGTTTTCATTTGATGAAAACGTGCGCCAATCTATGCTTCTTCTTGTAAACGCGAGCCCGATCAATCGGTGGCGTCGTCGTAGAGGTGCGCCGGCAGCCGGGGCTCGGCGACGGCGACGAACGGCACCTTCCGCTTCGTGGACAGCCCGACGTGCTCCTCCATGCTCACGTCCTCCGGCGCCACCCCGCCCGGCAGCCGCCACGCGAACCCCTGCACCATTCTCGCCACGCCGGCGGCCACCAGCTTCATCGCGAGGTCGTACGCCGGGCAGATCCGCCGCCCGGCCCCGAACGGCAGCAGCTCGAAGTGCGCCCCGCGGACGTCCACGCCGGCGCCGCCCAGGAACCGCTCCGGCCGGAACGCGTCGGGCGCGTCGGGCCACGACGCCGGGTCGCGCGCGATGGCCCACACGTTCACCAGCACGCGCGCGCCGGCGGGCACGTCGTAGCCGGCGACCACCGTGTCCTCGCGGGCGAGGTGCGGGACCAGGAGCGGGCCCACGGGGTGCAGCCGCAGCGTTTCCTTCACGACGGCGTCGATGTAGGGGAGGTCCGGCAGGTCGCGCTCGGTGACCCAGCGCCCGCGGCCGACCACGCGGTCCAGCTCGCCGGTGGCGGCGGCCATGGCCTCCGGGTGGCGGAGAAGCTCCGACATGGCCCACTCCATCGTCACCGCCGAGCTCTCCGTGCCGGCGGCGATGATGTCCTGGATGAAGGCCTTCACGCCATCGCGCGTGAGCTTGGCCTCCGACGTCTCCGACCTGCCTTTCTCGGCGAGCTGCAACAGCACGTCGACCAGGTCACTCGCCACAAACTCGCCGGCTCCGGCTCGCCGCCGCCGCTCCTCGTGTTCATCGAGGATCTGCTCGTAGAACCGGTCGTACATCTCGCTCAGCCGCTTCATCCGCCGGATGCAGCCCTGCAAGTCGAGCCAGCCCAGCCACGGGATCCACTCGCCGACGTTGCTCACCGCGCCGGTCACTGCGAACGCCTCGTCCAGCGTGCGCCGGAAAGCCTCGCCGTCGGCGCTGCCGTAGCAGCCCGACCACTTCTCTCCCACGGCCATGCGGAGGATGTTCCGCAGCGTGGCGCCCGCGACGTGCTCCCTGACGGCGACGGCGCGGCCGGCGCACCGGAACAGCCCGCGCACCAGCGTGCGCATCTCCTGCGCGCGGACGCCCTCGAACGAGTCGACGCGACGTGCCGAGAAGAGCTCGGTGGCGCAGAGCTTGCGCGCCATGCGCCAGTAGGCGCCGTACGGGGTGTGCAGGATGCCGAGGTAGCCGTAGGAGGCGACCTCGCCGGCAGCCGTGGACGGGCGGTCGGCGAACGCGAGGTCGTGGGTCTTGAGGACGAGCCGGGCGGCGTCCGCCGACGAGGCGACCGCGACGTCGTAGGAGCCGAGACGGAGGTGCATGAGCGGGCCGTGGCGCGCCGCGAGCGCGGCCAGCGCGCGGTGCGGCGGGAGCGCGCCCGCCAGCGCGGCGAGGCTGCCGATCACCGGCCAACCCCGCGGGCCAGGTGGAAGGTTCAGAGCCTTCTTCTTGCCACTCGTAGCGAGCACGTACCTGAGGATGAATACGGCTAAGATGGCCGCCAATGCCACGGCCATGGACATTGTTGGTGTGAGCTCCTTGGGTGGAAATGGAAACCGTTGCCTTGGGACTTGGAGAGTGGTGTAGAAAAGAGAAGGTGTTTCGATACCAATATAAAGAGAAATGCTATTTTGCTAATTAGATTAATATATTTATTATTTGAGGCAAACATCAGACTGCACATTCACCAATCATGAAACATAGGGACTGAGCATTTTTGAACTGGCTTCAGGCGTGAAGCCGTCCATAAAGCTCATTTCAGCTTCCACTGGTGGGATGGAGCTGCAAAAAGTGGTTTCGACCGACTTCACCTCCACCACGACTGGCTTCACCTTCATATCCAAACATTTTCCAAAACGGCTTCAGCTTCACCATAGAAGCTGCTTCACATGCCGTTGTAGGAGAAGCTGAAGCCATGCCAAATGAGGCGCTTACTGATGCAGTGCAACAAACAGTTTAGGTGTGGCTGATTGTGAAGGAAAATTCAGTCCTGAACTGACAGTGACTGGTGTTTGAATGGAAAAGACTACCAATCTAAACACAAACAAAAATGTACAAACATGATGACAGTCGAAAATTCAGTGAATATTCAGCTAATCAGCTGGTAGCCTAGTGGTAATCTGGAAGAAGAAGCCAGTTTAGTTAGAGGACTTATGACTTTGCCTAGTCTGAGATACTTGCCATTCGTGTAAACTGTTCGCTGTGTCCTCTTGTACTGGGAAGATGCCAAGCAAACGTAAGGACGGAATAGTACATGCCGATACTTCCAAAAACGGGATGAATGCGAAGCTTCACCAGCAACAATCGTACTGCTCTATTTGGACTTCGGAGGATTCCTAGCCATGAGATGGAAACATATTTTAAACATCTTTCTTTGATTAATAAAATGGTCTCAAAAGTTCACACTGAACAAAGATAACATGCCCTTGGCATTATGCATGTATTGCACAAGTTGCATGCGTAAGTCTGAAAAGACTGTGTCTCCATATTAGTATCGACGCGAATGCTTGGTTGAGAACTGAAGAAAGGGACCTACTGGACTGATATTTCTGAACGCAACAGACATCCAGGACCTGAAAAAATAATTTGAAGTTTTGTGGGGAAAAAATGCAGAAGACCACAAGAGAGTCCAGAGAAGGGAGGACCATGAGCTTCTGTATCTTAAAGTGAGTCCGCAATCTAGAAAGAAACAAATTTGTCCTTACATATTTGCTGGTGTGAGCTCCATTGTCGGAAATGGAAGCCTTTGCTTTGGGGACTTGGAGCATGCAGTGTTCAACAGTACAAGAAGGTGTTTCCTGTGTGCATGTAAAGATATTTTTCTTTCTGTAATTAGATTTAATTATCATTATTCCTATTGTTAGTATTATTTGAAGGTCACATTGGTCGATCATGAAACATGCTGAAGCTATGCAACAGTTCAGGTTTGGCAGATCGTGAAGAAAAATGTGAGTCTTGAACTGACAGTTACTGCTGTTGGAACGGAACAGACTACCCAATTCGAGCACAAACAAAATTGTACGAATATGATGACAGTGAGTGATGTGATGAACCACAAGGTTAAAAAGTGGTTGTTCAGCTGATCAGCTTGTAGTAATTCTGGAAGGAGAGGCCAGTTTAATCAGAGAATTTAACTTTGTCTGGGTCTGACATGCTTGGCATTCATGTAAAGTGTTAACTGCGTAAGCCAAGCAAACATATAAATTGAACAGGACGCATGCTGATATATTTTTTTTCTTAAACTCGCAGGAGAACTGCGCATCTTTGTATTAATAAGTAGAAAAAACGGTGGGGGTTATGCTGATACATTCAAAAGTGGGATGGATGCAAAGTCTCACCAATAACAATCAGTACTGCCCTGTTCATGTTCATTCTAGGATTCTATTAAGAGGATAAATAATACAACATGCACTTGGCTTAGAATTCTACAGAAAGAAACAAGACCAGAGGTATATATGGTATTGCACTTTTACACTTCCATGACCATCTGTACATAGATTATTCAAACCAGTTCATTGCATCCATGCAAATATTGCAGATGTTGCATGCGAGTGTTCAGAAGGAACCCCAAGCATTGTATATCCTTCATATTGATGCAGAATATACGGAGAACTGAAGTACCAGCACTTCTGAAGGAGATGTTATTCGCAACCGACATTCTCGTCCTAGACCTGAAAAAAATATATCACTTGCTTTCAAGCTTTGCGCAAACAAAATGAAAAAACCACACAGTGGCCGAGAACGGGAAGACTGAGCTTCTACGTCTTAATGTGAGATCATAACCTAGAAAGAAAGAAATTTGTCCTAATCAACCTTCTGTGAACCAATAGTTAACATTTATCTCATATTTCCTTGATATCTAAGTGGTATGAGCAAACTTTTCAGAAATTAAATACACAGCACTTGTTATTAATGAATCAAGACATCAACTTATCTGTTTGAGGTGCGTAATTGTTCTTTTTTGAAACACTTTACTATGTATGACGGTACATCTCCCTAGTGATGGCATGCTGCTTTGGCATGCATACTTGATAACTAAGAGGGAAGTACTAGACCAATTGTTTTCCCAGTATATCATGGACACTAATGTACTAAACTACTTTCCTTACATAAATTATGATTCCTGAATGATAGGACTAAAACATTGTCATGGTCTCTCAATCATGCATACCCAAATTAACTAACAATGATTTCATTTGTACAGTAAAAGCATAGTTTAGTCTACAAATATTTATTGAACAACAACTTGGCATGTAACATCTGCTTCACCGACTAATGAGAAAAATGACAACTGATCATACAATGTGACAGACTGTGAATTACGTCCTCTGGAGTAGAAACATAGCACGTACCACACTTCATAACCACATGCAGTGTAAACTCACTGAACATCTGATTTGTGACATTCAAGTTGCTGAAGACGAGGCATCATTTCCAACAGTCGTGACTTTTGGGGGCGAAGCTCCTTGATTATTTGTATCTAAAGCAGGATGAACATTGGTTGCCGAAGTAGACGGTCCTGTTCCATCCCGTATTTCCAGTCGCTCCATCATGCGAGATACAGCAGCGATTCCAGCATTGACCTCCCTCCTCACCTCTGAACCAAGATTCGATATAGTGTTCTTCTGCGTGAACCACCTTTCCTTCCACCCGCGTGTACTATTCGTTATAGAATCCTTGTACCTGGTATGGCAAAGATGGTGGACATGTAAGTTAATAATGCTTTAAACTTCCAAAGGTGTCTGATATTAGAAGCAATAAAACTGTAGAACTAGAAGTATACTTTGTTGAAACTGATTGCAGGTGTGATTTTAGTGAGTCTGAGAATGACTGCACGTCAGATGGTCCAGCTTCATCTTGGCCGACAGGTGAAGATTGGTCCCTAGAAACTCTGATCCAGATCATTATGTAGCAAGTGTTAGCCCCATGTGAATGAAAATAATCATATATTATTTGAATTGTAGCCATGTAGCCCCCCTTTTCTGCAGGAAATACCTATTATTTGATACAACAGGACCATTATTAGCCAAGTTAGTGTCAGGCACCGATGTGCCTGCAGCTGTTTCTTCTGTAGAATCCACGGTAGGAAATGGGCGAGCAGAAATTACAGCAGGAGCATGTTCATGAACCCCTTCTTGCCGTGAATTTGATGACATAGACCCACCAGAAGTGGTCTCAGCAGTTGAAAAGAATAGAGTTTGTGGGTGGCCATGCGCTGCTGATCTGCTGCGACGACCTTCTCTTCTGGCATGGCGGTGTGACCTATGTATTGCAGCAGCAGCTGCCAAGTGCTGTATGATACGTTCTTCAATTTCTGCATCGTCCGCATCGGCGGGTACCTGGAAGAAACAATGACATAAGTATTCTGTGAAGGAATTGAGCCTACAACCCTACATACAACCAGGTGTGCTGTTACTGGAAGCACGCTCCCAAATATGGATATCAGATATGCTGCACCTCAAAATCTCCGAGCAGTGGATGGCGAAAAATAGTAGTTGTGCGCCCAGGATTTTCTTGCACATTCCGCTCTTCCGCAACAGCCTCAAGGAGCTCTTGGCTGCAGTAGACAAGAAATCCAAGTGAGACCAAGGTGTAAATGAAAAGATGAAGTTCAGTCGGTGCGTTGGTATAGCAGAATTACTACCTCATAGGGTCCTTCATGCTGATTGCCTGCCAACACATGGGACACTGGGAACTTCTCTGGCACCTATAAGATCAATCAGAATGCACTTCAGTATCACTTTATAGGATAATAAAGCAATTACAATAAGCATGTAATACACTAATGCTGGTAACTGACAACCAAACGTTTCAGAGCAGAGATTGCAATTCCTCCAAATCACATTCAGAGTGCACGAGCAGAGATTCAGATCAGCAGTGCATTTAGCACTCATCGAAATTACGAGCTGAGCACCCAGCAAAACAATTGAAGAACTGTGCAGTCCTAAACTGTCACTACCACTCCCGATCCTCGCAACACAGGTATCTAAAGAGCCTGAAGAACTGCAGGAAGCAGTTGCAGAGCAGCTGCTCACCATTCAAGGATGCACTGGAGGTGGAACTCGTGCTTGCAGCTGGTCACCTGCGCCAAGCAGAAGCAAGAAAGAGCAACCGTGTTAAAGAGGCCGAGCAAGGCACAACCCAAACCCAAAAGATCCATCTCTCCTTGAGCACGGTTGCAGGGCCGCAGGAAGCCGTACCGCGGAGGGGTCGCTGTCGGAGAAGGCCTCGAGGCAGATACTGCAGGCGTCGTCGCAGGCGTCCTGGACGCCGCCCTCCACGAACGCCACCGCCGACGAGAGCTCCTCCATCCGCGCCGCCTTCGCCTCCACCCCTCCTCCCTCCACCCCCCTCCGATCGAAGCTGTCCGGATCAACGCCGCCGCCTCCGCAAACAATTCCTGCAGCACGAACAGCAAAAAGATAATCATTTTTATGCAGAAATTCCAACAAAAAAATACAACCAAACTAACCAAAAGAACCAAATCGCTCAACACAACCTAGAAACACCGATCAAATGTCACAAATTCACATCATACTGCCGCGGAACCGCACCTTTTCCGGCCAAGGCCGTACGGGAGAAAATCGGCGGAGAGCGAGAGTCAGTGAGAGACCAAGCGAACCGAGCGACCCCAACCCTGCTCCAACAACCTAGCAATCGCCCCCAAACGATACTACTACTACTAGCAGAGACGATTAATAGACCTAGTCCGCGTGGAATCGCTCTCCTCTTGCGGCCGGCGACGACCACCGCGGCACACGTCCACAGTCCACTGGGGGGAAGAGGCGACGAAACGGTCGGCCCCGTGCTCGCCCCCTCCCCCCTCGGCGACTCCGTGTCGCCACCCCTCCCGCCGATGACGGGTGGGCCCCGCGTATCTTCCCGCTTGTCCGACGGTGCTGGTGGGCCCGCCGCCGGTACCTGCTCCGTGTCGCTGACATGGTGGGCCCGATATAGTGTTATTATAGTCTTCGTGGCAGGAGGGGAAGGGGAGGGTGACGCGGTCAGCCGTGCCGGAGCCGGCGGTGGTCAAGCCCGCTGAACGGATCAGAGGAGAGGTGATTTTCTACGGACTGGTCCGTGGAGCACGTGACGTGACCTCGTGGGAGCGTGGGAGCATGGAGATTAATTAGCAACGCCAATGTGATTACCAAGTTCGGTTGAGGATTGGGAGTGGAAACACCACGTCATTATTTATTCGTATGGGATAAGTTTTTTTTCAAAGGATGCTAGCACTATGGGATGGGAGGAACAATGTGTGTGAACCAAGACACAATAGGGATTAGCATCATGGCCGCTTTGTGTTGCGAAGAAACGTTTTTCTTGTGTTGAACCGAAGAGAAAACCTCGTGTTACAGCAGCAGGGCAAACAAATGCACACGACGCGTAGCAAATACGTGATCCATGTAATGTAATTGCCTTGCCGTCCTGTTAAATGTTAATTAAACGTACCCGCAAAAAAAATGTTGAGTAAGGTGACTAGTACTGAAAAATAAGATGTTTCGAATTCACGGACAGTAATGGGTCAATAGCCCTAGATGTGTATTTCTTTTTGCGCGCCAAATTTTTTTACCCAAAAAATCATATGGTTTTGTTCTGTTTTTTTCACCCGCAAATTCTTTTATTACAAATGGTGCTTGTTTACTCAGCCGCCTTTGTCATCAAGAATAACATGGGGTATGTGTTTAAAAAAAAGAATAACATGGGGTACATATTTTTATTTTCACTTTTTTTTGCACTAACGATTCTCCAAACCTTTACTATATCTGTTTCTAAATACATCTCGTTTCTGGTTTGCAGTTTTCGCTTGGTTTGCAGTTTTCGCTTAATCGATGCTATTTTTTAAGACACGTAAAGTGAAAAGAGTTATGTTTGTTTGGTTATTAATAACCAAACACTTTAAAAGAATAAAAATGCTATATTAATGTAGCTGTTTGCATATGTGTTTACAAATCTGTAACACACCTGAATTTTGTATGTATCAGTATCTCACAGCTGTTTAAAAATTCTACTTCAATTTTGATCACTGTTCGTCATATCAGCCATTCATGTAAATGCTACGCGGTAGCAAGCCGCATCTGTTTAATCACCCGTGTGGGCAATTTAATATCTCCATTTAACATGTTTAAATAGTCATTTTAAAAACATGTTTAAATGACCATTTAGCTCGAATAAAGAGCAAACAACCGTATAGTCAGTTAGGTATCTAGTATATGTTCAACATGTTTAAATGGCCATTCAGCTTGAATAAAGAGCTAAATAATAGATTATCAATGATAGGTGAGCGACTATTTAGCACTTAGAGTAATGTTCCGTTTGATATGCTTAACAGTTAACACTTTGCAAATCTTCAAACTGAGATACCACAAGTATACAGTATTACATGTCAGCTGGTTATCACAACAATAATATTGGCTGGACTTCTTTCTATTCCTTGATTGCTTGAAGATATAAGATGAATGTTATTGCTTATAAACAAAGTTACACAGTTACACTTCTAAAACAGATACAGACTCAAAGAATTATCGTATTCGGAATTTCCCGGGTGCTCAAAACAGTTGTGAGCAAGGAGAAACTCCATCACTATCCAACAAATTATTTGCCACAAGCAGACTGCAAGGTCACGCTATCATGTGCCGATAAACCCAAGCTGGTGGAGGATGAATGCCAGGATCAGCATGACAATAGCAAGGATCAAGCCTCGCCGGCCTAAAAGCCAGTTCTTTGTCTTCTTCGCGACTTCTACCCCTCTCTGTGCTCGCTCCATCCATCTCATCTGAATGCAAAGACAAGCACATGGTTAATGATCGAAGCAGTAAGATTCAAGCCTGCCATTTAGTAAACTAAGACCATTACAAGGCAGCTGAAGATAACGAAAATTGATTTCATACCATTCTATCCAAATCCTCGGGGGATAATGAGGACATGGCTTGTTGAGCTTTTGCAGCATCCTCCTTTGATAACTTCATTCCAAATTGCTCGCTCATATTCGCCATCATCTCAGGGCTCATGTTCTTCATCATGTTTGCCATCATCTGTTAAAAAAAGCACAGTATATGTTAGATACGAAAAAAGGCCCAAGAGATGTTAAGAGTCAAAGCATGAATTTTCCTGGCATCATCATTCGAAACATAGTGTCCTCAGGCCAAGGATTTCTTACCTGCCGCATTGCAGGGTCTTTCATAGAGTTTCTCATGTTTTCCTGCATATCAGCTGTAGAAGGTGGAAGACTAGAAGATGACTGCCCCATCCTTTGATCGTTTGACAGATCATCAGGGCTCTCCAAAATAGTTTGAGAAGATGATCCAAGGGGTGAATTACTTGTTGTGGCTCTCGATGAAGGTTGGAAGTTATTCTCTGAGCTCCTGGGGGCACCACCAGGCCCACCCATCTGAGAAGCAAGATTCATCATATTCTGTAGATCATCAGGAGACATCTTCCCAATCATATCAGATGCCATCTTAAGCATATCAGGAGACACTGCTGGCATATTGGATCCCATATTGGGACCAATGGAGCTAGTGCCATTCATGGAAGAAGCAACTTCAAACATTTTCTGAAGTTCTTCTGGTTTCATTGTGCCAATCATATCAGTGGCAGTTTTGACAAGTTCAGGTGACATTCCTTCAACTCCTAACTCTGATAGGCCTTCAGTATCGCTCTTGGAAACATAATTTTGGGATGGCCTGACTGCTTGATGGCTTTCAGGTGGTTGTGAAACAGTATACCCAGGAGAACTTTGACTGCTTGATGGCTGTGATGAAGTATCATCTTCTACAACTTCTTCAATAACAACACCTTTTCGCATGTTCACTCCTCCCCCTTCCCGTACAAGTTTTTCTTCAGTATCTCTGCATTATGAAATATAACACAGTGGTGTCAACTTAAGTTGTTAAACACATTTGTCTACATCAGGAATAAGATACAAGCTGTGATAGAACAAGAAACAATACCTGAGAACCTCAGCAATAGTTTCATCCTCAGGGGAAATTTCATGGGCTTTACTCAAGTCGGAAACAGCGGCCTGAAAGTATTTTCATGATTATGTCATGCAGCGCATAGCAATGGTGGAATCGTATGATGGATTTGCAGTGAATAAAAATACATGCCCACAAATAGAGCAAAGCTTACCTCCAACTTTCCAAGTTCTCTATACGCTTGACCCCTCCGATAATATGCTTTGACATTGCTTGAATCATAAGTTAGAACCTGTAATCCATTTGATATAGATGAGTCAGCATGTCAAGTAATAAAAGAACTGCAATGTTTTGGGGTATTCAAGACAACATAATTTGTGTAAAAGCAAAGAGAATTACAAATTTCTGCTCCAACAGCTCATAAATAGCCAAAGGTATGGAATAACTCTACTATTACATGCAGTGAGATATGGAGTGTTATAATGTTTAATCACACATACTATACCAGTTCAAAAATATGGAAGTACTATTATTTTGCCTTTGGTTAGCAATCTTAGGAAAAGGCCCCTTTTCTTTTACAGAATTCACAAAATTTACCTTATAGTCTGCTAAAGCAGTAAACTTGTAATGGTCATGGACTTCAAATGATCTAAACACCATTATACAATGCACAGCATTTTTTTAGTCATGAAACAGTAGGTTTTGACTTTTGATTGAAACAGGTTTCATTAAGGAATGGAAAACTATCTTGTGCTCATAGCCTAATAAAAAGGGGGTATCGGATCCTAGAATCCATTCAAATGAAAACAGGTAGTAAAATATTACGACCTTACCTCTGAACCTTCGCTTACGCATTCATCAAATTGCCCCGTCTTCAAATAACAAGCCATTAGATTAAGGGTACATTGCAACTGCAGAGTATGCGCCGCAGACGATGGTATGTTTTTTAAATTATCCTTGGCCTGATCAAGAAAAGAACAAGTTTAACAGTCAGGCCTTTCTGTAAAGCATGTCAACATTTTTTAAATGGAAGCTTGATGTTCAAAACTCACCAGTTTGTATTTGCTAGCAGCATCCGCATACTGTCCCCGGTTATGAAGTTCATTTCCCTGAAGTCAAGAAAAATCAAAAGGTTCATATACAATGGAAATTGGCTACATATATAGAAACATGGAAGCCACCATATCAAATTAACTATGTTAATTGTTTGATGCAAGCTCACTATCAGCGATAAGACAAGAAATAAACTAGGTGTAAAAATACCAGAAGTCGGCCAAAAAAAAAGCAATGATAGATTCATATTAAGCACAAAGACTGGTCAGCATAAAAATAATAAATGCATCCAGATTAGATATAAGGAAAATGTCTATATGTGAATCCTATCCTTTGTGTTAAAGCGAAAATTTCATGATGTTCATCCCTAAATTCTAAATTCTAAATGCAGGAAAAAACACATCCTCCAAGACTTAAATGACTGAACAAACAAACCGTTTAAAACATGTCCCTCCAGCTAGAAATAGACTATTAGGACCAAGTCTGACTCATGGCACAACAAATTGCATCCTCCTGTAGTTCATTCAATATTGTGTGCACTTTTATGCAATTGACCGAGAGAACAGACAGAAGTACTAGCATATTCTACACAAATGTGATAATGCACCATGGAGCTTCATTGCAACAGTTTAGCTTGCTAATCATAATGAACAAAGAACAGTAAGCAAAAGATGGGACGCACAATTTTTGTCACTAACCTGCTTCTTTAACATCTTGGCACCAGATATAGCATACGACATTTGCGCGTCTGCTTGAGCCTTCATAGCAGCAAACTCCTCGGGCGTAGTGTTGGCGAGTTTCTCAGTCATATCACGCATGTCCTCTGGTCTTGCTTGATTCATCTGCTGCGCCGCTCGCCTTAAATCCTCAGCTTTCATGTTCTTCATACTCTCAGACGCCATCCTTATGAGGTCTGGGTTGGACATCAGCTGCAGTTATCGAAGTCGCAACAAGGACATGGTCAATCTCATGCCATCCACAAACACTCCCTCAGGACATAACAGACGACATTAAGTAAAGCAGCAGAAGGGGAAAACATGTCAGGCGCGCCTCAAACTATAAAAGCAGACAGGCAGTCCTATTGCACTTAGTTTAGGCAGCAGCACGCGGATGCTTGTGGCAACACAGGATGGGAACATTCCGTTGGCGTCGCCAATCAAGCATGCGAAACCGATTTAAACCCAACTCAAGGACTCAAGCCACACTCCCCGATTGACTCCGATTCAACGTGCATGCAAATCCTGACTTCGAGCCACGCCCCGCTGACGCCAGCCGCACGACACATTCATTCTCTGACACAACGTGCAGCAAACCCAAAAACAGAAAAAATCCAACCCAACTGAACGCTACTTTCCCCCGATCTACAGCTACCTAGACAAAACCGACAAAACACTCGGGCTCGCCCGGTCCGGCGAATCGACTCGGAGGAGCTAGGAACACGCGGGGCGGGATCGGGGCGCGGGAGATGGGACCGACCTGCTGCTGCATCCTGGCGAGGTCGTCCGGCGACATGCGGCGCATCTGCTCCTGCGCCAGCCGCAGCATCTCCGGATCCATCATCGCGGCCGGCGAGATCGAGATCGGGGCGGGAGCTCGTGGATTTGGGGATTTAGCTGGGAGTTCGCCCGCTGCCTCTCTCCTGTCTTCTGCGCCTCTTTTTTTTCTCTCTCTCCTCTCGCGTCGTGTGCTTTCGGGGATAGTGGACTGGTTGGGTATTTTAATTCCGTATTTATTATCGGCAAGGGAGGAGGAATACGAAACGGAGTTGAAGCCTCCGATTCCGAAGGCCCGCCCAAAAAGGCGAGCCGGGCCGGGTTGGGCTCGGGGTCGGACGGCAGAACGAGGCGTTTTTTATATTTTTATATTTTTCAAAATCGTTTTTTATAGAAATATATTTTTGCTTTCACAATTTACAGGTTTGTACCCCTACCGCCCGGCAGGGGGGCCTGCCGCCCATCTGCGGGGCGGCCGGCCCCCTGCCGGGAAAATTTTAATTACATATAAGCTCCTACCGCCTGGCAGGGGGGCGGCAGGCTCCCCACCCAATATAAAAGCCGATGTCCCCCACCTGCATTTGCAGCAAACAACATCCATAGAGGGAAAAAAGAGAAACGTGGGGTGAGGGAGGGAGTTGCAACAGCGAAACACTGCCGGATTTTGGATTCGAACCGCAGGTAACCAATATTTCTCAACTTTATCATTCTAAATTTTTTGTATTTTTAATTCTATAATTAGTGTTTTTTTATAATTGTAACCGCTTAGGGTTCGGATTAGGAGTTATAATTGAAGTCGTACCATGGTTTTAGAAACTGGTTTAATTAAAATTAAGTCTTTGGATGGCCAGATATGTCGAGCAATGTGACGTTTCAAGTTCATTACGGTGATTTCTATAGAATTATTCGTGATTCATATGGAGTAAATCTATCAGCATTGGAACGAAGACAGTGCAGTCTAGATAAACCCCTAGAGAGGAGTTTTGGTTCCATACGCAAATGGCTTCACGGGAAGTTCAATGTGAATCCAAAGACTCATTTGCTTACGGTTCATACCGTGACTTCCTGGGAAACAAATGGAGATTTCTGGGAGTTGACGCTTATAAGTAGTACGGAAGAATGGAAACATTACATGCACGCAGCTCTTCAAAGAGGGTGGCCTCTCGCAATGGTAATTCAGATTCACCAGAAGGTCGGTGATTTAGGTGAAGGATCAACACACACAACATATGACTGGAATGAAGAGTTGGAAGAGGATAAAGAATAAGAGAACGTACAAGCTACAGAATCAGAACCACAAGATTTAGTAGATGAAGGCGAGCGGATACCTGGAATTGTGGAGGACATGGAGAAAGAAGACCAGAATGCACAAATAATAGAGTAATGTGGGGACTCATCGGACGATGAAGACGATGAGCGCTTCCCAGTGGTAGGTGAATGGCGTGAAGAGGGTTTTGAGAATCCAGTGGTACAAGATATTAGATGTCCGGAGTTTGAATACAGAGTGAATGAGGTCATACAAGGGGTAAAGTATCGTACCATTGAAGATGTGAAGGATGTTGTGAAGGTCTGGGCTATATCTCTGAGGAAGGAATTCAGAGTGTTGAAGTCTAGCAGCAAAGAATACGAGGTGATGTGTGCATATAGAGACTGTACATGGCGAGTGCATGCCTACAAGGGGAAGTTCAAAACACACTGGGAATGTTCAATTGTTACACCACATACTTATAGATTGACAGGTGTTGTGGGACATCACCGTAATATCACATCTACTTTCGTGGCCAAAAAGATGTATGGGATGATTCTTGACAAAATGGATTACGAGCCTGCATTGATAATTAGGGATATTAAACAGAATTTGCAGTATGTGATCAGCTATGCAAAGGCTTGGCGGGCTAAACAAAAAATGTTTGAGATGCGGTTCGGCACTTATGAGGCTTCATATGACAACCTACCTCATATGCTTGAAGCAATTGTGCATAGAAATCCTGGAAGTGCTTATGATACATACAGTGTACCGAGCTTGTCAGAGGGGCCAAGCATTTTGCTGCGAGCTTTCTTCTGCATTGGTGTATGTGTGAGGGCCTTCATTTACCCTCTTCATGTTCTGTGTATTGACGGCACTTTTCTGCGGGCCGGCCGGCCCCCTGCCGCCCCCCTGCCGGGCGGTAGGGGCCTAAATGTAATTAAAATTTCTATTTTATCGCATGGAGGCCCCTACCGCCTGGCAGGCTCCCCACCCCAATATAAAAACCGAGGTCCCACCACCCACCTGCATTTGCAGCAAACAACATCTATAGAGGGAAAAAGAAGAGACAATACTATCGTCAATGGGCCTTGTATGATGTAGTGGACTGGGTCGTCGGTCCGCCTAGTCGGCTGGGCGTGTGGGACCACGCGCTGGGTCGTCGTTTCTCTTTTGTTCTTGCTGGGCCGTCCGATCTTCTCCCGTCCTAAAAGAGCAAGTTGGTACAGTTCTGATGGTGAAGCTGAAGCATAGGATGATAGGAATTGAACAGTTCTGTTAAAAAAAACACTATAGGGTTCTGGGACAAAGTGGATTGGTGAAAAGGATTTTTTGCAGCATCAACGGCAACCTCTCTGAATAAAACTTTTAAAACAATTTCGAGTGTAATGGATGCATTACCATGATCACAAAATGTTCCTTTGAACTCCAGGAATCATCACGTGCAAGTTAATGGCTAGTGACATTCTGTCTCATAAGCATAAGCCATTCTTCACGGTACTAGGCTGCACTTACCCGGCAAGTTGGTACAGGTGCGATGAAATGTACACTAAAAAATCATTTAATTGATGTAGATTTCTCACAGTACAGGCGTACAGCCTATTCTTACAGCATATATAACAAGGACTGCACAGATAGAACACACTTCCACACACATTGTCCGATCATGCAACATGCTACGCTGTACAACATTCACGCGCCATGTGGAGCATCCAGAAGCTGGGCTTCAGAACAGGCAAAGAAAGGTCATGGAAAACACATCCGCTATTCCTGTCCCTCCTGGAAAAAGTCTGTACATGGTGGAGGATCAAGGACGTTTCAGTATTTAAGATGAACTCTGAAAAAATCTGCCACTATTTTCCTGCATGCAGCATGCTCGGTTGACAGACCCGACCATGTCACTCCACCTTCGGTACCGGAGTACCAAGGTCCCGAGCCTCATTTTCTCAGCTATAGTTGGCATATAATGCTCAATGGCACTTTACACTGAGGATCGAGCATGCCTGGAAAAAAAAAACAACCAAACAGTAAGCATATGCTGTAGGTTATGTGGAGTGCTAGCATGCCATGGAACATCATCCATGGAAATGGGAATAAGCAGTAGGTTATGTGGATTGCTAAGGAAAGAAATGAAAAGAAAAAACATCAGTTACCTTTAGCCAAGCTTCAATGCTTCCCTAAGACCAAAGCTCATCTGGGCGTGACCCTTTTTCCCTAGTGGGTTATTTCCCTTCTGCATCATCATTACAAATTCATTGTAGTCGATCCGGCCATCCTGAAGAGATAAGTAAGTGAGACCGAACTCTTGTCCTTTATCAGCAGAGTCATAATCAGATGCACATCCACTTACATTGTCTTGATCAATGTCGCGGATGATATCTTCTAGGTGTGTATCTCGTATACCAAACTCCTCACATGCCTTTTGTATCTCATCATGAGTAATGTAACCACTGCCATCTTTATCAAAGTATGAGAACGCTGCGAAGAGATTATCTTCTCGTTCAACTTTGTTCAGATGTAAAGTTGCAGCAAGGAACTCTCCGTAATCAATGGAACCACTGTTATCGATATCTGCCTGAAAGTTGTACAGCATATATCTTCATTCAAGCAACGCCCAAAACTTACATGTGCACTGTTAATTCTCCTAGCAACAAATTCCTTTGCAAGAATATAAAAGGTCATTCTCACAATCTTAGATCAATAAGTTCAGATAAAAAAACAGATTTAATAACTAAAAAGGATGCTATTAATGCACCTACATCAGTTTGATATTTCAGGAACTCAAATTCAAGAAAGAGTTTTCTTGAGCTCATTGGGCACAGGAACCTTTGAAAAGATATGGAAACAGAAGGGCAAAAATATGTTAGAATAATTACCGCTTTCATTAGTGTTACAATTTCCGAGTCCTTTAAGTTAGCACCAACTCTCTTTAAGCCACTTTTTAGTTCCTCCAATGTGATCTGCCCACTATTGTCAGTGTCCAGCATTTTGAACATTTCTCTCAATCCTGCAATTTCATCTTCGGACAAATTCTCAGCAATGACCTGCAGACACCCAGTTCAATGAGAATATCGATACTGAACACAATAATATCCTCTCTACAAAAATAAGCAACCTTCCAGTACTCACCCTAAGGGCCATCTTCTTTAGTTTATTCATCGCAGAAAACTGTTTCAATCTGGTTAAGACAGCAGGATCCAGAGGTTTGTCCGGAGCAACTCCATCAACACAAACCCAGGGATGACCTGCCAAAATAAAGATGGGTCATTTGGGAAGACTTATGAGTTATGACAACAAAATTAGATGGTCAACAGAATGTTCTATAATAAAGTGGTATATTCGTGGAGTTAGATGATCAGCAGCATTTTTTTCTATAGTTGGTATTTGTATTTCAAAAGTCCTATGCACTTACGAAGAGCTTCATGTGCAGTCAATCTCTTCCTGGGATCACGGTCTAGCATCTTCCTAACCAAATCCTTTGCACTCTCTGAAATACTGGGCCAGGGATCGGATGAAAAATCAAGTTCGCCTTTTAGAACTTGATCAAATATTCCTTGTTCAGTTTCTGCAAAGGGCAGACAAATCAAAGAACATAGAACGGTGCAGAACTGTCAGAAGCAAGAGGTGAGGTAAAAAGTACAGCGAAGAAGTAAATGCATCCTCACCATCCCAAAATGGAGGAACCCCACTCAACAAGATATAAATTATTACACCTGCGCTCCACACATCCACCTTGCAGCCATAGTCTTTCATCAGAACCTCAGGAGCAACATAGTAAGGACTTCCAACGACATCCGAAATTTTTTCACCTGTAAGCAGTTCCAAGTCAACACAGGCTGCACGAGAAATAGATAGTGGCATACATATGACTGTACAATGGTGTTATAAATGAAAAAAAAAAGAGGATTGGCGGTCATATGCTCATGTTGATAATTCACATGTTTTCTTCTTGTATGAAGTTCAACACCATCCTTCTCGGTAAGATAGAACATACAGCTCCCCTAAGAGCATCACTAATGTGTGTTCAACTTTGGGGAGAAAAATCAGAAACATGGACTTAAGTGATACCTCCAAAGCTGGTTCATTTTGTGAGCCCAAAGGAAACTAAAATAAACAGAAGAAAGAGAACTCTCCCATTCTCCTCTTCCTCTTTCCTGGCACCTTTCTAAAACAGATCAACGCCATCAGAAATTATTGTTTTACTGAGTTGCGTTCGAACCAAGTATGAAGTTTTTATTTTCAGCTCTGAAAGACTGAAACCACTATCAGATTGCTCAAATGTGCACTGTTTAGTTTGTGCAGCCCGCAGCTCGTTTAACAGCACTCAAGCTGCTCTAAGAATGGATTTGAGAATATGCGTGGTTGCAGCTGTGCTAAATCTCTTCAAACTAACATGAATGAGCATGTGCATAAATTAATTCCTAGTTAGGTTCTGTTACAAACAGGCCTTAATGTCTTAAATAACAACAAAACATAAAATCCAGACCTTATCATTTTTTAGCTTGCAGATTGAAAACTATGGTTTCAAATCAGTATTGCCCACCTATATAATATAAGGCTCCATCCTTAGAAAGTTTGGTTTGAGCATGCTCATCCGAAGGTTAATATTGAGGGACACATGGACCAGGTCTTGGCAACATCACTTCTCATAGTTTTATACCCCATTTTCAAACAGTATTTAAGATCTTCAAATGTAATCCTATCAGTATACAATCGATTCTTAACATGGATGCTATAGTGTGTGTCGATAATAAGCATTAAAATGTAATTGCCATTTTGCAGTTTGCTCTCATGATCCTGAGCGAAATAAATTCACAAAAATTTTATGCAAATTAATAGATAATATTCAGACATTTATCAAGAAATTGAATGCAGACTTGATCTAAACCTGGAGACAATATTTCTAAGCTAAGAAAACAATCAACTGAATATACAGAGTTGTCCATTGAGGAGTTTGATTGCAATGTACAAACTACTTCTAAATGACCCCAATGCACATCTCTGTGTGTCTTTCTTTTCTATTTTTTGTTTCTCTCTTTTGTTACTTGAAAGTGCAGGAAATTGATTGGCAATTTTACATTGGTATAGGGACGGAGCTCATTTTTCTCTTATCCCTCACAAGTTTCCCTCCCAGATTTATTGAATACCAGAAGATGCATATGTACCCTGCTACAGTACAACTGTCACCAAGTTTTCGTGCTCTGAACTTCGATTATTTCTACTAGTATTTCGTGCTCTGAACTTCGATTATTTCTACTAGTACAAGGCATGAAAACATGCCTCCAATCGTACTGTTTAAAATAATCCTTTGTAGTACCATACTCACAAACATGTGAAATAAATAGTGTCAACTCAAAGCTGTGCGTGCACACATTGCACTACTAGTCCACCGCCACAGCAAACTGCAGTCAAACTAGGCATTGTCTAGGATTTTTCTTGGGGGCGCAACAACAGTAGCACAAACTGCAGTCAAGCACGACACAACACCGGAATCGAGGCTGTACCTGGTTTGAAGAAGATGGAAAGGCCGAAATCGATAGCCTTTAACGGCGCGTCCTCCTTTTGGTTCACAAACAAGAAATTCTCCGGCTTTAAGTCTCTGTGCATCACCCCGAGGGAATGGCAAGCTTCGACAACCCCAATGATCACCCGCGCCAGCTGCGCGGCGGCTTTCTCAGAGTAGTGCCCCCGCTGTATGATCCTGTCGAACAGCTCCCCTCCCGCGCAGAGCTCCATGACGAGGTGCACGGCGACCGCGTCCTCGTAGGCCCCCACGATGGAGACGACGTTGGGGTGGCCGGCGAGGTGGTGCATGATCTGTATCTCGCGGCGCACGTCCTCGACGTCCTCGTCGGTGATGAGCTTCCGCTTGGCGATGGACTTGCACGCGAACTGCTTCCCCGTCGCCTTCTCGACGCACTGGTAGGTGGTGCCGAACTGCCCCTGCCCGAGCTTCTTGCCCAGGGTGTAGATGTCCTTGAGCCGCTCGGAGTCCCTCCTTAGGACGGACCCGACGAGGAGGCCGGCGCTCTGCACGCGCTTCACCTTGGGCTTGGGCCTGGGCTTGCCGTTCGGGTTGTGGGGCGAGTGCTCGGATTCGGAGATGATGACCGGGTCGGGGGCTCTGGAGGAGGTTGGGGGAGGAGTGGAGGGGGTGGGCTCGGAGGCCGGGGAGGGCTCGGCGCGGGCGGCGTCGGGGCGCCAGAGCACGGCGAGGGAGACGGAGTTGAAGAAGCTGTGGCGGTCCGAGGAGGCGCTGGGGCCGACGCAGGTATTCCCCATCGCACCGGCGAGGGGGGCGGCGGCCGCCGGAACCCTAGGCGGCCCGCGGCGGCATTTGGGCGGCGAGCACGGTGGGGGATTGGTTGGATGGAGGGAGGATTTTGGGGAGGGAATGGCCGGCGCCCGGCGGAGAGGGCCGGGAGGTGGTGGGGCCCGTCGGGGTGACCAAGGTGATCAAGTGGGGCCTGTTGTCAGTGGGGGACACTGGCGGGTGCGGGGAGTGGGCGATGCGCGCCAGATCCAACGGCTCAGATCGGCCTGCACGTGAGATGATGGGTCGGATTGGATAACGACTTATGTTTTGTGCAGGGGTCCACGTAGGACGAGGAATATCCATGTTGATAAGACCACTGTGTCCCTGACTCCCTGGTATATAGTGGCGCGTGTGTGTATTCTTCCCTCTTTCTTTTTACGAGACGTATATAGGATTCATTACGGCTGCAAAAAAAAAATATTTTTGAAAAGGAACCGGCAAGAGTTTTGTCGTTCTTGTATTAATAGAGAAGAGTGGCTGCAAAAAAATTTTAGGTTGAAATATGATATACATACCTACTTTTTTTCTCCAAAATCGAACTATAGATGGATCTTTGTAGAACAATAAAAGTTGGAGTAACAAAGAGGGTGAAAATGAAAGCACACCATACAATAAGCCCAATCATCTCTTGAGCTACACTTATGCAAGGATTCGAACAGTTAAACTTGCGCTAGCTCTTTACACAATAGGCCACGGTACCTCCAACGGTTCCACATGCTCCTTTTCTTTTCACAGGACAAATGAATATATGTACTAGATGTTTTAGCCGGAGGCACAAGAATTAAAGAGGACAATATAAAAGGGCAATCATGCCCCTAGTTAATCTTCTTTGAGGTGTTCATTTATGATTTTGGAAGTACAAACATTCTAAACTGGTTGCTTAGTGTTAGTAGCACCGCAGCGACTGATATGGATGGATTCGGATCGGATACGGATGAAATCGAATCCGAATGTCATCTTTTACCACATTTTAATCTGGATACGAATGCGAATGCGGATCCCATCGGATACGAATACAAAATGGATAGTTCGAATCCGGATTCGAATCCGGATACCTTCTCGATTTAAAACATAGAGCTATCACGAGTATAAGTTTATTTTGTCAATAATTTTATAGTAGATCAAAATCATTATACAAGTGGGGAGTAAAGAATTAGAAGATAGCTAATAAAAAAAGAATATAATTATCTATATATAGATTTTATATTAAATATATAATACTAATTTTAAAGGTAAAATAAATAAATATTTAAATACTTAATAATTAAGATATATAAAAAAGATTTTATCATTAAATAAATAATTAATTTGACTCGTATAAAATAATTTTAATCATGAAATAAATATATTAAATAGTTAAAGTTAATTTTTATATCATTACTAATTTTAATAAATATATTATTAGTTATCTAGTTTTCTAAATAATTTAAATAGTGTACAACATTAAGTAATTACGTATAAAAATAAGTTTAAGATTGTCTCACTAGTCACTTTTTCTTTGCGGATACGGACAGATACGGATGTGATCGGATATTCCTTGAATACGAATATGGAATCAGATAGAGAAAAGTTCTCAAAGTCGGATTCGAATGCATCCATATGACATCTATATTAAAATCGAATACGAATACAGATATCCATATTTACATTTTAAGCGGATACGAATACGAATAATTCGGATGTTCAGCCATCCGGATCCATCCTTAGCGACTGATATGCTGAAATCCAAGGATCCGAGGGAGGTGAGAGCGACTCGGGCGACGCTGGTGGTGGCGCCGCGTGACCCACCGATCCCCTCGCCGGCTCCGCCGTGGAGGGTGGAGAGGGAGGCGGTTTCGAAGAGTACGCGTCCGTCTGACGAGGACGGGGCGTCCTCCGCGGCTCCACCTACCAACCACCCGACACTTGGCACGCGATGGCGCGAGGAGGAAGAGGATCCTGCAGTGGGGAAAATCGAATTGATCCTGGAGAAGAAATCGAGTCCTTCTTCGGTCATCTATGGGCCATCCCCGCCGCGCCACCTCGCGGTCGGGCTCCTGTTGGTGAGGGTTTCCTTGCCTGGGTCCGACGGGATTTGGTTAGAGATCGCGCTTTCACCCTGGCTGACAACTATCCCGTGAAGAAATCCGATCGAATCGAAGGTAAACCTACTCAGATCAGCTTTGCCAGAGACCTCTGGGGTAGGGGAGGACGGCAGGCGACGTGCGCAGAAGTGCTTCGAAGATCCACGATGGGGGAAGGCGGGCGATAGATCTGGCAGCCTGAGCGCCCCCAGCGTCCCTTCCCTCCCCAGCGGCCTCAACGCCGGGATCAGCCCCTGCCCCAGGGTCGCCAACCCCCACCTCAAGGAGGGCGCCCGCCTGGTCAAGCTCATGGTGGGAGACCTGCTAATGGTCCTCCACAGAGGCCGTGATCACAGCAGGGGGCTCCTCCAGCTCGGCCTCCTCAGCCTCAATCCCACCCTCAAAAGCAACAACAGCGCTACCAACAGAAAGAGTCTGAGGAGGTACGGCCACCAGCAATTGACCCAAGGTACAGATCCCTGACTTGCTTCACTTGTGGAGAACCTGGTCACTTTGTTGGAATTTGTGAGAAACCAAGAGTTTGCTTTATCTGTGCTATCCCGGGTCACCATATGGATGCCTGCCCTATTTGGAATCAACAACATCCTGTAGCCTCTTTTTATGGTAGTGCTAGCAATGGTTTAGATTTCTACCATGTAGAGGTTTCTGAAGAAGGTCATAGCCAGTGGTTGAACTTGACAAATTGCGGTGTGGTTAATGTCATTATTGGACAAATTTCTGTGCTGGAGCTTGAGAAGAAATTAGCTGAAATCTATTGTAAGGATTGGCCTTGGCAAATTAGGGAATTGGAAGAGGGCAAGTTTCTGGTGAGATTCCCTCCTCATAAGAAAGTGGCTGATATAAAGAACTACCCATCTTTCAATCTGAGAAGACAAGGTGTGCAAGTTGAGGTCCTTGAATGGGTTGGGGACACTGTTCCTTTTGCAGAATTATCTAAAGTTTGGGTCCAACTAAGAGGAATACCTCCCAAATGGTGTGTGTGGAAAGTCATTGCCCAAATTGCTTCCAGCTTTGGAATCCTTCTTGCTGTTGACTGGCCCTCCATTTTCAAATCATTCTATGAAGTGGTTAGGATTAAAATTGCCTGCAGGGACCCCACTAAGATTCTGTTTGAAAGACTGTTTGAGATGAAGAAAAGTTTGTTTGTTCTATCAATGAAAGTAGAGGGTGATCAACAGACCCAATCCACGCAGCCAAAAAAAGATGATGATCCTGATGACAATGATGATGAGGCTGATGATTTGGATGGGGATCTAGATGGTCATGGACATATGGATACTGACAAGGAAAATCATAGTGATCAGACAGGAAGCACTCCTAATATGCCTGCGCATAGGCAAAACAATGGTAATATGAAAGCAAGAACTGTGGCTTGTAACCCAGTCCCACACCAAGACCTGATACAACTACAACAGATGTTAGATAAAATGAATTTCCCACTGGACCAGAAAACTAACAAAGAGAGTACTGATAAGCACCTAGTTCAGTGTCATGAAATGGAAGAGTCAGAAGAAATGAGAGGCTGCGAGAAATTCAGACAACTTGCTAGAGAAGGACTAGATACTAGAGTGACCTCTGATCTCTTGAGAGATATGGAGCTGGTTGATGGGGATAGTGAACCTGATATTGATATCAGTGAAGACATGGAGCTGACAAAAAAGGTATTTCAATGTAACTCTATTAAGAGAAACCTCTATGATGACCTGGAAAAGTGTGTTGACACACTGGAAGAGGGTAACAATGAAGGAAAGGTGGCTCCTGCTGACAAGAAAAAAACAAAATAGGGTCCCCAGTTAGCCTGTGAGAGACCTAGAAGAGGTGCTAATGATAGCAGGACAATTCTTCAAAAGGCCACTAATTTAAAGAGTCTTAAAAATCTGGATGGGACGAAGAAAAATATAGGTACCTCCTTTAATGTCTTTGACTCTGATTACCTTGCTCAAATTTCTCATAATGTTGGAATCAATCTTGGTAATGATACCAAACAAATTTCTGCAAATATAGATTCCATAAAATGTGATGACACTTCTAAATCTACTAGTTTTATTTCTGATCATCCTGAAATAACTTTACCTGTTCACCTTGATATTGAAAATGTGACTCCTGTTGACAGTAGCAATCTGCCAGAAAACAAAGGGTCTGAAATTATTCAGCATGCCCTTAATTCTGGAAAAGAGACTTGGTCTCAGGTGGTCCAAAGGGGGACTAGGTCAGTTGATAATAATTGTACACAGTTTAATAATGTTAGGCGCCTTTTGGAACATTAGAGGCCTGAACAAATCAGGCAGGTTGGAATGTCTAAAAGATTTTATTGATACAAACAAGCTGGATTTTGTTGGCATTCAAGAAACTAAGAAATCTAGTTTTCATGAATCCTTTTTTGCTGCTATGAGTCATGACTTTAGCTGGAATTATCTTCCAGATGAAGGTACTGCATGAGGAATCTTAGTTGGTTTTAGAACTAGTAGAATAGAAGTTTTGAGCTGGAAGCTTAATAATTTTTCGGTCAGTGTTTCCATTAGGAACTCTGCAGATAATTTCTGCTGGAGACTTATTGTGGTTTATGGTTCAGCTTACGAACACAATAAGCAAGAGTTCATTGATGAACTGCATACCGTGGTAGATGATTGGGATGGCCCTACTTTAGTAGGTGGAGATTTTAATCTCATAATAAATATAGCTGTCAAAAATAATGAAAATATTATTTTTCATTGGGTAGATGCTTTTAATAATTGGATCAATACCTGGGGGCAGGTGGAACTTAAACTCCCAAATAGGTCCTTTACATGGACTAACAATCAAGACCATCCTACCATGGCTGTGCTGGATAGAGTTTTTGCCTCAACTGATTTGGAAGCTCACTTTCCAAGATTAAACATCAAAAGCCTTTCCAGGTTGGGGAGTGATCATGTTCCCATCTTAGTGGAATTTGGTGTACAAACTGAACCCAGACCTTTCCTTTTTCTCTTTGAAAAATGGTGGTTATAGAGGGAAGATTCCCCCGACATTGTTAAGAAAGCCTGGGAAACTCCCTGCTCTTATTCTAATCCTATTGATGTGTGGCAATTCAAACTAAGATTACTGAGAAGAAAAATCAAGGGTTGGGCCTGGAACATTAATGCTGAAATAAAAAAGAAGAAAAGTGATCTGCTTGAAGAATTCGACATCCTAGATGTGTTCTCTGAAAATAATCAACTCAATGATTCTGAAAAATTTAGGATGAATGAAATTCAGCAAGAGTTAGAGACTATTTGGAATATAGAGGAATCTAAGGCAAAGCAGAGATCAAGAGACAAAAACATCCTAGAAGGTGACCGTAATACAGCTTATTTCCAGACAGTGGCCAATCAAAGGAAAAGGAAAAAACCATTTCCTCTCTTAAGGGGCCAAATGGTGAGGTTAATAATAATAAGGAGTTGTTAAATTTGGCCGCTGACTTTTATAAAGACTTGTTTGGCTTTGAAGAAAAATTAGATATACATTTAAGTGACCATTTTCGGGACACAGGAGAAAAACTGACTCTAGAGGAAAATAATATCCTGGAAGAGCCTTTTTCAGAACAAGAAATTAAAGAGGCAGTCTTTAGCTCTTATTCTGATGGTGCCCCGGGCCCTGATGGTTTTTCCTTTATTTTTTACCAAAGATTCTGGGAGACTATTAAGTCTGACTTCATGAATGTGATGAAAGGCTTTGAGAATGACAATGTTAACATTGCCAGACTCAATTATGTTATGCTGACCCTTATCCCAAAAGAAGCTGAAGCCACAGAGTTAAAGAAATTTAGACCTATTGCGCTGATTAATTGTAGTTTCAAAATTATAAGTAAAGCTCTCAACAATAGGCTGATTAAGATCTGTGATAGGCTGATCTCCTCAAACCAAACTGCCTTTATAAAAGGTAGATACATCCTTGAGAGTGTTGTAGCAGCCCATGAAATTATTCACGAGGTGGTCAAGAGGAAAGAGGCTAGCCTAATTCTTAAACTTGATTATGAAAAAGCCTATGATAAGGTTAATTGAGACTTCCTTGAAGAAGTCCTCATCTCTAGAGGTTTTGGTTTAAGGTGGACCAACTGGATAAGAAAAATAACTAGAGGAGGGTCTGTGTGTGTAAGGTTGAATGATGAAAATAGTAACTACTTTCAGGTGGGAAAAGGTCTCAGACAAGGAGACCCTCTCTCCCCCCTTCTTTTCAACCTAGTGGTGGATGTTTTTACTAAAATGCTGATTAAGGCAGCAAATCTAGGCCTTATTGAAGGTTTACTTACAGAGGCCTTTGAGGGTGGGGTGGTCAGCCTGCAATATACAGATGACACACTCTTGTTCCTTAAGAATGATATCACTAAGGCTGCCCATTTTAAATGGCTACTAGCCTGTTTTGAAAATCTTTCGGGTATGAAAGTTAATTATAACAAGAGTGATCTGCTGACGTTAGGAACCTCTGAAGAGGAAGATAATAATTTTGTTAGACTGTTTTGCTGCAATCTTGGAAATTTTCCTATCAAATACCTAGGGGTTCCCCTTCACTACACCAATCTGAAAAGAGAAGATATCCAGCCTGTTGTAGACAAGCTGATTAAAAGGATTGCGGGTTGGAGGGGGAAACTTCTATCTCCTGCAGGGAAGCTCACCTTATTGAAATCATGTCTAGCAAGTTTTCCTATCTACCTTCTCTCAGTGATCAAATTCCCTAAATTGGCCATTGAGAACATTAATTCTCAAATGGCAAACTTTCTCTGGAATGATGCTGAAAATAAAAGTAAGTACCACTTATCTAATTGGCAAAGCTTAGCTCAGAAAAAGGGTTTTGGGGGCTGGGATTGTGACACCTCTGGTGTCAGTTTAACCAAAGCTAGTCAATTAACATAATTTCACACACAAATGAGCTAAGAAAACTTAAATAAGAACCCTATGTCTAGTTTTTGCGAACTTGTGTGTAGATGTATGTATGCATGTGTTTGAGTGCAATGTGCTTGAAAAATAATAATTGATAGTCTTTTTAACTTGACTTGACATGTGTGGTAAATAAGGCAATAAAATACACTTTTCATAATGAGCTATAAACTTGCTATGCAAATCAAACCCAAACTGGAAAGCCCTCAAATGCAAAGATCAATGGAACCATTATTTGATTTATGAAGAGCTACTAGTTTAAACAAAATAAAAATTCGAACAAAAGGTTAAACATTCCTTTGGCTCATGATAACAAAGATTTATACAAAACACTAATGGATCCTTGTATAGGAGTATGTGTGGATAGAAAACTTGTTACTTTAATATTCTCAAAACTTTCAAGCTAAACTTGTCATAACAATGTAGTAAAAGACACATTTATATTTTTGTGACACATAGTTTAAATTAAAAGACTTTTTGGCAAATTCAAGATTTAAACAAATCAAATAAATAGGAGTTCTATTTCTAGTGTTAAGGAAGTTAAAATAACTTCAAACCAATGCAAGGAAGCCTATGAAAATGAATAGGCATATTCACCATGTCATGTTCAACAAAAACCTAGTTGAAGCCTAGGAGTAAAAGTGACAAAATTCACATGAAATGATGAGTACCTTAAATGGCAGTTTTTGAATTAATTAAATAACTCTCAAACCATTGCTCTAATGAAAAAGTGCATAACACGAAAGTTGTAGATCTCGAAAAACTGAGCAAAAGTGGTATTCAACACTTTTTCATTTGAGGCCAAGATGAGGGAGAAAAATGGAAATTACAGAACTGATTTTGGAACTTCGGATTATTTACGACACTGCCCCTGACCGTTTCTCCTACCTCCAGCTTCCCTGCACCGTGCCCACGGCGACGCCCGTACGCCGGCGCCGGCCACCTGGCCGCCCACGCGTCGCGCCCCAGCCCCAAAACCGCTCCCGCGCCCCTGGGTTTGCCCCAAACCAGCTCTCTTGGCGCTACCTGAGCTCGACACGCGCCCCGCCGCATCCTCTGCTCGCCACGGCGACTACCATGACCGGCCGCTGCCGTGCCCACGACTGAGCTCCCCCGGGCGACCCTTCCCCAGACAGCTCGCCCCTAGCACGACCTCCCCCTCCTTCCGGGCCTATAAAGGGCAGAGCCCAGTCCCTCGCGCGTGCCCAGCAAGGCCGCCGGCCATCTCTTGCGCCGCCGCTCGCCGGCCACTCGGGAAACCACCAATTCGGCCCCTTTTCCCCTAAACTGAACCCCCAACAACCTTCCTTGCCTCCGCACGAGCCTCCCAGACCCAGCCTTTAGCCCCTCCCCTCGCTGGACCACCGCCGGCGCGACCAACCTCGCCGCCGAGCACTGCTGCTCCGTGGAACTCCCCCCTCCGCTTCCACATTGCCAAAATCAAGTGCACCACGACCTTCCTCACATCCTACTGAAGCTTCCCAGCCAGACCGCCCCACCCCAACACCGCCGGAGCGCCACCACCGGCGATCAGACCCACCGCCGGCCGCCCCTCACCGCGGACCCGCCTCCTCAGACCCTCCCCCGACGAGCCACGGACACCCTAAGGTGCGCCTCGGTCTCCTCTCTCTTTTCCCCCACAAACCCCTCGCCGCCGGCCAACCCCTCGTCGGGAAACGCCGCGCCCATACCCTCCCCTGTTCTGAACTTCCGCCAGGGACCTCCCTGGAGAAGAAACAAAAGTTCCAGGGGTCCAAATGAAAAGTTACAAATGAACTCAAAACAGCAAACTTTAAAAATTCCTAGAAAATCGTATAAAAATCAGAAAACTGCAAACTAAAATGTTATGGAATCCTTGAAACAAGAACTACAACTTTTGTTACATTAACATGTTCATATTTTGCATTTATTTTAATCTGAGAAAAAGAATAAGAAAATCACCTTATGCATGTTCAGGAAGTTCTACTCAGCAAATGACCTTGATTTTTGGACATGTTATCACTAATGGAATATTAAGATCACAGTAAAAAGATGACACCCAACTAAAACAGTTATCATGTTAGAACAATCAAGATTCTCTAATCTGTTGCTAGCTTTCTCGATTTAATACTGGAAAATATGCACATGAAATTGCTCTGGAATTTTTACTGCATACATGTGTAACTGAAATCTTGTGAATCCATAAATTTCAGATTTATTAGAATTCATTTACTATATACCATGTTTTATGCTTGTTTAATCAACTTAATTCTCCATATATAGTTCTTATGCTCAGAAAAATCTATATTTATTTCTGAAGTCTCTTTTTAGCTCTGTATTCCTGTATAAAAATTTTGAGGTGCAGTTACTGAGTTTTGCTTTGGTGAATAATCATGCTTAGCATCTTAGGGCTAGATTTACTATTTTTGTTATGAGTAATCTACACCATAACTGATCTTGATTTTTGGACACGATCTTGTTTAGAGTAAGTTCTATCTGTAATAAAAATTTCATATGCAGTACTAGTTAAATGCACCTTGAGAAATTTATGCTAAATCATGTTAAGTTAAATGCATAACTAAATTATCTGGTGGTTATAAAGCTCGATAATTTTTCTGGAGTATGTTTAGCTCATGAATAGGCTCTGGTAAAAATTTGAGAATCATATCCCTAGCATAACTCTCTAGAGAATTAATCTTAGTTAATGGCTTGTTGTTTTTGTTCTTTTTATTACCTCAGCTGTATAAGTGAATAAAATCTGGAAAAATTACAGTACTGAGTAGATACTTGGTAGATGCTCCCATAAAATTTGTAGCACCATAACCCATGTCAATCTTTTTGTGCAAAAAGGTGAAGCAACTAGAGTAATCTACTTACATGCTTTGCTATGGTTAATTGCTTTATGGTTAGATGCTGAATTTTATACCATAGATGTTAAAGTTTGGGATCTGAGTTACTTTAGTTTTTCATCACTAGCTCATGAGTAAATGGGTTGCTATGAAATAGTGAAAGTCTGCTATGTTCTAATGATAAGAATGAAAATCAAAACACACAGCTCTTTTATGAAGTAAAGTGAAATTAAGAACTACTCTATAAACGATTGCCCAGAAAATAAAGTTAACTAAGACCACCACAACAAACACGTGCTATTCTGGACTACAACTTTATAGTGAAGGAAAGAAATATGTTATATCATGTTGTAACAATATCATTTCTGCATGCATATAGAAACGGTAAATCTACTCGACGGTGATTACGAGTTGGTGCCCGCGAATACTACCACTCCGGAGAGTGTCTCCCTTAGTTGTACTGACTTGAATCAAGACCCGAACCAATGTTCGGAAGAGCAAAAGGCTACTTTTGAACAGTGCCCAAGAAGGCAAGCCCCGGTGCATAATCCCATTATTTTACACATTATATTCATCTTACTATTTGTATATGTTGTAATAATTTTTATTGCGCATTTACGTTTTCTAGGAGTTGATCGAAAATCTTAGGTGCATGATCCCTAGGTACCTATGTTTGTTATCCGGATCTTTTTCTCGACTAGTTGCCCCGCTAACTAGGTACGGTAAAAGTCGAGAGGGTTCCTGCCTTTCGCGAGATTATAGGAGTTGACTTACTTTAATTCCTGCTGAAATATAAGGACAACGGGCGGGGTTGTGTAGTTGTGATACCCCGCTGGTGTAGGCAAAATGGCTAAGGTCGCGGTGTGTGGCTCATTTCGTTAAGCGTTTGAAAGTACTAGCCACATGCCGAGAAATATGGTAATCGGTAAGCTGAAGTACCTGATTGGACCAGCGAGTGGAACGATCTCGCACCCTCTTGGTAGAAGTAGGTTTTATTTTTTTGTCCGGACGTACGGGTGCAGAGACGTCGGGCTCTGTAGTCGGGGAGGGTGTTCCGGATCCACGGACTGGAAAGAAAGGGGAAATGTTGTGTGGGTGACTTGGTTCCCATACGTGTGGTCTAGGTTCCCCTGGCCAGGTTGAAATTCGATTCAGAATCGTCCGCCTCTCACGGCATGAGACTGCTTAATGATTTCGGTCACATAGAGTAACAAGTGGAACATGATGATGATAATACTGCTGGTTGATTAAATGGTTACTCTACCATGTTTGTGTAGAGTTAGATGCAAACTTAGAATGGTTAATCCAACTGGAAGATGGCTAAATAAAATCTGAAAATAAGGATCAACATTTAGTGGCGTTTTTGGCAAAACAAACCCCACCAACCAAAAAGCCTTGCATGTTTAGTTATCGGACTATGTTATATCCGGTGACGGGTCAGTCTTGCTGAGTATTAGTATACTCAGCCTTGCTTGTGGCACTGTTTTTCAGGTACTAACTTTGAAGATCTGTTTGCAAGTCTTACTTGGCCGTGTACCTTGCCTCCGGGCTGGTCTGTTGAGTGGGATGGCCCTTCAGCCAGTGCTGACCACCCTCCCGCTGAGTGACGCTTTCGTACGGGCTTTATCGATGCGTCACGTATTTCACTAGTTATCTTTTAATACTTCCGCTGAACAATGAGACTTGAATAATTTGAGTAGATGGAACTCTGTAGTACTTTACTAATCTGAACATGGTTTGTAATAAATTTTCTTTCCGCTGCAATCACTCTGAGATGTATGAAATGTTCTGTGTTGTAATCTCTGGGCTCACCTTCGTGTGAGTGTTGTCTGCTGATCCTGGAATAGCGTGGCTTTTATCGAGGCTTCACTCGAGGAACTACCGGTGAGTGCCAATTTGGGTCAGAGTTGCTTAGCAACAAAGATCAGTGCACCCGGGCCCAGTTAGTTTGGGTGGTTCCGCCACAGGGATATTCCAGATTTGAGAAACATTAATCTTTGTTTATTAGCATCCTGGATTAATAGATATCACCTTAGTGATCATGTTATTTGGAAAAAAAAAATCATTGACCACAAATATAATATTGCTAAACCAAATATTTTCTGTTGTCCTGAAGTAGGTGTCTCTCCTTTTTTGAAAGGAGTCCTCTGGGCTAGTAAGGCTGCTAGGCTAGGGGCCAGGTGGAAGGTTGGGGATGGTAAATCCATTAGATTCTAGAAAGATCATTGGCTGGGCGATTGTAGTCTTGCCACTCAATTCTGGGAACTCTATGTTATTGCAAATGAAAAAAATGTTAGCATTGCTGAGGTCTGGGATGGTAATGAGCTGAAAATCTCCTTTAGGAGAAGGGTCTCTAACAGACTTATGCTGTCCTGGTTGGATTTAGTTTCTATTGCGGAATCAATCACCTTTACTGAGGATTGTGATTCTATCTTTTGGGCTTTTGATGGCAGTGGAAAGTTTTCTGTGCAAAGTATGTATAGAACTATTAGTTTCAGGGGTATTCTACCAGCACATACGCCGGCTGTTTGGAAGCTTTGTGTGCCAACAAGGATTCACATCTTCCTTTGGTTGCTTTCTAACAACAAAACTTTAACTAGAACGAATTTAGCCAAAAGAAGACATGTTGAGGATATTACTTGCCTCTTCTGTAATGAAAATGAATCTGTTCATCATCTTTTTTTCGGTTGCTGTGTTGCCTCTGTTATGTGGCGCCATCTCTCTGAAATTTTTGATGTTAATCTTGGTGCTGACTATGAATCGGTGGCTAGATGGTGGCTGAGTAATAACAGACATGCTATTATGAACATGACTTGTGCCGCATTAATGTGGTCTATTTGGAAGTTACGCAATGATCTTTGTTTTCAGGGAAAGGCATGGCGAAGCGAGAAGGTATTACTGTACAAGCTGCTCGGGACATTGAGGAACTGGTAACTACTATGCAAGGAGGCGTATCTGGTGGATTTGGCGAGTGTCTTGGAGGCGCTGGAGCTCAAACTGCGCCAACCACTACGTCTGCAAGATGGGCCTCCGAGATCCAGGGAGCTGGTCTCGTCAAGTTTGGGGCCATCAGCTGGGAAGGCTTCAGAAGCTGTCAGGACACCAACTGAACAACCTATTGTTCAGCTTCCGAACTGCCCTGTTGAGAGGCTAAGCACGGAACAGCCTAGCTATAATGTTTTGCTTGATAGCGGGCGCGCTTAGAATACGCTGAACTTGAACTTGCTGTAACAGAATTTGCGACACTCGGTGCTTTGTTTCAGCGAAATAAAGCGGGGAAACCTGGTTTCTAAAAAACATTATAAACTGTGCTTATTAATTAGCGGCAATATTTAAATACATGGGGCCAAAATCTATTATCTTATTATTTGGCCAACAAACGGAGCCTCCATGTTCGCTCTCAAGGCCTAGAAATTTCCACGTTAATCGGAGAAAAATATAAAAATAAAAATTACCCACCACTGACATTATGATAAAATTAGCCTAAAATACTCCTATGTCTAATTAAAAATCACCCACCAATGCCATTATAAAAAATAAATATATATACTATTAATAAAAATTAAAGCTAACAACAATCAATCAAAATAAAACAAAAATAAGAATAATTATATGCATAACATTATTAAAGCTCAACAAATCAAATTGTTCTTATAGGTAGATCATATTTTAATTATTTTAACCAACAATAAAACATAATTTACAATAATGAACATGGTGATGTATGGTAAAAAAAGTATAAGCTTTAAGTAAGAAAACAATGACATGCAAATTTTTGAATTTTCAATTCTAGCCGCGCAAATGCGCGGGCTATACGCCTAGTTATCTTGAAATCGTAAAACAATAAGTATTTTGGAAATAATAGGAAGTTTAACGGGTAGTGTGAAACAAAAGAAGTTTTAACAAGTGTTCAATTAAATTACATGCACGTCTAATTTCCATAAATGGTGTAAATAGGTTCAAATTTCATACCCCGTATTTCAATATTGTACACAAGATTATTTATAATAATCGATAGCATATTCTAAAACAAAGGAATGGCTAAAGTTCCACTTCAAAACACGTTTAATCACAGTATGCCCTATATAAACAAAAAGGGGGCAACTACAAGTAATAACAACCCCTTGCAAGAGTTGTTTATTAAGCCGCCACTAGATGTTGTATCACAATGATGCCTGTCCATGTCACACAAACAACTTTTATTTTTGCTTGCCTCTTCGTGGAAATAACCTAGTACATGCCTTCACATTATTCAAGATGACCTTGCTTACTTCTGTGCAGCTAGAATGCTAGATGCAGGTACATCTATTATATTGTCACCTAGCTTACCAAGATTACATTTGTTTAAGCGACGCTTTTACGTGCCCACCTGTGCTTAATTATCATAACAAAAACGTAACCACGATCCAACCAGTGCCGGCCTGGCCTTGTTCAACGCGTACGTGCATCTGCATTGTTTGACCTGCCCCGGCCGGCCGGCTGCGTTGCAATTTTGCAACCCGGCCCCACTAATAACCCCCTGCAGCTGCTTAGCTTCCGTGCATCATCCGATACGTAAAGCTACGTGGGAAACGCACACGCGTGTAGTTTAACTATCCGTCGTTCGTCGCAGCCGCGCGTGAGCGAGCCATTTCATTCTCTTTTCTTTTTTTTTGATGGGCGAGCCATTTCATTCTTGAATGAACCACACGCGCGTGCATGTCGAAATGAGCACGGCGTGGCTATAATAAAGCACGTGTCCCATTCCCACGGTTGATTTCTGTTCAAATATTCTTCCTCCATTTCAAATTACAGCCGTTTTGAATTTTCTAGTGATTCACTGATTTGCTATGCAGCTAGATATACAATATATCTATATATTTGTATATGCAATAAAATCTATTTATCCACCTTTCGACTCAGGTCATAAATTCACCTCCACAGCTGGGAGCCCGAGAGTACAGCCATGTTCAGCTTTTCTTCTATCTTGGAAGATAAGACTATTATGAGAGAGTTTGTACGTAGTCCATACCCGATCTCCTCCAAGCAAGAGTTGGATGAGTCTTCCCTAACTTTAGCCCCGGCACCGACATGTGGTCCCAACTCCATATATCAGTGACTCAAATGTAGAGGAACCAAAGTCAGCGGAGCCCTTTCCGCCGGTGTTGGCTCGAGACAAATAGGATAGCTAGGCTGCGTCTCTCCACCAGGATGAGGAATCGCAAAGTGCAGGTGTGGAAGCAAGAAAGATCCGGAATGAAGTGTGTGTGAGAGGGTAGAAGCCACCCCCCGCGTCATCCCTCCCAAGCGACTCGGGGGGCGACGCCACGCCCCCACCCACCACCTCCCATCGGCCGCCGTAGGTGGCCGCTGCCGCCGCCAGCGACCGGCCGGCCGGGCAGCGGCGGCCGGCAGCTAAGCCGAAGTCGGCTTGGTTTGCCCCCTCCCCCCTTCCTTCCTTCCCTTTCCCCCAAACTCGTGAATCTTGACCCTTTGCCCCACCGCCGGTCGCCGGCCGCACAGGTCCAGATTCGGCGACTCCCTTGCCGGATCGGGGCTTCCCTTGGCCGGATCTGGCCTCCCGCGGTGGTTTTAGCCAGGGCCGGCCCTCCACTCGCTGGGGCTCCTCGTCGGCCGGCGCTCCCTGGTGGGGGCGTGCGCGGCGGTGGTTCACGCGCCCTGGCGGTGGTGGTGGCAGCGTGGTAGCTCGGCTCGTCGCGGCTCCTGTTGGGCTTGCGCTGGCGCCGCGCGTTTGCTGCGGCCACTGTGGCGGTGGCGGCGCGGGTCTCCGGCCCCCCGGCGGCGCTGGCGAGCTGGCCCGCCCCTGGACCGGCAGTTGCCTCGCATGTGCCTTCCTGTGTGCCGCTCCTGGTGGCCGCGGGGTGGGCTCTCCTGTGTTGTGGTGGCGTTGTTCGGCCCTCGGCTCTGGAGAAGGTCTGAGGTGGAGGCGAAAGCCTTTGGTCTCCTCGCGGACCAATGATGACGACGCCTGCGGGCGCCGTTCACATTCTTGAAGGCGTCATCCTTCCTACCTCTTCCCTCTCCTTCGTTGAGCTTTCCGGGCGAAAGTCTTGACCTTTTTGGTCGGACGACGTCAGCGTCTTTGGCGTCGCTCCCTCCCGGAGGCGTCATTTCGGAAGCTCGGCTTGCGGTGGTCGTCTGCTGGTGGTGGTCACTGGCTCTCTCTGGAGAGTCTCTGCTTCTGCGCCTGCCTTGGCTTGCATCGTCAAATTCGTCTAGGTTGCATTGGTCATGTTCTGGCGGATGCTTTGCCGCCCTATTCTGGTGGATGCTTGGCCACCGCCGTCGTCTTGGTGCTCGTTTCTGGCGGATGCTTTGCCGCTTTGGTGGGCCGGGTGGATGCTTTGCCAACCTTGTCGTGTTGTCGATCCTTGCACCCTTAACGTTGTAATATCCTGTTGCAGGTTCCAGTTGCGGTTGTGTCTAGGTTCGCGGGATTGCCTATGCCTTCTCCGTTTTTCCTTGATGTATTTGTTTTCGCCTTAATAGCCTCTACCTATTAAGGTTTGTATTGGCCGTATTGTTTTCCTCTTAATGAAATATTAGCCCGGTCGTTAAAAAAGAAGTGTGTGTGTGTGAGAGAGAGGTTGTAATTGTAAACTACCGATTTCAAATAGCAATCCTGTTTTGTTTGCAACAAGTTGAACGACGGCCAGCAGGTGAAGAGCGGGCATGTGCATGCACCCTCGTCAGCAGTGGCACCCAAACACGAGTAAACTACTGCTGCCGCGGTGCTGCCATCACACCAAACGTTTGATCTACAAGCAGGCTGCTGGCTGCTGCCCTAGCTAGCTTTTCCTCCAGCCGTTCAGCGTACGCCTTCGATCGATCATGTATTCTACTAGAGTATTTTTATCCTATCCGCCTCTGACTCTTCCGGCGCCCACGCATGCTGCAGAAGCCAAAGGGTATTCAACGCTGCGTACATTTCTTGACGGTTCGGTCATTGCCGCTGCCGGCGCCGGCGCGTCCCTTTCTAGCTCGTAGATGCTATATATACAACCTGTCGCCTCGGAAGGTTCTCCCGCAGCAGAATCCTCGATCGACGACGACCCATCGCCATTACGGAGCTCGATCGCGAGGTGTAGCAGGCTTCCTTCGGTCGATCTCTCTCTTGATCAGCAAGCACGCGGCACCATCAGCGCCATGTCGGCGGCGGCGAAGGTGATGAAGCGATCAGGGGTCGTCGGCCCGAGGCCGCAGCCGCTGAGCCTGCCGGCGGCCCTGCCCTCCAAGAGACCCCGCGCCAGCGGCGGCGACGGCGACGCTGTCAGGGCCCCGGCGGGGCCCGTCATCGTGTACGAGCACACGCCCAGGGTCGTCCACGCGCGGCCGGACGAGTTCAAGGCCCTCGTGCAGAGGCTCACCGGCCAGCAAAGGGCGACCGGCGATCAGGAGCCCGTGCTGCTGCTTCCGGCAGCAGAACCGGCGCCGTCGTCGTCGTCGTCGCAGGAGGAGGAAAGGACAGCTGCTGGTGACACTCTGGTGCTCACGCTCGGGCAGCAGGCGCCGCCGCCGCTCGATGACCGTACGTCGGCGGGGCTGCTTTCGCCGGGCGCCGGCTTCCTTCTCTCCCCGGGCAGCTTGCTCTTCTCGCTTGCCACCATGCAGGCCATACAGGAGCTCATCAGCTCATGACCGCCTTGCTCGATCTAGTCGATTCAGAAACATGCGAACGCAGACTGTTCACGCAAATCCAGCACGCGCAGCAGCTGCTACCTGACGTGTAACTTGTTCTTTGATTCATTTTATTTATTTATTTATTCAGTACAACAAAGAATATTACTGTTTCCAAATGTTTTTCCCCATCTGTCTCAAGCTATCAGAATTGCTGTTGCAGATTATTGTGATATATACGATCTTTAATTTCCTTTCAAATATTACTGTTATGATGATCCATCAAGCAGTGACTTCATTGAAATAAGTTTTGTGACGACAGCGCAAGTGAGAATTCAACCTGTCTGCATCGTATAATTAGGACAAATCTTTCACCTGACGGTCATAAGGTCAATTTGACTTGTCCCAGCATTTTGCATTTGACATTTGTTATTTGTTCCAATGGTCAAACATGTCTTCACATCCGACATGATATGGTCCATCAATTTATATCTCATCTAAGTAATCTGAACTGTCATATATACCCTGCGCTACAAGGGTTCAAATAATCTTTCCTGACAGTTTATCTACCAGTGACCAGCAATTTTAGTAGCCTTTAGCATCTTTTTCGAGTGGTTGACAGTTTTGAAATATATCTTTGTCTTTCCCAACAGCTTTAACACATTTCCAACAATGTATTTTCCACAAATGATCAACCTTAATCTAAAAAAAACCAGCGAACGCTAGCCCAGTTAGTCTAGCTTTGCGCTTGGCACCCTGCTGGCCAGAGTTCGATTCCCACCGGGGCGGATTTGTTGGACAGAGGTGGTGCAGTTTATCTACACGTTAAAAAAAAATCATCTCGCTAGCTCCATTTTAAAGCACAGGTCTAAGGCTGAGAGGTTGTCTTCTACCTTAATCACAATACCTTTGGGGAGGTCTTACCCCGGCGGGCACAAGGCTAGAAGTTTTTTGGCTATTTCAAAATAGAAACTGTTGGGGAGATTACCATTCTCGCATTGTAATGCTAATCTGCATTCGCCACTTTAGTCAGCAAATGCAGCGATGTAAATGATGATTTCTTTTTGTAACGCAGTGGCGTTTCAAGCAAACTGTTAGTGAAGTACATTATTCGTTTCTAATCCTTGCTAGATATCCTTCCTCAGAGAATCCAGTGGATTTATTCTGAAGGGAAAATATAGTTATTTTTTCATTGCGTGATTGACAATCTCAAAGACTATATTTTACTGATCCCAGAAGGTTCGCTTCTTGACTGTGGCCATGTTTAGGTACCTGGCGTGTAAACGCAAAAAATTTTTGCGACGGAATCTTGCTATTTTAAAGTACTAAATGAAGTTTATTTACAAATTTTTTGCACAGATGTGTTGTAAATCGCGAGACGAATCTAATGATGCTAATTAATCTATGATTAATCAATAATTAGCAGATGGTTACTGTAGCATCACTGTTGCAAATCATAGATTAAGTAGGCTCATTAGATTCGTCTCGCGATTTACAACCCATCTATACAAAAAATTTTGTAAATAGACTTCATTTAGTACTTCAAATTAGCAAGATTCCTACGCAAAATTTTGCGTTTTTGCGTTTACGGGGTGGGAATAAACAGGGCCTGTATTAATTTCTCTTGAAGACATTAGAGTAGGTTAACCACCTTCATGTATAATACATCTGAAAACATTTGGTATCTACTTGCTCCTCTAATAAAATATGGCTCTCAAGTAAACTTGTCGCTCTCAGTGTCCAAAGTGGCGTAGAATTTCATCCTTGACCGGCCAATAATCATACTGTAAAAGAAACTCGTACTGATTTTTTTTTCAAAACTCTATGATAACAGTTTAACTACACTTTCATCAACCTTCCTCCTGAATGTAAGTAAAAGTCTAGCTAATCTGCAATTCTGTTTCTCTTCACATAGTCAAGAGGCGTTGGCACAATCAGTGCAGATTGCAGAATCGCTGACATTGTCGAAGTGGACAGTGTTGAAGTATTTTTTAGAAAGACAGGCAGAAGAATTGCCCTGCCCCATTTTCATTACGAAAACAAGGCACCAGTTACAGCGGTTTTTAGCTCAGTTCAGCGACACACGCAGCTGCTAGGAGAACCTACTATCCCACAGAAGATAGGCAGAGCCAAGCAGCGCAGTACAAAGAGCTTAGAGAATACTTATTACATCTTAACCCGAGCAAAAGAATGAAACTTCAGCAAAAGGTAGGCATCATTCCAGCTTGAATGCGCCGGTCTTCATTTTCTTTAGGTATGGCCAATCTCCAAAGGGGCCGCGAGGACCCCCTCCAGAAAAGCGCACCATGCATCTGTTGAGACCTTCAGGTGGTCCGGCTCCCGGAAGATCGGCTCCCACATCCTTGTACAGCTCCATATTATCTTCAACACTTGTTTTATATCCTGCCACTGCTGATCACGAAAAACCATATTATTTTGAGCCAGCCATAACCCCCAGCACACCCCTGCAGAGAGGTTGTTGGCCGTGCAAATTTTTTTGGAATTCAACCACTTAGTAGCCATATCAGTATAAGAGCCTGCATGAATGCTAATGAACTGTTCAAAATAAGCCCAAATTTTTTTGGCCACCACACTGGAAGAAGAGGTGATTAATAGTCTCAATCTCATCACAAAACCTGCAGTTTTTCAGTTTATCCACCCCTCGTTTTGCTAGGTTATCAACAGTCATCAGCTTATTATTTGAAAGTAACCAGAGAAAGACTTGGATTTTTGGAGGTACCTTAATGTTCCACACAGCAGGAACAAAAACAGGTTGAACTCCTCTAAAATTAATAACCGCATACAGAGATTGCGCCGAGTAATACCATTACTTTCATATTGCCACACTAGGGAGTCCCCCTCCTCGGACAAACAAACTCCTTCAACAATACCAATTAACTCGAACCATCTAGTAATCATCTCTTCAGTGAAGGTTCTCCTAAAGGTTAGTCTAACTCCTGAGCCATCCCATACCTCAGAGAGGGTCACCCCTTTTTGGTCACAGATGCAAAATAGATCCCAGAACTGTACTGTTAGAGGAGCATTGCCAAACCAATTATCCTCCCAAAACCTAACCTTTTTTCCCGTTCCCTACATGCCATTTGTACCCAAATTTCAAGGCTTTTGCAGCCCAGAGGACTCCCTTCCAAAATGTAGAGGCTTGAGTACTTGATGAGCAGAAAATATTAGGAACATTACGCAGGTACTTATTGTGCACAATTTTCTGCCAGATTTTTCCTTCTTCTTTGACAAATCTTTTAACCCACGACCCCAACAAGGCAAGATTAGGATCTCTAGCATTGGGGATACCAAGCCCCCCATACTCTTTCTTCATGCTCACTAGATGCCAGTTGGCCAAGTGAATTTTCCCATGCCCCTCGTAGTCATTCCACATGCAGTTGGCTAAATGGGTGTTTATCAAATCTATAGCCCAGCTAGGGAATTTGAAAAAAAAAAGACAGCAAATAAATAGGGATATTGGAGAGGCATGTTCTTATCAGGACCATTCTGCCTGCATGAGAAAGCATCTTACCTCTCCAGCCAGCTATTCTCTTGAGGATCTTATCAACTAGGGGTTGTAAATCCTCTCTTCTAAGTTTATTATAGTGGAGAGGAATGCCAAGATATGTAATTGGGAAAGCCCCAACAGGGCAACCAAAGATAGCAGCAAAGCTATTAGCCTCATTCTCTTCCAAGTTCAGGGGAATGATAGAACTTTTGTGGAAGTTGATCCTCATCCCTGACATGAGCTCAAAACAGGTGAGCACCATTCTAAGGTTTTCAGCTTTAACCAAATCATTCTCTAAGAATAAGATCATGTCGTCAGCATATTGTAAGCAAATCACACCATTCTGTTGGAAATCGACCCCCAGACCTTTTATCAGATTGTGATTTGCAGCTTTTGCTAATATTTTGGTCAAAACGTCCACCACTAAATTGAACAGGATCGGAGACAAAGGGTCACCCTGTCTCAGCCCCTTACCAGTTTCAAAGAACTCTCCCTCAACTCCATTAACCATAACCCCAACAGAGCCATGGTGAAGGATCCCCTCTATCCAAGTGATCCACTTTCCACCAAAGCCTCTTCTTTGGAGGATTTCGATCAGAAAGTCCCAGTTAACTTTATCATAGGCTTTTTCGTAATCAAGTTTCAACACCAGCCCACTAGAGCCAGACTATTTAATACTATGGATCACTTCATGGGTAGTAACAACACTCTCTAGGATGTATCTTCCTTTGATAAAGGCACTCTGGTTATTGCTAATCAATTTATCTGCCACGCCGTTGATCCTACTTGTTAAAACTTTAGTGAAGATTTTATAACTACAATTAATCAGACTGATAGGTCTAAACTTGCTCATGGTTCTAGCTCCAGGTTCCTTTGGGACCAGGGTAATAGAAGCAAAGTTAAGTCTAAAGATATCTAAAGAACCATCATGGAACTGTGTAAAGAGATCCATCAGATCATTCTTTACCAGCTCCCAGAAGGCTTGGTAAAACTTGAAAGATAATCCATCAGGGCCAGGGGCCCCATCCGAATTACACTCGAACACCGCTTTCTTTACTTCCAGCTCAGTGAAAGGTGCTTCTAGGGAACTATTCTCTAGTTCTGAAACCATTTCTTCCTCAGAGAAAAAAATGAGTCCCAATTCTAATATCAGGCCGGTCTTCATATTTAAATAGATCTTTGTAAAAGGATGTGGCCACCTTGTGGATCTCCTCCTGGTCATGGACATCCCCTTCAGGGCCTTCTAAAACTTGGATGGTAGTTTTCTTCCTTCTCTGGTTAGCTACCATGTGGAAGTATCTTGTGTTTTTATCGCCCTCCTTAATATCTCTCTCCCTGGATCTTTGCCTAGCTTTAGTTTCTTCCAGGGCCCAGATGGTATTTAAGGATTTCATAATCTCATTCATTCTGAGAAGCTGGCCCTCAGCAGGGGGGCAGCTTTCAGTCAACCTATCCAAGTGGTCAAATTCTCTAATTAGGTCATTTTCAGCTTTCTGTTGGCTGCTTCTACATTAGTACTCCAGCCTTTTACTTTCTTTCAAAAGGCTCTAACTTTATTTTGCCATCTATCTATAGCACTATTCCGAGGGGCAGCACTGTTCGAAATCTTTTCCACTAGCTCCCTAAAATCTTCATGCTGGAGCCACCAATTCTCAAAACGAAATTTCTTTTTGGGGTTAAAATCCCCCCCCCCCAGATTCCCACAGAATCGGTGTGTGATCACTTGGATTCCTAGGAAGAGCCTTACACCCAGCTAAAGGAAAAAGGATCTCAGCTTCAGTGGAACAGAAGACCCTATCAATCAGGGACATGATCAAATTCTCTTGATTGTTGGTCTAAGTATACTTCCTACCTAGCAGATGCAGTTCTAACAGACCACAATTATCAATCCAGTTATTAAACTTATCACACCAGTTGAAGTTCACAATACCATTGCTCTTATCCATAAGACCTCTCACTAGATTAAAATCTCCACCTATGATTACAGGCCCATTTCTACTCCCTAGTTCAGATAATTCAGCAATGAAATCTTCTTTTCTCTCATCCTGGGTAGGGCCATAGACAGTTGTGATAGTAAAAGTATTGTCATCCATCATATTCTTAACTGTACAACTTACAAAAAAAAAGTTTTCACCTCCCAATTTAGAACTTCTAGGAGGTCAGCATTAACCCCCATCAAAATGCCACCAGAAGCCCCTATTGATGGTAGCCACTTCCAACAGAAGTTTCTACCACCAGCTAGGCTACTTAGATAATTCTCATGGAAACTCTCCTTTTTTGACTCTTGGATCCCAATGAAGTCCAAGTTGTTCTGCACACACAACTCAGCTACTCTCTGTTTTCTACCTTTCATCCCCAAGCCCCTAATGTTCCAAAAAATGCCTTTCATGGAGAAACTATCTTTTCAGGGTGCTTGCCCTGTGCATCATCATTATCTCTCCCCCTAACCCCCTCTCCAGGGTTAGACCTTTGAACTGCAGATTCACCCTTAACCCCTTTTAATTTGTTTCCATCTCCCTCCAAACTCTCCAAACCCTCAATGACTATAACCTGAAGGCTATTCCCACTCTCACAGGTGGAGCAAGTATTAGTTCCAACTACTATGTCAAGAGAGTTAGCTAAATCAGTAGAAATTGCAGGAATGATACCATTAGGATGGGTGTTCTTACCTTTCCTGTATATGTAGTTGTGCTCCAAGTTCTTTGCCTTCTTGGAAGCTTCAGCTTTTTTCTTTAGAGGTTCTTGGGTCTTGTTTCAGTCTTGTGCTCCTACGCTCCGCAACCACTGGACCCCATTTCTTATCCCTCCTGGTCTTGGGTACTTTCTGTCATGTTCCCTCTAGGGTAGTACCAGACCCTTCCAGGCCAGATCCTTCTTCTTTGTTACTTTTTGAGCATCCTCCCAAGGTTGGCAACTTGTCAATTTGAATCTTCTCAAAATTTGGCAGTATGTCATCGGGCAGGTTGTAAGATTCAGCCCCTACCCTACTTAGACTCTCTTCATCTTTTTCCTCTAGCAGTTCATACATGTTTCCCTCATTTAGTTCTGACATATCTGTATCAGCCACCAGATCTGCATCAGCAAGCTCTGGATCATCTGAACCATCATCCCATACAAACTCTCCTTCTTCATTAACCATTTCCATCTCCCTTAGGAGCTGGAAGATCTGCTGTTCATTCATCCCCTCCTTCCTGATTGCCTCCACAGCTTCCATGGGGATTTCTTTACACATCTCTGCCAGTTTTTTCCCAGATCCACCCCCCCAGTTTTGCTATTACCTCCAGTCCCAGAATTTGCCTTTTTAGAGGAATCAGGGGGTTGTTGTTCTGGGGTTGGTGCTCCACCATTATTGTCAGGTAGGACATGTTCATCTCCATCAAGCCCTCCATCTAGATCTACATCCAAGTCAGGGTCAACCAGATCCTCATCACCATTATCTCCATCCCCTCCATCTCCACCATTGGGAGCAAGCATGTCCACAGGATGCTCAGCAGTTAGAGCAATCATGTATAATTTGCCATCCAAGCCAAACAGTCTCTGCTTAGGGATTTTGGTAAAGTCTCTGCACTTAATTTTCAGCCTGACCACTTCATAGAAACTTTGGAAAAGGCCCTGCCAGTCCACATCAATCAGCAGGCCATAGCTAGATACAAGCTGGTCAAATACTTTCCAAGTGCACCATTTTGGGGGGATACCTCTCATCTGTATCCAAAGTTCTTGCAGATCAGCATAGGGTTCCAACTCACCATTCCAGACCACTACTTTTATGGACACACCTTCCTTGTGCAAATTTATGGAGTATAGGTCTGCTAGATCCTTCACTTTTTTATCAGGGGGGAATCTCACTAGGTAGCACCACTCATCAAGCTGTCTCACTTGCCATGGCCAAGAAGAGTTGAAGCTGGTTGCCAATTCCTTAACCAACTCCTCCTTGGTGATCTCCCCAGTATCCACATACACTTTACCACAGTTGCTCACATCAACCATTAGCTGTTCTTGGACATCAGACACCTCTACATGATAAAAGCCCAAACCACTAGCAGCACTTCCAACAAAGGTGGCACATAAGTGATTTTGTTTCCTCACCGGGCAGGCCTCCACTATATGGTCCATTCCCTTGCAGATGAAGCAGATTTTAGGTTTCACACAACTTGCTTTGTGGTGACCGGGGACCCCAAGTTGTAGCAGATAACATCAGCATAGAGCACCTCTTGATCTGATCCTCCAGCTTTCACACCACTAGCAGAAGCTCCTGTATTATCATCTTTCTTCTTACTTGCATCAGGTACCTTGCGATTTCCAGCTGAACCAGCAGAGGATTTTGGGTTGGTAGGAGGTACCTGGTTCTGCTGTTGTTGGCGATTCCTCAGGAAGTTGTTGTTGTTGTTGTTGCCGAACGATCCAGGGGGTCGGGGCCTGGGTCTGAAATTCTTGTTAAATGGCCCCTCCTGGTAGTAGTACTGCGGTGGCGGATAGTCGGAGAACGGAGTCCACTTCGGAGGCCCCCAGCCTCTCCCTCTCCCCCTCCCATGCCCCCAATCCGCCATATGCGCACGCACTCTAATCTGATGGAGTCTAGGTTTCCCTCGGCCCTTCCACGCACACTGATTCAGATTGACATGGATGGGTTGTTTCAGCTGATCCCCCGCCCCGACTGGGAAGCAATCCTCCTCTGTGAAGCACCTCCCCTCGACCAGGTCTCTCCGGATCCAAACTAATGTCGCGGGCGGCGGCTGGGTGGAAGTGGATGGGGAACCCCAAACCCTAGACCTCGGAGGTGGCTGAGTGGGAATTTCCCATAATTGGCCGAAAAATTCCTCAATCTCCCCTACCAACTCCACCGGGTCCTGGTTGTCAGCTTTTGACCGCTTCCATCTCCTTGTTTGAACAGGTCTCTGTTCTGCCAATGCCCGCTCATTCCCACTGTCTCCAGCAGCTCTCCTGATCAATGAACCCGCGGGCTCCTCATCACAGAGTAGTAGAGTAGAAGGTGGTGGATCAAGCTTCGCCTCACTCTCCCTCCTTCTCCTCTGTGGGGGAATGAAGGGTGGAAGTCTATGCCCTGGGCCGCGCACCACCCTCTTCCTGGGCTCCTTCCTTCTGCGTGAGGCCTCGATCAGTTCCTCCAGGTTGAAGACGGGCGGGCCCGATGGGGGGAGTACGATTCCTCGTCAGAATCCTCCCGCCGGAGCACGTTGAAGTATGGCAGATTGAAAACCAAAATCCATTTGCTGCATCAATCAGACCTTGTCAATCAATTGATTTCAGCACACCTTGACAAAATCTTTTAATCACAGTGCTAATAAGATGACACACTATTGTTACTAGAAGCTCTGACACGACGACCAGTCAATAAGGGTTGTGTTTAGATGAGGGGAAAAGGGGGAGAAAAAGTCGCATCAGTCACTGTAGCACACTGTAGCACTTTTCGTTTGTTTGTGGTAAATATTGTCCTACCATGACCTAACTAGACTCAAAAGATTCGTCTCGCAACGTACATCAAAACTATGCAATTAGTTTTTTTATTTAATTACATTTAGTACTCCATGCATGAGTTATTTGCTATATTTAATGTTTCGATGTGATAGGAGATGTGATGGATGTGATGGAAAATTTGGAAATTTTGTGGGAACTAAACACACCCAAGGTCATCAGTTTTCTTGCAATCCTGACTTCTGAATCTCAAAATTCGGTCAGATTTGAGGAAACCCATTAACCTGACGACGAAGTACTCCGTAGTCGCTAACACTATTTCAGGTTGAAGAACGATTGGCATAGTATATCTGTAGCGAACAGAAGAGAAAATAACTGTGGGAGACTGGGAGTAGCATATACTAGCATCATCTGCTGAATTGAATTGAAACCCCAAGAGGCCAAGACCCTAGACCAATTCCCATCGCCTCTGTCAGTCTGATGCCCTGTTTAGATCTTTACACGTAAACGCAAAAAAACCGTAAACGCATTAAAGTGAAACAGAATCTTGCTAATTTGAAGCACTAAATGAAGTCTATTTACAAAATTTTTTGCATGGATGGATTGTAAATCGCGAGACGAATCTAATGAGCCTACTTAATCCATGATTTGCAACAGTGATGCTACAGTACCATCCGCTAATTATTGATTAAATATGGATTAATTAGCATCATTAGATTCATCTCGCGATTTACAACCCATCTATGCAAAAAGTTTTGCAAATAGACTTCATTTAATACTTCAAATGCCATGTTTACATCTTTACAAGTTTTTGCAAAATAAACTAAACACACCCTGAGTGTCTGACAAAGAAAACTTGCCTGTTTTTCTCTCATTCTTTACACTGACTCTGTCAGTCTGAGTGTCAGCTGTAAAAACTTTACACTGACTGCAACAAATGAATATCAGCTGACCACTGTAATCTCTTGGTACATGTGAAACCATAGTAGCGCAGTCTCCTAGCTCACTACAACAAAAATGGCACCAACGCTTTGATCCTCGCCGGGAACTCCTCGAATTTGGACTCGTACCACCTCCTGGTGGCGCAGCTCCGGCCGGCGAGGTAGGCCGCCGTTCCGGTGGCCACGGCGAGCGCGTACACCGTCTGCCCGATCATGGCGAACCCGAAGAACCCCGTGATCTCGAAGAGGTAGTGCGGGCAGGTGACGAGCTCGAACAGGCCGCCCCTGGGTATCTTGTACCCCTTATCGCCGCCTCCGCCGTCGGCTCGCAGCCTGGAGAGGAGGTAGTGGTGGTAGAAGTTGCCGGCGATGCCGACGGCGAAGACGACCACGCCGGGGTAGAGCAGGTCGACGGGAGGGTCCGGGAGGCCGTGGCTGAGGTGCTGCGCGTAGATCATGGTGACCGTGCTGAGCAGGTAGCTGGTGCCGATGGTCACCGCCGTGTCGAGCGGCATGCTCCCGCTGTACCGGTGGACGAACAGCACCTGATGAGAGAACAAGAACAGACACAATGTTCAGTCATCTACCTACGGTTATACATTTTTTTGAAAACCAGGGTAGGCTCTGTTGATTGTTACCTCGAGAACGCGTTTGAGGAAGTGGACGGCGAGCGCGGCGCTGAGGATCTGCGCGCGCGCGCCTTCGACGGCGCCGGGCACGGCGAAGGACGCCGCGGCGGCGGCGAGCGCGGGGGCGTAGGCGACCAGCATCCCGTCTCGGCTCTTCAGGAGCGCACCGCCGCCACCGCCCCGCTGCCGCTGCTTGCCGCCCCCGGCGCCCGCGGCCACGACGTGCCAGAACTTGGAGTAGGCCATGTGGTTGCCGCGGAGCTCGGCGAGGCCCGCGTTGGCCATCGACAGGAGCGACACCGCCGACATCGCCGCCACGTACACCGACGCCGGCGGCGGGTACAGGAACGGGAGCCACGTCGACGGCCACATCTCTCCGGCCTGAACCTTGCGATCGGTGGCTCGACAGCGTGAGCGGCGTTGCTGCTCGCCACGGGGACGGCGCGAAGCGTGTGAGGACGGGCGCGTTTAGAGCCCTGCGTTTCGCATGCTGCATTGGAACGAGGTAACCTACTGTGCGGACGTGTCCGTGCAGCCGCCGCTCGTCGGAGAAGAGGAGAGCCACGGCCCACGGCCACACCACATCCGCAGGTAGCTGCGCGGGGCGAGACGTGGCGAAGTCGCAACCACCGGAGGGCGTTTCGCGTGCGGACCGCAGTCATGCAAATGCTGGGACAACGAAGGTATGCTCTTTAGTCTTTACGGAACAAAAGCTGTTTGGGTTCACGTTTCATGCTCAGTATAATAAGTAAGGTGTTCTTATTTTTATAATGATAAGTACGTCATCAATAACGAGATGTTATGTAGTGGTCTAGTGGACCCCAATGATGAAATTGCAGTCGCCCGTAACTTCTGGATCTCACAGTCGATTCACACGCTCGACCCCACCCCCCACTCCTTCCTCGTGCTCCACGGACCACCACGCCACGCCCGTAACTTCCTCTCCCAATCCCGTTCCCTTTTTCTTTTTCTTCCTCTCCCCCTCCCCATCCCCCCACCCTTCCTCTCGCTCCACGGCAGCCGAGCAGCGCAGCGCGCCGGCTACGAGGAGGAAAGGCGCGGTGCGCCGGCAGCTGGGGCGTGGCGCGGCGGCGGCGGAGGGGAGCGGAGGCGAGGCGGGGAGGGGCGGCTCGGCGGGCCGGAGGCGATGGGATCCGCAAGCTCCGGCTGGGGAGGCGGTGCGACGGGTCGGGGGCGGCGCCGCCGCCGGTGGGCAGTCGGTAAGTTTTTTTTTCACTTTTTCTCTTTTTCCTTCTTTTCATACAAAAAATTTTAGATAAAAAATGTACCCGAGTTTTTTTTATTTTTGGATGTACAATTTTTTTCTTCAATTTTTTAGTTTATTTTCATAAATTTCTCTCTGTTAAATTTTTTCTCGTAAAACTTTTTTATTTCACCAACATTTTTCTTGAAATTTTTTTCTACCTCACCAAATTTTCACTTGAAAAATTATCTATCTCTTCAAAAAAAAATTTCTCTCAAAAAATGATAAAAAATTACTAAAAATGGAAAAAAAATGAGATGTCGGAATATCGACCGTAGCGACCTCGCCCCTAGTAAATAGCCAGCCCCCTAGTGGACGAGCCTCCCGTGACTCGTGCTACTGATGTGTGAATCTTAGAGCAGTTGACCCACACGTCAATGAGAGCGAGTTTCTCCGCATTATCGTGTAAGTTAGATTCCTCATGCATGCGTTGTTGGAAATATGTGTTTAAAGGTACCAAATTTTAATTTGAGACAAAATAGACATAACAACGCTACTGCTATCTCAAACAAAACTGAAAATTGATAGAGTAAAATGAGCTGAAACATACTCATGTTAAATTCAATTATTCTTACCGATCAATGCTCCGTTCTCGTGAAGAGACGATGCAGTGCAGATCGTAACAGTGCAGAACGTAGTTGATCGGTCTCAAGTGGTCGAGCAATTGCGCTGTCCAGAAATCTTATTGCCGTCCCTCATACAGGCTTCACGACGGCAACTGTTCGGAGATACACCTTTCACCCTTCTCCTCAATGCACGCCAAGGAGAAGAGACGGCGAGAACTAGCAGCTCAGAACCACAGCACAGCTTACCAGCAGGAAAAAAAAAGAAGAGGATCTGAAGGTTGTTCTTGTGTTTGCTTTCTGGATGTCTCCAGATCTTCTTATAGGCGAGAGAGCAGCTTACAACTGACCGTTTCGCTATAAAAGCACCACTTGATGGCAGTAGTAATCACCCAATTAATTCGGTTAATACAGCTCATTTGACTTGAGATTATAGCACTGATTGCATACTAATCGCGTCTTATGATTGTTGTCAATAGATTAATACGCAAATGGCAAATGATTTACACCAACTTGGCTTGGCTGTGTCGCAAGTCATAAGTCACAAGTCACGTGGTTCCTCTCGCAAAAGCATACGCGAATACACCCGCGTGTGCGTTGTGTAAACCAGTCTCAGTCTTCCCCTTCAATTCGTTGTGTGTTCAAACACAAGGAAGAGCTCTTCTATTTGAATTGACTTGCAGCAACTTAAACTAGCAATGTGAGACAAAAGAATACCATACACTCTTGCTTTGGGATTTCTGAAATGAACCTCTTCATGGGCCTATTTTCCAGCATGCGCAAGTCAAATTCATCCAACGAATATCGTATAGTGTTAAGCAAACATTTGCAACAACACATAACGTGCAGAATGCATTCGTCAGGTAACTCTTGTATTTAGAAGAGCTGCGTACACTAATTGGTCTGCACATACACGTGCTGCTAGAAATTAAAGACATATATAATTCCGTATATACCATAAAAAATTATACTCATCTTCCTATATGTTACTGAAAATTTGAGCATCCCCTAGCTGCCACTGAATTCTAATTTTTGACCCCTTCTATGTATGATGGGCTCTAGACTACACACGTGGGAGGAGTAAATTTTTTCTTTTTAGCTTACCTCCCGAGTCCCGACCGATGGTGCCTCGGTACGGTTCTAAAAAATTACTCAAAATTTTAGTTTAAACTTTAAGTTGCAGCCCTAACAAACAGAAGTTTAAACTTACCACCAATGATTACAAGCTGCAGCCATCCTTGCAGTAAAATTTATTGCGATTAGTAAACAAAAGGAAGCGCTACTTCAATGTCTGCTCGTCTCTCACGAACGGCTGAGAGCAAAGGCAATGGAGGCGCAGGCACTCGGCGAAAATAAGCCACCCTGGCGTGCTTTTAATGCTGCTGCTGCAGCTGCCGCGAGCCAGCGGCGAATGGGCAGCGAGCGTCGCAGGACCGCAGCGAATAGGAGGCTTCCCCGCACGCATCCGTCTGCTTGTGCCGGCGTCTCGCGAAACATCTGCTATCTTCTCGCTCTTGCTTTCTCTCTTCCGCATTGGTTTTCACCGGCTCTCCGTGGCCCATAATACTTGCTCTGAAGCACGCCATTAGAGCGTCATCCCTAGCTGTTGGCCTCGTCGCGGAGTGTTGGGTCGACCATCCGGAGGCGCCCACATGGCCGTGCTCCTCGCGACGAGCCACACGTGCCACTAGCACACTAGCAAAGTTCTACCCTTCGAGTCGATCGGCAGATCGGGCACCCACCGATAGGCTGCTCGCAGGGCTGCTTGGCAGAGCACAGATCCGCTCTGGCTTCCATGATGAAGTGGTTTCTTTATAAAGCTGAAACTATTTAGTAAAATGTTTAGCAAAATAATTTCACGCTATTTTATAAATAAATTGAAGAGGTTAAAATGCCAATATACCTTTAGTAATTTTTTCCTCCCATTTTTTTATTTCTATTTACTTTCTTTCATTCACTCTCCTTATCCTCCTACCCACCATCCACGCCTCCTTCCACGAGCGCCTCCTCATCAAAGCGGAGGCGGCACGCGCCGCCTCCTCCCCCAGCGGCGATGCGCGCGTCCTCCTCCCTGCGGCTGTGGTGTGGTCTCCATCCGCGTCTTGCTGCCCCTCATGAGAACAAGATCAACGAACAGGAGTTGTGTGGAGCCACGTTTTGGGGCTCCTCTATCGCTGAACTTTAGAGAGCGGGTTTTTAGAGGCTCCTTCGGTGGAGCTGCCTCCCCGCATCGGCGCATCCTATTTGTCATAGTTCCACGTGAAGCTGGAGCTAGAGCCTATTTTGGAGCCGTCCTGCCAATGCAAAGGGGCTCGCAGAGTGCGTCAACTACTTGCTCGCGAACAGTCGTGCCTCCAGGCTCAGGTGCAGGGTGCTGTGTGCCGGGCCCCACCCGCCACTGTTGCACGTAATATGATGATATCACCACCCCCAGTCGTCCAGCTTGCCACCCTCGCCGCTGACTACGTGTGCCTCATGTAGGGATGGCAATGGGTAAAAACCCGTCGGGTAGTTCTATTCCATACCCGTACCCGCGAAAATTATTTGTACCCACGAAAATACCCATACCCGCTCACGGGTATGAAATTCTACCCATACCCGTACCCGCGCGGGTAAAAAAAACTCATCGGGTAACCCGCACCCGATATAACACTCTCTTTAAAGCACTAATTATTGAGTATATGACATAATAAAATCACAAATTACCTCAAATATAATTAAGTAAAAGAAAGACAATAAAAATAATATACTAACAACAAATCTTAGTATTATTTCGTGTAAATATATATTTATGTAGGTTTAATTGAATATGACCTAGTATGGATAATGCGGGTGCGATGCGGGTAAAAATTACCCACGGGTCTATGGGTATACCCGTACTCGTACCCGTCTACCCGTCGGGTATAAAATTTTACCCATTAACGTACCCACGGGTAGAGAAATCATCCCATATCCGCGATTGTATCGGGTAAAACCCGTCGGGTACTCGGGTATCGGGTACCCATTGCCATCTCTAGCCTCATGCGATTAGGGGTGGATATCGAGCCGGCTCGGATCGGCTCAGGCTCGCTCTGGCTTGTTAAGTTAACGAGCCCAGCTCGGCTTGTTAACAAAACGAGCTGAAAATGTAGCTCGGCTCGGCTCGTTCAAAAGCTCGAGCGGCTCGTGAGTTGCGTATTGCAGCGAAGATTGGGGAGGAATAGACGCAGGACAATGGGCAGCGGCTAGCCGTCGAGTGTCGTCGTCGCGCTCCTCACCAGGGTTAACCATTTCGTTTTCCGGTCAAATCCCGGTGTTTAGCGGAAACGGAATTCTGTTCCGAAATTTCGGTAAATTTCGGCGAATTTTGTTGAATTTCGGTCGAAATTTGTTGAATTTTGAATTTGAAAACGAAATATACCGAAAAATACCGAAATTTCGAATCCCGGTAACTAGCGGAAACGAAAAAATTTCCGAAATTTCGGCGAAATTTCGCAGAAATTGTTAACCCTGCTCTCACTCCTCCTCAGTACCTCACGCCGACGTCGACAAGCACCGGCTCGCCTGCCTTGTCAGATCTTTATGATTTCTCCGTAGAGGACGCCACCACCGCCGCATCACAAGATCCAGCTGAGACGTCGCTGGACGACATCCTCCGCTAGGATCTGCTTGTCCGCTGGCCTGCTTCGTCAGATTCTGGAGCTAATCCTCGCTGGATTCAAGAGTAATCATCCTGAGCCTGGATTTGCTTGCATTTGGTGGTAGTGGGGATGGCAATGGCATGCGTGAGCACGGAGCAGGTCCAGGGGAGTCTCGTGGCGGCGGTTAGGTTCCAGGGGTTAAAGGGTTGCTGCCTAGGGTAGGCCTATTGGGCCATCTGGATTGCTGGGCTGTCTAACGGTGGCCTACAGTTGTGCTGGCTCGTTGAGCTTGCGAGCTGGCTCACGAGCAGCTCGAGCTGCTTGCTATAACAAACGAGCTAAACCTTCGGCTCACCTTGTTAGAAAATTGTAACGAGCCGAGCCAAGCGAACTACGAGCCACGAGTTTTTCGTCCAGTCTTATTCACGTCACGTGCCCCCCCGGTTGCACCTTGTCCCCCACAGGCTGCCCGCCGTCCCGCTCGCCTCCGCTGAGTAGATTGTGGTGGGTGCGGCGCGCCGGCGCACTCTGGGGAGGCGACGGCATGGATAGTAAGGGATTAAGGGGAGGGGAAACAGAAGTTTTTATTCATTCCTTTCACTTACGCACGGGTCCACAACGCTATTCATCAAGATAACGGCACAATTTAACGGAATGGCATATAAGATATCAAATCCAATAACGATGAAAGAATGACTCAATTATTAATGGCATACAAGGGACGGCTATATATTTGGATGGCATTCATTGAATTTCCTTGAAATTAAAAGCCTTGTTTGGAACACTGGGATTCCTATAAGAACTGAACACTTGCTTTTGTATGAAACTTCTGACCGGATACTTTAGCCAAAACTTGCAAGCGCCATCAGTTCATCACAACGGGGAACTCCACGGCTTCTCGCCCAGTCTGTTCTCTCCGTTCACACTTCACAGGCATTTGGTTGCGCGGTGGAGACCGGCTGATTTGGATCGGACGATCGCCTTTGGATCTCTGCAGGAGTAGAATCTGGCGGACGAGCTACGACGCCGACGAGCCGGACGAGGAGCTGGAAAAGTGAGAAGCGCCGGTTCAGTATTGTCGGTTCCTGATCAGGGGCATTCAGGCAGCAACCCCAAGCTAGACACCAGCGTATGGAGGAGCATTACCTGGCTGCAGATGCAGAATGTGTTTTTTCCCCAAATGATTGCAGAGAAAAGCCACTGCAGAAATTAGATGAGTTCATCATCAGTATCAAGTTATTACCCAATGGTGTGATCAACTGAGATCATCAGAGTCATTAGAGAGATGAAATCACTAAACAAACTAGTGGTGGTCCGGATTGATGCTATGCTAAATTCTGCAGAAGAATAGCTCACAGCCCAAACACTTTACACTTCACTGCTGGAGAGGGCTGCAGGATTGATCAGAATTACTTTACCTTTCTTGCACTCCAGATTTCAACTTCTTTCAGATTCAAGGCTCTAAATTCTCTCATGCAAACTAATAATCTGCATCATTAGCATTTTCTCTTTTTTTTTTGGCAAATTTAGCATATTTTTACATGCTTACTACTGTAGTAACCATGACAGTATCCCGCATGGCAAACACCAACTTATCTCAGAACAGTAGGAGATCGTACTCTGCAAATGGCGAGCGCCGAGAAGTGCGGCCTCTCCGGCGCCACGACGGCGGCCCTCTCGTCGGCCGCCGCCTGCCGGCACAGCCGCCGCGCCAACTCCCGCGCCAGCACCACCTGTGCGCGCTCCGCCCGCAGCGCCGCCACCTCCCTCCGCATCGCCGCGCTCTCCGCCTCCAGCACCGCTACCCTCCCGCAGAGACTGGGGTCCTCGGCGACACGGACAACGCTCGCCTCCCGCGGCGCCGGCGGGGCCACGGCTTGCGTCGTGGCCGCGCACGGCACGCACTGCACGTCCGCGGTGTACTCGGACTCCTCCTAGGCCGTCGGCGGCGTCGGCGGCTGCGGCTCCTCGGCGGCCAGTCCCGTCGCCTCCGCCTCTCCACCGTGTCTCTCCCCGTCGCCGTCGCCGTCCGCGTCCGCATCCGCCTCGAGGTATTCGACGGAATGATCGTCGTCCTCATCCTCGTAGCTCCCGCCGTCCTCCGCGTCCTCGGGGTCGACGCCGTGGGCGCGGAGCAGGGCGGCGTAGGACGCGGCGAGCGCGGAGACCGCGGCGAGGCGGTCCTGCAGCTCGCTGGCGCGCCCGGCCGCATAGCCGGAGTCCAGTTGGATAGTTCAGGCTACGGAGTTTCCGCTCTTCTTTCTTTCCCTCTTTTTTGAAGGTTCTCTCAATCAAGCAAGTAATGAAAGCTATATACATTGGTTTCGGCCCTCGGCGAGGTCCCGGAACTCGCGCGCCTCCATCATGGCCGCGGCCTTCTCCAGCTGCAGCCGCGTGATCATCAGCATCGTCTCGCTCGCCGCGGTCCCCGCGGCCCCGCGCTCCGCGTCCAGCTCCGCCCGCAGCGCCGCCGCCGCGCGCTCCGCGGCGTCCTTCTCCGCCCGCAGCCGCCACACCGCCTCCTCGAGCTCCTCGGCCCTCCGGCACCCCGGCCCCGTCCAGCGAGCGGCGCCACGTGGTGGAGGACGCCGCCGGGGCGGTGCAGGGGTCCATTGGAGAGCACGGTGCCCTGGGGTTTGCCTGGGGAATGGCGCCCGACCGTTAGAGCGGTTGCGACGGTGAACGGGAGGAGCGGCAGGGTGGCCTGCCTGCGCGTGCGCGGCTGCGCCGTGGATAGCAAGATATCCGTGCCGGCAACGATGGGCAACAAGTGGATTTGCTGGCGTGTGGTGTAGCATAGAGACTGCCACGTCGGCTCAAAAAGGATACCGCGATGGTCTGATGGATACTCGTAGTGGTATCACAAAAAGTAGCAAGGAAACAAACATAAGTAGAGATGAAATCAAATTCAGTAGAAACAGAAAATATTGCCACGATCTATTTCCTTGCTAATCCATACTCGTACACGGATCTCAAAAAGTAGATTGAAAACAAACACAAGGAAATTAAATTAAATTCAGCGTAGCAACTGTGACTAGCATCCGGATTTAGGCCGGTCTCTCTCTCTCACCCAAACCTGAAATTGGTTAAGGAAATGCCGATGCACCTCCCGCATCGAGGTTGTCCCCATCCCAGCAGGGGACGGTCATTCTGCGGTGGTGAGAGGGGATGGATCCGTGTGCCGTAGGAGATGAGGAGGGAGAGCACAGCAGGGTAGGGGTGAGGAGATGGTCATTGAAGTAAAAAAAGGAAATTCCCTCTATAGCCCTAGAAATAATAGCACTCCCTTCCATGGCCCTCAAAAGTTGAATCTCCCTTATTTAGCCCTACTCTTAACTTATATCTCTTCTATGATCCTACCGTCAAAGTTTGTCAGTTAACTCACATGAACAGTAACATGTGGTTTTCACCCCTCCATTCTTGACTAAAACGACCTTCAAATCAACTCCAAAATTTATAAAACTTTTTACGGTTATACCAATGATGGAGGTGTTGCAAAAAAATAATATGTAGCATTTATGATCGTAAAACTAAATTTCACCAAATTAGGCTACTTTTTATGATTGTCTGGATTTTTATGGCATAAAACTATTATCTAAAAATTGATTAAAATTAACTAATATCTATAATATGAGATTTATTAATTTATAAAAATATTTTGTGTCATATGTTACTTGCAGAATTTGGACTGATAAATTTATTTTTTGAAAGAAAGTTTAAATTTGTTGTTGTTAACGAACTTCCACATTCTGTAAGTAACATATAGGACAAAATAATTTTCGTTAGAAATCTCATCTTAGAAATATTATGTATTTTTTACTGCTCCTAAAAATACTCGTGCTCAAAATGTTGCACCGCACAAAATGTCAATCTAGTTTTACTGCTTCTAAAAATCTTCGTTAGTCCACCAGCCATAGGCCCATGTGCGTTGACTGGCCCAAATAACTCGTGCTCGGTCTGCTCAACAGCTGCTGGCGGACGCTCCTGCAGTGCTGCACCAAGGGCCGTGCAATATAAAATCGACCGATGATGATGGGTCGTATCGCCTCATGGGCCGGCCTTCAACAGAAAAAATCGACTGATAGGGGGGAAAAAAAACAGATTTCACTCGAGTGATGATTACGAATTCCGGTAAAAGAAAGAGATGTGGAGGACGGAGGAAGGTGTTTGCCTGTTTGGGGGCGTGATTGAGTAGCTGTTTTGGGGGCGTGATTGAGTAGCTGTTTTTGCCATGTTCCGGCTCACCCGATGCAAAATCCACTTGGTCTGTTTACTTCCGGCGCAAAATTTTTTTTTAGAATTTTACTAATTTGAAGTATTAAATGAAGTCTATTTATAAAAGTTTTTGCATAGATGGGTTGTAAATCGCGAGACGAATCTAATGATGCTAATTAATTCATGATTAATCAATAATTAGCGGATGGTTACTGTAGCATCACTATTGTAAATCATGAATTAAGTAGGCTCATTAAATTCGTCTCGCGATTTACAACTCATCTATGCAAAAAGTTTTGTAAATAGACTTCATTTAGTACTCCATGTATGTGTCAAAATATTCGATGTGATGGTTTTTTTTGTATTTACGGGGTTTATGGGGTGGGAACAGCGCCTTAGAGCAAATTTTATAACCCAGCCGGTCGGTCGGCTGCATGGCGTAGCTCTGCGCTCGCGGCAAGCTGGGAGCCAGCTTTTCCCTCCATCTGGACCCACGAACAGAGAGCAATTCGCCCGTTTCAGCCGGCAGTGTGTGAAGCACTCGTTTTCTTCTCTCTTTTCTACTCTCTCTCATCCACGTAAGATTTAGCCTCCTTCTAGCCTTTTATAATACTTGCTCTTATTGGTTGCCTGCGCCGATAGCTGGGTCTGGCTCGGTAGATGCAAAACGCGCCTGTCAGCCTGGCTCATGGGATCGGCGTTTCTCGATCATTGTTGCAGGCGCGTTCTGCATGGTGCGAGGTGAAAAAGCTTGTGCGCGTGCAAAGATAGGTAGCCAATCAGCATCCGCCAGCAGCTAGACTAGTTAAATGAGTGATCCAATCAGCGTGGTGTTACATGCTTCGAGCCTGGGCAGCGGGAGCCTGGGTCGCAGGTACCGGCCAGGCTCTCCCCCAACGAGAAGCAATCGCGCCCCTGGGGCTCGCCGATGTGGTGTGATCAGGGTTTTTTTATCCGACCGACCGGACCGAACCGCCGGCGCCCGGTTCCGGCTAACCGGTCCGGTTTGACCGGTTACCGGTAAAAACCGGTCAAACTCAAATTTGAATTCAAAACCCGCAGTTATACCGGTTTCGAACGGCTAACCGGCCGGTTAGACCGGTTTACCGGTCCGGTTTGACCGGTTACCGGTCGGTTTGACCGGTTACCGGTCGGTTTGACTGGTAACCCGTTAAATTCAATTTTTTTTCTTTTTTTGTTTAAATTCAAATATCCGCAAAGTATACTAAATGAATGTTTGTATAACATGTTTTATTCTAAATGAACCCTCCAACTCTTTTTTGTACTACTTTTACATTGTATTTGTATACTTTTGTATGCACGTTTTTTTTGTTTAATTTCAAATGCTCGCAGAGTATACTAAATGAATGAATATTTGAAAAAATTTGACATCATTAAATTCGTCACAACTTGAAGTATTTTTAAGATTTTTTGGGGATTTTTCCATTTTTTAGAATTCAAATTTAAAATTTGAATTTGGGCTCGGTTTGAACCGGCCGGAACCGGAACCGGAACCGGTCCGGGCCGGTTAGACCGGTAACCGCGGTAACCGGTCCGGTTCCCAGCGGTTTTTTTAACCCTGGGTGTGATACGTGCGGAGTTTATTTATTATTATTATTATTTATTTTTCGATTTTTCAAAAATATATACCGCAAATTTTTTTTACAGATCTGACCTCCTGTCGCCAGTTCAACTGGCGGTAAGGGCATACTGCCGGGGTGAACCGACGATAGGGCTACTGTAGCGATGTTATCGCCGGTTCATCCGGCGAAATGTTTTTTTGACTTGAACAGTTTACTTTCAAAAAATCATAACTAATTTATATGAACTCATATGGAGCTAAACTTTATATGAAAATTGTAGATCTCAACAAGATTTACAACTTTGTAATTCAATTTTTTTCATTTGGTGTCATCTTTGTGCTCAAATAATCGACACAAATTTCAGATTTAAAATTTAAATTTTGGTCTGAATACTAGACAACACACCTTCAAAAAATCATAATTAATTTATATGAACTCGTATGGAGATAAATTTTATATAGAAATTATAGAACTCAACAAGATCTAAAACTTTGTAGTTCAAAATTATTTCATTCGAAGCCATCTTGGTGCTCAAATAATTGTCACAAGCTTCAGATCCAAAAATAAATTTTAGATCTGGAGCATTTATCGATTATTTGAGCATCAAGATGGCTCCAAATGAAAAAAATTTGAACTACAAGACGAGATCTACAATTTTTATATAAAATTTATCTCCATCTAAGTTCATATAACTTAGTTATGATTTTTTAAAAATGAGCTGGCCAGGTCAAAACAAATTCCGCCGGATGAACCGGCGCGGTATGCCCTTACCGCCAGTTGAACTAGCGACAGGAGGCCAGATCTGCAAAAAAGTTTTTGCGGTATATATTTTTAAAAAATCAAAAAATAAATAATAAAAAAATAAAAAAACTCGATGCGTGCGTGCCGTTTGGATCAGGCCATCGGAAGGGATGGTCTGAAAATCTGAGTGCTACCTGGGCTTATATTTCCCAGTTGGCCCATAGACAGGCAGATGTGAGTGGATTAAAATAAATTATTTTGGATGAAGAGATTGTTTTTACTCCAATACTTTTTGCCCTAAACCCTTTTCGATTTATCCGTCGGTAGGGCCGGTTTTCCAACTAGCACAGATGTATTTTTTAATCAAACTATTGCAAATTGTAAGGTGTTTTTTAATCATAAATCAAACTGCTGTAATTAACTGTATTAACACCTAGAATGGTAGTCGCAAAAAAAAACACCTAGAATGGTGGGAGTAGCAGCGGCATGTGCCTATACTAGATCAATTATCATCATTCAGATCTCCAAGCGAGCTAGATTAGTACTCCCTCCATTCCAAATTATAAATCATTCCAAGAATCTTGGAGAGTCAAAGTTTTTCAAATTTGACTAAATATATATAACAAGATAATAACATTTATGATATCAATTAAGTATCATTACACTCTTTGTTAGCTATATTTTCATAGTATATTTATTTGATTTCATAAATCTTTGTATTTCTCTCAATAATTTTAGTCAAACTTTGAGATAGGTTGATTCTCCAAAATTCTTGGAATGACTTATAATTTGGAACGGATGGAGTATCTGTCAGGCATGTTTGGTGCCATGGACTTTAACTTTATGGTTTGACAGCGCCTCTCGCTGATTAAACTTTCACTGTGTTCAGATAAAATTTTACACAAAAAGACGAATGCATGTATGGAGTACTAAACGAAGTTTATTTGCGAAATTTTTTCATGGATAGGTGTAACTTTTCGAAATGAATCTAATGAGACAAGTTCCACCATAATTGGCTACAGTGATGCTATAGTAACCACGTCTAATCATTACCTAATCATACGGTCAAAGGTCTCATTAGCTACAGTATCATAGTTGTGGAGTTGATTTTATAATTTGACTTCATTTAATATCCCTAATTACTGGTCAAATGACCTAAAAATTTTCATGCAAAATTTTACCACCCCCAACTGAACACGCCCTTTTGTTTCTGCGCTGCCAGGCTCGTGGCCTTGTGGGAATGTTGAAGCGATGATAACGATGCCCCAACAACACTGTAGTCGGTCCTGCAGGTCCACTAAGCACGATCAGGTGAGTGCCTTGGATCGGATCTCACCACTCTATCGACACAATGATTCTTACTCGGAAAAACGTGGAGAAAGAAGGGGAAAAAAGTTAAACGATAAGAAGGAACCGAGCCTTGAGAACAGTTCGACCAGTTCGATCGCTTTCATCGATAATGGGCATCAGGAGGAAAAAACGAAGCTCAAATCTCTGGGAGAACTTGGAACAAAGCAAAGATGAAGAAGAAACCAAACAAAGCAATCTACAATCCACCGGTCCTAATCAAGAACTTGATGACCCACCAGAATTCTTTCACCAAGAAGCAGCAGATCCATCCATCCATGCCGTGCCACGTACGCTCGCCATTACTGATCCAGCTAGCAACAACTAAAGCTAGCTAGCACCATCCGTGGCACGGACCTACTCCGCGTCCATGTGCGCGACGACGAACCGCCGGACGAGGCGGACGAGCTCGTCGGCGCGCGGCGTCCACGGGTCGTCGGCTTCCGAGAACCCGTGCCCGACCCCGGCGAGCTCCGCGTACTCCACCTCCTTGCCCCACTCCCCCTTGATCCGCTGCGCGTACTGCGCGTGCCGGTCCCGGAGCACGTCGCGCCCCGCCGCGACCACGAGCAGGGGAGGCGTCGCCACGGCCCCCAGCGTCGGCGCCTCCGGCCCGGACAGGTTGATCGCCGGGTGGTCCCTCGTCGCGCCGGGCGGCAGGAAGAGGCGCGCGTACCGGTCGATCATGTCGGTGGTGAGGGCCGCGTTCGGGTCGGGCGCCGCCGCCTCGGCGCGCGTCCGGGCCGCGCCGGCCATGGCCGGCGTCAGGAGGACGGACCCGCGGATCCGGACCGGCGGGCCGAGGCCGGTCTTGCCGAACCTGGCCACGACATGGTGCGCGATGTTGGAGCCGGCCGAGGCGCCGGCGACGAAGACGCGCGCGAAGTCCGCGGCGTCGGCGAGCCAGGGGTCGTGGGCGGCGTGCGCGCCGAGCCAGGCCATGGCCTCGGCGCCGTCCTCCTGCGCGGCGGGGAGGCGGTGCTCGGGAGCGAGGCGGTAGTCGAAGGAGAGCACGACGGCGGGGAGCTCCGCGGCGAGGCGGAGGCACCACCCGTGGGGCCCCGGGCAGCGCCCCGAGCCCAGGCAGAAGAACCCGCCGCCCGCGCCGCCGCCGTGTAAGTAGGCGACGACGGGGATCCGCGCGTCGTTCGCCGCGCCGAGGTGTCGCGGTCGGTAGAGGCGCGCGTTGAGGTCGTGCTCGCGTGACCACGTCACGTCCTTCCACTCCACGCCGCTGCCGTCGTCGCCGTCGCCGTCCGCGTCGTCGGCGTCCACCAGGGGGAACGACGCCGGGTCGGCGCTGCGGCGCACCGTGCCGTCGCTCATCAGCTGCACCAGGCCGCGGATGTCTTCCACCACGTGCGGCTCTGACGACGGCGGCGACATGGTCGGCTAACACGGTTGACGGAGCTACGGTGAGGTCGAGAACCGAGGGCGAGAGCAACCTCGAGAGCTTATATAGGATGGGAGAGCTGTGGATTTTCACCCCCTTTTTTTTTGAAACAACTGTGGATTTTCGCTTGAAGTCGAGTGAAGCCGTCAAGCTGATCTTTTCTCTCTTTGTGTGCTATAAATAAAATTGTCCATTCTTAATCTAAAAATAAAATAAAATTGTCCATGAAAATGATAGGTGGTGCACTGGTGCAGCTGCGTCCACAAGACCACAATCTTGCGTGAGTGATTTATTTGTTGTGCTAAAATTGCATTTGGGAACTTTAGTCAAAGTGAACTTGACAGACGTGCTTGGGCCTTTGGTATTGGTAATGCTTTTTTGTTCTTGAAAATAAAAAACATTTTTTTATTTCCATCGTCTATTGGAGCCACGGCCCGTGTAGCACAGGCCCAGCCCATGTTATCTCAAGTGAGACGTATATCTGTATATAGATTTATCCAGCACGTGTATATAGATTCTGTATACCCAAGTTTTTTTTTTCAAGAAAAAAGAACTATGCATCGGATCTTCTCCCATCCCAAGTGAAACGTATGTCTAGTGAAAGATCGGAAATGGAACGGATGATTCGTCTCGAAACGCAACGAAGCTCCACCAAACGGGGAAGCTCTTGCAAAGTTGGAGAGGAAGCTCTTGCGAGTGGGCCTGTTTTAAACCCCGTGGGAAAAAAGGTCACACTCAGATTTTTTTTTAACAGAAGAGTTTTCCCATCTTTATTGCAATAATAAAGTGTACACAGTAGTTTTAAAGCGTGACAGTGCAGCATTTTAACCGTGCCCGCTCAAGCAGGTTCAGCAGGAGCACTACTAATGCTAACAGAGGGTTAAAACAGAGATGAGCCCCAACTCGCGGCAGACGAAGCTCATGCTCCCCCTGAGCTACAGCGCTAGTCGCCGCTAGAGCCCTGATGGATCATGGAACTGAGCAGGTAAGATGCTAGCCACTCTGATCTGTCCGTCCAAGCAATCCTCGGCGTCCTGGGCCCAAGCTGCTCCAGTCCCGCGATCAAGATGTCCATCTCTGAACTATTGTTCTCCTTATTCAAAATTTTCCATCTCTGAACGAACGTTCAGTTCAGAGTTCACACACCAGCTTATGCTCCATTTTTCATTTGGGACACTCGAATTTTTTATATAAAAAAGACACGCTAAGCAATTCCCCTGTTCTTCCTCAGGTGCTTTTCGTCCACTGTTACAGTAGCTGGGCACGGTTCTGCAAACCGCCTCCAGTTACCTGTTCTACATCGTCAATGCTAATCTACGCGCAGCGCCTCAGCCGTGGTCTCCCGGTCTCCCGGAGATCCCGGTCGACACGCTTACGCTCTGCCCCGGCGTGCTCGTCTTCGCCGCCGGTTACTTGTACTACCACCACCTCCTCTCGAGGCTGCGAACCGGTGGCGGAGGCGGCTGTTGGGTGGATTTTTTCAAGCTGCATTTATTTAGAATTCAATACATCTCGAATCCAATGATAACGCACATTGATATGTTGGCTAAAGTGGTAACTAAGGAGAGACTCAATATTTGTTGCCAGCTTGTTGGCATGGCTGAGATCCTCCATGATATCGAGAGGGTGAGTTTTGTTGGGCTATCCCTCCACATGAAAGATGATTTGGAACCCAGCAAACTCATGAAGACAGCCCACAAACCCAAGTGTTTGTGCACCATTGATCTAGTGCTTGAATCAATGGTTGAGATTGCTCTTTTAGAGGAAGTGGCAAGTAAGAAAACCCTACCCTCATCTTTACTAGGTGCTGGCCGTCACTTTGAGTGGGTAGAGGAGCAGAACACACAAAACACAACTAGAGAGAAAAGAGGAAGAAGGAAAAGGAGGTCTGTCTAGATTTGGTGGCTGTGAACCGATCTGTTTCAAGCCAGTGATTGGAGACTCAAACGTGATTGGATTTGCGCCAAACTTGGTGAGCTCGTTCTGCACTTAGAGTACTTCGATCTGGTTAGTTGATTTGAGCATTCGATGAGCAAAGCATCAGATTTGATAGGAGTTTTGTCAGTTCGGGTGACTGCAGTTTCAGCACAAAGCAGTTTCGGTAGAAGATTTGTTTGGGTGGTCAAACAATGTCCGATTGAGTTTAAATTTTGTCAGTAGTCAGAGGACTCGTAGATCTACTTGCTTACCAAAATTTGTGCACAGGGGAACTGTGGTTTGTGAGATATGAACTGATTACCGAAGGGGACAGAACCTGTGACTTCTCTGTTGACAGTTGTCATACCTCTTGATATATAGTTGTGGTTGTTGTTATTGTTGATGCCAAGTGTATCATGGTGAATGTGTTGTTGCTGGTGTAATCCATTAGAGGTCCTAAAGAAGACTCATTGTAACTATTTGTTGATTATAGTGGAAGCTTAGAGTGGACCGATTGGTCCCGTGGGTTTTTGCTCCTGAGGATGTTTTCCCACGTAAATCGTTGTGTCTCTTGTGCATGTGATTCTTATTCTTCCGCTGTATATCTATTGGTAGGTGTTTTCCTTAATGGTCATCACAATATGAGGGATTAAATTGTGCATTTTTAGTGCCTTTATCCCAACAGCGGCGACCCGGGGTACAAGATCCTCCGGGGCGGCCTCTTCGAGCTCGTTGCCTGTGCCCGCACTACTACATACCTCTACGAGATCATCGTGTTCTTCGAGCTCTCCATGATCCCGCACATAGTGGTCTCCTTCGCTCTGGCAGCCGGCATGGCGGCCTGCCTCACCGACCAGAGCTGACCACCACCCACCAAGGAGTGTACGTGTCGAGGTTCGAGGCGAGGAGTTCTCGGCCAGAATCAGAGCTCTTGTGCCCTATGTGGAGTGACCTAGGAGGTTTGTGCTCATCTCTTATGCTTATTAATGCAGAAGCACAAGATACTGTTGTGGACTGATGTTTGTTTGCTTTCGTTGTAGATGGCCAAATGGATTGGGTCAAATAGACTGCACTACGCACAACATGAAAAAACTCTATCCTAACTCAGCTCAACTCATAACCAATAGGGTCAGTGCCAACCTGATTCAATGCATAGGGTCGTGCCTGGGCTTGGACTCCGACCCATAGTGCCGATCCTGACCTGACACGACTAATAGATCTGACCCGATCAGGCACAACTAATTTTGTTCCTAGCACAATTTGACCCATTAATGGTCCATACTTCCCTACCCAACCCTAAAATTCCTATCCCATCTGATCATCTCTCTCTCTCACTGAGTTCTCTCCCTTCCACCGTTCTACTCCCACGCTCCTCCTCTCCCAGTCTTATCTGCTCCCTTCCTTCCATGCTTCCTCTCTCTCTCTCTCTCTCTCTCTCTCTCTCTCTCTCTCTCTCTCTCCACGCCGCCCCTTCCGGCCAAGCGAGCGGCGCGCGTGAGTGGCGGCGGCACGCGCATGGGGCTGCTGGCGAGTGGTGGCAGCGCACGTGTGCAGGCGGGGATGGTCGGCGAGCGGCGGCAGAACGCGCGTGTGGCGAGCCGTGGCGGCGCCAATAGGGTCGGCCAGCGAGACGCAGCGACGCCGCAACACTCTGACGTGCTCGATGGGCTCGCTGGGCTGGCGTGCTCGTGGGCTAGTCGGGTTGGCACAACACGAATAATCCTTAGTCGTGCCGTCTTTGGGTCCGCGGCCAAGCACGCAGTGCCGGCATGGCACGATAACCAATCATGCCTGATAGGGTTAGGTTCGGATCGTGCTGTGACAAATAGGGTTGGGGTCGGGTCTTGCCGTGATGTCCCCAAGGTTTTTTTTCCCGACCGGTCCGGTCAAACCGCCGCCCTCCGGTAGCGGTTTACCTGACCAGTTTGACCAGAAACCGGTTGAAACCGGTGGAATTCAAAACCAAATTCAAAAGCCCCCGTTCAACCGGTTCCGACCGGTTTACCGGCTGGTTTGACCAGTTTGCCGGTCCGGTCTAACCGATAACCGGTGTTTTAACCAAAAATTTCGATGGTTTAAAAGTGGTTCCCCGGTGCGAAATAAAAAGAAATTTTGGCAAGAGCTATGCACATATTAATGTAAAAGACAACACCAAAGCAACAATTTATAATCATGCATACAAATACAATAGTAATAAGCGTGCATACAAATACCGAGTCATAAGCGTGCATACACTTATACACATCAACAAAAGTTCAACGTAGGAATGAGAAGACCCCCATTTGGGATGCGGTTTGGTAGTCGGCGGTGGACATCGCAGCGATACCTCACACTCTAAGCAGTTCAACCTTGTAGTGTTGCCAAGTTTGGCCCGTCCACGCCAATGTTGTCTCCCATTCCTGAACTAACATAGTATAAAAATGGGGGTCTTCCCATTCGTACACCCATCTCGTCGGTGGCTGCATGCTGATGTCAGATATGGGGTAGTGAAAAGACTGAGAGGAATCGCTGTAGGAGGAAGAAGAGTACTGTGGAGTATCATAGTCCGTCGGTCCAACCGTTCTCCTCTGCGATTGCGGTGCTCCATGGTCGGTGTCCTGAGTTGCATGTGTGAACTGAGTCTCCCCTGCAATCAACCATATAGCATAATTAGTAGTCATAGTCAGAAACATATGTGCATATGTAGGTGCAATGTATACCTGTGAAACTAACACCACAAGCACCACCACTACCACAACCACCACCACCACCACAACTACTACTACTACTACTGTGGCAGCCCCGCCTAAATTAATCCGGCTTAAGTGCGCTAACCATCATCAAAACGACAATCACGATTAACACGCACTTAAAACAGAGTAATCCGGCAGTGCTGTCGGGTAAAATCCCGATTAAACCACTTGAAACAGGATCGACAAAGCAGTTCAGAGCGTGCAACATTCCACAAATTTTACAGCACAGAGTATGAAATTGATTTATTATTACAAACCAAGTTTTGAATTCATAAAAGACAACAGATTTCAAGTGCAGCAGAAAAATACACGATAGTCTAGCGACGAAACAAGACGTCATGATGAAGCCCGTACATGACGTCATCCATCCTCAAATGTACCACCTGAAAAACAAAGCCACAAGGAAGGCTGAGTATACTAATACTCAGCAAGGCTTACCCGACTAAGGGTATACTTAACCCTTTATCTAGACATGCAAGGCTTTTGGCTTGAGGGGTTTGTTTTGCCGAAAATCAGTAAAGAGTAGATCCTTAATTTCAGGTTTTAGCTTCCAAATTCTAGTTCAATTAATCATTCTAGGTGAGCATCTATCCAATAGCATACATGGTGAAAACAATTATCTTTCATCATCCAACCAGCCAAATTCATCATCATCATCATCATCTTCCACTTCTTACTCTATGTGGTAGAAGGGTTAAGCAGTCCCAAACCGTGAGAAGCGGATGATTCGAATCGAATTTGTTAACCTGGCCAGGCAGACCTAACACACACGTATGGGAACCAAGTCACCCACACGACTTTTCTCCTTTCTTTCCGGGTTGTGGATCAGGGTCACCCACTTCGAGTACAAGGATCCACGCCACGGTACGGCGCCGGGTCATGAGCCTCCTTGCACCCGCATGTGGCCGCATGAGAACAACGTTCAAAGAGGGTGAGTGAGAAGTCCACTCGCCGGGCCGATCAGGTACTTAAGCTTACCGATTACCATATTTCTCGGCATGTGGTTAGTACGTTCAAACGCTTAACCACCACTACCACACACTGCGGCCTTATCCATTTTTACTAAACAGACGGGGCATCACAAGTCCCACAGCCCCGCCCGTGAGCCTTATAGTTGCAGTATGTAGTAGACATTCAACTCCTATAGTTCTCGCGAGTGACAGGAAATCACTCGACTTCTACCGAACCATTAGCCTAGCCATCTAGCGACCTACACATACTAGTGTTCAAGCATAGGTACCTAGGAATCATGCAGCTAAGGTTCCAAGCAACTCCTTTAAACTTAAATGCGCAAGTAGATAGGAATAATAAGTTGCATAAATTTAAAATAGATAGGACATGCTCCGGGGCTTGCCTGGAATTAACACTAGGTTAGTGTTAGTTAGAGCATAAGTGCTTGGCGAGTATCTTCCTTCGGTCGTGCACGTCTGGATCCATCCGTCCATCTTCTAGACGTGTCCACCATTCATCGTCTTCTGGCTCGGCTCCATTATCACGTCATTCCCGCGGTTCTTCTAGCGTACCTAAATGAAATGCGACAATACACATGTATGAATGCACAGTTTCGAGTTGCTCAACAATGTAGATGTTATTATTTTTCCGTCACGATAAAGTTGTAGTCCGACATGATGTGAGTTTGGATGTGAAACTTCTTAATTAACATCTCCTGGGCAGTCATTTATAGAGTAGAAATTTTATCTATACTAACTCATAAAAGAGCTGGGTGTGTTGTTTTTCTTTTATATTAGTACAGAAAAAGCATTTCCACCCAAAAATAATTCTCTGGGCTAGGAAATGTAAGTGCTGGTAATGAAATTTGACCAGTAGATCAGATTCCTTAAGATGAGCTTGTGGTAAAGTTTTCATAATTTATTGAGCTATACAGCAAGCATAGTTTAAATGGCTAAAATTTTACAGGCATGTTCATGTACGGGAAACCAAGCTCTAATAAAAATATGAGATTTTTCTAATGAAGGAAACTAGGGCTTTAGGTTTACAAAGTTTATTCATGAATAAATCAAAAGGACTAGTTATACATTACTAAAAACAATTCCCAAAATTTTTCTATAGCATCTAGAAACTAAAGTAAGGCTTCTGTAAAAGTTTCAGCTCAGGAAAACTAAAATAGAACCCTGTGGATTTAATTCTATTTAACATAGGCATAAATCAAGATCTAATGAAACATATATCTAGAGTTGTGAAAATGTCCTCAACTTTTTACAGTAAGCTATTCATCTAGGGTATAGCACACTGTCCAAAAATAAACTAAAGATCATGGATAGAACTTGAGATACATACAAATATGGATAAAACTAATATTTAATATAGAGATAAAACTATTGGACAAATGCAAAAGTGGATGTAACAAAAGTTGTAGGTTTTGATCTAAGGATTCCAAAACATTTTAGCTTGCATTTTTATGATTTTTCTACGATTTTATATGGAATTTACAAGTTTCCTGTTTTTGAAAACAAAAGAAAAGGAAAACGAACTCTTGCATCTAGGCCCCTGGAATGTTTTGGGATCTTGCAAATATGCCCCTGGCCGGAGGAAACAGAGAAGGGCGCGCGCAGGGACGGCGGTGCCGCCGTTTCCCGGCGACCAGGCTCGGCGGCGGCGAGGGCTAGGGGGTGGAGGAGCTAGAGGTGGCCGGGAGCTACCTCGGGGTGGTTTCGATTGAGCGCAGGACGGCCGGAGGCGGGCTCGCCGTGGAAGGGGGCGGCGGCGGGAGCTCTGCTCTGCGGTGGCGGCGCTCCGGCGACCGTGAGCCGCGGTGAGTGGGCCGGGGAGCTTCCTGGAAACGAGGTGAAGCTTCTGAGAGGGTTTGCTCGGGTCGGGATGGGACGGAGGGGAGGGCTCCACGTGAGCTAGGCGGTGGCGGCGACGGCGCAGCGGTGGCGCCGTTCCTGAGTAGGGGAGCGGCGGTGGCCAGCCATGGAGGTGCCGGGCGGCTAGGGAAACACGTTCCTGTGCTCAGCTTGGGTGGAGGAGGGTCGGAAGGGGTGCTCGGCGTGGAGGCCGTGGGCGGCGGCGCCATGGACGCGACGGCGAGCTCCCTGGCGCAGGGAAAAACTCGGCTCGGCTCTAGAGAAAGGGAAAGGGGTGGAGAGGGGGTCGAGCACGTCTGCTGCACGGGCCAAAGGGGAGGAAACGGGCGAGGGCGCATGCGAACGGAGAAAGTGGCGCACGGCACGGCTCGGCGCATCGAGCGGCCATCCTCAGCGTGCGCGCAGGGAGATGGCGCCGCGTGGAGAGGCCGAGAGGCTTCAGGAGAACCCAGGACGGGGAAGCGGCGAGGACGCGGCGCGTGGCCGTGCCGGCGGCGAGACGGCAACGCCGCGAACGTGAAACAGAGAAGGGAGATGGTGGTGGGGCAATTTCGTAATTAAAGCAAAGTTCAAAACTCCAGTTGGTAAACTCAATTTTTCTCCTTCTACAAGACCTCAAATGAAAAACTTTTGAATACCAAACTTGCTCAAAATTTCGAGATCTACAACTTTTGTTTTAGGCAAAAGTTCATTTGAGGCTTCGTTTGAAAAATAAAATTTAAAACTTGAGTACGTTTGAAAAGGTACTATATGCTTCGAAATTCAAATTTTTCTCCCATTTTTGTGTGCCAACTCGAAAAACTTTGAACACAAAAGTTGTTCGTCTTTTGAAAACCTATAACTTTGGTTTTGGGCAAAAGTTCGTTTGAGCTATAGTTTAGAAATTATTTTCAAAGCATATTTGTTTAAAATTTGAAAGATTGTTTAAAACCTCGAATACTACGGTTCATTTGACCTGTCATTTTATGTGCAAAATTTCATTTTCTCACTTTAACTTCAACTAGACTTTGGTTTTTCATGACGTTAGTGACATGCCAATTCAATTTCATATGTATACCTTTATTGGTTTGTGAGTGATTGATTGCCAAAGTGCATATACATGGGCACATACATACACACATACACATGCATGCACACATAAATGTATTCAATTCCATTTTTCTTGGTTGATTATGCATGAAATCATATTTAATATTTCTTGCTTAGTATTTTAAAAATCTGGGATGTCACAACTACCACCACCATAACCACCAGCATCAGCATCAGCACCGTCACTATCATCACCATCATCGGCCGAGCTGCTATCCTTGGACTCCTGATACGGTGGACTACGCTCACCTTCGCCATCATCAGTCTCGGTGTTGCTGCTCACTGGTTTTGCTGTTGCTTTGCCTTTTCGACGCTTTAGGTCACCCTTCGTAGGTCCCTTCTGGAACTTCCTCTTCCCTAGGTGAGTGTCACCCACATTTTTACGTGCCCAATCACTGATGGAATCATCCCCCGTAGCCTCACGTAGATATGAGAGGTTTATTTGATCTCTGACAATATGTGACGGGAGAGGGACGTCGCCCTCATCATCATCCTCGTCCCGAACTGGAGGCCGGTTAGATCTACCATATTCCATCCATTTCCGCACCGGATTATTCTCATCATAGAAAGAAAGATGGGACATCTGGTCAATAAAATCACCTTCTTCACGCATCGGTGGGCCGGAAATCTCCTCAAGTCGGAGGCGAAGATTGTAGTTGACATAGACAAGAGACGAAGGTTGTAGTTGACATAGACAAGCTTGTTAAATTTCTTGTGCGACAACCGATTGCGAACCTTTGTATGCAGCAAGGCAAAAGTACTCCAGTTCCGCTCGCATCCACTGGACGAACAACATTGTGAAACAAGCCGCATGGCAAGGTACTGCAGCTTTGGAGTGCTTAATTCGAACATCATCCACCAGGACGCTGCATGTACAACCGAGTATGTAAGCAATATATTCGAATAGAGCACAAAACAATGTCGTACGGAATAATTTCTTACATGGGGATGTCCTGTGGTCCATCACCATTTTCATTGCCATTTCACCGCCAAACTCGCCAACCTTCTGCCGAAATAGGTCAAGCTCCTGCAATGCCTGCACAGCGCTCTGGAGATCCGTCATGCGCTGAAATGTATCTGAGTCCACGAAACATTTCTTGAGTTGGATCCATCGTATATGCATACCTCGAATTTAGGACAGCAGCTACAAAATATAAATCACTTCAAATAAGCATAAGGTCAATAGAGCTTAAAAATAGATGACTCCTATAGTCTTACTTGGACCCACATACGTGTCTATGAACACGTCACCCAACCTCTCGTCCACCACTTCAACATACTCCTTCAGTGTGAAAATATTTGTTCCAAAGACAGACTACAGCTCTCGTTTCATAGTCTGGTAGGCCATCACGACTTCGCACATGTTGGGCCTCTTGTCCTGATCAGCGAAGCGAAGAAACTTGTATATTGGGTGAACCATGTCGATGATATATTTCAATCCATCCCACCACTCCATACTTGAAAACCTGACATGAGTAAATCTACCATCTTCGGTATCTTCCCATTTGCTGTGTTGGAACTCAGTAGATGCCATCCACTGCATAAAACGATCACATTTCCGATAGATGCTCTCTAGGAACATGTAGTTGGTTCCAAATCGAGTGGCATTCCACTTGACCAACTCACCACCGATTGCGTTCCTCATCATTGTATTCAACTGACCATGATTGTGTAACCAATTTGAAATTCGCTTGCACTGCTTGATCGTAATAGCATGTTCAGGCCTTCGAGCTATATCCTTCAACATCAAATTGATGGTGTGTGCTAGACAAGGTATCCAAGCAATGTATTCATACACCTCTCTTAGTCCCTTGCATACTTTTTTATAGTTCGAGCCGTTGTCGGTGACTACGTGCACGACATTCTCCAGTCCAATCTCGTCCACCACCTTTCGAATCTCCTGCAAACAAAGACAGATTGTTTAGTAACATGTCAAAATATACTCAATGTGAATGGAACATGTTTAGGGGCTACCTTGAGCAAATATGCGGCATCTTGAGTTCTTCCACTCGCATCAATAGACTTATGGATGTTGGAAATATGTCCCAGAGGCAATCATATTTCCTTGTATTCATGGTTAATAAAGTGTACCTTGAATATTCATGGATGACAACTTGTATTGATTAATGCTTATGTGAAGTATTTGTGAAACTCTATACTTGTATGAATATTCTAAAATGTTCCTAGTCGGAGTTCATGTGAGGACACACATGAATATTAGACTAGCACATGTATTAGTTGATTAACTACGTTTCACAAGTCATGGACATGGGGATGTCAAACTAATAATGTGGGCTCATGTGAGACATGAGACTGAACTGACCCAACACGAGATGATGACTTCTCATTACACAATATGTACGCTGTGTCCTAAGACCTGAGATTGTCGTATGTACTCAAGATGTGAACCGACTTACTTAGGAGCCATCAAACGCTGCACCGTAACAGGGTAGTCATAAAGGTAGCTTTCGGGTCTGTCAAGAAGCATGCTGTGAGACATAGTCGGTCAAGATGGGATTTGCCCCTCTCTACAAGAGAGAGATATCTCTGGGCCCCTCGAGTGATTCAGATCAGGAAATGCATGGCCATGCTAGGGTTAAGAGTTAACCAAGTATTCCGAATCACAAGATCGAGAAAGAGTGGTCGGCTTTAAGCTAGACCAAATATCGTGAGGCAAAGGGAACAACATGTATGAGATTGTGACGGCTCGACAGATATGATTCGCGCGTGCATAGGAGTTGACACATCTTGCTAGAGACCGCTATCAATTATTGGCCAGTAAGAGTACTGGGTCATGTCTATTCATGCATGAGCCCATAGGGTCACACACTTAAGGGCCAGAAGCCTAATGAGGATGCGATCCAAATTAGACTGGGCTTTGATGCACTAATGGGCCTAGAGAGGCCCATAGGATTGGAATCATGGTGGGGGCTTGGAGCCCAAGGTGGGGCCATTAAGGCCCACCTAAGGGGCGCCCCCAGGCCTATATAAGCAAGGGGAAGGGGAGGGGCGCCCTCAACCCTAGCCCCCTTGGCTAGCCGCCGCCATCTCTCCCGCGCATCAAGCTCTAGTTCGTTTTCGCAGATCTAGCAATCGGAGAGCGAAGCTTCTTCCCGTACGTGTGGACTTCGTAGAGGTGATGCGCTTGCTGCACAAGGATGAGCCGTTTATGAGGAGGTTCACGCAACTGCACTGCCGGCTTCCATCTGCACGACACCGACGCGCTTCAGAAGTTCCGCATCCGCGCATCTAGTGGTAATCCCGTGATCTATAACTGCAGTAATCCCGGTTTATGCGGTAGAAAATTTTTGTTTTTGCTACCCCATATTCCTACAATGGAACCACATGACCCCATTGCAATATATCAAAAAGTTGATAACACTCATCCTCGTCGGGCCAGTCCATGAATCACACATCAACGTGACGCCAAATAAGGGCCAGTCTTTCTGAAACTTTATGTACCTCGTCTTCAAGTCTTGCTCGTTCTAATCAAGATACTTGCCATCAATATTCCGTCCAGTGGGTGATGCAATACCTTCACCTACAACCATATGAAAATCATGAGATACAAGAATGTAAGCTTATAGGTGTCATTCCAATGAAAGCAAACTTACCCCACTTCTGTATCTCCCTGACCGCGCTGACAAAGTATGGACTGTCAGCCTGTCTTCCAGGTACTCCTGCAATATGGAAAAACTTTGACTAAGCTTTACCAATAACTTCCTTTGCATTTCTACCCTTCTGCGTCCAGGAGCCTATATCAATCCTTAGTTGCGTCATTCCTCTTCTCCCACCGGCTGCCAAGTTATAGTCCTCCACCACAGGACTCTCCCTCTGCGAAGTTGCCCTTCGAAACATCCTCTACATAGCATTCCCCCTCGTCGAACCACTACTCCCTCTATGCTCGTATGCACCTCCTCTCTGTTCCACCCCCCGTCGGAACTCTGCTTCCACTCTCGATAGATCCATGGCACGCTGCAGCTGTGCCTCCTCATCTTCTTCATCACCGGGATAGTTTCCCTGCGCTGCAGACTTCTTCCGTCTCAACCTCTCTTGAGCCCGGTCAGCAGCTGCCTTCTTTGCCCTCTCAATGTCACGCTGAAAGAACTCACGCACATCTGGTGGCACATTCCTGCAATGGACCACTTCCGCCCCGCACACAACCAAATGTTGTTTCAATCTAGTCGCACCACCTCCTCCTTTCTGCGTACGACAATAGTTGCATCGCCATCCGGGATAAAGATTTTCACCATGTTCCCATACAACATCTCTATCTCTGCCTGCCATTGTCTATCTGCATAAATAGACAACAAAAACATATCAATCACATAAATAAAATCCTAAATCCTACACCTAAATCTTACCTAAAACCTAAAACATATCAGTCATACACCTAACTCTTACCTAAATCCTAAAACAAATCATCTAATATTCTAAATCATACACCTAACAAATCATTCTAATAAAAAAAATCAGAGTTCATACCTTTGCTTTCGGTCGGACCAGCTTACCGGCTCCTACGCCCGGCTAGCCGCTTGAGCCGGCCGGCTGGCCGGCCCTGCGCGGCGGTTGCGCGGTGCGGAGCACCAGATCCGCGACCGGGCCGGCTTACCGGACCTACCGGCCGGCTAGCCGCGCGCACCCAGTGGCTTGGTGGCTGCGGGCGCCGGTCGCCAACTGGGGGCGACGGACAGGGCGCGGGATGGGGGTGGGTAGGGTTCTGGGGTCGCGTGACCCCCCAGCGCTCAGTTGTGGATGCTATGAAAGTCGCCATATGCGGTGGGCCTTAATGGGCCGGCCCTTTTTTTCTTTTTATTTTTTAATTTAACTTCAAATCTCCCAAACTATACTAAATGAACGAATTTTTGAGAAAATTTGATACCATTAGATTTGTCGCACCTTGAAGTATTTTTTAGAAATTTTTAGGGATTTTTCATTTTTTAATTTAATTTTGAATTTTGAATTTGGGCCGGTTGGGTACCGGCCGAAACCGTAACCGGCCCGGACCGGTCAAATCGGACCGATTCCCAACGATTTTTTAACCCTGGATGTCCCATTTGACCATCTATAATTATTGTGGCAAACTGGCAAGTCATAACATGGAGTTTCTAGTTTCTAGCAGTATGTGTAGTTGGCCAAAAGGCCTGAAGCTCATGAGGCATGAGGCCCAGCCCAAACACGACCCTAGAACCAGAACTTTTGGGCTTAGAGCAGCACGGGCCTGATTATAGGGCCGTACTTGGGTCTCTATGTCGTCACGCTAGATTCCACAACATTCCACTTATGGGTGTGTGTAGATCCAAATTTTTTTAAAGAAACATCACGTCGAATATTTAAGCACATGTATGGAGTACTAAATAAAATTTATTTATAAATTTTTTTGCACGAATGGACTGTAAATCACGAGACGAATCTAATGAGCCTACTTAATCCATAATTTGCAACAGTGATGCTGCAGTAGCCATTCGCTAATTATGGATTAATCATAGATTAATTACGTCTCGCGATTTACAACTTATGTGTGTAAAAGGTTTAATAAATAAATTTCATTTAATACTTCAAATTAGCGGCGACTCAAGGTAATTTCGAAATGACAACTTTAAAATATGTTCAGGTCCTTATCTCATGAATCGTATCTTTATCATGAAATCTGGCTGTCAGCGGCGAGTATTAAATAAACTAATTTAGAGTATTAAATATTTTTTTTGTCCTTTGACCACTAATTTACAGTATTAAATAAGGTCTAATTACAAAACCATCTCCACAACCCCTTGTAAATCGCGAGACGAATCTAATGAGATCTTTGACCACGTGATTAGATTAGATAATGATTACTGTAGCATACTGTAGCAAATGATTAATTAATTATCGTCATTAGATTCGTCTCGAAAAGTTATATCCATCTCTGAAAAAGTTTTACAAATAAACTATATTTAATATATCATTAGATTCTCGGAAAACATGCGCGTAAAAATCACCGTAGAGATCGAACAACGCCGACCCCTCTGACTCAGCAGCTCGTCAGCTTGTGGCCGGAAAACTATAAAATAATCCGCCTCGTGGGTCTCCTGACTCTGATCTAGAGATGGGACTTCGCCGTGCCGGCCCGGACTTCTCGTGCCTCGTATCGTGTCGGATTTAGATTTCTAGGCACCATCGGCACAATGTGCCATGTCGTTCTGTCAGGATAAATCTATTATAAAGCTCAAATAAGTTTCATGGCACGCCGGCAATTGGATTTATATGCATCGATATAGAAATATTATTATTATAATTAGAAAGCACATAAACTATTCATGGTATGAAAATTACATGATTTTTTTGAATAAATAATATTTTCTTTCATGATTATTGTTAATTAGAAAGGAAGATTAACTGTCATAATAGAACAAGGGACTACGTAATGGCCGATGGGCTGTTTTCGTGCCGTGCCGGCCCAAAATGCGGTTCATGCCATATAGCCCGTCGTGCTGAAATTTTAGACACGGCACGCCCTCGTGTAATTGTCATATCGGCACGTCCGAAAATATTTCGTGCCGTGCCGTCCTTTGTATGTGGCCAAACCATCTTGCCGCGGCCCGCCCAAAAATGTCACGGCCCAAGTCCCAGCTCTACTCTGATCCCCCGCCTCACCTGGCTCGCCGGTCGCCGCCCGCCGCTCCAGCCTCTCCGCCTTCCTCGAGCACACGCCTCTGGTGTCTGGTCCATCCCCGAGCGCCGCCGCCTCGTCGCAAACCGGTACGCAGCTTAGCTTGGAGGGAGCGCGGCGGGCGGAGATGTGGCCGCCGTTCCTGTACGCGCCGTCGCCGCTCGTGGCTGCCCTGACCGCGGCGTGCGCCGCCGCGCTGGCCGTCCTGGCACTCGCCGAGTTCCGCGGCGGGAACCTGGCCTACTCCAAGTTCGTCCGCACCGGCACCGGCGCCGGCGCGCGGCTCCTGCTTCCGAGCCGCGCCGGGATGCTCGTGCTCTACGCCCCGGCGCTCGCCGCCGCGCTCGCGTCCTTCGCCGTGCCGGGCGCCGTCGGGGCGTGCGCGCGGGGCTCCTCTGCGCCGCCGTCGCCGCCCACTTCCTCAAACGGGTGCTCGAGGTGCTCTTCGTGCACCGGTACAGCGGGAGCATGCCGCTCGGCACGGCGCTGCTCATCTCCTCCTGCTACCTGTTCAGCGGCGTCGCCATGATCTACGTCCAGCACCTCAGCCGCGGCCTCCCGGAGCCCGCCGTCGACCTGCTCTACCCCGGCGTGCTCGTCTTCGCCGTCGGCGCCGCCGGCAACTTCTACCACCACCTCCTTCTCTCGAGGCTGCGAGCCGGCGGCGGGGACAAGGGATACAAGATCCCTCGGGGCGGCCTTTTCGAGCTCGTCGCCTGCCCGCACTACCTCTTCGAGATCGTCGCCTTCTTCGGGTTCGCCATGATCTCGCAGACGGTGTTCGCGCTCGTCGTGGCCGTCGGCTCGGCGGCCTACCTCGCCGGCCGGAGCTCCGCCACCAGGAAGTGGTACGCGTCCAAGTTCGAGGAGTTCCCGGCGAGGGTCAAAGCTCTTGTGCCGTATGTCTGGTAGCGAGAGGGTGTGTGTACTCTATTGTTTAGATTACCAGAGGGTCAAGATGATTTGGATGTGTTGATTTGGATTGAATAAAATATGAAATTTTTGATGTTGCTGGTCCATGACAAGTTGAGGGTGTGTTTAGTTGGTGAAAAAGTTTGGATTTTAATACTATAGCATATTTTGTTGTTATTTAACAAATGGACTAATTAGTCTTAAAAGATTCAGCTCGTGCAAATCAGTTAGATTGTATAATTATTTATTTTTTTCAACTATATTTAATGCTCTATGTATGTATTTGAAAATTCGATGTGACGGATACTGTATAATTTTTTTTGAAACCAAACAGGGCCTCAACCGTGAACTACCTGACACCGGATCCGGTATTCCAATTTCTACAGACAAGTGACAGTCCAAATCCCAAGCAGGTTCAGTCATTCTTCGTCAGCACTTTCCAGAGACTCCATGCATGGGAAAACCGATGGCATTACATACAGATTGTTTTGAGTCCTGAATCCTGATAGCCGATGCAGTTTTGCCATTGCCTCCCATTTCATCTGTTAGACAGCCCAGACTCCCACATGCTCCACATTAGTTGAACACCTTGAAGTATATGAATGGATCGTCCATGTTACGTTTGGTTAGTTGCTTAATCCGATGTCTTTGACCTGATGCGATGCGGCCAATGATCAGGCTTGGGCTACCCAAAGAGTTGCTCTGTCCATAATGATTAGTACTTTACGCTGTGATGGAACAGCCAGGTCAGCAAACTGCATACAGGCTGCTCTGTACCCGCCTTCGCCATGGCTTCTTCAGCGACAATTTTGGATGTCAGGAGCTACAACTTGCAGGGTTAGTGTTTAGATCCGTAAAATAATGGTGGTAAAAATGGTCACATCAGACACACTGTAGCACTTTTCGTTTGTTTGTGGTAATTGTTGTCATACCATGATCTAACTAGCCTCAAAAGATTCGTCTCGTCGTGAGCATCAAAACTATATAATTAGTTTTTTATTTACTTATATTTAATGCTCCATACATGAGATAAAAGATTTGATACGATAGGTGAACGGTGAAGTTTGGAGAGATAAATTTTATAACTAAACACAGCCGCAGAAAACATAAGGTAAAAAACTCATTTCTGGCGAATATCAAAATCTAGGCGGATTGGCGGAAAATTCATCCAAACCAAACAAAAGCAACCAAACTTGAACAGTAACAGCAGAAATTTTATCAACCAAGCCTACAGGTACCACAGTAGCTTTATTTCGTGTTCAATTCCAGACAAAGACAATGCAGTGAAGCAATCAGGCGACGCATGAAAGCGACAAGAACCTTACGCGTCACGGCCTACCTCACGGGACGCGTCCAGACTCCAGAGTGGTCCCCATGGCGGCCGTGAGCTCGGTCAACTGGCGGGCGCCGCCGTGCCGCCGTGTACAAACCGCCGCAGCACGACGCGGAGCAGTTCGCCGGCGGCTTCGCCGTCGGGCTCCAAGGTGAAGAACCCGTGGCCCTGCCCCGGGAACACGGCGAGCTCGGCGCGCTTGTTCCCCGTGGCGTTCAGCCGCGCCGCGTACTCCCTGATCCGGTCGACCAGCATGTCGCGGTCGCCGGCCGCGACGAGCACCGGCGGGAGGGCGACGGAGTCCAGCGCGGGGCTGTTCGGCCCGAACGGGTTTGCCAGCGGGTGGTCCCTGCTCGCCCCCGCCGGCAGCGCGAGGCGCCACATCTGGTCGGACACGGGCAGCGTCAGGATTTTGTCGGCCGGGCAGGCCGCCTCCGACGTCGTCCTCCGCTCGCCGCCGAAGTACGGGTAGAGCAGGGCGCACCCGGCGACGCGCACCGCGCCGGTGGCGAGGCTCCCCGACCCGACGCGCACGGCCACGTGGTGCGCGATGCTGGCGCCGGCCGAGTCGCCGGACACGAACACGCGGCCGAAGTCCGCCGACTCGGCGAGCCACGGGTCGCCGGTCGCCGCGGCCTGGGCGCGCAGCCAGGAGAAGAGGCTCTCGGCGTCGTCCAGCGCAGCGGGGAGGCGGTGCTCCGGGGCGAGGCGGTAGTCGGCGGAGAGCACGACGGCGGGCAGCTCGGCGGCGAGGCGGAGGCACGCGGCGTGGAACTCGGGCATGGCGAAGCTGCCGACGCAGAAGCCGCCGCCGTGGAAGTAGACGAGCACGGGGAGCTTCTCGGCGCCGGCGGGCGGCACGAACACGCGGAGGCTGAGGTTGTATGTCTCGTCGTAGACGACGTCCTTCCATCGGACCGGTGGTGGCGCGTCGGCCGAGGGCACGGGCTCGTCGTCGGGGAGGACGAGCCGCGCCTGGGCGCGCTTGACGGTGCCGTCGCTGAGGAGCTGGACGAGGCCGAGCAAGTCCTCCACGACGCGCGGCGGCGGCATTTCCGAGGCGGAGACACCGGACGCCGGCGAGGTGGTTGACATGGTGGAATACCGACAGGGGACAAATTTTGTTGGTGGCTAGCCGGCTACCGTATGGCGCAGTGGATTGCTTCGACTGGCCTCGCTGCAGCCTGCAGGCGGTCTCAAATTATAGTGGCAGTGACAAGTACCTAGCAAATCAGTTCATTTTCTCTCCGGAATCAACTTGTTTGTATCGTGTCGATGGTTTGATCAATGAATCATTATGATACCATCTCTGTTCACAATGTTTGTCCTATCTACATGCCTAAGCTTAAAATTCGAGCAAATTTTTTCTGAAATAAAATCAAATCTGTTCTTTTGGAATAGGACGGTCAATTATTTTCGCCAAAACAAGATTCCCGAGTCGCTGCTCTCATATTAGATAATTAGATTTTGTCAAGCAGGCAGTGCGGTGTTCAAATAACCTATGAGGGCAACTTCAAAAGAGGAGTTAAACCACTATGTATCGGTATCTCGCTTGATATAGTAGCCAAAAATTCGATCGAACAGAGTCAGTATATCGGTTCGCTCGCTATCCAACTCGACATCCGACGTGGCTCTCTTGGCAAAGATGCCAAGGCGGAGCGCCTCGCCATCCGCACTCCTGGGCCCACCCGTGTCATCGCCGACCTCCTAGGAAGCCGCATCGAGCTGTCATCTTCCTCGGAAGACATGGGCGGAGCTTGAGCTCCCGACACCGTCGCCATCAAATTTCGCCGCAGTTTAGAGCCTCCAACCAATTCCCACTACCGGGAGCTCCGCGGCGACATCCATGACCACCTCGGCAGCTCGCCTAGGCCTATCGTGGGGTCCCAGTGATCTCGCGCCGGCAACCTATGACCGCCGATGCTGCCATTCCCACACTGCGCCCCTAGCTCCGCCGCTCACCCACGCCCGTTGAGGACCCCATCAGTTTCGCGGTCTCTTCCTCTTCGCGGTGGTGCCGGCTCCACCAGCCGCCGCCGTACCCACCCCCCCTTGGTCGGCCACCGCCTGTTGGCTTGTTGCCTTAGCCCGGCCCCACCTGCAGATAACAAAAAGGAGTTAGGCTAAGCCCTGTAAAAAAAAGAAAAATTCAAAGAAGAGGTTCCACATGTGAGGTATATGAAGAGCTAAATTTATCTAGTCTGTTGGTTTTCCCACACTTTGGAAAGCTAAACAACTAGCTAAATGGCTAGCTAAATGTGAATTTAGCTAGTGAGATTTACCTAGACTCTTGGAGATGCTCACATACTAAAATGAATGTTGACTTTTTTTTTATTAGGTGGCGTGTTACATTTGCCTTCAAAATTTCCACGATCTCTCTGGAAAAATGGCAGGCCGATGTGGACGGCAGGACGGGCCTTGAAATGCAGGGGCTTGGGCTTTCGTGGCATTGCCTCCACCTCGCATTCGGCTCACCCTTTTTCCTCTTAAAATCTAGCTAAATCATTATTGATGTAACCTAGCTCGACGAAAATGGCGACAAGACGAGGAAGATGATATGAATGCTTTGCTTAGATAGCATGTGGATCATCTAGAATTAAACTTTAGTTCGGATTAAATTTTAGGTGACTAAAAATTAGGCGATTAAACTTTATTTCATCCTATTTGGAACCATGAAGAGAATAGTAGATTGGATATATATATATATATATATATATAGATACCTTTTTTGCCCTTGCATTTTGCTGTTACGCTTGTATCAGCATAATGTCATAACGAGAGGTAGTTTGGTCTTTTTGCGGTTTGGTTGGTTTAGTCCAAATTAGGTGGATTTTGAGAACTAATATAATAAATTTTAGTTCGGGAGAAAACAAACTTTAGTCTAAGTTTAATTGGATTATCTGGTGGAATGAACTTTAGAGGTACTCCATAGATTTAAACAGGCCTTGGAAGTATGTGCCAAATGCTTTTAACTTTTTGCAAAAAAAAGTTCAATTTACATCCTTAAACTATCATAAAGATTTGATTTTCAACTTTTAGCTACAAAATCAGGGCAGAAGCACGTCTTCTTCTGGATCTGGCCGTGAAGCGGGCCGGTGGACGAGCTGACCTGGGCTGTGAAGCGGTTCATGGACTCGCCATACTAGCTCCATCATCCGACTAGGATTATTGATATGTACTTTATTAGGATTGTCGGCCCAACCCACGATGGCAATATGAAAGCCCGACCCTCCGAGCTTTTTGAGCTAAAAACTGGGTCACACACTCACACTATCCACGCATTTTATGGAGCTAGTATGGCTAGTAGAAGAACACGATAGCAGATGGACTAACCCTAGTTCGCCCTCCCTTGGAGGCTCTCAACTTTTAAAGTCTATTCTACGGTCTGGTTTGGTTTCTTGTTCATCCCCAATCGCCCTTATCGCCTCATCATCGGTGGCGGCGGCGGCGCAGTCGCCATTCGCTCATGCCAGGGTGCTTGCCGGTCCAGCAGGTACTCATCTTGCCCATCTCACATGGGCGCCCCCTCTCCTTGTATTCCGGCGGTTAGAAAGGAGGCAAGGGCCCCACGATGGGAGGTAGCGAGGAGCTCGGTGCACGTCAGTGGCAACCATCGCAGCCGGCGACCAGTTGCGGCGACGGTGGTGCTCGCCGGTAGCGCATGGATCCAGACTAACTAGGCAGCGGCCAACTGCGGACCACTGAAAAATTAAAGGTGCGGCTGGGGCTCTTAGCTTGATCGGCGCCATGGACGATAGATCCGGCCCGGTGGATGGTGTTTGGCTGAGCCTGTCATCGGACTCGTGTTGAGATCTATTTGCCTTCAAGTATAAAGCACTTGAAATAGCAGCTTTGCCTAAGGGTTAGCAGTTTGGTTTGAAAAGGCAAACAGATTGGTTTGGCTCAATTTTTGAGGCATGTAGTTTAGGGTGGTGGGGTTTCAATCAGTGAGCAAAGTAGTAAATAATTTGGTGTGGCTATGGTCCGGGTCTTAGATCATTAGCAGGTTGACTAGCAGGACGCAAGGAAGCAACAAGGAAGCAGGGGCACCCGCCCTGGGGGGGGGGGGGGGAGCCGTCGTCCTGGCTGAAAATTTGAGCTGGGCCAAAACAGAGATCGGAGAGCTTGGAATAAAGAATTCCTGAATGAATTTTCCCGATCCGCGAATACAGACCGGAAAACCTTCTTTTTTAATTTGGTCCTGTTTCCCAACTGGATTTTCCAAGAAATTTATGTTTCATGTTTTTCCTATTTCATTCAAAAACATAATACGATCGGTTTATATGGTGTACAGTGTCGGTCGATACGAGATTTTCCGGTTCCCGCTTTCATCCCTACCCGTGCCTCCCCTGCTCGATTTGTTTTTAGATTTTAAGCTCCTATCACAATTAAAAAGAATTTTACCATTTAAGTGTATTAAATTAAATCTCTTTATAAAATTTTTTACATAAATGGGTGCTAATCCATGAGATGAATTTAACGAGGGTAATTAATTCATAATTTGCTATAATGATAGAGTAATTATCCATTAATTATATATTAATATATTAATACATTAGATTCGTCCCCCAGTTTAGTTTAGAGTTCTGCAATTAATTTTGTAATCAAACTTTATTTATTGTTTCTAAATAGTAATATGATTCTTTTTGACGTGACGTGGGTTAAAGTTTAGTTTTTGGATCTTCAGTTTTTCTATTGGGTTCAACTCTTCCGCATTCTTGAGTCGGCAACTCGTCGGGTTGTGGCTAATCCGCCTCGTGGGCGCAGTGTTGGTTTTATGGTTGACCGTTCGCAAACAATCTCACGGTCAATTTTCCATTCCAGTGATTTCACGTGGTGGATCCCACCTCAAGCAGGCAGCGGGCTCTATCTTTTCCTCTGATTCTTTGCGTCCTCTCTCCTCTAACTTCTCCTGCTCTCTCTCTCTTCGCTGCTGCATCTACTAATCCCGCAGCGCCTGGGCGGAGCGGCGGCGGGGGCAGGGGCGCGGGCGCGGGCGGCGGCGGCGGTAGCCCGGCTGCGAACACGCGCGTGCGCTTCCTGAGCTCCGTTCCCTCCCGGCGCTCCCTGAGCTCCGTTCGCGGCGCGGAGGCGGCGGGGCTCCGCGAGCGGCGCGGCGGCGGGGAGCTCCGCGAGCGGCGCGGCAGCACGCTCCCCGACGGCAGCGGCGACCTCCTCGGCGGCGGGGCCGGCGGCGGGAGGCGCGGCGGCGCTCGCCACCAGCGCCGACCCAGGCTAGATCCAGGTTTTTTTTCTTTTTTTTGTTCTTTGCATACAAATTTTTTTAAAAAATATTAGCCGAGTTTTTTTATTTGAATGTACATTTTTTGTTTCTTCCATTTGATAAATTTCTCTCTGTCAAAATTTTTCTCGTAATTTTTTTTATCTCACCAATTTGTTTTTTGAAATTTTTTCTACCCACCAAATTTTCACTTGAAAAATTATTTGACTCATAAAAAATATCTGAATTTATTTTTTTCAGAAAGCGACAAAAAAATTTCTAAAAATAGAAAAAAATTTATGTCGGAAAATCGACCGTACGAAGCCCTCCCGTACAGTTGACCGTAAACTAGCCATGCCCCTCGTGGGTCTCCTGACTCTCCTCTGGTCCGATCTGGCTAGTCCCACTGTGGGCCCGTACTAGTAAAAAAAAGAAATTTAAGCCTGAATGCAAGATGAGTCCAAACTCGTGTACCGTGAAAAGATGCGCTACGCTGCTTACAACTAGATTGCATTTCTCGTTCGCCGCCCGCCGCTCCAGCCTCTCCGTCTTCCTCGAGGACACGCACACGCCTCTGGTCGATCCCATCCCCGACTGCTTCGAGGGAGCGCGACAGGCGGAGATGTGGCCGCCGTTCCTTTACGCGCCGTCGTCGCTCGTGGCGGCCCTAACGGCGGCGTGTGCCGCCGTTCTGGCCATCCTGCCCCTCTACGAGTTCCGCGGCGGGAACATAGCCTACTCCAAGTTCGTTCGCGTCGGCGCCGGCGCGCGACTGCGACTCCTGCTGCCGAGCCGCATCGGGATGCTCGTGATCTACTCCCCGGCGCTCGCCGCCGCGCTCGTCTCCTTCGCCGTGCCGGGCGCCGTCGGAGGCGCGCGCGCGGGGCTACTCTGCGCCGCCGTCGCCGCCCACTTCCTCAAACGGGTGCTCGAGGTGCTCTTCGTGCACCGGTACAGCGGGAGCATGCCGCTCGGCACGGCCCTGTTCATCTCCTCCTACTACCTGTTCAACGCCGTGGCCATGATCTACGTGCAGCGCCTCAGCCGTGGCCTCCCGGAGCCCGCCGTCGACTTGCTCTGCCCCGGCGTGCTCGTCTTTGCCGTCGGCGCCGCAGGCAACTTCTACCACCACCTCCTCCTCTCGAGGCTGCGAGCCGGCGGCGGAGGCGGAGGCGACAAGGTGTGCAAGATCCCGCGGGGCGGCCTGTTCGAGCTCGTCGCCTGCCCGCACTACCTCTTCGAGATCGTCGCGTTCTTCGGCTTCGCCATGATCTCGCAGACGGTGTACGCGCTCGTCGTGGCCGTCGGCTCGGCGGGCTACCTCGCCGGCCGGAGCTACGCCACCAGGAAGTGGTACGCGTCCAAGTTCGAGGAGTTCCCGGCGAGGATCAAAGCTCTTGTGCCGTATGTCTGGTAGCTAGAGAGTGGTCGTACTCTGTATGTGTTCAGATTACAGGAGATTTGCCACCTCTTCAAGGTGATTTGGATGTGTTGATTTGAATTGAATAATGTGAGTCTGTCTGTCAGGAAAAATGAAATTTGGAGGGGGAAAAAAGTGAAATTTAATTTCGGGGTTGGGCCTAGCTTCCGTTGCTTCTAGCCGGCCGGTCCATGTTCAATTCCCTCCTCTTTCTCTCACTATGTAAAAACACTTTATTAGAGACTCTTCTTAAACCTCATCACAGACATGGAAATTCCGCGTCTGTAAATGTGATAACAACATCTCTGATGACCACATCATTTCGCGTCTGTGATGTGACCACATCAGAGACGCGGATGGCGCGTCCACATCTCTGATGACCAACATCAGAGACTCTCCTTATTAAAACACGTCTCTGATGTGGTTCATCAGAGACGTGGCTAGTTAAAACATGTCTCTGATGAACCACATTAGAGACGCAGCTAGTTAAAACGAGTCTCTATAACAATTTGCAAAAACAAAAAAAAAGAAATCTAGATCCACGGTGTACATTTCTAAATCCCATATTTCACAAATGGTACATTTCAACCATTAAAAGACTTTGCACAATGATGTTAAAGAAACAATAAAACGGTCTGAAAATTGACCTTACGTAAGACTTCTCATGATCAAAATACATAAGATAGATGATTCACAGCAATAACTCTAGTCAGCCGAATCGGGGCAGGAGACGACCCATGGATCCCGCCACCCTCGACCAAGCTACCGTAGATGTGGCCTTCCTCGACCGAGCTACCATAGAACTTAAGGTGAAAAGGAAATAACAGAAATCAAAGTATCTAATAGTGAATCCTAGATCCAACTAGACACTTAAGGTGAATGGTATAATAGGTTCAGCCTTCCATATCTCAACTTCAAATTTTCTCATACCTCTCTAATCAAAAGCTGAAACCTGCACAAAAATGAATGGCATAATAGGTCAAACTATTAAGTTATGGGCACATGTGTAAAAAAAGGAAGTCATGGCCACCCAGAAATACACAACGAAGAAAACTGGAGATTAGCCATTAGCAAATTGAAGATGATATATTTATCAACCAGTTTAATCTATAGCCATATACCAGCAAGAGGTAGTAGAGCAACTATAGGACAGTCTGGATAGGAATGTTACCTTGAAAAATAAAAAAGCTCATGTAAACAAAGCAAGATGATAGTTGTTGCCTCTCCTCTGTGGTTCAAGCTGTTCTCTGGAACCAAAGAAATGAAACCAAGTCAGAATACAAAGAAGAAAAAATAGGAGGTAACCATGGTAAGACAAAGAAAGCAAAGCATGGGATGGGGAGAAAGGCTTACCAGAAGAGAAAATATGACGAATCTTAGCTCCCTGTGAATCAATAAAAAAGAATTATAGTTAGTTTGGGGGTAGTGAAGGCTTGTTTGATCAAAGGGGTAAAACAGAAAAGGGGAATAAAAACCTGTAGGATTAACTAGCAACAGTTAGCAATCAGATCAACTAGCAACACAAATTACAGAAATGAACATGCAGTAGGAGTTAGTAAATGCAAAAGTCAGGCAAGTGAGGTGGAGATGCTTCAGTTTGTGCTTTTCACAAGGGCCTTGAGATAGTAAAGAAGCATGCCAAATGATTAACACATACCAACAAATATTGCTCAGTCCAAAAGATACTTAGTTACTTTCAGCAAACATGTCTCAACATAGAAAAGAACATCTTTAGTGAACAAGATAATCCAGTAAAGAAATGGTTGAAGCAGCTACAGGGGGCCACTAGTACAACTGAAACTTCCACTAAGATCGTAATAGTAACACAACCAAAAAAAATACTTTGAACAGACTAAACTTCCAATGACTCCTTGTATGTAACTAGTGGAGGTGCACGTGCCACATGCACTTAGTTACTAAACTGAATGCTTTATTTTCACCATAGCAATGTAGGGTGATTCATAAGAATTGTTTCATCTGCACATCATTAAAACTAAGAAATATGAAGGTTTTCTACCGAACAAGATGAGAATTATATATTTTCACCATAGCAATTCATAAACAAAGTATGAGAAATCTAGCAATTGAATGATTAATTGGGTGTCATACACAGCAAAAAGAACTTACCCGGCACTATCAGTAAAAAAAAGACATATATTTACACCACTACTACCGGTGCAACCTCAATCACTTGCATTTTTTGCTGGCCTCTCTTTCTCAGGGCAAGTGGTAGACTTGATCGTGTGAATGCTTATTTGCTACTGCAACATTGAGAATCAACATTTTTTGCACTTCAGTAGATAAATTAGTATATTTTTGCAGCTGAAAGAAAAGATTTCAACATTTTTTACTTCCTATCAGCTATTGCAACATTGAGAATCAACTGCCAGGAAAAGATTTTAATACTTTTTATAAGTTATTTCCCATTCCCTATCATTAATGCCTTACAATCCATCATGAACCGTGAGAACCAGTAAAGTGTAGCAAAGTTAACAAAGAAAATAGTCTGCAATGGCTAATAGTCTGCTCATATGCCCTTGTAAATTAAATAGCCATAAAGTACTCCTTTATGATAATCAAGAATAGAATAAGATTCATCCTAAAATCTGTAGTCAAACTTATAAAGTATTGAATAATATACTAAAATGCAAAAAGACTGCCTGGAATATCAACTTTGATAAATATAATATGCTAAAAAACAGATTAAATAGATCTGCACCTATCTGACCATAAAAAAAATCTAGAAACTTTTCAACAATACACTTAACTGAACGAACTATTATGCATCTGATGCACGTAGAAGATGCTAACTAAAGCTTTGGTCGAAGTGCCAAATGAACCAAGAAAATGACAAAAGAATTTGTTTGTACCAATAGTGCTAACTTTTCAACATTGAGTTATTTTAAGGGGAAAAAAGGAAAACTGAATGAAGAAATATATGGAGTCTCATTATTTGTTTGTACCAATAGTGTAATAGTCAATGTTGGGATTTTTGTCATCGAAGCTATCTCAAGAATGCTCAATTCACAAATAGCAGCAGATAGTGTAAAACAATTTGTTTGTTGGAAAGGAATCATTGGCCTGCTAGTCATGCTGATCATCCTTAGGAAGTTCCAAGTATTTGAATAAATAACAATATAAGGTTTCGATGTGCATACTATAGCAGGAGATACTACATAGGACTATATTAACAAAGGAGCTAATTAGTAGTATGTAATATCATTAATGTGCAGCCTGGTTAAGTATGGGTATAATTAAGTAGAGACAAATCGAATCCACATCCAGTAATCTATATCATATATTGAAGTTTTCTAAAAGCAAGCAGCAACCAGGGATAAGTAATATTGCTGACATGTCTGATGATCAAGTAACGAACAGTAGTTAGGATGTATAAAAAAACTTACCAAGATGCAGGATTGTAGCTTGAATCAAGTTATTTTCTTCCTGCGGTGTTGATAATAAGTTAATCAATTAATTGCTTTGTATAGATCCGTATTCTCAATTTGATCTACAAATACAGGATTGTCATGATCATTAAAAATTTCTTATGGAAATCAGCTGTGTGTATACTGATGTAATTAACATTTGGCTCATCTATAATGCTAGATTCTTTGGCGTAGCACTCAATAAGTTAGTAAAACTACCTTCTCCGGAAGCAATGGTAGAAGCGAGAAGTAAAAGTGGAGCAGCGCCGGCCCGAGGTCAGGGAGGAGGATGCGGCGGCGTTGGGGCAGATCCAGCCAGCACCGAGATTGGAGAAGGCGGTGCCGGTGTGGATCTGGCCGGCACACGGCATCGGTGAGGAGTCGGCGCCTAGGGTTAGGGTTGGGAGAGGAACTGAACGTTTGGGGACTTACCGATTTAGGAGAGGCAGCGGAGCACGAGGGAGGCGGAGGCGGAGGAGCTCGAGGGAGGCGGCACGGGCCTAGACACAAGCGGCGGCGGCGGTGCGGAGGGGATCTCGTGAGCGCGGGGAGGCGGAGGCAGAGGGCGGCAGTAGAGAGCGAGGGGGGAGACAAGAGAGAGCGAGACGGGAGAGAGATAGAGAATGAGAGGAGAGGGAGCGGCGGCGGAGAGCAGATCTGGGCGGAACAGCTCCCCGCGTGGCGGTGGTGCAGGAGGGGCCTACGCCACCGGGATCGAGGCGACCGAGAGAGATGAGAGCTGATGAGATTTGATGGGGGTTGGGGGAGGCGGACCGGAAGGAGAACAAAAACAAAAAAAAAGCAAAGTCGCAGCAGCTGCGGACGGAAAGGACGGAGGAGCAAAAAAGCAGAGTCGTATATTAGAGACGCGAATCAGTAAATCGAGTCTGTGATGACACGTTTCCACTAAAAACGCATCTCTGATAATTTTCTAAAAAGTCACAGACGCGTTTCCACAACACGAGTCTCTAATTATTCACATCAGCCACTGGTGGCCAACACATCACAGATGTGTTTTGTTTACCCACGTCTCTATTAACAAATTACAGACTCGTCTTCATTCCGCGTCTCTGATGAAGGTGTCTTTTTTTTTTCCTTTCTTACATAGTGTCTCTTCCGCAGCAGAAGCAGTGTCCTGCAGTCCGTGACAATCTCCTGGACTTTTAATCTTTGATGTTGGGCCGACGCTTCCGCTGCTTCTGGCCGGCCCGGTCCATGTTCAATTCCGTGACAATCTGCTGGGCTTTGATGTTGCTGCATATCACATACAGTATTCACATGCAAGTTCACCCCTGAAGCTAAGCTGCTACCTGACACCGGGTCCGGGTATTCCAATTCCCTGAGTTGCAGGCTTGCATGCTACTGTAACTCAAATACGTAACTGATTCAATGCTGGTCGAAGTTCGGACCTCTGCGCTGCCAATTTTCAAGCAGTCACAAGTGTGATTGGCGGTTAAAGTATTATATAATCATATTTTCCAAAACCGTATATTCAAATTAAAACCCGACTGCATCACTATAGTCCTTGTGACGAAATCTTCGAAACAAAATTACACTTGGATGATTTTCGTGTGGATTTTTATTTTAACATGGAACAAGTTTTTATTCAAGCTGGAACAATTGTTCCAAACAGGGGTGACTGAAAGGACCGTTTGATGAGATTTTGTGCAATCAATCTAAAATACGGTTCAATGAATGGTGTATATGAATGAGTCATACGAGAGGAACTATAAATTAGCTGCATGAACATCACGTTACGAGTGCTGGTTTGTGAAGCCCCAAACAGATAAAGAGATGAGAGGCTAAAGAAAAAGACGGACAAGCTAGCAAGTATAGAGTCTCATATGCATGTACGTGCAGGGAAGGTAGATACGAGTCATGTACATAAGGGATGTACAAATCCTCCACAAAACAAATACTCTCGATTAATGAAGCACTCAATGATGACCATGATGCACACGGCAGCCGAAGTACTCGGCGCCCATGCACCTGTTGACATATTGCCATATAACCGGGGCCACGGGGCAGCCGGCAGGTCCCAGAAAGTTCTAGAAGCGATGGAAGAGAGCTGGAGTCCCTCCGATCCATACGGGCGGCCGGTTCCCAATTTGGATTAGTATGAGTTACAGCAACTCCAACAGATTAATTTTCTCTTTTCTTCTTTCCACTTTTTAGCCATAAAAAAAATTTAGAGGAAAAAATTTATCTCTAACAGATTGATTTTCCCTTTTTCTCAATCCCCTTTCCCCTTTATTTCCCTCCCCTCTCCCCTTTTTAAAAGGGAATTCCACCTTCTCCTTTTCCTTCTCCCTTTCTATCCATTCTTTTCTAGCCACAAGATCCACATGCATGAGAAGATCCTGGCCACTCATGAATTAAAGAGAAAATGAAAAATCAATCTGCTGGAGCACATCTCCCCAATAAACTAAAATTGTGATGGGGGATTCCCCTATAAGATGAGAAAGGGGAAAAGAAAAAATCAATCTGTTGGAGTTGCTCCTAAAGCAACTCCAACAGATTAGCTAAATTGTTTTAGCTAAATAAATTTAGATATATAAGAGCAACTCCAAAAAACTCTCTATATTCATTCTAATTGTTAGAAATAGAGATTTTGATGAAAAAATAGCCTCCAAGTGGTTATCCAAATATAGCCATCATCTATTCCGAATTTCTCGCTAGCCAAAGATGGACAGCGAAAATGGCTCTCTAGAGTGTAAACAAGATATAGAAAAGCTGTTGGAGAGTGAAGGTGTATATAAGGCGATTTTTATGTACATGACTCTCCAAATAATAACTTAGAGAGTACAATTTAGAAAAACTCTTGGAGATGCACTAAGATGAAGTTAAAACATCCTCCAACATACTCTTCATTCTACTCCCCTCGCTATCAGCTCGGTATTTGGCTCCATCCCCTCATTTTTTCCCCAAGCGCAACCAGCTCGGCATGTGTACCCCCCTCCCCCACCCTGCCCCCACCGTCGACCCGCACCGGTGTGACCACCTCTAATGCGCCGCCCTCCACTGTGTCCGCAGCGCTCCCCTGCTCCTCGTCCACAAAGGGCCCCACCGCCGTGCAGCAGAGGGCCGTGGACGCCACCAGCGGCAGGAGCGAGGCCGTGTCGCGCGAGAATGCCACCTTCGCAGCGTCGCAACACAGAGCACGACGAGCGGAGGAGGGGCGGCAGCGCGACGAGCTCGGCGAGCGGAGGAGGGGCGGCAACGCGGCGAGCTCAACAATCGGAGGAGGGATGGTGGCGCGGCGAGTTCAGCTAGCGAAGGAGGGCCGCAACACAGGAGCTCGCCGAGTGGAGGAGGATCATCGGCGTGGCGAGCTCAGCAAGCGGAGGAAGGGCAGTGGCGTGGTGAGCTTGGCGAGTGGAGGAGGACAGTAGCACTGGAGCTCGGTGATCAGCGGAGGAGGGGCGGCGGCGCGGGCGAGCTCGGTGAGCAGAGGAGGCGGCCGAGCTCGAGTGGGGTGGGGCCCACATGACAGCGATCTTGGGAGGAGAGTTGGAGAGAGGAGAGCTCGGAAGAAGGGAGATTTGCCTAGTCTCTTGGCTCCTCCACCCCTTAAAAACTAAATGGCTTGATAAATGACTAGCCAAATAGAGATTTAGCTAGTGTGATTACGAGAAGTTCTTGGAGATGCTCTTTGAGATATCTCCCAAACACCGGCCGATAAACTCGTGGATAAGTGTTGCTTTGTTTCATATGCCGAACAGATAAGCAAGCCTGCTGATTTTTCTCAACAAGCTACGGGCGGCGCCAGGTGGAAAACCTAGGGGAGCGCGTCACGTGAGCCCTGCCTATATAAAGGCACGTACGCCCTAGTGCAAAGGGCCCTTTTGCAATCAGCCGAGACGCAAGCAGAGCATATGCAACGGAAGCCATATCACGCCACGTCTGCTTCTGCATCTTGCTTGTTCAAGTTACAGTGTGCTGTTGATGAGAAGCTAACAAGCTACAGTGGCATGCACTCACGAAGTAGTACGTGCGGCACCAAAGGGGAGAACAAGTGCATCGACGTGCAGATGCCTTGTCACCTTGCCACTGCGGAATGGCCTCGTCCATCTACGATCAGCTGCTACAACGTCTCGTCAACACAGCTCGCAACCCTGCATCGACTACCCACTTCTACAATGATTACGGCGCCATTTAAGACCGACGAAGCCGGACGACACAGGCGGGGGGCCGGACGGAGATGGCGAAGGGTCGATCGGCGCTGCGGCGCAGCCTTGAAGCAGCTCGCCGTCAAGCCAGAAGCCATAGCATTCACTTGTCCATCAAGCGTGCCCCCACGCCCGCTATCAACTAGAGCTACGCGAGGCTGCCGCGACGGGAACGGCGGCGCCAAGATGACGATAGCGATGCTAGTGCCACCCGATCATGTGTCCAACCAACGAGACGACAGCGAGAGGCTGCCATGCGCCAAGACGACGGCGGCGCCGCAAGGCCGCCATGTGTCCAGATTTTGTCATCCATCAAGACGTACGACGGCGCGGCGCTGGGCGGCCGAGAGCTTTTTTTTTTTTTTTGCGAAAGCCGAGAGCATATGTTGTGGTGCCAGAAACTCAACGGCGCGCAATTCACTAGCAAGTGAGAAGGAATGTTCTCGCAAAATCATGCATGCATGCACGTGCACGTACACGTGCACATGTGCTGCACGAACCAAAAAATCTTGGAGAGTCAAAGTTTTTCAAGTGTGACCAAATTTATATTAAAAGTTAATAATATTTATCATACCAATTAAGTATCATTAGATTCTTTGTTAGCTATATTTTCATCGTATACCTATTTGATGTCATAAATCTTTGTGTTTCTCTCTATAATTTTGGTCAAACTTTGAGATGATTTGACTCTCCAAAATTTTTAGAATGACTTATAATTTAGAACGGAGGGAGTAGAAAATGTGAAGGCCTTCGGTTGTTCGGCAGACGGTGCCATGCAGCCCACTTGGAGATCTTGGTGACCTCGTGACGATCCAGGTTGCCGTGACGTCGATTCTGCGGCTTCGCTCACGTGACCACGCATCGTCATTCGTCTGCAACGACGCTAGTCCGGCACCGGCGAGGCGGAATATTCCAGCTACGCTACACTAACTTTGGCTATAGTGATGACTATGCAATGTCCAACACCAGTAGGGTGGTCGTCGCGGGCGAGTGGGTGGTGTTGATGTTCCAATCACGCCACACATGCGCATGGGTTGGCGACACCCTCTTCTTTAACGACGTCTACCTCGACGACATTGGTGAGGCGTTATGGATGGTCCAGCTTCAAATCTTCTCCATGCATGGATCGCCATGCGTGGGCGCAACAACGTGGCGGGTGCCGTGCTGGAGGCAGACCCCTACGACATGGCGTCGTGGGAGCTGCTGATGTGGGGGATAGAGGCAGCAGATCCGCCACAGCCAGAGAACACACTGATGGAGGAGCAGTGGATCCGCCATGGCAGCAGATCCACTGCAGTGCTTTGTTTTTTGTTGTTTTTCAAATGGTTGGTTTGTAGGGCGGGTGAGAGGATAACCTGCCCCAATAAATGAATTTTTATGGGTAGGTGACGGGATGACTCGTCTCCCACTACTACAATAATTTTAATCAGGGCAGACATTTTAGATTAACCGAGCTGAGCATCCAAAACACCTCTGACCCAATATCATAGTTAATCGGACCTTTCCCCAGGCATTATGAATGCCTACCTCGGTTAATATAATAAAGAAAAGGAAAAAAAGGAAAAAACCCACCGAGCGTATCACAAGATCCGGCGAGGGAGGGAGCAAGCCGCTGCTTGCCGCCGCTGCAGCTGCCAGATCTGGGAGGAAGGAAGCCTGCCGCCGCGTCCTACTGACCGCCGCCGCTGTAGCCCGCTGGCCAATAGATCCGGCGAGGGAGGGAGCATGCCACCGCGTCCTGCCGCCCGCTGCATCGCAGCCATCAGATCTGGAAGGGAGGGAGCCCGCCACCGCGTCCCACGCCGACGCCACCGCCAGATTCGCGAGGGAGGGAGCCCGCCGCTGCAGTCGCCAGATCTGCCGCGCGCTGGTGGGAGAGAGAGAGATAGGGGCGGCGCTCGCTAGAGGAGGATGGACGGCGCTGGTGGAGAAGAGGGAGGGGCGGCGCACTGGTGGGAGGGAGGGAGGGGGAGGGAGGGAGGGAGAGAGAGAGGGAGGGAGAGAGAGAGAGAGACGATGCGCGTTGGAGGACAGGGGGCGGCGTGCTGGCTGTCGGGCTGAGGGAAAGGGAGGGGGAGGAGAGGAATGAGTGTGAGCAACCCTAACTCTTGTGTGTGTGTGTGTGTGCGCGCGCGCGCGCTCATAACTGGACATTTTGGGCTAGCGAGCTAGACCTGATTTACCGAGACGGTTATGTTACAATGTCCGCCTCGGTGAATATATTTTGCGAGGCGGTTGTCGTAACTGCATCGGTTAATAACAAGTGACCACCTTGGTTAATGCCTGTTAACCAAGACGGTTACTTTTCCTGCCCGCGTCCGAGGACCTTTTTAAATGTCACAATTAATGCTTTTTTAGTAGTGTCTGAGACAAGTGTATTGCCCGCCTCTGCAAACAATATTTTTAACCACATCTCCACATCAAGCCGGAATGGCAAACAATTCATACAAACCGATATTGAATAATTACAAACACAATTTAATTAAACCGACGAACCTTACAGTGTACTACGGGACCGGGTGCCCCCTGCAAACAACATTTTTAGCAGCAAAAAAACATGGAGGGTACCTTACCCGCCTCTACAAATGTATTTTTACGCAGCACTACAAACCCAAAGCTGCACATCTCCAAATCAAGCCAAGATGGCAAACAGTTCATCCAAACCAAATCTACAAACCGACATTGAACAATGACAAACACAAATTTAATCAAGCCAACAAACCTTACAGTGTACTATGGGACCGGTGTTTAATGAGTTCACCGTATCTTTATTTCCTGTTCAATTCCACGACAATATAGTGATGCAATGCTTGAAAGCGACAAGAACCTTAGGCCTAGCTCCGCGGTAGGAGCAAGAGGAGCAGGGCGGAGCGGCCAGGGGTGGAGGGAGCAAGGCGCGACGGAGGCGGGCGGAGAGGCGACGGAGCACATGGTGGCCGGCGAAGCTTGGGGCCGAGGCGGGTGCGGAATTTGGGCGCGGTAGAGGCGGGTGTGGAGCTGGACGACGCGAGGTGGATGGAGGGGAAGAAGGGATAATGAGGAAAGAGAAAGTAAGAGAAGAAAAAAAAAGAAAAATGAGGAAATATGAAGGAACAAGAGAAAAAAAAGAGAGGAGTATTTAGGAAATTTAACTTCTTTTATGTATTTTAAATAAGAAGGTGAAACTGTTTTGAGCTCCACTGGAGAAGCCGCTCCACCGAAAGAGACATAGCTAAAACTATTTTTCGGAGGAGTCTGAGCCCTGCCAAACAAATCCTAAAAAAAAGGGTAAAGGAACTCACACAGACAGAGGAAGCTAAATTAAGCACTTGATACATTGGGAACTTAGTCAAACTCAGGACACAGGCAGTAACACTTCGTTCTTGATCAAACTGAACACCCGTAACGCGGGCAGAAAGTTCTCCTATTTCTTTAATTCCAGACCAAGCTGTCACCATTAAAACCGGCTGCTTCTTCAACGGTAAATAAATGCTGAAGGTTTGCCTCCCATCAAGTCTTAACATCTTGCACATCATCTGTCAATTTAGGTTGCCCAGTCTTTTTTTTTTGGAAAAAATTGGAAACAAATAACCAGAACTCCTTTGCAAAGCTGCACGTGAGCAACTAACAGTGAACTAATTACGAGTATTAAACATAGATTAATTATAAAACTAATTACATGGATGGACGGGACATCACGAGGCAAATTTATTAAGTTTATTTAATTCATCATTAGAGATTGTTTACTGTAGCATGATATTGTCTAATCATTGCACAATTAAGTTCATTAGATTCGTCTCGCGATTTCGCCAAGGGTTATGGAATATGTTTTGTCAATTATCCATATATTAATATTCCTAATCAGTGGTTAAACGTTCGCGTGTGAAAATTTTTAGAAACTATAAACGAGGCTCTATTCACAAGCGAGATTTTCCACAAGTGATAGGTATGGTCCGTGCGAGATTTTCCACAAGTGATAGGTATGGTCCGTGCCAAGGAGGACGAGACTTTATTGTCTACTCCACGTGTCAAATAGGTCACAATCCTAATGGGCAGCGATGCACAACAGTACAAAATGGCCTCCCTCCGTCCCTTTCTATCTATGGCATCGCTTAGGAAGCGTGTTTCTGAGGGCAGTCTAACTAGGTCTTGTTTAGATCATTTTGTATTTTATATTTTTGCATTTTTGGAAAGGAATTTTTAATATTTAAAGTATTAAATGTAGACTAATCACAAAACTAATTACATATCTCGTCTATAAACTACGAGACGAATCTAACGAGTCTAATTAATCCATCATTAGAGTATGTTTACTGTAGCAATTTAGTATCTAATCACGTCCTAATTAGACTCATTATATTCGTCTCACGATTTACAGTCCATTTGTATAATGCGATTTATTTTTCAACTACATTTAGTACACCATACAAGCGATTTATAAAAATTTTGTATTTTATGTTTTGGGATCTAAACATGGCCCTACTTCCCAAGCTACCAGTTATGTCTCCCGCCTTAGCTGTTTAGACTTTTTTGGCGTAAATTTTTGGAAAAGAATTTTACTATTTCAGAGCACTAAATAAGTCTATTTATAAAACTTTTTGCACGGATGGATTGTAAATCGCGAAAGGAATCTAATGAGCTTAATTAATTCATAATTAGCGGATGGTTACTGTAACATCACTTTTGCAAATCATAGATTAAGTAGGCTCATTAGATTCATCTTGCAATTTACAACCCATTCGTATAAAAAAATTTACAAATAAATTTTATTTAGTACTCCATGTATGTGTTCAAACATTCGATGTGATGTTTTATTTAGTTTGACGTGAGCAGTGGTCACGGTTGGTCAAAGGGGGTTCCTCTCGGTTCCCGAGTCCCAACTCCCAAGTGGACGTGCCTTGAAATGCAGGGGCACGGCCGCTCGGGCTTTTGTGGCTTTGCCCCCACCTTGCGTTCGGCACCCTTTTTCCTCCGAAAATCTAGCTAAAACTCTACTGATGTAATCTTAGCCTGATTAATTATAGAATCCTTTGAATAAAAAAACATGCGAATCTCTTTGATTTTGGTGCTAGTTTTGTAAAAAACATTAAATACAGTAGATTTTGGTGCTAAGTTGATCTAAGCTCCGGATTTGAGAGGAAAGAGGTTTAAAACTCAGCCCAAATTTGAAATTAAAACTTTTGAAAATAGGATTCGACTAGATTTGACTGCAGTTTTGAAAATAGGATTCGACTAGATACTGGTGCTAATATTCATGTTTGTGCTGATGCTTCTTTGTTCTCTTCTTACCAGACCGGCGGGACTTCCTCCTTGCTGATGGGGAACGGATCACATGCGCGTGTTCTTGGTGTTGGTACGGTAAATCTGAAGTTTACTTCGGGGAAGACCGTGCAGCTGAAGAACGTGCAGCATGTCCCCACCATCAAGAAGAATTTAGTCAGCGGCTCTCTACTGTGTAGAGATGGTTTCAAATTAGTCTTTGAGTCCAATAAATGTATTTTGTCTAAGTTTGGTACTTTTGTTGGAAAAGGTTATGAAAGCGGAGGTTTGTTCCGTCTTTCTTTGTCAGATGTTTGTAATAAAATTGCATACAATGTTATTAACGTTGATGAAACAAATGTTTGGCATTCGAGGCTTTGTCACGTTAATTTTGGTTGTATGATGCGCTTAGCTAATTTGAGCTTAATTCCAAAGTTCACTTTTGTCAAAAATTCTAAGTGTCATGTATGTGTTGAATCAAAACAAACTCGTAAGCCTCATAAGACCGCGGAGGCAAGGAGCTTGGCACCCTTAGAATTAATTCATTCCGATTTGTGCGAAATGAATGGAGTGTTGACAAAAGGTGGTAAAAAATATTTCATGACTTTGATTGATGATAGTACTAGATTTTGTTACATCTATTTGTTGAAGTCAAAAGATGAAGCTTTACACTACTTTAAAATCTATAAAGCTGAAGTAGAAAACCAACTTGAGAGAAAGATCAAAAGAGTTAGGTCAGATCGTGGTGGCGAGTATTTCTCAAATTTATTCACTTTATTTTGCGAGGAACATGGTATTATTCATGAGAGGACGCCTCCCTATTCACCTCAGTCAAATGGGGTTGCCGAAAGAAAGAACCGCACTCTAACGGATTTGGTTAACGCCATGTTAGATACAGCGGGACTTTCCAAGGAATGGTGGGGTGAGGCTATATTGACTGCATGTCATGTCCTAAACCGTGTTCCTACAAAGAATAAAGAGATAACTCCTTTCGAGGAATGGGAGAAGAAAAGGCCAACACTGTCATACTTACGTACATGGGGTTGTTTGGCAAAAGTGAGTGTGCCAATAACCAAGAAACGTAAGCTTGGACCTAAAACTGTGGATTGTATCTTTCTAGGTTATGCTATTCACAGCGTTGGATATAGATTTTTAATAGTGAAATCTGGAGTACCTGACATGCATGTTGGTACTATAATGGAGTCCAGAGATGCTACATTTTTTGAAAACATTTTTCCCATGAGAGATGAAACAAGTTCATCTAGGCAAGAGTTCATCAAGGATGATGGCTCTGCTGAGCCGATAGAACACAATGAACATACACTTGTAGAAAATTCTGAGGAGGATAACAATGATGCTCCGAGAAAGAGCAAGAGACAAAGGACTGTAAAGTCTTTTGGTGATGATTTCATTGTATACCTCATAGATGATACACCCAGAACCATTGAAGAGGCATATTCATCTCCTGATGCTGACTATTGGAAGGAAGCAGTAAGGAGTGAGATGGATTCTATTATGTCTAATGGAACCTGGGAGGTCGTTGAACGTCCTTATGGATGTAAACCGGTTGGATGCAAGTGGGTGTTCAAGAAAAAGCTTAGGCCAGATGGTACTATTGAAAAGTACAAGGCTAGGCTTGTGGCCAAGGGTTATACACAAAAAGAAGGAGAAGATTTCTTTGACACTTATTCACCAGTTGCCCGATTGACCACAATTCGAGTGTTACTTTCCTTGGCAGCCTCTTATGGTCTTCTCGTTCATCAGATGGACGTTAAGACGGCTTTCCTCAATGGAGAGTTAGAAGAGGAGATCTATATGGATCAGCCGGATGGGTTTGTATCAAAGGGTCAAGAAGGAATGGTTTGTAAGTTGTTAAAATCTTTATATGGTCTCAAGCAAGCGCCTAAGCAGTGGCATGAAAAGTTTGATAGAACTTTGACCTCTGCCGGCTTTGTTGTGAACGAAGCTGACAGATGTGTGTACTATCGCTATGGTGGGGCTGAAGGAGTGATTTTGTGCTTGTATGTGGATGACATACTGATCTTTGGCACTAGCCTTAATGTGATTAAGGAAGTCAAAGAGTTTTTATCTCAAAATTTTGAGATGAAGGATCTGGGAGAAGCTGATGTTATCCTTAATATAAAGCTGGTAAAAGAGATCAATGGTGGGGTGATTCTTACACAGTCTCACTATGTGGAGAAGGTGTTAAGTCGCTTTGGTTATAGTGACTATAAACCTGTCTCAACACCATATGATGCCAGTTTAATTCTTAGAAAGAACAAAAGGATAATGCGAGATCAGCTGAGATATTCTCAGATCATTGGTTCATTAATGTATTTAGCGAGCGCTACAAGACCTGATATCTCGTTTGCTGTAAGCAAACTGAGCCGGTTTGTTTCAAACCCGGGAGATGATCATTGGAAGGGTCTTGAAAGAGTAATGCGCTATCTGAAGGGGACAATGAACTATGGAATTCACTACACCGGGTACCCAAGGGTACTAGAAGGGTATAGTGATTCAAATTGGATTTCTGATGCTGATGAGATAAAGGCCACAAGTGGATATGTGTTTACACTTGGTGGTGGAGCTGTTTCCTGGAAGTCTTGCAAGCAGACCATCTTAACGAGGTCAACTATGGAAGCAGAACTCACAGCATTAGATACCGCCACTGTTGAGGCTGAGTGGCTTCGTGAGCTCCTTATGGACTTGCCGATAGTTGAAAAACCGTTACCGGCAATCCTAATGAACTGTGACAATCAAACGGTAATTGTCAAGGTGAATAGTTCAAAGGATAACATGAAGTCATCTAGACATGTGAAAAGGCGGTTGAAATCTGTCAGAAAATTGAGAAACTCCGGAGTTATAGCCCTGGACTATGTTCAGACGGCTAAAAATCTGGCAGATCAGTTTACAAAGGGTCTTTCACGAAATGTGATAGACAATGCATCTATGGAATTGGGCTTGAGACCCACGTGAGTCATTCTATAGTGGAAACCTGTCCTATGTGATCGGAGATCCCGTGAATTAGGATGGTGAAACAAAACTAAAGTCTGACTGTGAGAAGAGAACCTTTGTGAAAAGGGCTCATTCCGTGTATAAGGTGCATTTCTCTTCTAATCTGTATGGCAGGTTGGTCTATACCTTAATGTGTGCCAGGTGGTTTCTTTTAAACAAATGAGTTGTTTTCTTGAAACAAAAGATGTTGTCCTACAGAACATCTGAAAGGAACACACCTATATGAGTTTGACCACTGGTCATGGTCTATGAGAATTGGGTATTCTCTAGAAACTCATGAAGGGCCTGGAGTATGACTTATAAGCTCCAAACCGCGGGGATGCTTTTGCAGCCTAGTACCAGTGTAGGGCTCTGGTCAAACTTGTTTGCACAAAACTGGCAATTCAAGGCATAGTCCATTGCACAGTTGTGAATAAGTGTAGCCTTTGTCCTAGATGGAAGTTCAACTTAACAGTCTCTGTCGAATACTGGTATATCAAAGAGAGAATGAGGGTATTTCTAGTGTGGCTTGAATTTCTTGGTGGGGATTGTTGGAGTAATGGGCTTGGCCCATTTATTCTAAAGCAATAAAAGAATTTAAAGCCCACTATTAATGCTAGGGAATCAATGTTTAATTCCGTACCGGGAATTGAGGAGGATCTCAACCGACTTAAAAGGTGGACTTCTTGTACACCACTTGTGAAGCCGGTAAGAGGAGGACGGTGAACCACACGCGCGCGCGCGCTCGCTCGCCTCGCCGAGCCGGGCCGGGCCGGGCCGTGGCCGTGGCCGTGGCCGAGGCCGAGGCCGAGGCCGAGGCGAGGCGCGGCGCGGCGCGGCCGGCCGGACGGGCGGTGCGGCGCGGCGCGGCGCGGCGCGGCGAGGCGCGGCGCGGCGCGGTGTGATGTGATGGCTATTTTGCCGTTGACAGCAATTAATCGTGCGATTAAACGTGCAATTAAATCTGTAATTAATGGCCATAACCGCATCACCTAAATGACTCTGATGGTGTCCAGGTTCAACGAACCTGAGCACCTGAGTCACTATATAAGGAGTGCCATGCCCCTCATCCATCCTGCACCAGAGCACTGAGGCAACTCGGCTCCTCTCTTCTCCCTCTCCAGTTGCAACAACTGAGTTCCCCAACGCTAATCTCTGCGCGCACAGAATTAGCGTGAGCAGGCCTCCGAAACCTTGCTCGCCTTGAGATCCTGCACGGGATAGGCGGGCAATCAGGTTTTTGGGTAACGCTTTAGCGTGACTGCTCAAAAATACTAAGGCTTTGCCCGATTGTACGACTACTTCCTGGTGGACGAGCCGAACAGCTACGTCGACTACATTCTGGTGGCCGAACGACTACGTCGACTACATCTTGGTGACCGTTCGTGGGACTGCACTGCGAACATCTTCCTGCACCGATTTAGTTCGACTACTTCGACTGAGGCCAACCGAGTAGATGTCTACTCCAGTTGGTAACAGCGCAGCCAATGCCTCCGGCAACGGCCCCGCTTTAGGGTACTCCCTAAAACTTTGGTTATTTATATTGTTTATGCTTATATGTGTGATAAGTATAAACATGTTCACATGTTTTCTTTTACTCCTTAAAGTCATAGAAATATTGCTAGTTTATACATCTAATTTTGGAATTAAAATATACCGAAAATTGCCTAGATTTCTAACAGTCCCTGCTCGCCCCCGCCGGCAGCGCGAGGCGCCACATCTGGTCGGACACGGTCAGAGTTAGGTAAACGTCGTCCGGGCAGGCCGCCTCCGACGCCGTCCTCTGCTCGCCGCCGAAGAACGGGTACAGCAGGATGCACCCGGCGACGCGCGCCGCGCCGGTGGCGAGGGCACCCGACCCGATGCGCACTGTCATGTGGTGCGCGATGTTCCCGCCGGCCGAGTCGCCGGACACGAACACGCGGCCGAAGTCCGCCGACTCGGCGAGCCACGGGTCGGTGGTCGCCGCGGCCTGGGCGCGCAGCCAGGAGAAGAGGGTCTCGGCGTCGTCATGCGCCGCGGGGAGGCGGTGCTCCGGGGCGAGGCAGTAGTCGGCGGAGAGCACGACAGCGGGCAGCTCGGCGGCGAGACGGAGGCAGGCGGCGTGGAACTCGGGCGAGGCGAAGCTGTTGATGACGAAGCCGCCGCCGTGGAAGTAGACGAGCACGGGGAGCTTCTCGGCGCCGGCGGGCGGCACGAACACGCGGAGGCTGAGGTTGTGGGTCTCTTCGTAGACGACGTCCTTCCATCGGACCGGTGCTGGCGCGTCGGGCGAGGGCTCGGACGCGTCGCCGGGGAGGACGAGCGGCATCTGGACGCGTTTGACGGTGCCGTCGCTGAGGAGCTGGACGATGCCCTGCAAGTCCTCCACGACGTGCGCCGGCACCAGTTCGGAGGCTGGGACAGCGGACGCCGGCGTGGTTGTTGACGACATGGTGGTATACCGACAGGGGACAAATTTTGTTGGCGGCTAGCCGGCTACCGTTTGGTGGTAGCTGGCGTATGTTGAGAAGTGGATTGCTTCGGCTAGCTGCTGCAGCCTGCGGGAGGTGTAAAATTAATAATTGGCAGTGACATGTACCTAGCAAATCAGTTCATTTTCTCTCCCGAAAGATGGTTTGGTCAATGAATCATTATGATACCATCTCTGATTCACAATGTTTGTCCCATCTATATGCCTAGACAGCTTAAAATTGGGGCATTTCTTTTTTGAAATCAAATCAAATCTGCTCTTTTGGAACTAGCCCATCAACCCGTGCTCCTGCACAGGATAATTAGAAATTATATAAAAATGATCATATAGCTAATAATTATAATTATTTATTTCACACACTTTTTGATGTATTAAATATTCTAACACGCTCTAAAATACATATTCATCATTATCTAGTTGCAATAGATTTTATTTTGCATCACATCTCCATTTATGTTTAATACATATCTAATTGATCCATTTGTTTGTAAATTGATATTCTTATCTCTTCCATTATACATGAATATATGGTGACACATATCGTTGTTAGTATTTTATATAAATAATATTATAGATAATATATTAATAATGATATAATAATAATTTAGAATTTATATTAGTGCATATTTTTATATTTATTATAACTATATAATTTAGATTCAGATTTAAGGTTACTTTGACTTTTAATAATAACAAAATTGGATAATTTATATACAAACTTAGGAGGTTATTTGCATTATTTTTTATAATGGTAGGTGGGTAATTTACATGAAGATTAGAGGATTAGTTTAGATTTTTTTATAATAGCAGATGTGGATAATTTAGATACACGTTCGATAATTGATGCGAATTTAGGGGGTTATTTGCATTATTTTGTATAAGGAAAAAGTCTATTTTTGACACCTCAACTCTTGTCTTTGTCCAACTTTAACCCCCAACTACAAACCAGGGCACAATAGACACCCTAACTACTAATACCATTTAACTTTGGCACCTGTGCTCCTTTTAGATGGTTTGGCGCTAACGTGGAGCGGGTTTGACCCGCCACGCTGGGCACAACCGCCAGCTCGGACGCCTGCGCCTTCCGCAGCGCCTCCCCGCCTGCTCGTCACGCGCCGCTCCTGCACCGCCGCAGGACCCGCCCAAACGCCGCCGCTGGATCCCTCTGCGTGCCACCACTGGGCTGACCTCCCACGTGACCTCCTCGAGTCTGTCCTCGGTCGCCTCCCCGTGCCGCACCGTCTCCGCTTCGCCATCGTCTGCGCCTCGTGGCAGTCAACCGCCGCCGCTGCCGATATTGTCCTGCCGCGCGGTTCCTGAGCCTGGTGGAGGGCAGTGCTCCTGTTCGTTGATGCCAGCCGCGGCGCGAGCTACGACCTCCGGTGCTGCTTCATCGGCGACGACGATTGCGATGATGAGGTGCCGATCTCGCTGGAGATGCTCACGCCGGACAGACTCCCGTACGAGGTCTACGAGAAGACCATCGTCATGGCCGTGCTGCGGAGGATTGCACCATCGGGAACCTGGGGCGGCTATGCCGTGCTGCCCATCTGCCAGCCCCTGTCCCCCTCACCGTCGCCCGAGCAGGGGACACGAAGTGGGCTCTGCTCGAAACGCCGGTGCGCTGCTGGGTCGACACCGCCGTGGCAGCGTCAAGCGGTCTACACGATGGACGCCACGGGCGCTTCAAGTGCACGACCACCGACGTCGAGTTCTTCGTTTGCAAGGCCGGAGCCGCCTGTGAAGCTAGGGACGACCGCCTTCCCAGGTGAGCGTAGGTGGACCGTCGCCGCCTCCGCTCTCCCGTGGTTCGGGCCCCTGTCTGCCGCCGTGCGCGCACCTCCAGCCCTCAATCGCCGCACTCGTGGGCGGCACCTCTCGCGTCGTGGTGTCCCAGAATGGCGTCCTCGTCCTCGACCTCCGCCGCCGCGCAACCTTCTTCCCCAAATCCGGCCATCCGCGATTTGCCTCCTCCGGTGAGTCCCATCTCGATTTCTCGCGCCTGCACCTTCTCCTTCCTCCTCTGCGTCGAATTTAGTGCTCACCTGACCTATTCCCCTCCTGCAGCGCCTCCCCGCCGTCGGCTTCTGCCCGTCGCCGCCGTTGCTCGCCGCGCTGCTCCTCCGCTGCAACTTCCCTCCGCCCGAGCCCCTGGTGAGCTTTGCCCTGTCCCAGACCATGCCGCTCGTGCACCGGGGCACCAGAGATGCACCGGGGCTCGTCGGGGAGGGGGAGGCGTTGTGCGCACCTGGATGGAGAGGGAGGGAATGAGTGGGTGACACGTGGGCCCCACATGCCTACGTGGAGGTCAACGCCAGCGTGGCGTGGTCAAAACCACTAAACGTTGGTCAAAACAGCTTTTCCCCCGCCCAGGTGTTAAAAGTGAACGGTTTTGACAGTTGGGGTACTGGTACTAGACGGTTTTACAGTTGAGGGTTAAAATTAGACTAACACAATAGTTGAGGGGTCAAAAGTGGACTTTTTCCTTTTTATAATGGCAGGTGGTTAATTTACAAGAAGATTATGGGATTAATTTTATTTTTTTTATAATGACAGAGGTGGGTAATTTAGATACATATTTAGGGGGTTACTTTAGTCTATTTTCATAATGATAATGATGGGTAATTTATTAGAAAAAATTACATATCCAATAACTATTATAATTAGAGTTGTCGGATCGATGGCCGGATGTTTCTGATTTTTGTGATAATTTCCAGAATTTCTCTATTTTTTTAGTTCCTATATGGCTTCATGTGGAGGCTTGGAAGGAGCCTCCAATTAGTAATAGTAAGATAGAACAATCACCATTTTTGCCAAAACAGGATTCCTGAGTCGTTGTTCTCATATTAGATAATTAGATTATGTCAAGTAGGCATTGCGGTGTTCAAATAACCTATTAGAGCAACTTCAATTAGAGCAACTTCAAAAGAGGAGTGTATCGGTATCTCGCTCGATATAGCAGCCAAAATTTCGATCCAACAAAGTTGGTATATCGGTTTGCTCGGTATCCAACTCGGCATCTGGCGTGGCTCGCTCGGCAAAGATGCCGAGGGGGAGTGCCTCTCCATCCGCTGTCCTCGGCCCGTCCGCGTCATCGCCAACCTCCCAGGAAGCCACGCCGAGCTGTTGTCCTTCCTGGAAGCTTTGGCCGGAGCTTGAGTTCCCGATTCCGTTGCTATCAAATTAAGCCGTGTTGTTGGGCCTCCGACCGATTCCCTCCATCGTGAGCTCCGTGGTGACATCCCCGACCTTCCCGACAGCTCGCCTAGACCTGTAGTGGGCCCAGTGACCTCACACCGGCAACCATGACTCTCCTTGCCGCGCCCCTAGCTCCCTCGCTCACCCACGCCCGCCAAGGACCCTATCGGTTTCGCGGTCTCCTCCTCTTCGCGGGGGTGCTGGCTCCCTTTGGAAAGCTATACAGCTAGCTAAATAGCTAGTTAAATGTGAATTTGACTAGTGGGATTTAACTAGGCTCTTAGAGATGCTCTTGCCTATTACATACCAACCCGAATGTTGACTTTCTTTAATTTGGTGGCACGTTACATTTGTCTCCAAAGTTTCCACGATCTCTTCGGAAAAAATTGGCAGGCCATGCCCAGTTGACAATTTACAACCGTGCTTGCAGATTTTACAATATTTGTTTACTCAGTGCAAGCCTTATCTTGATTTCCCAACTCAAAACTGCTGAAAAAATCGCGTAGATCTTTACACGCAGTTAAAATTTCGCATACACGCAGACAAGACAACAATAAGTCGTGGTACAGGATAAAACAATTCATCACTTATTAACCACCGTGCACGAACCGCCTAATGACCCGGATCAGCTCGTCCGAGGCCTCCCCGCACGGCTCCCTGACGAAGAACGCGTGCCCCTGCCCGCGGAAGACGATGAGCTCAACGGCCTTGCCGGCGGCCCTCAGCCTCGCGACGTAGTCCGCCACGCGGTCGTGCAGCGCGTCCTGGTCGGGGTCTAGCACGAGCACCGGCGGGAAGGTGTCGCCGAGGTCGCCGAACGGGACGCTCCCCGGCGCGAACGGGTTCGCGGTCGGGTGGTCCTTGGTCGCGCCTGCCGGCAGCGCCAGGCGCCACATCTGGTTGAACAGCGCCGTGCCCATGGGGTCGCCGGGCGGGGACGCCGCCTCGGACGGCGTCGGCTCCTCGCCGCCGAAGTAGGGCCAGAGCATCACGCACCCGGCGAGCCGGAGGGGGCCGAGGGGGAGCCTTCCCGAGCCGTGCCGCACCGAGATGTGGTGCGAGATGTTGCCGCCGGCCGAGTCGCCGCTGACGAACACCCGGCCAAAGTCGGCCGACTCGGCGAGCCACGGGTCGGCAGCGGGGGACGCAGTGGCTTGAGCACGGAGCCAGGAGAAGACGGTCTCGGCGTCGTCGAGCGCAGCGGGGAGGCGGTGCTCGGGCGCAAGGCGGTAGTCGGCGGAGAGCACGAGCGCCGGGAGCTCGGCGGCGAGCCGGAGCGCACCGGCATGGAAGTTGATCACCTCGAAGCTGGCGATGCAGAAGCCGCCGCCGTGGAAGTACACGAGCACCGGCAGCTTCTTGTTCACCCCTCCCCCGCCGGTGGTGGTGGGCCGGTACATCCGCAGCCGGAGGCCGTGCGTGTCGTCGTAGACGACGTCCTTCCACTCCACGGGCAGGTCCGACGGCACGCCGCCCACGAGTGGGAGCACCGAGTAGTCCGTGGACCGCCTCACCGTGCCGTCGCTGAGCAGCTGCACGACGCCGAAGCAGTCCTCAACGACGACGACGTGCGGCGCTGCCGCCGAGCCTGGAACGGCCGACGCCGCCGGCGTGGGCGACGACGACATGACAAGTCAGTGGAGACTGGACACTGCAACTGAACTGAAAGGCTTAGCTGCTAGCTAGGCTTCAGCGAAGATAAGCTCGAAATGAGCAAGGGGTCACTGTTGGTGAAAGGGCTCCTCTCAGCTCACGGTGGCCGTGCAATTACTTGTCCGGTCATGTTCGATCCGTAGTCTCCCAGCCAACCCGATGAGGACGGGCCTTGAAATGCAGGGTCTTGGGCTTTCGTGGCGTTGCCTCCACCTCGCATTCGGCTCACCCTTTTTCATCTTCAAATCTAGCTAAATCATTATTGACGTAACATAGCTCGACGAAAATAGCGGCAAGACGAGGAAGATGGTATGAATGCTTTGCTCAGGGGGTGTTTAGTTCCCAAAAAGTTTTCTACAATACCCATCACATTAAATCTTCGAACACATATGCATGAAGCATTAAATGCACTTGAAAAAATAACTAATTACACAGTTTAACTGATTAGAACGAGATGAATCTTTAAGCCCAATTAATCCATGATTGGACATTAATTACCAAATAACAATAAAATGTGCTACAGTACCCAAACCTAAACTTTTTCACCAACTAAACACCCCCTTAGATAGCATTTGGATCATCTAGAATTAAACTTTAGTCCGGATTCAATTTTAGGTGACATTAGGTGATTAAACTTTAATTCATCCCTATTTGGAACCATGATCGGAATAGTAGATTGGATATATATATATATATAGAAATATTTTTTTTGCCCTTGCATTTTGCTGTTACGCTTGTATATATGAGCATAATGTCATAATGTGACGTAGTTTGGTCTTTTTGCGGTTGGTTTAGTCCAAATTAGATGGGTTTTGAGACTAATCTTATGTAAAAAAAATTCAACTTATATATGATGATTTGACTACCAGTCATACGTGTGATTTCTAATATTTTTGAATTTTTTAGCTCCGCTTCCTCATGTCTGTACTAACGAAGTCCATATTCCAAGAAGTTAGTTTGTTCATTCTTCGTTATAGTACTTCCCAGAGACTCCGTGCATGGTGAAATCGATGGAATTTCGGAACTATCACTTTGAGCTGAGGGGGTGTTTGGATGGGGTGACCCTCCTTTTAATCACGTTTAGTCATCTATTTCCGATCCCAACAGGGGTGACTGAAAGGGACTGTTTGATGAGATTTTGTGCGATCAATCTAAAATATGATTCAATGAATGGTGTATATGTATGGGTCATACGAGAGGAACTATAAATTAGCTGCATGAACATCACGTTACGAGAGCTGGCTTGTGAAGCCCAAAACAGATAAAGAGATGAGAGGCTAAAGAAAAAGACGGACAAGCTAGCAAGTATAGATTCTCATACGAATTCCTTATAGGGTCAGCGGCACTGCAAGCTCAGCAAGCGGAGGAGGGGCAGTGGCGCAGTGAGCTTGGCTTCTGGAGGAGGGCAGTAGCACAGGAGCTCGGTGATCAGCGGAGGAGGGGCAGCGGCGCGGGCGAGCTCGGTGAGCAGAGGAGGCGGCCGAGCTCGGGTGGAGTGGGGCCCACATGAGAGCGATCTTTGGAGGAGAGCTGGAGAGAGGAGAGCTCGGAAGAAGGGAGATTTGCATAGTCTGTTGGCTCCTCCACCCCTTAAAAGCTAAATGGCTAGATAAAGGACTAGCCAAAGAGAGATTTAGCTAATGTGATTTGGAGAAGTTCTTGGTGATGCTCTTTGAGATATCTCCCAAACACCGACCGAGAAACTCGTGGATAAGTGCTGCTTTGTTTCACATGCCGAACAGATAAGCAAGCCTGTAGATTTTTCTCAACAATCTATGGGTCGCGCCGGGTGGAAAACCTAGGGGAGCGCATCACCTGAGCCCTGCCTATATAAAGGCGCGTACGCCCTAGTGCAAAGGGCCCTTTTCCAATCAGCCAAGACGCAAGCAGAGCAGATGCAAGGGAAGCCGAGGAGATCGTGACACATCTGCGTCTCCATCTTCCTCGTTCAAGTTTGCATCAACCCGGCGGCGGCCCTCGTATTCAGGCTAGCCATCCACTGTCAGCAAGGAAGGCCATGATGCCCCTATTCATCTTTGGAGGTGTGGAATGTTGATCTTCTGCCTTCTCTCAATCTTCCTTTACAGATTCCATACACGCATGTCCACTGGCGCAGCAAAGGAGGGGCGGTGGCGCGGCGAGCTCGGCGAGTGGAGGAGGGCAGCAGCAAAGGAGCTCGGTGAGCGGAGGAGGGGCGGCGGCGCGGCGAGCTCTGCGAGCGGAGGAGACGGCCGAGCTCGGTGGTGTGGGGCCCACATGACAGTGAGCTTGGGAGGAGAGTTAGAGAGTGGAGAGCTCGGGAGAAGGGGAGATTTGCCTGTTGGTTCCTCCACCCCTTGAAAACTAAATGACTAGCCAAACAGAAATTTGGCTAGTGTGATTTAGAGAAACTCTTGTAGACGCTCTTAGAGATATCTGCCCAACGCCGACCGAGAAAATTGTGGACGAGTGCTGCATTGTTTCACATGCCGATCGAGATTTTTCTCAACAAGCTACGGGCGGCGCCGGGTGGAAAACCTAGGGGAGCGCGTCACCTGAGGCCTGCCTATATAAAGGCATTGTTTGGTTTGTTCTAGGAAAATCTTAGAATGGACTTTGACCGTCCATTCGGGATGTCAAACAAAGACAGTTTATAAAACCAACTCCAGAACCCCTACGCTAGGAACCATGAAGAATCTAATGAGACCTTTGACTGCGTGAGTAGAGAATGGTTACTGTAGCATCACTGTAGCTAATTATCAATTAATTACTGACATTAGGTTCGTTGCGAAAAGTTACATCCACCCCCCTGAAAAGGTTTTGCAAATAGACTTCATTTAGTATTTCATGCGGACAAGATTCTCTTATCGGAAAACGTATTCTAGGATTCCCTAGAAGGAACCAAATACGGCCGAAGGCATGTACGCCCTAGTGCAAAGGGCCCTTTTCCAATCAGCCGAGACGCGAGTGGAGCATATGCAAGGGAAGCCGAGGAGATCACGCCACGTCTGCCTGGCCTATTGGTCTTTGGGGGCGTGGAATGTTGATCTTCTGCCTTCACTCAATCTTCCTTTACAGATAGCATGCACGCCCAAACCCGGCTGCCAAATCGGCAACAACGGTGCCACTGTGAAGATGCTGAAGCGTGGTGTGATGAGGCCGGCGCTGCTCGTTGAGCCCACGACAACGGCATCGCTGTGAAGACGCCGAGGCAGGAAGCGATGCCAAGGCGGCGGGCGATGTCGGTGTCGGGCTGCCACAAGATAATTTTTTAAAATTATTTAAAATAACTTGTCCTGAATTTTATTTGTAAGGTATAGCCATTATTCGCGCTAGGGAGAATGGCACGGCGGCGTGACAGAGCTGCAAAGCTGGTGGCCCCGTCGCGCGGCAGCCAGCGGGGTAGCTGGACTCCAGCCTGTCAGCGCCACATGCGGTGGTCGACGAGCTGCGCGGAGCCAAAGAGCCGATCTGCGACTCGGTGCCTGAGCATGCGCTCGCATAACATGCAAACCCACGCATGCACGTGTGCCAGCTGTTGAGGAGAAGCTAACAAGCTACAGTGGCATGTAGCCATGCACGAAGTAGTACGTGGCTACGTGCGGCACCAAAGGGAGCAAGATACAGAGAACAAGTGCATCGACGTGCAGACACCTTGCCACGGGGTGGGCGGGCAGGGGCCTGGCCCATCCTATGTGTAGTTTTGCACTAAAATTTCGATTTTGATCAAATTATTGGATAAATTAGCACCGCTGGCCCACCTAACAATGGAAAATGAATTTCTGGCTACGCTCTTGTGCCTTGCCACTACGATCAGCTGCTACAACGTCTCGTCAACACAGCTCGCAACCCTGCATCGACTACCCACCCCTACAACGATTACGGCGCCGTTCAAGACCAACGAGCCGGACGACAACGCGGGCGGGAGGGCCGCACGGAGATGATATTCCAACCATGCCACACACGCTCATATATATGTGTGCTCGTAATGGAGGTTTTGGGCTAGCGAGTTAGACTTAATTTAGCGAGACAGTTATGTTAAAAATATCCACCTCAGTTAATATATTTTGCGAGGCGGTTGTCGTAACCGCCTCGGTTAATAACAAATGACCACCTTGGTTAATGCCTGTTAATCGAGACGGTTATTTTTACTGTCCGCCTCAGAGGATTTTTTTTTAAAATGTCACGATTAATGCTTTTTTTAGCAGTGTCTATAAATACATTTCTAGAGACAAGCGTATTACCCTCCCCCTGCAAACAATATTTTTAGCAGCAAAAAGCAGAGGCGGGTACCTTTTTTGCGAGGAGCAGAGGCATGTACCTAACATGTCTCTACAAATGTATTTTTATCCAGCACTACAAACCCAGAGCTGCACATCTCCACATCAAGCCGGAATGGCAAACAGTTCATACAAACCAAACATACAAACTGATATTGAACAATTACAAACACACATTTAAACATACCGACGAACCTTACAGTGTACTAGGGGACCGGGTGCCCCTGCAAACAACATTTTTAAAAGCATAAAAAACATGGAGGGTACCTCATCCACCTCTACAAATGTATTTTTACGCAGCACTACAAACCTAGAGCTGCACATCTCCAAATCAAGCCAGGATGGCAAACAGTTCATCCAAACCAAATATACAAACCGACATTGAACAATGACAAACACAAATTTAAGCAAGCCGACAAACCTTACAGTGTACTATGCGACCGGTGTTTAATGAGCTCACCGTATCTTTATTTACTGTTCAATTCCACGACAATATAGTAATGCAACGCTTGAAAGCGACCAGAACCTTACGTGAACTGACGAGCAGCGTGCCAGCGTCACGGCCGGCCTGCATGCCTTACGCGATGCGTCCACACAAGCAGAGCCTGGTCCCGGCAGCGGCCCTGAGCTCAGTCAGCTGGCGGGCGCCGCCGCGCCGCCGTGTACGAACGGCCGCAGCACGTCACGGATCATTTCGCCGGTGACCTCGCCATCGTGCTCCACGGAGAAGAACGCGTGTCCCTTCCCCGGGAACTCGACGAACTCGGCGCGCTTTTTCCCCGTGGCGTTCAGCCGCGCCACGAAGTCCTTGATCCGGTCGACCAGCAAGTCGCGGGTGCCGGCCACGACGAGCAGTGGCGGGAGGGCGACGGAGTCCAGCGCGGGGCTGTCCGGCCCGAACGGGTTCGCCAGCGGGTGGTCCCTGCTCGCCCCCGCCGGCAGCGCGAGGCGCCACATCTGGTCGGACACGGGCAGCGTCAGGTAAATGTCGTTCGAGCCGGCCGCCTCCGACGCCGTCCTCTGCTCGCCGCCGAAGAACGGGTACAGCAGGATGCACCCGGCGACGCGCGCCGCGCCGGTGGCGAGGGCACCCGACCCGATGCGCACGATCGCGTGGTGCGCGATGTTGCCGCCGGCCGAGTCGCCGGACACGAACACGCGGCCGAAGTCCGCCGACTCGGCGAGCCACAGGTCGGTGGTCGCCGCGGCCTGGGCGCGCAGCCAGGAGAAGAAGGCATCGGCGTCGTCATGCGCCGCGGGGAGGCGGTGCTCCGGGGCGAGGCGGTAGTCGACGGAGAGCACGACAGCGGGCAGCTCGCCGGCGAGACGGAGGCAGGCGGCGTGGAACTCGGTGGAGGCGAAGCTGTTGATGACGAAGCCGCCGCCGTGGAAGTAGACGATCACGGGGAGCTTCTCGGCGCCGGCGAGCGGCGGCACGAACACTCGGAGGCTGAGGTTGTGGGTCTCGTCGTAGACGACGTCCTTCCATCGGACCGGTGGTGGCGGGAGGACCTGCGGCAGCTGGAAGCGCTTGACGGTGCCGTCGCTGAGGAGCTGGACGATGCCCTGCAAGTCCTCCACGACGTGCGCCGGCACCAGTTCGGTGGCTGGGACAGCGGACGCCGGCGCGGTGGTTGACGACATGGTGGTATACCGACAGGGGGCAAATGTTGTTTTGGAATAGAATAGACGTGATCCCCGAGTCGTTGCTCTTAAGGTATATATATACTTGTCAAGCAGGGTAAGTGCCAAGTGTGACGGTACCCGCCAGAAAAGAAACGGTAGTGCACTAGTGCTACGACTGTGCTACGTACTAAGACATCCCACCGAAGCAAAATACGTGTCCACTCACCACGTGTCCAGTACCGCACTATACGTATTTGCGTCCATTTGTTCCTTATCTTTACATTCGTATTTTCGGAGCTGATTGGTTGCCTGGATTTCAGCTGATCCAAAACTTTCATCATGCAACCAATATGCAAACAGCGCATGTTTGATTGGCTATAGTAACCACTGTGTCTCTTCTGCAAGATTTCGTTCTCAACCAGGCTGCAGTTTGAATACGGGCAAATTTTTGTTTCACACGTACCGCGCATGCTGCATGGGCTAGAGAGCAGCAATGCAGGGCCAGTGCGAGTCTCTCAAGATCACCAAATAAATCGCTCAGACGGTTAAAATTTGGTTCATTATTAGATGTTAATGAATCAAAGAGAGTAGTGATATATATATAGACGCAATACTTGTTACCAAGTGAAAGGAATTCCGACCCCAAATTATACGGAATAATGTTTGGTTGTTGTGAATTCATCAAAACTCAGTCATCAACGACCGTCCACTGTGCTGAAATCGCCGTTTCTTATTGATCTATTTCACATCCTCAGGCGCTTGGAATCGATCGATATTATTCTCAGTTGCTATGTGTGAACACACGTGCGAAGGTAGCACTTTAGCAGGCGCGAGAGAGATGGACCGAGCAAGATAAGGCAATCTCAACCGTTGGATGCTAATTTTAGATGCCTCTTGCTGTCCAAATATATTTGTTGAAAAAACGATCAACCTAGCATATATTGCCCCCATTTATTTCTTCACATGGTAAATCACAAGTTGCAATTTGCATACCAAAGAAATCTGTACTTTCGTTACGATAAGTAATGAAATTCGGAGAAAACCCATGGTGAAAAAAAAGTAAATCACAATTTGCACTGCACGGCATCTTCTGATTCACTCATCAGTTAACCACCGTGCACGAACCGCCTAATGACCCGGATCAACTCGGCCTCCCCGCACAGCTCCGTGACGAAGAACGCGTGCCCCTGCCCAGGGAAGACGAAGAGCTCGACGGCCTCGCGACGACGTAGTCCGCCACTGGTGGGCGACGACTACATGACAAGTTGGCTACTGAACGGTGAAACAGTAGACTAGGCTGGACTGGGACCCATCGGTCAGCCAACATATATAGGGTAGTCAGTAGTTTTTTTATAATAAGGGCAGCTCGAATGTATGGAATGTGAGGGGGTGCTAAGACCGTGCCATGTCATTTCTGCTAACTTAGCAAAATTTACTCCAATGTATAGCACCTCATTGCACTCATCCATGGATGAAACTAGGCCCACAAGCCGCAGCCTTCCCCCCTTCTCTCTCCTCTAGCAACGGGTGCCCAAACAAGATACCGGTGCTAGAGATTGCTAAGTTAGAGATTGCTAAGCTAGCACCGGCACTCCAATGTATAGCACCTTCTCTATTCCTTTCTCTCTCCTCTTAGCACCTCCTTGGAACACACATTGGAGCTGCCCTAATAGGAAAATAGAGCACTACACTGCATTTAAGAAGGAAGCAAGCAGGGTCTTAAGCCTAGCTCCGCGGTAGGAGCAATAGGAGCAGGGCGGAGTGGTGGGGGTGGAGGGAGCGAGGCACAATGGAGGTGGGCGCGGAGGTGATGGAGCACATGGCGGCCGACGACAGAGCACATGGCAGCCGGCAAAGCTCGGGGCCGAGGCGGGCACGGAGCTTGGGCGTGGCGGAGGCGGGCGAAGAGCTGGGTGGCGCGCGAGGTGGATGGAGGGAGGGGAAGAAGGGATAATGAAGAAATAGAAAGGAAGAAAAGTAAAGTAAAAAATTAGGAAATAGGAAGAAACAAGAGAATAAAATGAGGGGTATTTTGGATATTTAAGTTTTTTATGTATTTTAAACAAGAAGGTGAAGTCGTTTTGTCAAACATTTTCTAAAATGACTTCAGCTCCATCGGAGAAGCCGCTCCACCAAAAGAGCCGGAGCTGGAACTATTTTCGGAGGAGTTTGAGACTTGTCAAACAGACCCTAAAAAAGCTAAAGGAACTCACACAGACAGAGGAAGCTAACTTAAGCACTTGATACATTGGGAACTAAGTCAAACTCAGGCCACAGACCGTAACACTTCGTTCTTGATCAAACTGAACACCCGTAATGCGGGCAGAGATCGATACTAAAAAGTTCTCCTATTTCTTTAATTCCAGACCAAGCTGTCACCATTAAAACCGGCTACTTCTTCAACGATAAATAAATGCTGAAGGTTTGCCTCCCATCAAGTTTTGACATCTTGCACATCATCTGTCATAAGACGATGATTCAGATTTGCCCTTTTTTTTTTGGAAAAATTCAGGTTTGCCCAGTTGGAAACCAAAAACAAGACCTCCTTTGCAAAGCCGCATGCGAGCAACGAACCGTGAATTTCTATTCCACGAGCGAGATTTTCCTCACGTGATAGTTATGGTCCGTGCCAAGGAGGACGAGACGTTATCGTCTACTCCACGTGTCAAATAGGTCACAATCCCGATGGGCAGCGATGTATACAACAGTACAAAATGGCCTCCCTCCGTCCCTTTCTATCTATGGCTTCGCCTATGTGAGGGCAGCCTAGCTACTTCCCAAGCTACCAGCTATGTCTTCCGCAGGCACAACCGCACAAATCACGCAGCAACCTTAGACCTTGTTTAGTTCTCAATTCTTACCGTACTTATTACATCAAATCTTCGAATACATGCATAGAGTGTTAAATACAGTTGAAAAAAATAAATAATTACACAGTTCAACTGATTGGCACGAGACGAATCTTTTAATTCTAATTAGTTCATGATTTGACATTAATTATCAAATAACAACAAAAGTGCTACAGTACCTAGAACCCAAACTTTTTCGCGGACTAAACGCAACCTTAGCGAGTCTGCAGCGAAGATAAGGTCGAAGTGAGCAGTGGTCAGGGTTGGTCAAAGGGTTCCTCTCGGCTCCCAGGTCCCAACACCTAAGTGGACGTGCCTTGAAATGCAGGGGCACGGCCGCTCGGGCTTTCGTGGCTTTGCCCCCACCTTGCCTTCGGCACCCTTTTTCCTCCGAAAATCAAGCTAAAACTCTACTGATGTAATCTTAGCCTGATTAATTCTAGAATCCTTTGAATAAAAAACATGCGAATCTCTTTGATTTTGGTGCTAGTTTTGTAAAAAACATCAAATACAGTAGGTCGAATGAGTGAAAAAGACATGCTAATCTTCTTGATTTTGATGCGGATACTAAAAATTAAACAATTAATTACTAGGATAATACACAAATGAGAGGTTACATGTATCTTTTTTTAGCTCCATAATCTATCTGTAAACATTAGAATGGAGGGAGTATCCGGTTGGCGTTCATATGGTTCATAGGGACTAAATTTTAGCCCATATCACATCAAATAGAATCTTTGTATTTTGAGGTGTCAAATAAAATCTGATTATAAAATTTTTGCATAGATTGGTGCTAATTTGTGAAACGAATCTAATGAGCCTAATTAATCCATGAGTTGCTATAATGATGCTGCAGTAACCATTCGCTAATCATGAATTATTATACCTTATTAGATTCGTCTCGCAGTTCAGATCCGGGATTTTGCAATTATTTTATAATTAAATTTTATTTAATATTTCTAAATACTAAAATTCTCTTTCATTTGGACATGAACAATAGTCCCTGGATCCAAACATTATTCGGTGAAGAGAGGAGAGGAGAGGAGAGAGGAAAAGCGGCGAGCTGTCCGAAGAAGATTCATCATATTTTAAGCTTCATAATTGCTTCATCCACACGCTAGCCCTGCTCCCCATACGTCATCATCATGCGCTAGGCGCTGGCCCTGCACCACGAGCAGCACCGGCCGCCTGGCCGCTTGCGGAGGCGCGAAGCGACCTTGAGTAGGGCGACTGGCGAGTGGGCATCTGGACCACCAACAGACGCGACTAGCGGAGCAGAAGGCCGGCGAGGGCGACCACCTCGGCGTCTCTGTCCGTCAAACTGAATGTTTATCTTATACCTCCTCCAATGGTTACTGTTTTGCTAGCTTATAGAATATTTTCTCACATTTTAATAGAAGAGAGAGAAGAGTTATCCCTTGTTCAAGAGATGGGCTTATACACGCACTTCGAGGTTGCAAAGGTATAACATGTGGGGCTATTCGTATTATGAGATGAGATATGTGCTAAGAGATAGATCATTAAGGTAAGTACAACGGTGAGACAACCTCGTAGATATGCAGAGTTTTTTTTTCGAAAAAAAAAAACCTTTCGGGAAGCAACTAGTGAAGAGAGAATGGTGCTGTCATCTCATTCGACATCGGCTCCCTCGCGTGCTCCGAGGCGAATTAACGATGCGCATTACTGCTGTCCGACTCGCTGCGGCTCGTCGACGGAGTGGAGGATCCACCGCACGTGGAGGAATTTGATTGACGCTGCTGTGAGGCACAGGATAGCGCTGCTGTGGATGATGGCTCTGATGATGGTGCTGTTGTGGCTGCACATGGATGATGGCGCTTCTAGAGGCACAAGAAACAAAGGCTCTGATTATGTTGCTGTTGTGGCTGCACATGGATGATGGCGCTTCTAGAGGCACAAGAAACAAAGGCTCTGATTATGTTGCTGCTGTGGCTGCACATGGATGATGGCCTTCTAGAGGCACAAGAAACAGAGGCTCTGATGATTTTGAGCCGCAGCTGTGGCTGCACATGCTAATCACCGCGTTCGGCATGTTGGAGCGGGAATGGTGTGAGAGAAAAATATTGTTGGCCTGGCTGGAGTTGGAGGCTGGAGCTGGAGCAATGTGAGAGGAAAAATTGTAGCGCTGGAGGGCTGGAGACCAGCCGAACACAGTGAATGATGGCGCTGCTATCTCAAAGTCGCTAGGTTAAGGACATCCAGGTGACGAAGGTGCTGGTGCTCTGGGCGACGAGCCAAGTGATGCACGAACTGTTTTTATGTTGATGATGGTGACTTTATTATTATACTATATCATATATTCTTAAGATCATTTTATATGAATATATATGGGTTTATTTTAAGAATTATACGAATTATTTGAATGTGTAGCGCGTTATCTTATATATACAATAAAATGGCTACAAAGATCAATTATGTACTAGATTATTATGAGTTTGTGTGCGAAAGGATGAATTAATCATGCTGTAGACATCTAAACATATAGCTTATTGTACACGCTGTTTGTTCCGCTATCTATTTGTGACAAAAAGATAGCAGATGTCTGCACTGTTGGACTTGCCCTTAGAGTATTTCCAAGAGCTCCTTATATTTTTTCCCCAAACTTGTTGTTTGACAACTCGCTAAATAGGTATGAGGAGTTAAAAAAAGTTCGTCTCTAGTAATTTTCTATTTATTTTTACTAAAAAAAACAGAAAATGTGGTGCGATAAACGTGTGCTTTTCCTTCTCCCGCCGCCTGCATCTGTTGTTCGCCGCGCCTCCTTGACCTTGAGTGTCTGCCGCCGCCTGCATCTTTTGGCCGCCTCCCCCTCGACTGTCTGCCGCCGCCGCACCTGTTGGCGGCCTGAGCCCGACAGGCTGCCGCCTGCAGTATCTGCTGCCGCCCCTCGTTGACCTGCCGCTGCCCCTCCTATCAGCAGTCCTCCGCCAAACAGCTGCCCTCCCTGATCGGTGCCCAAAGACATTAGAAATTGAGCAGGTCTTTCTCTATGGCTGTTAGGAAATCGCTTTTGCAAAGAGAATTAGATTCGATGATGATTCATCATATCAGCAGCTTGAATTGTACAAACTTTTTCCAACAAAAAAGGAAGATGCGGAGATTATGTCCATGGCCATCATATTCATGTATTGCCTACCAAGCCTGCAGCAGATACTCATGTATTGCCTAAAAAAATAGAACATCATAACATACGCTATCATGGGCTATGCCTATGCATGCGGCAAGAGGATCATGGCCTATACGCTGTGTTGTATATCAGCAGAGCTTGATCATGGCCTATACACCTATACTGCCAGTGACAAGTTGTTGGCATGAGTTTTTTTTTGGTGCACAATACTACCATATATTACTATATCTGCATAGGACTCGTATTACTACTATCTGCATAGGACTCATATATAAAGATCGTACGGTTAAGATTTATTCTATACTACTGAAACATGATCAGTGGTACAAGGGAGTATAACTAGATAATATAGGTAGTATAAAGATATTATGGGAAAGATTATTATCCCTTTTTTAATTATCATTCTCTTTTCATAATTTGATTATCATCCCTTCCTTTCTCACATTCAACTTAGCATTTACATCCCTTCTCTTGTCTTTCTGTCACGATCAAGCGACAGCCTAGGGTTTCTGCGCCCGTGCCGGAATCGCCGCCGGGGAATCGTCCCAGGCATCGCCGCCAGTCGCCTTCGTAAAGTCGGCCGCGGCACGACGCCGGGAAGTCGGACTGCGCACGCCCCGCCGCTCGCCGCCGGGATCCGGATCGGGCTCCCGCTCGGCACTCGACTCCTTGGCGGCGGCGGCCCTCGAATCTCTGATTTCCCTCCGCCGCCCCTGGCCAAAGCCGGCCACTGATCTGCTCGCCGCCCGTCCACGAGCGCCGCCGGCCTCGGGTTGGATCGACGAGGGCACCGCGGCCCTGGACCTACAGTGCCTCGTGCTTGCGAGGGCGCTGCAGCCGCGATGGGCCCGCGCGTGGTGGCCTGGGGGCCAGGCCGATGGCCTTGGTGCCGCCGGCCCTCCGTGCGGAGGCCCTCTCCTTTCTCCTCCCCTGCGGTGGTGGCCTGGGGGCCAGGCCGGAGGCCCTCTCCTCCCCTGCGGTGCGGCGTCGTTGAGACCGGTGAGGCCAGCTAGCTCCCTTCTCGAGAGACAGGCATAGTCGAAGTCTGATACTCCGATTGCTTTCTTTGTTGCGTTGTTTCAGCCATGGCTGCTGCCTGCTGCGCAAGGTGATCCTGAGGCGTGTGTGGCTGACTGCACCAACAAAATCGGAGCCTTTGCACCAAGTGCAGCCAAGATCAACTGCTGAAGTACTGATCCATGAATGGTGGCTTTGAGAGTCATTCTCACTGGCAGAGTTTGATAAATGCTATGCAGCAATTAGGATGTTCAGAGTTCAGACAATGATATAGTATATATCATAATGATAAAATAAAAATAACCAGCTCATGCTATCCACTAGCTGCCCTTTAATTGAGGAGCTGCAGCTTGTATCTTTTGATCAGTATGATCTCCTCCATGTACTCTGTTGCTAAGGTTTAATTACAGTTTCTCATCCACAAAAATAAGATTGTCGTCGAAACTGTCCCTCACTAGATTGGCTGAAGGATCCATATAGAAGGGCATAGGAAATCATGAAGTGGTTTTGAATCATACTCTGCTTCTGAATGCCAAATAGGAAAAATCATTTGTACTGTTGATCAAATAAAGCAAGTGAAAGGGAAAAGTGTAAGCAAAGATCTAGCTTGTTTTTTTTTTGAAACAAAATCTAGCTTGTATTTTTACTTGCACAGTACAAATACGAGAGAGCTTTGCTTAGATTTTGAGGATAAATGCTACTTGTTTTGTTCTGAACATGAAAGCACCCCGCATCTATATTTTGCTTGCACAGTAGTTAGGCAGGTTTGGATGATTATTGACTGGCTATGTGATAAGAAACACCAATCTTTAACATGATTAGTTCTGCGGCTCTTTGGGGGCATTTGGAAGCTAAGGAATCACATGTGTTTTCAAAATAGACTTTAGCCAGGTTTGCAAAAAAACTATGGCGTTCCGTCATTGGGATGCTTAAGAACTGGGCTATGTTGTGCGCCGCCGAAGATGGTTCAACTGGTGGGTGCTATGTGATGGTGGCCACATTTAATTTCCAAGACCTTGTTTAGTTGCGCTGTGTAAAATTTTTGAAAGGATATCTTTCTACATTTGAAATATTAAACATAGACTAATCATAAAATAAATTACAGAACTCGTCTGTAAATCACGAGACGAATCTAATGAGCCTAATTAATCCATCATTTTAGGTTGTTTACTGTAGCATTAATGTAGCAATTTAGCATCTAATTACGGTCTAATTAGGTTCATTAGATTCGTCTCGCGATTTACAGTGCAATGCGTTTTTTATTTCGTCTAGATTTAATTCTCTATGCCGGTGCCGAATTTTTTTTTTTTTGGAATTTGAACTTTGCAACTAAACAAGGGGCAAGAGTAGAAGCTGCTGGAACAGAAGCCTTGCGACCTGGAAGTGCAGATGGAGGGGGCTCCCCGCTGCACAAGTGAGCTCGTGCATGATGACAATTGAAAGTCTGAAACCAAGGGCCCTCAGTCACAAAGCATAGCAGTAGTCTGTTTTCAGCCCGTTTAGTTACCAAAAATTTTCACCCAAAAATTTTCACCTCCCCTTTGAACACATGTATGAAGCACTAAATGTAATTACATAACAAAACTAATTACACAGTTTGGATGTACACGACGAGACGAATCTTTTGAGCCTAATTAATGCATAATTAGCCATAAGTGCTACAGTAACCCACATGTGCTAATGATGCGGTCAAAGGCTTCAAAAGATTCGTCTCGCGGTTTCCAAGTGAGTTCTGAAATTAGTTTTTTAATTAGTGTCCGAAAAACCCTCCCGACATCTGGTCAAATATACGATTTGACATCCAAAAATTTTCGTTTCAAATCCAAAAATTTTCGTTTTTGGAACTAAACAGCCCCTTTCTCCCTTGTTCTTTCAGGGATGTCTCTGTCATGGTAAAGTTTTAAGGGTGATTCTTGTTCTGCGTAGATGACACACGTCAATGCTAGAAAAAGACTTAACATAATCGGCGCCTTAAAACTAATGATTTTGTCCTGAACCAATTCACAGGATTGGGCCTCGAGTTATCCTGAATCAGTGCAATGCATTTGGGTCGTTTCATCTCCAGTGTTCACACGCATAGGCTTCACAAATCCAAATTGGAATCAGCTAACGATTGCGTGGTCTGCTACCACCATCGTGCAGGTGCTTAACCCTGCAACCGCTCCGGCAGGCGGCAGTTCGGCTGCAGCATTTCAGCGAGCAGATTGTGCGGCATGATGCTAGCTGTTAGCCCCCATCACAGGGTCTAGCATCTCCACAAACTCATCTCGTACTCGCCATGACTGGTTGCTGCGAGCTCAGTCACGTGGGTAGTGGCCGCCTCGGACCTCTGGCGTCGGGTCAGATGGAGATGGCGCTGCGGAGTGCATCATGGGGCGAGCACCCGCGGCAGCACGCGCGGTTATGGGCAGGGCAGAGGACGCCCACAACCAGGGCCGACGTCGTCCGCGGTGGCGTAAGAATGAGGCCAGGGGCCGTCGTTGCCCACGGTGCCGCTCGCGGCAAGGGCCGGCGGCGCCTGTCCACACCACGGGCGGGGATCCAATCTTCCGGTCGGCGGCGAACAGGACGCCCGACGCAGGTGGGCATGGGGTGTAGGCCGCCGCTGGTCAGGGGGCGCCGCCACTACAGCGTGGAAGGGAGGAAGCGAGCGGTGTTGGTGAGCTTGATGAGGATGGGCGGCGGCCTGGAAGGAGGACGCGGAGCTAGTCAGATGCCGGTGGTGGAGGCGCTAAAATGCAAAAAAAAAAATCTTTAACTTATATTAAGGAATGACAATCTTATCATTTCTAATGGATGGTTAGATCTTTCCTATACTACATACTACCAAGTGATAGTATTGTGCACCCTAAAAAATCTCTGTTGGCATCCTGGTCTACGCCTGCGGCCAGAACTCGGCTCGAACGCCCGCCGCCCACGCTGTTGCCGTGCCCAGTGCCTCCACTCCACCGCCCCACATCATCATCACATCAAATTCTGTCCGCCTACCTCACCTGCCGCAGCAGGCCGCAGGAGGCAGCGACCGACGGCACGCTGGGCAATGTGGCGGCGGGTGTGACAGATCTGCCCAGTTAAAATGCTTAATTAAACATAACCGCTATTATTTGACGCATTAGCTTAATTAAGTGTAACTTGACAGGCTGTTTCTAACCCACAGGCCGATCGAAACACACTAAAAGTCTCGCACGAAGGCGAGCGCCGAAGGTAACAGCACGATAAAATATTACAAAAATAATAAATAATATTACGACTTTTACAAAACAGCTTTAAATTTAAAATTTACAAACAAAAAAATAGCAGCGGAAAACAATCTAACTTACAGAGCATTTTTACTAGAGAATAAATAAAACAAACTAACTAAATCGAGAACTACCGAGACGTGAAGACAAGGCGCCACATCGAGCCCACCGATATGACACCTAGTTAGCTCCTAAACCTGAAATAGGGTAAACAACAAACCCTGAGCAACTAATACTCAGCAAGACTTACCCGACCAGTGGGTATAACTTAGCCCACATATCTAGACATGCAAGGCCTTTGGCTGGTGGTTATTTTGCAGAAAACAGCGACTAAAGTGAGTCCTTAATTTCCATATTTTAGATCCAGATTCTATACAAATTAACTCTAATCCAATATTTGCATAAACAAACTATAGCAAACATAGTGGTGCAATCAAGAATAATTCAATATGTTCAACATTATATATATATATATATATATATATATATATATATATATATATATATATATATGAAATTGCCGGCTACAAATGGTGGTAGCTGCCCCCCGACGGGCGGTAGCTGCCCTTCAACGCCAGATACGTTGGATGCCGATCGGACGGCACGATCGCCGGTGTAATCAGCTGAATCACTAGACACGGTGCAGCATGTTTTGCAGACATACAACTCCTTTCTGACAGGCTACAGCTCATACGATCGGGTAGGGGAGGGGCTTATGCTGTAGTGCATGCAGTAGCGCACCTGTCACGCATCTCATGCAGGCGGACCAGTGAGTTGACACCAGTTTTTTTTCTTTGGCATTAATTCGCCTGTGTTGATGCTTGTAGGGACAGTGAGATCTCGTGCGGATTCACCAGGTACTGGGTGAAAGCAGGTTTTGCCTGTAGATGCACGCTTGCATCCCAAGGGGGGAACGTGCCGGCGGCATGCCGACAGAATTGCTTGTAGAAGGCACAGTTTGCCGGTAGACATGCACGGTGCTTGTTTGAGCAGGGGCAAATGTGGATCCCATTGTTTCCACCCACCCTCTAACGTATGACGCATTGAAATAACTATATTTCCCTGCATCCCAGTTAACGTTGATCGCCGGTGATTATCCCATTTTATTCAAGCCGACGCCGAGGTGCCAAAGTACACGGAAGCGGATGCCGTCTTGGCCAAACTGTGGAAGGGCCATTTTTTCTCCCTGATCTGCCTTGCATGAAGGGGATCGGCGACATTTAAATCGTATCTAGCGCCTGTACGACAAACCAGTAGCTGGCTTCTTCATTCACTCGACGGCACACCCTCTAAACCATGCACCGAGCCGTATAGCAAAAGTGTCAAATCGTGTTTGACCCACCCCTCCACAGAGCACCGTGCAGCGACTTTTACTTCGGGAGTGGACAGGCAGAGTAATTTTGCACACCCACAGCAGGCGGCGGTAGCTCGGACAGCAACCCACCCGGCACAAAGCATTCACCGATCCAGTATATAAGCCAATTTCGTCCATTCCACCCAGGAATACTGCTGGAGCTCATGGACCACGGACAGGTAACATCCCCAGCGACGTCTTTTTCTCATTCTCGTTTGCTGGCTCTTTCTGTTTTTACGCTCATGAACCCACTGCAACAAACAACATTTAACAGTGTATGATCCAAAATACACAGGCCAAAGGAAAGGGGGCAATAGTGATGGCAGAGGAAGACACAGAAAAATCGAGGGAAGCAATGGATCCATGGAGACAAACCCAACATTGAAAGGCTCCGGATTAATAGCACGCAGGACAGCTGGGTGGGTGTTGAATTTACGTACGCAGTAATTTTCCAGAACGTCCAATCCAACAGGCTAAATAAAATAAATGCCTACTCTGCAGTACTTTCAAAGGACACACCCCTTGCACACCTAGCAGCCTACATCTTCTAGACATAACTTGCAGTGTTGTTAGCAGTCGGAAGCGACGCGCCTTGACACCATAGCAGTCAGATAAACATGTTTCATGTTGACAGTGGGGGGTGGGCAGCTGGCCACCGTTGTAGCAAATCCACACCTATACACCATCTTCATTCTCCGTCCGGTCTCAAGTTTCCATCAACTTCACATTTGCATTCCACAACTCACTACTGAAGTACACAAATAATTAAACGTATCACGAGTAACCGGAAATTACTCGACTTCTGAAGCATCCTAAATCTCGCGAGTGACAAGAAGTCACTCGGCTTCTACCGAGTCCTATTAAGCATGGCATCGCTAGCGACCCCTATATACTAGTATAAACTCAAGGTATCTGTCGGTACGCTCAGACAGGAGTACCCTCTCCTACAAGACAAGGACGAAGGCGCTCAGGAGCGGCAACCACGGACCACGGGTCCGGAACCCCGCGGACAGGTCCCAAACCTCCGCAGGCCGGACCTGGGCCTCTACAAGTGGAAGCCGGACCTCCAGGAGGCCTGAGTCATCGAGCCAGCTAAGGGATCCGGACCCAGCACCCTATTTGGGCAGGAGTCCGGAGACCTCGCAAGCCCCTGTGGGCACGGCCGCCGACCCCAGGGTCCGGCGCCACCACGTGTCCCACAGGGCCGACCTCCGGACCTCTGCTCCCCGCTTGGGCAGGGGTCCGGAACCGCCACATGCCCCTGTGGGCGCGGCTGCCGACCCCCGGGTCCGGTGCCGCCACGTGTCCCACGGGCACGAGTCTTCTGCCTGAAGCCAGCCCTCCTGCCACATTAAATGCCGGTGGTTGGGACGTGCGCTGCCAGACCAGGGCATGGGACGGCTTCTAGCAGACTGCACAAGCGTGACAAGACAACACGGTAAGCCCGCCTGTTTCCAAGGCGGCTCGCCTGTTACCGAGGCACACAACAATGTCTCAGCACCGCGCGCGTGGGCGACGAGTCATGATGGCCAGCTACTAACTGGAGCAACAGTGCACGCTGCTACAGCGGACTGAGTCAGTAGTTCGGCGCTTCATCATAACCTCGACGCGGCTGCAGAGGTTAGACTCTACTCCGACAGGATAGCTCAAGACCATCCTTGGTCAGAAGCTACGCACGGAGGCCGACGACAAGATTTCCGAATCAGAGGCATTGAAGGCCAAAGTGTAGTTTATAATACATCGCCGGGCCCACCTATCGGGGTCCCGCTCAGTGTACTGCTCCCTTTGGGCTTATAAAAGGGAGAGCACGCACGGTAGAAAGGGGGGTTCCAGAGGTTCCACAAGTTTTCACACATGTAGAGACTGGCATAGCTCCTCCCCCAGTTTGCACACAAGCTCAGGCAATACATCACATAGTGGACATAGGGTATTACGCTCCGGCGGCCCGAACCACTCTAAATCCTTGTATGCCTCCGTGTTCTTACGCCTCTAGATCGAGCATTCCTTGACTGCCCCCAAGCACATCCTACACTTAGGATTAGGCGGGTGCATTCCGCCACCCGGCTGTGGTTTTCCACACCACGATATTTGGCGTGCCAGGTAGGGGGCTAGCTTGGTTTCCGCTTGATCGCCCACTTGGGATCTCCATGGCTCGGATTGTCGAGTCCCATGACCACCCGATGGGGGAGGACGCGGCGACACCCGCGCCGCAGGTCTCTCGCCGTCCAACGCCGAGGGCTGCTGCCCACGGCGTGCAGCAGCGTGCAGCAGAGCACGCCCCCAGAGCCCCCGCGCAAGCCGCTCCGAGCGAGCCGATAGCCGCGGCCAGGGAGCTGCTCCACAAACCGCCAGATCTGGCGGCCTCGGCGGATGTGATGAGGCAGTGGCACGACGACATCAACCGCCTCATCATCCTTGCCCAGGCCACCCCCGGCTCCACGGGGACTGGGTCAGGACAGCGTCGACGACAGGACGGCGCACCAACCTCTGCGCGCGTTCATACAGTGGGAAGCGCGCGGACAGCTGATCTGCGGGTAGAACTCAACTAATCCCAGCTCGCAACATACCTCACTCATGTGAGGAAGCCCACTTTGACGGAAAGCCCACTCCGGTCGCACTAAGCCGACTCAGGTGGCTCTCTCCGATGATAAGCCGACTCCGGTCGCACCTCCGACTCTACATCTTTGTAAGTCCTACCCTTAGAGGCCCAGCAGGGAATAAAACCTTTTCCTTTATAACTAGGTAGTACTTCCGTGTGGTCCAGTCCGGTGAGCCTCCCCCGTGGAGGGGTCCGGACCTCTGCGAACCTGGTTCAGGGAAGCGTACTCACCCTCCGGGGAGGTCCGGAGCCATATAGCCGCTTGGCCTGGTTCCGTACCCTAAGCCTGCATGCTCTACCTCCCTAGGGCGAGTACCGTAGTACCTAAGACTGGGGGCCCGGAGGTCCGGACAGCTCCGGCCTCATAAACCCGTGTTCTGGCTTACATCGCATATCTCATGTACAACTAGTTATAAAGGAAAAGTTCATTCCCAGTTCGCCTCTAAGGATGTTACATTCCAATTTCAATCTACGCATTCTGTTTGCGCTAACCCCCGCGTGGTTCCCACTCCTGTGTCCGAATTGAGTCGGCCGGCATGTGGTTCAGTTTGGGACCCCCTCACTGCTAGAGGGGGGGTCCGGGTCCTTAGGAACCTGCTTCGGGGAAGAGGTACTTGTTCCCGGGATGGTCCGGAGCCCTGTGCAGCCGCTTAGCCTGGTTCCGTACCCTAAGCCTGTGCACTCCACCACTCTGTAATAGGTGCCCTAATACCTGGAACTGCGTACCTAGAGGTCCGGACCTCATTCTAGCTTGAGGACTGGCCTCCTAAGCTTTGTTCCACAAGTTCGGCTGCGTATCTCAAAGGACCTCTGCCAACAGGATTTGAGACCACGTGGGTATGTTACTAAACGCCAATCCTAAGTCATGTGCAGGGCTGCTCGGCCACCATCCGAACAGGCTCCTGACCCTTGGCGACAAGGCGTGCGCCGAGGGCGGACTTCAGGCGACGCAGGCGCTCGACAGCAAAATACAGGGCGGGAAGAACGGCGTTTCCCGACGACTCCGACATTGTTCAGGCCCCACCTGCGGGTTCGTACCTATGGCAGTCCCGCCTAAATTAATCCGGCTTAAGTGCGCTAACCATCATCAAAACGACAATCAGGGTTAACACGCACTTAAAACGGAGTAATCCGTCAGTGCTGTCGGGTAAAATCCCGATTAAACCACTTGAAACACGATCGACAAAGCAGTCCAGAGAATGCAACATTCCACAAATTTTACAACACAGAGTATAAAACTAAATTACTATTACAAACCGAGTTTGAATTCATAAAAGTATAACAGAGTTCAAGTTTGACGAAAAACGAATGATAGTCTTGCGTCGAAACCAGACGTCATGATGAAGCCCGTACATGACGTCAATCGTAACCTCCGATGTACCACCTGAAAAACAAAGCCACAAGCAAGGCTGAGTATACTAATACTCAGCAAGGCTTACCCGACTAAGGGTATACTTAGCCCTTTATCTAGACATGCAAGGTTTTTGGCTTGAGGGGTTTGTTTTGCCGAAAAGCAGTAAGAATAGATCCTTAATTGCAGGTTTTAGCTTGCAGGTTCTAGTTCAATTAACCATTCTAGGTGAGCATCTATCCAATATCATACATGGTGAAAACAATTATCTTTTATCATCCAATCAACCATATTCATCATCATCATCTTTCACTTCTTACTCTATGTGGCAAAAGGGTTAAGCAGTCCCAAACCGTGAGAAGCGGACAATTTAAATCGAATTTGTTAACCTGGCCAGGCAGACCTAACCACACGTCATGTGGTTACTCCCAGAGTCACACGTGCAACATTTCCCCTTTCTTTCCGGGTTGTGGATCAGGGTCACCCACCTCGACTACAAGAATCCACGCCACAGTACGTCGGGTTGTGAGCCTTCTTGCACTCGCATGTGGCCGCATGAGAACAACGTTCAAAGAGGGTGATTGAGAAGTCCACTCGCCGGGTCGATCAGGTACTTAAGCTTACCGATTACCATATTTCTCGGCATGTGGTTAGTACGTTCAAAAGCTTAACCACCACTACCACACACTGCGGCCTTATCCATTTTCACTAAACAGACGGGGTATCACAAGTACCACAACCCCGCCCGTGAGCCTTATAATTGCAATATGTAGTAGACATTCAACTCCTATAATTCTCGCGAGTGACAGGAAATCACTCGACTTCTACCGAACCATTAGCCTAGCCAACTAGCGACCTACACATACTAGTGTTCAAGCATAGGTACCTAGGAATTATGCAGCTAAGGTTCCAAGCAACTCCTATAAACTTAAATGCACAAGTAGATAGGAATAATAATAAGTTGCATAAATTTAAAATATATAGGACATGCTCCGGGGCTTGCCTGGGAATAACACTAGGTCAGTGTTAGTTAGAGAATAACTGCTCAGAGAGTGTCTTCCTTCGGTCATGCACATCGGGATCCATTCGTCCATCTTCTAGACATGTCCACCATTCACCGCCTTCTGGCTCGACTCCAACGTCACATCCTTCACGTGGTTCACCTATCGTATCTAAATGAATTGCAACAATGCATATGTCTGAATGCACAGTTTCGAGTTGCTCAACAATGTAGATGTTATTATTTTTCCTTCACGATAAAGTTGTAGTCCAACATGATGTGAGTTTGGATGTGAAACTTCTTAATTAACATCCTCCTGGGCAGTCATTTATAGAGTAATAATTTTTATCTACACTAACTCATAAAAGAGCTGGGTGTGTTGCTTTTCTTTTATATTAGTACAGAAAAAGTATTTCTACACAAAAATAATTCTCCGGGCTAGGGAATGTAAGTGCCGGTAATGAAATTTGACCAGTAGGTTAGATTTCTTAAGATGAGCTTGTGGTAAAGTTTTCATAATTTATTGAGCTATACAGCAAGCATAGGAATTTAGATTCCTTTCCTAGGCATTTATTTAACTAAAAATCTACAGAGTAAACTACTTAGTTTCAGTGGCTAAGCTTTTACAAACATATTCACGTACTGAAAACCAAGCTCTAGTAAAAATATGAGATTTTTCTAATGAAGTAAACTAGGGTTTTTGATTTACAAAATTTATTCATGAATAAATCAAAAGGACTAGTTATACATTACTAAAAGTTCCCAAAATTTTTCTATAGCATCTAGAAACTAAGGTGAGGCTTCTGTAAAAATTTCAGCTCCAGAAAACTAATTTAGAACCCTGTGGATTTAATTCTATTTAACATAGGCATTAACCAAGATCCAATGAAACCTATAGCTAGATTTGTCAAAAAGTCCTCAAATTTTGCTAGAAGGATCATACACTCAACTAAAGCCTCTAGTATAAATATTAGATTTTTCAATGCAGAGGAGATATTTTTCTCAATTTAGCACACTTATTCATTTCATAAATACTTGAGCAGGTTCCACTCAAGTAAAAAGTCCCAAACCTTTTCTACAACATTTAAGAAGCATTATAACATCACTGTAAAAGTTTCAGCCTCTAAATCAAAGCATAACAGCCATAAGAATTTAGATTCATTTATCTATGGCATAAAGCAAGGTCTATTAAAAACTATAGCTAGAATTTTCCTATGGTCATGAAACTTTTACACAGAGCTACTCTATCTTCTAGTACACCATTGCCCAAAATCATATCCAGCACACGCATACAACTTGAGATACATTAAATGATAACTATTCTTTGTATTTTAAATAGAGCAAAAACTATTGAGAAAAAGAAAAAGTGCAAGTAACAAAACTTGTAGATCTAGTTGCAATGAACTCAGAACAATTGAGTTTGAATTTTTCTGATTTCTCTACGAATTTTTATGTATTTTCAAAGTTCACAACTTTGAAGTTCAAGCACATTTTGCAGATTAGACCCTGGAATGTTTGTTTCTTTTAACTAGAGGTCCCTGGCGGAACTCACAGAACAGGGGAGATGATGGCGCGGCGTTTCCCGGTGAGGAGAGTCGCCGGAGGTAGGGGAAAAGTGGGGGAAAAGTATGAGGGGCTCGAGTGCTACCTTCCGGTGGTCTTGGCTCGTCGGGAGAGGGCAGGAGGAGGAGGCTCCGCGGAGAGGGGCGGCCAGCGGCGGTCTGCTCCGGCGCGGCGGCGCTCCGGCGACCATGGGTGAAGGTGGCTGGGCTTGGGAGCTCCGTTGGGGCGAGGTGAAGCCGTTCCCGAGGTCGGTTGGAGCCGAGGGAGGGCGGAGGAGGGGTCTCCGCGTGGAGGCCGTGGGCGGCGGTGCTCATGGCGGCCATTGATAGCGGCGGCGGGTTTCCGGTGGGCGAGAGCGAGCGAGGACAGGCCTGTAAGGATCAGTGGAAGGTGAGGGAGGTGGTGGTACGCTCGGTTTTGGAAGAACGGGACCGCAGAGGGGAGCTCCACGGAGCTCAGGCGGGACCGACGACCATGGCGGGCGGCAGGCGGCGTTTCTGAGCGCCGGGGAGAGATCGGCCTGGGCTCGGCGCAAGGAGTGAAGAAGCGAAGTCGAAGTTGGCTTCGACGACAGCTTAAGCGGCGATGAGAGCATCGGCATGGCGACGCGTGGACGCGGACACCGAGAAGCTGTGGTGGCGCGAGCAGAGGAGATGGAGGTGATGGCAGTCTCTTAATTAACTCAAAGTTCCAAAATGCAGTTTGTAAATTCAGTTTTTCTCCTTCATACTGGCCTCAAATGAAAAAGTCTTGAATACCAAAGTTGTTCAAAATTTCGAGATCTACAACTTTTGTTTTAGACACATTTTCATTTGAACACTGGTTTGAAAGATAAAAATTGAAACTTGAATGCATTTGAAAATGTCGTATACGCTTCGGAAATCAACTTTTTCTCCCATTTTTGTGTAGCAACTCGAAAAACTTTGAACACGAAAGTTGTTCGTCATTCGAAAACCTATAACATTGATTTTAAGCAAACATCCATTTAAGCATCGGTTTAAAATTTATTTTGAAAACCTGTTTGTTACAATTTGAAAGATAAATTAAATATTTAAAAACTGTGATTTGAAGAACTCGTCATTTCATGTGCAAAATTTTATTTTCTCCCCTTGACATCAACTAGACTTTGGTTTACCATGATGTTTGTGATATGTCAAGGCAATTTCATATGCAAACTTGCATCATTTTAGAAATTATTTAAGTTTTCTCTCCTGTTTTCATATACACATAGACACATATACACATGCATAAAGAAACACACACATATATTATTTCTCGAAAGAAATGCATAATTTGAATTGCTCTTGCTTATTAAGCATGATTCTGTGTTTATTATTTCTTGCTTAGTATTTTAAAAATCTAGGATGTCACAGTACTTCACCCGCAGGTGGGCCCAGGGGCCACTATCGGTACGCTGAGACAGGAGTACCCTCTCCTACAAGACAAGGACGAAGGCGCTCAGGAGCGGCAACCACGGACCACGGGTCCGGACCCCCGCGGACAGGTCCCAAACCTCCGCGGGCCGGACCTGGGCATCTACAAGTGGAAGCCGGACCTCCAGGAGGCCTGAGTCATCGAGCCAGCTAAGGGATCCGGACCCAGCACCCTATTTGGGTAGGAGTCCGGAGCCCTCGCAAGCCCCTGTGTGGGCGCGGCCGCCGACCCCAGGGTCCGGCGCCGCCACGTGTCCCATAGGGCCGACCTCCGGACCTCCGCTCCCCGCTTGGGCAGGGGTCCGGAACTGCCACATGCCCCTGTGGGTGTGGCCGCCGACCCCCGGGTCCGGTGCCGCCACGTGTCCCATAGGCACGAGTATTCTGCCTGAAGCCAGCCCTCCTGCCGCATTAAATGCCGGTGGTTGGGACGTGCGCTGCCAGACCTGGGCATGGGACGGCTTCTGGCAGACTGCACAGGCGTGACAAGACAATACGGTAAGCCCGCCTGTTTCCAAGGCGGCTCATCTGTTACCGAGGCACGCAGCAGTGTCTCAGCGCCGCGCGCGTGGGCAACGAGTCATGATGGCCAGCTACTAACTGGAGCAACAGTGCACACTGCTACAGCGGACTGAGTCAGTAGTTCGGCGCTTCATCATAACCTCGACGCGGCTGCAGAGGTTAGATTCTACTCCGACAGGATAGCTCAAGACCATCCTTGGTCAGAAGCTACGCACGGAGGCCGACGACAAGATCTCCTAATCAGAGGCATTGAAGGCTAAAGTGTAGTTTATAATACATCGCCGGGCCCACCTGTCGGGGTCCCGCTCAGTGTACTGCTCCCTTTGGGCTTATAAAAGGGAGAGCACGCACGGTAGAAAGGGGGGTTCCAGAGGTTCCACAAGTTTTCACACATGCAGAGACTGGCATAGCTCCTCCCCCAGTTTGCACACAAGCTCAGGCAATACATCACATAGTGGACGTAGGGTATTACACTCCGGCGGCCCGAACCACTCTAAATCCTTGTGTGCTTCCGTGTTCTTACGCCTCTAGATCGAGCATTCCTTGACTGCCCCCAAGCACATCCTACACTTAGGATTAGGCGGGTGCATTCCGCCACCCGGCTGTGGTTTTCTGCACCACGACAGTATCCTATGGATCATGCAACTAGGGTTCCAATTAACTCCTAAAACATAATGCACAAGCAATACATAAACATATATATATAGTGAATCATAAGTTGAACTAATAGGACATGCACCGGGGCTTGCCTGGGGTAACACTAAGTCAGTGTTAATGCTATTAAGGCCTTGGGCCCTTCTGACCTTGGGTCGGGTCTTTGGTTGCTTCAGTGGGTCCTTCCATCTCCTGACGATATCTGTCGAACGCCGTCTTGTGGGTCGACTCCAACACCGCGTGCTTCACGTCCACACGTGTAACTCTAGCACACCTAAATGAGGTGCAATAATGCACATGCATGAATATATATGAAATGCCAATTAATGCACATGCATATGACCCAAATTAGTGCAGCTAAAATTCCCTACTTACAAAGAATCATACTAAAAAATGAACTAGTTTGCGGACTGTCCGCTATGCGGCAGCGGACTGCCCGCAGCTCAACCTTGCCGTCCCACCAGAACTACCAACGACGTCTCTGGACGAATTTCAGAACTCTCCGGCGGACTGTTCGCTCCCCATTAGCGGACCGTCCGCAGTTCACTCTGCCAATCCACCAGAGACAATGACGTCTCTGGACAAATTTCTCATCTTACCGGCGGACCGTCCAGCCCTCCTTGGCGGACCGTCCGCGGTTCATTTACGCGAGACCACCAGAAACACAACGTTTCTGGACAAACTCTAACCTAACTTGCGGACTGTCCGGCCCTCCTTGGCGGACCGTCCGCAGTTCACTTTTGCAGACCCGCCAGAGCCAACGACGTCTCTAGACCCACCCTAATCTTACTGGCGGACTGTCCGGCCCCCCCTAGGAGGACCGTCTGTGGTTCGCCTCTTTGACACCACACGACAGGCGGCAGCAGGTGCGGCGGCGGCGTCCATTCACCGGCGGCGGTGGCGCTCAACAGAAGGGGGAAAAGGCCGGGGAGCACAAGTAACTCACCACGAATCCATTCTTGTGATCGGTTCGGGCGGAGGATGACAGTAGAAGCGGATCGACGCGAAGGGGCAGAGCTCCGGCGGTGCTCCCATGGCGGCCGGCGATGGAGGGCCGATTCCGGCCGGGGAAGGCTCGAGTGAGGCTTGGGAAGGTGCGGGGGAGGTGGAGGACAAGGGAAGGAAGGTGCTCGTGGAAGGAATCGACGAACGGGGGCCGAAGGAGGGAGATCAAAGGAAGGGGGCGACGGCGGAGCGAGCGGATGAGCGGAGCTCGTCACTGGTCGAGGTGAGGAGGAGGAAAGAGGAGGAAATGACAGGCGGGTCCCACAAGGAGGTAATATATCTGGATGTTAACTGGGCGGACCGTCCGCCGCTTCCTAGCGGACCGTCCGCTGTTTTTCTAGGTGTTACAGCGGGCATGAGGCTGTCTGCACCGGGTGCGCTCAAGCATCCAGTACGCCACCCTTTAGTGCCGGTGTAGCGTAAAAAAATGGTGCACCGGATACTGCAAAGGCCTACGCCATTTTACCAGACAGTTTCCCACATGGCATATAGAACGCGGTACGGAGGAGATGCTATACAGCCATGCACGGCCCCCCTATGTCCTTTCGCGCCCGTCCCCAACTGCCGGTCCTCCCCCGCCGCGCAGCTTGGCCGCTCCTGCTCCTGCTCCACCACCGTGTCCGTGCTCCACTCCGTGTGCATCCTTGCTCCTCCGCCCCTGCTCCGTCGCGCCACTGGTCCTGCACACCGCGCCACTCGCATCGATGGCCCTGGTCCTCCACGCGGCCGCCGGCCGCACCTCCCCGTGCCTCGCCATGGAGGGAGGAGGGAGGGAGGGAGGGAGCCGGCCAAGAGAGGGGGGAGCTGGACGCACGCCGCCGCTATGGCCCCATGCGGACGCGCACCACGGATGCGAGCCGCCGCGGACGCGTGCACACTGCGAGCGAGGGATGAAGGGCGGAGGATGGTGCACGCAGCTGCCATCACGCGTGCAAGGGCCTGGGCGGGGATGGGCGAGGCTCGGCAGAGCTCAACGAGCTCGGCGGAGTGGCCATCGTGCGCAGGCTTGCCGCGCTCTCCGCCGCGCCGTTGGCCCGCGCAGGCCCACTGAGCTTGCACGCCACGCGCTCAGCCGCACCGGCCGCCCCGCGCTCCCGCCGCCGCCGAAGAGGCGACGATGCCATTGCTGCCTCGCCACGGCCAGCCTCGCGCGCGTGCTGCCGCCTCCGTCCCGTCTCACCGCAGCCGGCCTCGCACGCGCTGCCACCTCTGTCCCGCCTCGTCGGGGCCGGCCTCACGCATGCGCCACCACGTTTGTCCTGCCTCGCCGCCCGCCTGGCCGCGGTCATGCCACTCCGTGGAGGTGTGGCTGGCGTGGATGCGTGCAGGGGCCATGCCGGGGATGGAGGAGGCCCCCGCCGTGCGCAGGGCCTGGATGCACTCCGCCACCGCTCGCCGGCGTGGAGGCGTGCAGGGGCTGGGGCGGGGTGGAGAGAGAGGGGGGAGTGGAAGGAGGAGGGGCGTGGGGGGAGGACGATCTCCGTCGGCAGAGGGAGGCAGCAGCGAGGCGATGTGGGCAGAGGGAGCGAGGCGAAGGGGGGGGGGGAGAGAGAGGAAGATAAAAAATCTGATAAATGGGCCCTGCTGCTGGTAGTTGATATAGAGTAGAGGTATAGAAGATGAATGGCTACAGCGAAACTGGATATAGAGGACAGAATCTCGATGATCAGACAAGAATATTCCCTTTAGAGGATGCATTTAGAGTATGACGAGTGCGGACAACCTGAGCGCCAACAGCAGCCAGCCCTAGACCCTACAAGCCAGAAAACAACCTAGAAGATGGATGGGATACCCTAGGATGGCGGCGACCTCTGCTTTCTCGAGGAAGATGGTGCGAAGGAGGATGACGTAGGCGGGGAGAAGAGGCGGCGACAAAAAATTGCCCGCAAGAAGCCCGATCGGGAGTCACAGAGGTGTGCTACCTTTATGCACAAAGATGGGCAATATGCCAATTGTTAGGAGATGAGGAATTAGGAGAGAAAACTATTGGAGAGAGTTTTTACTTTATTTTCCAAAAAACAAAGATGGGCAGGGCCAGCTCTATAATTTTAAGGGCCCCTGGGCGAGAAAGAAGACAAGAGCCCATTAAACTAATTTTTAGTGTCAAAATCATAGTATATAGTAAGAATAATAAAATTACTTTGCAATATATGTATAGCCCAGTTAAAATATAACAATAGTGTAAAAACTAACTATAGCTTTGCTTACTGTGATCACGATCGCAGCGTCGTCTCCTCTAGCCCTCTACACCTCTCCGGCCTCCACTCTAAGCAGACTAGCAGATCATCTGTCGGCTCATCACAGACTGCCTCCGACTCGTAGGGATGCACACGCAGGGCAGTAGGGCAACTTGCAAGTCGCGATCGTGTCTCGTGGCGGTCGGCGGCGGCAGAAAACAAAGCGTCGCTACCCTGCAACTGCAAGCCTTGAAGCAGCCTCACCCTCACGTCACGGGCTGGACCTGGTCAACTGGACGGGTGATTTGGCCTAATGGGGTTTCAATTAAAGGCTTATTATATCTACTAATACTACTGGTTACATATATGATCTTGGGCCCCCTAGCCCCGTGGGCCCCCGGCGGTCGCACCTCCCGCCCACCCACTAGAGCCGACCTTGAAGATGGGAAAGACCGATAGGAAACTCTTGGAGGTGCCCTTAGAGTTGGGCGTTGTCTCGTACCTTTGGAGGATGGCTAGTGGGCTTGTGAATTTGTGATGGACTGACGCTTGAGTTTGAGTGATTGACGGCCCAACTTCCTAAAGCCCAAAATCAAAGCGTTATCTTTCTCCTCCCGGCTCCAGATCGACGAACCGACTACTTGTGGCGCATGGCGCATGGCGCATGGCGCATGGTGCAGTACTCTGGCCGCGCTGGCCAGGTAAATGGTGGCCGCCAGGGCCCAGCTTTCACTTGGGAAAATAGGAGATTTAGTTCCACATGAGTGCAAGCCAGTGAAGCTAGGTCTTTTTAAGGAAAAGGCTATTACCATACTGGTGGCTCCGTCACTCACTCGTTTCAAGATAACTTATGAGGGGATAAGGTGGATCATATACTAATGGTGGAGTCTATATCAACAATAAACTATTATGCGAGTTGGCTATTAGATGGCCTGTAAGTGATTTGGCACTAGTATAAAGCTAGCAACAAACTAAATTATCAGCCTTAATCCGAACCGTGAAGCGGTTCATGGACAAGGCCTGCTCAGGCTAAGCTGAGCGGCTACTGTAGCTGTGCTCGGCTGCCACTTCGCATTTTTCTTTTCCACTCCAAACTATATAAAATAAGGGGGATTAAATTTAAGTCTTCACTACTGGATATTTATTATATTTTCATCATGTTACCCTTCAATCAATCTATCTATGCATAATGCATATGATGACTTTGTTATGAACTTATGACCTACGATGGGTGAAAAAAATAACCGAGGTGCGAGTGACGCCACAGTGGACAGTGTGAGTGTGTGACCCATTTTTTAGCTTCAAAACTCTGACATGTCCCTCAAAAAGCTCGGAGGGGCGGATGAATAACTTCCAGCTCAAATTACAAGTTATTCTAAAATTTTAGGATAAATTAATACTAAGAAGGTAAATTGATCATTTTGGCTTCTATTTATTATCTATATTTGACACCAGCTGATTCTTACATGCACTATGTAACTAGGTAAAGTGACTTATTGTTTAGGATAAATTTTGAATCCTAGAATAACTTGTTTTTTTGGACTTTGTTGGAATAACTTGTTTTTTTGGGATTTTGTTGGGACGGATGGAGTATAGAGTATTGATCTCTCAGTTCAATCTTTTGCTTTCAGCTGCATGATCTGTCCAAATTGCTGAGTCATCACTGGTACCGGTGGACCACGGTTGGATGAGCACACACACTTGTACGAAGAGCTGTCTGCTTTGCCTCTTGTCACGCCAAGCAATGAATCCCATCCAACCAATAGATTTGCTTTCGCCACCTGACCTCTTCCCTCGGAGGATCTTGTTCTCAGCTCGTGGCCACATCTCCGTTGGATAAGTCCATGACGTGTCCTCTTCTCTTCCACCTCTGTTAACATCAGTCAATCCACTGAATTACTCCAGTAAATAGCACCATCACGCCTCAATAATTCATCTTCCAGAAGGAAAAGCCAGATAAAATCGAGCTCTTTCGTCTTCATCCGGTCAGTCTTTTTTCAGAGACCTTTTCTACTGCTGAGGCCTCTACACCTGTCAGTCGCCACCCAGATGTAAAAAACTTGACATGCGGGGGGTAAGACCGCCCCCACGGTATTGTTTGAGAGGTAGAATGACCTTCTCACAGTAGGCTAAGAAAACCCCCGAACCCCTGCCCCACCCGTACACGGGGGCCCGTCGCCTTGTGAGTTATGCCGGGCTCCACAGTGCTTTGGACATGAGGCAGACGAAGAGTTTTTTTTAACCGGAGGCGGAAATTCGCCCCTTCCGGGGATCGAACCCACGACCTCCGGAGTGCCGCCGGACTGCCGGAACGAATTGGCCTGACATCCTTTGGCTCGCCACCCAGATGTGAGATGCCCTTGCAGGATTTCTCCCATTCAGACCCTGCCGTCAGAGATAGAAAGAGATCAGACATCTATCAGAGGCATCTGCAGATCCGATTCGAGACTAGTATGGCCTCTTGATCATTGTTAGTCGAGAGGATGGATATGGTTCGACGACCACATCGTTTCATTGCAGAAGAAGATGGAGCTGAATCACGTGTGCCACTTTATCGTGTCCAAACGGGACTCGGATTCTAGCGTGAAACAGTCGGCTGACTGACTTATCTCCAGTAGTGGAGAAAAAACGCCGGTCCAACCACCTTTTCGAGTGACAACGACATGTGCTTTGCGAGGGAAAATGCACCTTATCTAGGAGGGAAAAAGCAATGTAGCAACCAAACATTGTTCATCCAGAAGCAACTAGATGTTTCATGGATAAATACAAAGTGAATGTTGTAAAAACAAGAAAAAGTGTAAGAAGATCAAAGTTAATAAGTCTCAGTCCGAATATTTCATTTAACATTGCAGACTCAACTAGGTCGTTTAAGGGATACTCCTGTTCCAGAGTCTAAGTCGTTGTAGATTCATATTAAATCAAATTTCTTAACTTTAGGGCGAGTTTGGTTAAATTGGAAAAAGTTAGAATAAAGGGGAATTCATACCTCTACTTTGAAGTGTAATTATAGTTTTACTCTTATTTTTTCTAACTTTATGGTTTTGCCTTTTACTATATTCACAAGTAAATGTGATTTTACCCCCAGTCAACGGTCAAAATAGAGCCAAATACACAAAGATCAAGAGGAAAATCACAATGACTTGTGAAAAATAAAGGGAAAAATCACAAAATTTAAAAAAGGGCAAAAGTACAATTGCACTTCAAAACAGAGGCAAGAACACCAAAAAACCTAGAATAAAACTAAAAAGACAAATTGTAAGGCTGTCCTTGTTTTGAAGTCCAACTACACGCTTGCCCCTGTTTTATTGCAAGGCTGCCCCTGTTTTGCACGTTTTTAGGGCATCCATGCAATTGAAAGACAAAAAATAGAGGCAAACATGCAAATTTAATAAAATAGGAACAAATATGTAGTTGGACTTCAAAACAAGAGCAGTTTTGCAAATGGCCCAAATTAAAAGGGCCTACATTATAAAACAATAGCATGTACATAGTTAGGGCATCAAAGCTGTGTGCATCGTCGAACGCAGAGGTCGTGATGATTCTATCGCATCATCTCGAAAGAATGATTCTACGTGAATATGATAGGATCTAGTACCATTCTGGGCGGCACTCACCGATGTGCCAATGGTGGCGCGCCCAATTTGCCGTGTGGACCGACTCTTATCATATCAGTCCCCACCTCCTTGCGACTGAACGTAGCTTTCAGGCCAAAAAGCACGGTATGCTCGGAATTGCTAAGCTGATGCGGCACACATATGCTCATCCAGTGCCTGATCAGATGGACAGGATTCGGCCAATGCCGGCTCAATAAATGCCACATCACAGAACAATCATGTTGCATGCTCATCATCAACTTCTAAAATCTCAAAAAAAAAAGCTAATTGATGAAAACAAGGACTCATTTTTGGTATCAAGTTAAATACTAATGGCTAAGAGCATCTCCAAGAGCTCTAGTATAATCATAACTAAATTTAGAATTTTAGAAGCTTTGTAAAAAAATAGAAGACGTTTTATAGCATGGGTAAACCAACAGACTCTTTAAAAGAGCACTCTCCATATATTACAGTATCAGCGGACCCCATATGTCATACTCAATTCTTATCTTCTTCCCTCCCCACCTCCTCTCCTCTCGCTCCCGATGGGCAGGCTTTCGTGTCGCTGCGTCCTGCTACCCTCCTCCTCGCCTGCCAGCGATCCTCCTCCCGCTCGCGTTCCGGGACGGCGGAGGCGGCGCTCGACGGCGGCCCGGGACGGCGGCGTCGGTGCTCGACGGCGCTGCGACGGTGACCGGGGATGGCGGGGGCGGGCACGGCGCTCGGCGGTGATCCAGCATGACGGGGGCGGGGGCAGCACTCGACGACACCTAGGACGGAGGGGGCGGCGCTCGACGGCCGGCCGGGGGCGGGGGCGGTGGCGGTCCGGGATGGCGGGGGCAGAGGCGGCGCTCGATGCAGCCCGGGATGGCGAGGGCGACGCTCGGCGGGGGCGGTGCTCGGCGGCGGTCCGGGATGGCGGGGGCAGGGGTGGCGATGGCGCTCGACGGTGGGGTGGCGCGGGACATGCGCGGGAGGTGTGCGGGGGAGTAGGCCGTGAGAGATGGCGAGCGGGACAAGTCGGCTTTTTTTTGCCTAGCTATGGGTACGAAATAAAAAATAGGATAGCTAGCTAAGCAATATACAGAGTTTGTTGGATCCAAATTTTGATTAGATTTTTCTTTCTTTAGCTAACTCATTAGATATACAAAGTCTCTTGGAGGTGCTCTAACATCTGATTCCCTTTCTAATGCCAACTGATCCAAGACCCTGCTGAGACATACTTCTTCCATTTCAAATTATAAGTCGTTTTAACTTTTCTAACGAACTCTACGCAACTTGTGCGACACAACGGCCGTCCCCTAGGAGTTTTCAATTTTTCATCCTGACTACCAAGAATGGCACTGCTTACGTCATCGTCGGTCATCGGCGTCATGCGTGATAGAGATTAGTACTAGAACACAGGCATCTCAGATGCACGGTTACTGTTGCCGTTGGATGGCTATATAAGAGAGCTTAGGGTTCGCTAAACCTCATCAACATAGCTTCATTAATTCCCTGGCTGGCTGGCTTCCAACTCTTTATTCCGCAGAAAACGCACGTGCCACATACTGTATAGAGATATGCCAAGCATGCCCGCCGTCTCAGCCGCCACGGGAGCGGCGCCTCCGCCGACCAAGGTCGTCGTCGAGGACATCTACGGCTTCCTGCGCGTCCTCGACGACGGCACCGTGCTCCGGTCGGCGGCGGAGCCAGCGTTCTGCCCGACCACCTTCCCCGACAGCCACCCGTCGGTGCAGTGGAAGGAGGCCGTGTACGACAAGGCCAAGAACCTCCGCGTCCGCATGTACAGGCCGGCCGCCGCGCCCGCGGGGAAGCTGCCGGTGCTCGTTCACTTCCACGGCGGCGGGTTCTGCCTCGGGTCGTGCACGTGGGCCAACGTGCACGCGTTCTGCCTCCGCCTCGCCGCGGAGGCCGGCGCCGTCGTGCTCTCCGCGGGGTACCGCCTCGCCCCGGAGCACCGCCTCCCCGCGGCGGTCGACGACGGCGCCGGGTTCCTGCGCTGGCTCCGCGAGCAGTCCGCGAACCCCGCCGCCGCGGACGCCTGGCTCGCCGAGGCCGCCGACTTCGGGCGCGTGTTCATCACCGGCGACTCGGCGGGCGGCACCATAGCGCACCACCTCGCCGCGCGCGCCGGCTTGGCCGCCGCGGTCACCAAGCGCGGCGAGCCCGGCCCCGGCCCCGACGTCGACCCGGTCACGGTCCGGGGCTACGTCCTCCTGATGCCGTTCTTCGGCGGCGTCCGCCGGACGCGGTCGGAGGCCGAGTGCCCCGCGGAGGTGCTCCTGAACCTGGACCTGTTCGACCGATTCTGGCGGCTGTCGCTGCCGGCCGGCGCCACCAGGGACCACCCGGCGGCGAACCCATTCGGGCCGGACAGCCCCGGCCTGGCCGCGGCGGACCTCCGGCCGGTCCTCGTGGTGGCCGGCGGCCTCGACATGATGCGCGACCGCGCCGTCGACTACGCCGAGCGGCTCGCGGCGATGGGCAAGCCGGTGGAGCTCGCCGAGTTCGCCGGCGAGCCGCACGGCTTCTACACGCTGGACCCGGGGTCCGAGGCCACCGGCGAGCTGATCGGCCTCGTGCGCCGGTTCGTACGCAGCTGCTGCGCCGCGGCGCCGAAAGGTTAGCTCGGTGCATGCACGTGCCACGTAAGCCAGCATCAAGGTTCGTGCGTGCATGATGCATGCATAGTATTTTGCGGAGTTCAGCTGTATGCTTGTGTAGTGTAGTTCGGTTGATGCCGCGTGTCAGCTTATTACGAGGAGAGCTCAAATCGGCAGGGTAGTCGGTCACAAGTGTTTGTGTTGTGCTTGTGCTGCTGTGATGTGCCATCCCTATGAATGAAAAAAAAAAAGATCAGGTGAGGATGTTCTTCATTGCCCGGGTGACCACAAAATTAGAGAGTAACTAGGTGCTTGCATGCACCATTCACACCTTCATATGTATGTAAAAGATGTTGAAAGACTCGGTGCATGCATGTCCCATTCACCCTTCTTCATATGTATGTAAAAAAGGAAATGTTCCATCACTTAAAAAAACCTTTTACTTAGCGGCAGTAACATGGATCCATCTTAGTTATTAGTCCACGATTACTGTTGTCGTGACATGCATTGTATAGTGCAAACCCCAATTAGCAGCCATAAAAGTCAACACCTACTTGCATTACAATCATTGATCTAGAGTGAGGCAGTCCAATTGGTCTCCTCAAGGAGCAACGAACATTGATCTATTGGAAGAAACAGCTTACTGCTGTTCCAAATATACGTCGTCTTATAAATAAATGTGCATACACATATTTAAATCTTAGACAACCAAATGCTGAAACGCTTTTTTTTACCAGAAAATGGCCACAAAATGCTAGCTTGTTCCTAGTTCCTGTTCGGCTGGAAAAGAAAGCCGGTTGATTTCGATTGATTCAATAGTAGTTTGTGAGAGAGAATAAGCTGGAACAAGTCGAAATAAGCCGAAAGCAAACAAGCCGAAATAAGTACTGTGAACCTTGATCAGTAAGCATAGCAGCAGACCTTCTGCTGCCGCTGCAACTAGATCAGTAAGCTCACAGCAGGACATACTCTGTGTTGGAAATAAATTTGAGTTAAGATATTTGTGATCTTCACTATTAAGGAAGCGTTTAAACCATCTAAATGCGATTAAGGAAACCTAATGATAAAACCCTAATGGGCTGTGATCAGCAAGCCCATTAGGCCTGTTTCCAGAGGCTGGCCCCCAGCCCCACAGTGCCAATAAATATAAGGTCGTGGCTAGCACCTTAATCACCCATTCATCTCAATCTAAAACCCTAGCCACCGCTAGTCTGATCGCTAAGGGCACTGGAGGGGTTTGGAAGGCCAAGCACTCCCGTTGGCGCCCGAAGGACGCTGATTCGCTGCTGCATCTCCTACACCGACAAGAACGCCTACTTCCTCTACGGATCAGGCGTAAATGACTGCTGCTACTGCTAACGCTGGTATAATGATTACCATTTATTCTGCATTAGATTAATTTGTCATGAACTAGGTTATGTTAAAATTCTGGGTAACGTGCCACTAATATTAAGTTTTGGCAATTCTAACAATCGGTATCATGAGCCATCTTAACCTAGTCATGCACGATCAACTTTAAGCCATGTTTATGCCTCTATTTTCCTCGGTTTAAGATGCATATGAACTGTGCAGATTAGATCTTATTGCACAGTTAAGGTTTGAATCACGGTTTAGATGCAATTAGCTCCTGCAGAATGGCTTTTATGTGTTAATCATGCTTGATTAGATCTAAATCATGGTTAATTAAGTTTCTGGTCACGAGATTAGATCTAATCTATTTCGGTTTAAGTCATGTTTTAATTAAATCTTGATCTGTTTATGAGCTAAGTGTCTCGGATTAGATGCAAATCATTAATGTTTAATGCTAATTTATGTTTAGACCGAGGCTAATTAAGATTTGTTCATGATAAAGTTGAGTAATTAAGGTTAGGGTTTAAGATTGCTTACTGTTTTCCCCAATTTATGTCACTGTTAAGTTAATTTCCGTAAATTAGATCCAAATTCATGAGACTAGATGCATCAGTCAGCATTTGAGAAGAAGGGGAATGTAAATTTCAGATCGCATAAGAAATTCCCAATCTTTCATGAACCCTAACACTAACCCTAAGATTGAATCTTACCTTGACGGCGACCATAAGTTGGTTCGTGATGTCACTGGATGAAGGCTCGGTACCCAGTGGAGCCCCTCGACGGCATGCCGCGTGTCCTAGACGCACGCGCACACCGGCGAGATGGCCCACGGGAGCACCTTGATGGCCGGCGGCGCATCAGGTGAGCTCGCGGCCATGAGGTGGCAGCGGCCGGCGGCTCCATGGAGCACGCGGCGCAACGCCCGCATAGACCCGCGCATCAGGCGGCCCGCGCGCCGAGCCGCATCAGGCGGCGGCTGCGCCGTAGCAGGCGCTGCGTGCGCCGGTTCCCCCACAGCAGGAATGCGAGACCCGCGCGAGTAGACCAAGGCGGCGCCCTGCTGGGCTGCGAGGCGACGGCAAGTGCGGCGCAAGTGCGGCGCGCGCAGCCTCCCGCTGGTCATGACGGTTGCAGGCACCCCGCGTAGGCGGCGCGTGGCCGGCTGCGGGCCCGCCCGCATGAGGCTGCGGCGGCCCGGGCCAGAGCAGCTGCGCCCACGAGCATGAGAAGCGCTCGGCGCTGGATCTAGAGGATTGCGGCGGCTGCTCAGTTGGAGTGAGGCGAAAGCGAGTGTGGCTGGCTTAGGTTTTCAGACCGAGCTCATCGTTTTATATGGCAAAACATCAGTTTTGTACCGTCCGATTTGATCAACGGTCTAGATCCACCCGCATTAGGGTTGCTGGTGGGCAGGCCGCTGATGGGCCAAGCAGCTTAATGGGCCGCGCGCAAAGGGAAATTTTGGGCTGTTTCATGAACTTTTAGCCCAGTTTTCAGTCTTAAAGCCTTTATCTTTACTAATTCTTATGTTTTAAGCTTAATTTTAATTGCTGTTATGTTTAAAGGCTTTAATTATTTCTGTTGCACTTATTATTACCAGCATTATGTTAATTAATTTCCATGAGTTATGTAAATGCTTTTAATCATGTTTTAGTTGCATTTATTCTCTGAAAATTATGTTCATCCACCATAAGCAATTAAGATGCACTCTATTTAAATGGAACCATCGGAAAGTTTATTTAGAGCACTTGTAATTAATTCTGACCATCGTTGATTTAATTATGAGTTTTAATGATAAATTTCGTTTGTTTTCCCCATCGGTGATGCAAATTGAAATTTATGTATGATTTTAATCAGACCATCGTAGGGTTAATTTCATACTTCTTATGCGCGTCTTAATTGTGAGTTTAATGAAGTTATTGTTATCATGATTTTCAGTGAACACTGTGACGGGCTACCTGAAATCCATTGAGCCCCTGAATGGCACCAACTATCCTAGCTGGTATAAAGATGTTAATGTTGCCATTGTTGTGTGCGAGTATGATCTCGCCTTACATTAAGACAAGCTAGCAAACCCACTGATCCCAATGGTGATCGTACTGCCATTGAGAAGTGGGAGAGATCAGACAGGATGGCCAACATGATCATTAAGAACACGATCACTCCGGCCATCTGTGGTGCTATTCCTGATAAGGACCAGGATGGTAATGATCTGAGCGCCAAGGCATACCTTGCCAAGGTGGAGGAGAACTTTAAGAGTTCTTTCAAGACTTATGCTAGCACCCTGATCATGAAGATGCTGACTTCACAGTATGATGGGCAAAGTGGAATCAGGGAGCACATTATGAGCATGTGTGACATGGCAAATAAGCTGAAGACACTGGATATGGCTATCTCTGATGGTTTTCTGGTGCACTTCATCATGACTTCTCTGCCAGTACAGTATAGTCCCTTCAAAATAAGCTACAACACTCAGAAGGCGACTTGGAGCATGGCTGAGCTCATTAGCTACTGTGTTGAGGAAGAAGAAAGGCAGAAAGCTGAAAGGATGAAGGATGCTGTCAACATGGTCAGCGAGCGCTTTGGGCGTGTTAGCATGAGCAACACTCCTAAGCATCAGCCTGAGTCTGGCAGCAGCAGGCAACATAAGAGAAAGTTTAAGGGCCATAAGAGCAAGGCCGTGTCACATAAGAAGACCTCTAATGAGAGGCTGTGCAAGTTCTGTAAGTCACCTAAACATGAGCAGAAGGATTGCCATGGATTTAAGGAGTGGCTTAAGAACAAAGGTACAATTACTGATTATGTATCTTTTATTGATGAATCATTCTTAGTGAATTTTTCTCCTAATACTTGGTGGATTGATTCCGGTGCCACTATGCACATTTCCAATTCACTGCAGGTATTCAGTTCGATCCGAACTATAAGAGAGGGGGACCGAAGCCTAAGAGTGGCTAATGGCAATGAAGTGAAGGTTGAAGGCATTGGGAGCTTCGATTTGGAGTTACTAGGCGGCTTCAACCTTAGTTTGCATGATGTTCTTTATGTTCCTAGTTTGAAGAGAAACCTTATTTCTGTTTTGCGTTTAGATAAGTCGGGATATATTTGTGAGTTTGGCAACTCTGTGTGCAACATTTAATTTCATAATTTAAGTGTGGGCCTTGGTCATTTGCAAGACGATCTTTATTTGCTCTCTCTTGATAATATTTATTCTGCAATGAATGTGGATGATGTATCGCATAAACGTAAGCGTGATGATGAGACTTCTTCGAAATTGTGGCATTGTCGTTTGGGCCACATTTCGAGGGGGAGAATTGAGCGTCTCATAAGAGAAGAGATACTCCATTCATTAGATCTCTCAGAATTAGATCAACAATGCGTTGATTGTATTAAGGGGAAATTCGCTAAGACAATTAAGAAAGAGCTACTCGGAGTTCGGGCCTATTAGAAATAATTCATACTGATATTTGTGGCCCGTTCCCAGTAAAGTCTGTTGATGGTTTTGACTCGTTCATTACTTTCACAGATGACTTCTCTCGTTATGGTTATATTTACCCCATTCATGATCGATCCGAGTCATTAGATAAATTCAAAATATTCAAGGCTGAAGTGGAAAATCAACATAATGTCACTATTAAATTAGTGAGATCAGATCGAGGTGGTGAATATTATGGGAGACATGCTCCATTCGGCCAAGTACCTGGACCATTCGCTAAGTATCTTGAAGAGAATGGTATAAAGCCCCAGTACAGTATGTCGGGCGAACCACAGCAAAACGGAGTTGCTGAGCGTCGTAATCGTACACTAATGGACATGGTACGTAGCATGCTTAGTTATTCTACTTTGTCTGTGGAGCTGTGGATGGAAGCATTAAAAATAGCTGCACACATACTTAATCGTGTTCCTTCCAAATCCGTGCCAAAAACACCTTATGAGTTGTGGTTTGGGAAGAAACCATTGCTTAATTATTTGCATGTGTGGGGCTGTCCAGCCGAAGCTAAGTTATTTAATCCACAGCAAAAGAAATTAGATGATAAGACGGTGAGCTGCTATTTCATCGGATACCCTGATAAGTCTAAGGGATACCGATTCTACTGTCCTGATTGTTTCACTAAGTTCGTTGAGACCAGGCAGGCTGTATTCCTAGAGGATGCAGGAATCAGTGGGAGTTTTCCGAGGAGGGAAATTAATCTTGAAGAAATACGGGCTGAGCTTCCCATCCCGGTGATTCAAGAAACAGTAACACCTCAGTTAGTGCCGTTGTTTGTTCCTTCCGTTCAGAGTACACCATCTGTTCAGATTACGCCTTCTGTTCAGAGTACTAGCGCTGCTCCGCCTGTTGAAGTAGCTCATGAGCCTGCGAGCGAACAACAAGCTGAGCAAATGGCGCCTAATGCTGAAGTTGAGAACTCTGTCAAGGTGCCTCAGACTGCACCTCAACCAGCACCTCAGCCTGTTGAACCATTAAGAAGATCACAGCAGGCTAGGAAACAGACAGTTTTCCCTGATTATGAGACATACTTAAGTGAAGACATGTATGATGTTGGGAAAGTTGATGATCCTAACTCATTTAGAGAGGCAGTATCATGTGAGAACTCTGCCAAATGGGTTGAGGCCATGGAAGAAGAGCTTAAGTCCATGAGTTCCAATGATGTTTGGGATCTGGTAGATATTCCTAATGGAGTCAAACCAGTAGGCTGTAAATGGGTCTACAAGACTAAACGTGATTCTAAAGGGAATGTCGAACGATTCAAAGCAAGGCTTGTAGCCAAAGGTTTTGCACAAAAGGAAGGGGTTGATTATAATGAAACTTTCTCCCCTGTGTCTAAGAAAGATTCATTCAGAATCGTTATGGCGCTAGTAGCTCATTATGACTTAGAGCTACATCAGATGGATGTCAAAACTACGTTCCTTAATTGTGACTTGGATGAGACCATCTTCATGGCACAACCGGAAGGTTTTGTTGTGAAGGGCAAGGAACATTTAGGATGCAAGAATGATGTGGATAATTGTATCTACACTAAGATAAAGGGTGGTAAATTTATAATTCTAGTGCTTTATGTGGATGATATCCTATTAGCGAGCAGCGATAAGCGTATGCTGCATGAGACAAAGGGATTTCTTTCATCCAATTTTGATATGAAAGATCTTGGTGAAGCCTCTTATGTTCTGGGCATTGAGATACACCGAGATAGGACCAAAGGAGTACTAGGATTGTCTCAAAAAGCAAAGGGCGATAAGTTTAGTGAAGCCCAATGTCCTAAGAACCAATTGGAATCAGATGAGATGAAGGACATACCTTATGCTTCAACTGTCGGAAGCCTGATGTATGCACAAGTCTGTACGCATCCTGACTTGGCATTTGCTACCGGAATGTTTGGAAGATATCAGAAAAATCCCGGAAAGGTCCACTGGGTTGGTGTTAAGAAGGCATTACGTTACTGCCAAGGCACTAAAGACTTCATGCTCACATACAGAAGATTAGATAACCTTGAAGTTGTGGGTTATACTGATGCTGACTTTGCTGGATGTGTGGATAGTAGGAAATCTACATCAGGATATATCTACACGTTAGCTGGTGGAGCTATATCATGGAAAAGCTCTAAGCAAAGTTTAGTTGCAGTGTCGACGATGCAAGCTGAGTTTGTGGCATTCTATGAAGCAACTGGACAGGCTGTTTGGCTTAAGAATTTTATTCCGGGCCTCAAGGTAATTGACAGCATTACGGAACCTATAACGTTATACTGCGATAATCAGTCCGCAGTATTCTTTTCGAGTAACAAGTCAAGTGGTGCTTCCAAACACATTGACCTTAAGTATCGTGTTGTGAAAGAAAGATGCCAGGATCGAACCATTAAGATTGAGCACATAAGAACTAATTCTATGTTAGCGGATCCGCTCACTAAAGGCTTACCACCGAACGTGTTTAAGCAGCACATTACTAATATGGGTTTGGTGGATAGTCTTTAGGGCCTAGTTTAGGGCCATTATGACTCCCAACTAACGAATAAGCGTTCTACCGAGGTATTTCAGTGAGACTGTGGGTAATGGGGTCCCAATAGTACATCAAGCTACTGACGACGCATTGGTCCGGTACTTTCTGTTACTACTAAGGGTGAACATTAGTATGATACGAACATTAGCCTTAACCGTTCGATCAAGTGGGAGAATGTTGGAAATAAATTTCAGTTAAGATATTTGTGATCTTCACTATTAAGGAAGCGTTTAAACCATCTAAACGCAATTAAGAAAACCTAATGATAAAACCCTAATGGGCTGTGATCAGCAGGCCCATTAGGCCTGTTTCCAGAGGCTGGCCCCCAGCCCCACAGTGCCTATAAATATAAGGTCGTGGTTAGCACCTTAATCACCCATTCATCTCAATCTAAAACCCTAGCCACCGCTAGTCTGATCGCTAAGGGCACTGGAGGGGTTTGGAAGGCCAAGCACTCCCGTTGGCGCCCGAAGGACGCCGATTCGCTGTTGCATCTCCTACACCGACAAGAACGCCTACTTCCTCTACGGATCAGACGTAAATGGCTGCTGCTACTGCTAACGCTGGTATAATGATTACCATTTATTCCACATTAGATTGATTTGTCATGAACTAGGTTATGTTAAAATTCTGGGTAACGTGCCACTAATATTAAGTTTTGGCAATTCTAACACTCTGAACCTATGGACTTGCAGCCCTTTGAACTCGACGAGTTATAAGCTTCAGCATGCTGGATCTCTGAATGTGATTCTGAATTTTTTCTCTTTGAGCGAAGCTAGATCATCAGTAAATAAGTATCTCTAGGCAGACGTGTATACATGCATATATGAGCTAGCAGTTTGATCTTACATGATGTAGGCGTGGAGATGGTGATAGGCACAAATCACAAGTTTTTGGATGGCTTTTCGTTGATGAAGAGATATGTGTAGATCTAGAGGCAGCTCAGATCAGCAAGATTTTGGTCTTACATACGCAGTCTCCCCTTTCACAAAAAAGATTATAAACATTGCCTTCAAAGATATTACGGTATCTTCCATGGTGTGACATGTGTATCATTTTCTTGGGGATTTTTTCAACACATGGTTGGATGGACAGATCATGGATGGTCCCATTGGATATACACTTCTAGATTCAACAATATTTGCAATGTCTCCACTAATTTTAAACTTCCTCCAAGATACTCCCAAGGAAATGTCAAACTGTTACGGAAGCAGTATGCTCCACTCAACCCCCAGAAATTATGGAAGTAATTAACATAAACAAGGCCATCATACATGTGCCCTTGAAGTCAGCAATTTATTATTTGTAGCCTGTAATCACAAAGTAACGTGATCTGACTTTACATGGTAGAACCTAATAATAAAGTAGCTAAATGACCATTGCTTGGGCTAAGAACTAGCAAAACAGAAAGTCAATGTCTATGGAACATGCTATAGGCTACATCGACGATATATTTACGGCATAGTAACTTATTAGTACCAACCAGTAGTAACATGCAATCAACTTTGGTTACACAACTAAAGTATAGAAAGCTGAAGCTTGAAAGACCTTGCATGCATGAATCATGATTCCTTCTACACGTTGATGCATGTAAAGAAGTGTGTATGGCTCCTAATAACTTGAGCTTTTTTTCTACTTTAGAGTAGCAATATGCATCCAACTTTATTCAAGTCCGAATTATACGGAATTAGTCTTGTAGTCACACACATGAACATTGCATCCGGTAAGGTCAACAGCTACTTAAAAAGGTATAGATCGTCTACAGTTCTGCGCCAATGTGTGGATCAAGATTCATGAAATACACCTTTACCCAACGACCATCATCTTCTTCGTCACACCGCCTTTGGCGAGTTCTCTCTCCACTGCACTCTCGTGCCCTTCCACTTAATTTGCTACGACCTGAGTTATTTAGTTTCTAAGGTGCTGGGGCAAAGGATTCCTATGACCTAATAACAACAAAGCTGGTATGTGATGTTCAACAACAAACCTCTTGCTAACAAATCTTGCATGTATATACTCCAATAAACATCTGTCTGCATACATATAGGAAACGCCATGACCAAACATGACCTACATATCATGTGGACACAAACAATGAATTTCATGCATGGTAATTAAGTTTTTTCTTTAAAGAAGTACAGGCGCAGACGGCAAAGACCCTCGTATACTGAACTTATATGAATACATGCATGTGCCTTACCTCAATGAGCACCTACAAGAAGCTCGGAGGCGGATTTTAAGATTGACAAAGTAACCACAAATATCTCAACTTCCATCTTACCAAAGCATTATTCTACCATCAGACGATGGTGTTAGAAACAGTAGATCGACTAGGAGTAAATCGATCGGGTTAACTCACTTTCTGTGGGCAAAACCTTCCTCTGGTCACACTTGAATGATCCATGGCGCAGCCGTAGAGGTTGACAAGGTGGCGCTGTAGTTGGAGAAGAGGTCGCGGACGGCGACGTTGCTGTGCAGTGGCGGCGGCGGCGGGGCTTCCCATCGCTGACAGCCTCCCTCTTTAGATCGGATTAGGGATTTGAGGTGGGGAACAATAACAGCGGTGAACCTCGTTCTTTGTGCCGCTGGTCCTCACCTCCCTTTTATGGGGCTGCACGACGGGGGCCCACCAGCCTTCCATGGGCTAGGCGCCCCCGATCAGGGCGCGAGTCAAGGTCCATTTGGTCTGTTGGGCCCAAATGGAGGAGATCAATACTAACATTCTCCCCCTTGATCTCATCTTGTCTTTAAATTTATCTCAATCTTTACTTTCTTCATTCTTTATTCTTTATCTACCTACTCCATTACGAATTAGTGCATATGAGCATACCTCATCGTCACGGTCAATAGCCGATGGACTTAACAGCTACAACACACCTCTCGGTTCTGAAATAGATACTTTAACTTTGGGCCCTTTATCGTCCGGAAAACATAGGCTGTACCATAAACCCATGTCGACTGTGTGTTCTCTGTACACACTGGGCGGCAAGCCTTTAGCAAGCGGATCCGCAGACACTTTCTGTCATTTATACTCACAATGCATTTCATCATGATTCCAGGACTTTCTCCTTTACAACGTATAACTTTGTGTCAATGTGTTTGGCACCACACTTGACTCGTTGTCATAGGAGCAAACTACTTTAATGGTTATTGCTGTTGTCAACCATTATCAACTCCGGGTACAGGTTCCCTTAATCATTTTGCCTGTCCCTCGGCCTCGTATCATGCTATACCATGTCTTTGCATCACATTGATGATAATTGTTTCATTTTGGAGTTTTTCCACACAAAACCTCCAAGTGTGAAAGTTAGCGACAATTGTGGATTTCGCTACACATTTCACATGTTCTACTTTTGTACTCACAATCTTTTGAGAGTATTTGATCTTTCCAACTTAGCATGAGGCCGACATTCTCAATTGTATTCCAGTAATCTATATCTGGATTGAACTTTTGCCAAAATAACCTGGATACACAAAATATGTCAGGGTAATTTCTTTACTTGCGCGCCTATAAAGCTTCCAGCAGCTGAAGCATTTGAAACTATTTACTTTTCATATTGGTTCCTGGAACACTAAGGTTCCCAAAACTATTACCCTTGACGATAGGAACAGACATAAGTTTATTCATATGCATACTTCATTTCTTTAGAATCTTTTCCAAATATGCCTTTATTGTAACCAAAATACCCCTTCCTTTTATCTCGATGAGTTTCAATTCGTAGAATGAAAACCCATCACCGAGATCAAAATTTGAGGACAAGAATTCTTTATCTATAACAATATTTTAACACCACCACTAGAAAGTAGGATGTTATCTTCATTTAAGATGTGGAAATCAGATTTCCCATTCTTTTTACTTTTCCTTAAAAGCTATTGTCCTCCCCCAATCTTTTGGAAAACCCCAAAAAAAATCATATTGTTTCATTTAAACTTTAGATACCACTGTTTCGTGGCTTTCTTCAATCCATAAATGAATTTACTATTATGGTATCCTGTATGTTCTTTCTTCTCTTTGACTAAAACTTTTGTCACAAGTTTTGCTTTATTTCTTTCAACATTCCCTCTGGAGTCACATTGCGTTTGTATGTCCAATACAACCTACTGTGATGGCTCTTTCAGGAATTACTTCTTTTTCCATGACCTTAACCCATGGAATTCTCGTAACTCTTCAACTGGGGTGGAATCAACATCCATGTGATTTTCTTTACTTTGTATAGGGCTGTTGTTGCTCCTTTTTGCCAAATGGCTATGGACTAATGAGATCCTGCATAACAAGATCCTTCTTTACTTTATTCATTTTCTTTGAGAGCTAACAACATGTGTTGTATACAACATCAGCACGTATGAGAAACTTGTTGTTCTTGAATCATCGAAGTGGGCACGCATTCCCACTTCTCTTCAAGTCTTAGGTATCTACATATCATGCTCCCACATATTTTGCCATCTTTTGTAAAGATAGTGTATCAATAATTCTCTTTGTTTGGATTCTATCTGTTAAAATTTTTATATGTGCTCTGTAAGCACCATCTTACTATTTTTGAGTGTCATCCAGCATGAATGCTGAAATTTAGCTATTTCTTTACATATGGGTATCAGTATAGTGACCGTTGTACTCACTCTGACGGTCACATTCATTCTTTAATAGATGATCTCTTGCTTTCAATGCACATTACAGGGGAGTATCTGTCTCAACTGTCTCATATTTCTCCCCCTCGAAATGTGGCTTGAACTTTTCTGCCACAATTTTGAAAACTATTCACAACTTTTGTGAATGAGGAAACTTTAATTACTTACTTCATCCACATGATTACATCATGCAGAACAAAGTAATTCTTATGGGAGTACTTTTTACTCATTTCACTTTAAGAACTCAACAGAATCCTTTATTTCATATGACAGTTCTTTTTCCTCATTTCACTTTAAGGACTCAACATAGTCCTTTATTTAAAACCTTTTGCAAGTCACGCTCGCATATCATTCTTATCTTGAGGTTCGTATGTAACATTTCATTCTTTTAAACTCATTGAGTGCTTAATCACTATGACATAATAGAAGTGCCCGACCAATTCTAGAATAGCTTAAGAGCTACTCCAAAACTTTTCTCCCAATGTGGGATAAACCAGCACATGAGTCATCACAACTTTCTCCCGCCATGCAGGATTAGCACTATGCCAACTTTACCCCGTCATGCGGGTATTATTTCATACTTTTGGTTCATATCAAATTCAGAAATAAATCTAAATATTCCATGACACACATGCTTAATCTGACGTTGGCCAAATTAAACATATATGACTTATCACAACTTTGACTGAACTCAAAATGAATTCTTCTTGATCGAAAGAACATAAGAGACACTTCTCAAAACAATCTCTTATTGCTCTATCTTCTTACTTGGATCAACATCCATAAGTAGTTTTCTTTTCAAGCCATTCTTTTAAGAGAATACACTTTCTTATGCAATGGTCTTCTTTCTTTCTGAGTCACAGGTACTCAGTTCTTAAGAGAATACACTTTCTCATGCGATGGTCTTCTTTCTTTCTGAGTCACACGTACTCAGTTCATTTCCTTTTGTCCCTTCATGAAGGACTACATGCAAAACTTTGTCAGAAAAGACAAAAATTAAAACTTTTAAGTTCCATTCTATATCACCGTTGGGCAGAAATAGAATAAAACATGTTTCTTTTACATTAATTCCACATCACCATTGGGCAGAAACGGAATTAACGTGTGAAAAACTCAATTAACTTTAAAATCATATATATCCAATCCTCAAAATTAAATTCTCCCGTTGGTTCGAATTTAATTAGAGGATAATCAACTTTATTGCAGCGCAAACTAGAAAAATACATTTTTTTTCTAGTTTAAGAGCAGTGCTTTATGTATTCTCCAAAAAAATAGTACTTTGATGCAACATTTACCAGAGACTTTAAACTTTTAAACTTTAAGCTATAACTCATAATATTGTTATCATCAACGTTGGTCAGAAAATAACAATACCATAATTAACTTTAGTTTCTTCTTCTTTGAGAATTATCTTTGAGGCTTCAAATGGCATTAAAATGCCAAAACTCAACTTTTGACTTTAAACAGCGGAAGCTTTTCTATCTTTTACCCACAGGTAGAAACTCATTTAACACTTTTAGACTATTCTTCCTATTAAATCTTCTCGTTGGTTCCGACTTAATTGAAAGATAGCAATTGCATAACAACGGAATCTTTACCCTTCTTTACGGTAGCGGAAAAACTTTTCTTTCTTTCCAGAAAGAATACTTTGTACTCATTTTCTCTCTAAATAATTTATCTCGTTGGTTCAAAATTGAATAGAGATAAAACTGTACAAAACTTACTCAAAGTAAGTTCTTTTAACATGCTCTTAAAATTAATTCTTCCTTTTGTTTGAATTAAAATTAAGAGCAACACTGTTTAACTTTTCAGCAGAAACTAACTATTCTCTAAAACAAATTATCCCATTGGTTCAAACGTGAATAGAGAATCAAAACTGTACAAAAATCTATTAAAAAATGCTTCTGAAAGGATAAAACTGAACTCTGTTCTTTACTGTGAATTCGGCCCAGCGGCCAAAACCCTGTGAACTCTCTCGGGCCGAGCAGCCCGCAACGGCAGCCCAGCAGGCGGATGGCCTGCACGTGCGCGCACGGTACCCCGCGTCGCCTGGCCGGGAAAAACGGCCCCCCGCGCGACGCCATCCTGGGCCCAAAACTCCAGCCCACCAGCAGCTCGGAGAAAGCCGACCGTCGATCTTGATCGGACGACTATCCGCAGTTCTCGGCGGAACAAAACCGCCCGACGGCCTAATCCGATCTAAAAAGGGAGGCCGTCGGCGCCGCTGCCAGTCCCCTCGCCGGTGCACGCGTTCGCCTTGGGCTGAGCGCGCCGCCGGCGAGCGGTCGGGCGACGGCGCCCTGGGCGTCCGCGCGTCTTTCTCTTGTGTCACGCGAAGACAGCGGCCGGCGACATCCAGGTAAGCGCCGCCACATCTTCCTTTCTTTTCTAGGTTTAAACTTTGGGGCGATTCGAGTACGATTTTCATCGATTTCTTTGTCTTTTCTTTGGATTCGCACCGAAATGATGCAATCTTTCGAATCCTCCAAACCAGATAGGGTTTGGGGTTCATTTTCTTTTTCGATCCATGATCGATTTTCTTTTTCTTTTCCTCGATTCTTTTGATCCGAGTTCGAAGTCATCCCAATCTTGGTCTACTCGCTAGAGTAGGCTCTGATATCAATGTTAGAAACAGTAGATCGACTAGGAGTAAATCGATCGGGTTAACTCACTTTCTGTGGGCAAAACCTTCCTTTGGTCACACTTGCATGATCCATGGCGCCGCCGTAGAGGTTGACAAGGTGGCGCCATAGTTGGAGAAGAGGTCGCGGACGGCGACGTTGCTGTGCAGTGGCGGCGGCGGCGGGGCTTCCCATCGCTGACAGCCTCCCTCTTTAGATCGGATTAGGGATTTGAGGTGGGGAACAATAACAGCGGTGAACCTCGTTCTTTGTGCCGCTGGTCCTCACCTCTCTTTTATGGGGCTGCGCGACGGGGGCCCACCAGCCTTCCATGGGCTGGGCGCCCCCGATCAGGGCGCGAGTCAAGGTCCATTTGGTCTGTTGGGCCCAAATGTAGGAGATCAATACTAACCGATGGAAAGCCCTTTATCGGATTTGAACCGATGACTTATGCCTTACCAGGGCATTACTTTACCACTGAGTTGAAAAAACTTTTTATTCAAACGGGTGCTGGCTGTGTTCCTCAGCTGCTGACACTAGAATCAACCGGTCTGAAGTACACGCCTGAATTCATACATCATCATGCGACTTGTACGAGAGAAGCATACATGGACAGCTCAGCTCAGCACACAGTGATACGTACACAAAGCAAGTTATTGAACTGGACGGTCGACGCCTCCTGTAGGGACGTGACACATGCACGGAGTACATAACTACTCTGTCGCAGCGACGCAGCCGTCGACGAACCGGACCACGGCCTGGATCAGCTCGCCGGTGGCCTCGGACCCCGGCTCGTGCAGGTAGAACCCGTGGACCTTGCCGGCGAATTCGGCGAGCTCCACGGGCTTGCCCATCGCCGCCAGCCGCTCCGCGTAGTCGACGGTGCGGTCGCGTATCAGGTCGAGGCCGCCGGCCACCACGAGGACCGGCCGGAGGTCCACCGAGCCCAGGTCGGGGCTGTCCGGCCCGAACGGGTTCGCCGCCGGGTGGTCCCTGGTGGCGCCGGCCGGCAGCGACAGCCTCCAGAACCGGTCGACCAGGTCGAGGTTCGGGAACGCCTCCGCGGGGCACCCGGCCTCCGACGGGGTGCGCCGGACTCCGCCGAAGAACGGCATCATCAGGACGTAGCCGAGGACCGTGACGGGGTCTGCCGTCGTCGTCCCGCCTGGCTGCGCCGCGGCCGAGCCGGCGCGCACGGCGAGGTGGTGCGCTATGGTGCCGCCCGCCGAGTCGCCGGTGACAAACACGCGCCCGAAGTCGGCGGCCTCGGTGAGCCACGCATCGGCCTCGGCGGCGTTCACGGACTGGTCCCGGAGCCAGCGCATGCAACTGGCGCCGTCGTCGAAGGCCGCCGGGAGCCGGTGCTCGGGGGCGAGGCGGTACCCCGCGGAGAGCACGACGGCGCCGGCGTCCGCGGCGAGGCGGAGGCAGAACGCGTGGACGTTCCCCCACGTGCACGACCCGAGGCAGAAGCCGCCGCCGTGGAAGTGGACGAGCACCGGCAGCTTGTTCCCGGAGGCATCGCCGCCGCCGGCTGCAGCGGCCGGCTTGTACATGCGGACGCGGAGGTTCTTGGCCTTGTCGTACTCGGCCTCCTTCCACTGCACTGACGGGTGGCTGGTGGGGAAGGTGGTCGGGCAGAACACCGGTTCCGCCGGCGACCGGAGGATGGTGCCGTCCCTGAGGACTCGGAGGAAGCTGAAGAGGTCCTCGACGACTTCGCTAGCCGGCGTAGCGGCGGCGCAGCAGGCGGCAGCTGAGACGGCAGGCATGGTTGGCAAGTTAACAAGACAAGAAGGCTCAGTTGAGCTGATGATCTCCAGTAGCCTAAACCATTCTCTTATATAGCCATCCCGTAGTAAAAAAAATTTACATTTTTATATACCTGTGGTCTATCTAGCATGATGTAGGCATCTTTAGCTGCCGCACGGTGAAAAGTGAAAATTTCCAATTTTCCATGAACCGTCACCGAAACAAAAGCATTGGACAATTGCATTTTGTATGATCCGATTGTCTTGACCGTTAGATCTTATGATCGGATGGCTGGTATGTTGCACAAGTGGCACGATCATGATGGACAGAAGATGATCCCATGCAAGTGATCGACCTCAATTAGCATCACAAGCACAATTCCATCATCTTTTTTTTTCATCTAAAAAGTGTTCTTCTTTTCATCAATATTGCAGGCACACATCCATCGTCTTTTTGCTTCTTCTTTTTTTGCATCGGTTTTAATCGCTAATGGTTAGATTGTGTGGTGGACTTCGAGTTGGCATTGGCCCCCAAGGCCCCAACCGATTAAAATCTATGTGTGTGCACTCCATGTCAGGTTAGCAATTAGCATGGCTTCCTTTAGCTTGATAGCTACGTTCAGTTGCAAAGAAACGGGGACATTGGCAAGTCGCCATTGGCACATTGGTGGAGTAATGGCCTCATCATTGAAGTGCTCAACGCAACACTTGAACTGCACTGCACCTTACTTGAATCCCTTTTCATCTCTGTTTCTTTTTGTCATCACTTATCGTGTTTAATTTTTCTATGAAACATATGGGTGCTCTAGTACATCTTCCTTTTAAATTGCCTTCTTCCTCCTAGATAAAGCCACTAAGGTGGCATTTCCACTTGGGTTGAGTCAGTTGGGCGGCAATTCACACTGAAAATTGCAGTTCTATTTCATTTGGGTCACCTTCTGCTTTTTTGGAAGAAAAAAAAGTGTCAACCAATCCTAAATTTTGGTATATATTGTCAAGTCAGGGGATTATAAGTTATAGACGATTAATAAAATCAGCTTATGTGAAAGTCAAGAGATTATAACTTATTTTCATTGTTGTCACTGTTCTTCTTCTATCAATGCAAAAGGAAGGAAAAAGTCCACCTTGCTAGCTTGTCACTAGTCATTACCCTCCTTTTTTTTGCAAAATCCTGAACCTTGTGGCTCGGCGTATATTAATAAGAAGAAGAGAATTGACCCTGTTTATAGATAAACCGGGGCCAAAAACCGCACAAACGTAACTACAAAACCTACCACTACAACACTGGCCTGTTGGATTGGGATATCAATCGGAACTCACTCAACTCTGGCTGATCGGATTGGGACCTTGACCTGAGCCACCACAACCTACACTCCGCCTGGTCGAATTGATACATCGACACAAGCCACCACAACCAACACTCCGCCCAGTCGGATTGGGACATCGACCCGAGCCGCCACGAACTCTATCCAGTCGGATTGGGATATCGACACGAGCCACCACAACCCAAAAGAACAGAGAAATGAAGAAAAAGAGAAGAAAGCCCTTTCGGAAGCCTCCATGTCGGAAAAGCATGAGCTAGGTCAGAGCTAGAGATGCTCGACATCGCCTTTGGGAAGGAAATGACGCCAATGGCGCCATCGATGCCGTCCCAAGAAGAGATGTGTTTTCACCCGCATCGATACTGTGATGAAAAGAGACTGCCGGCGTCACCAGCCCCACCACCATGGTGTAGCTGTTGAACCATCACACTGTCGCAGCCAACGACGCCACCACGGTGATGCTGGCAAATGTTCGAGCAAGCCTCTCTCGGCACACACCACCACGGCGCTGCCGACACACCGCAGTGCAGTACAAGTTGACCAAACGCTGCAAGAAGCCAGAGCCGGGCCGTTGCCGCACCTTCGGAAGGTGCTGCCGCCGCCGCGTCACGGCACGCAGACCGCAGCCCGCGACACCGCCAAGCACCCTCCTTGATTCGACTGAAATCGCAAATCCATTTTCATGAAGTCTATGAGGCAAATATTTGAGAAAGATTTTTATTATATGACGTAGTATCTCAGGCAACATAACAACTTCAATAATGCGGCACATGCGATTTATTCAATTTAAGCTTGATCTGCGAAGAAAGAACATTTTGAAGGAGCTAGCCAATAAGTTGGGTTGAATCGGATCCATGGACTGAAAATGAAAGGTCAGAGTAATCTCGGATAGGCAAAGGCATCTCTTTCTTGACGACACATTCTGTATCCGAAATCGTGCAAGGAAATCTAGGTGACCACTGACAACTAGTAAAAAGGGTCTCAGACAATCTGACTGGACAAATAAGAGCTCAAGTTTTAAAATGTTTTGGAAGATGAATTCGTAAGTGATTGAGAAAGTTCTTATGTTTTGTACCCATATCAGTGACTGGACTGCTAACTGAGTGGGGTATACGAGACAGCGAGAGTCAAGGAGATGGCCATGTTGACGGAGATGGAAGAGAAGAAACGTCATGGACTTATCCAATGCAAGGGCGATGATGGATCATGGTCTGGTCAAAAAATCAATGGGAAAAGTAGGGAAAAGAAGATGAATTAATCAATCATTTATTCCTCTTTTTTTTATTACCGCAGAGGAACGTTGCTCTTGTTCTTCAGTTTACTGCCATTTTTTTCAAATTGTTATCAGTGCATGCACAACAAATTGTTTGGGCCAAGCACATAGGATCAGCGACTCCTCACCAACTGGACAGATATCAGTGCTATGTTAAATTTCTAATAAAATTATTTAATATTATAATAATATGTTAACTGTTTTCTCCAGAAAAAGTCTGGCATTGTAGTCGGTTAATTGTTTGTCATCTTGTTATTCTCTCTAGCTAGCTAATTATCACGGTCCTAAACAAGAGAGCCTACAACTACAAGACCACTGATAGAAGTGGAGCAAACGCATGATTTTTTTTGCTAGGTGCTGTTTTATCAGTTGCCTCCACTGAGAATTTGATTATCTTAAATTAGGATTTGTGAGGAGCACTCACCTGCCGGTATTTTTTTTTCTTTAGACGGCACACCGCCAACCTATCAGTATGTGACCAACTTTTTTAATAAAGGAATGTCCCAGCCTTGAACACTCTCAAGTCAAGAGAATGTCTACAGCCAAATAAGATGGCCCTCGACCCTCCGTGTTACAAGAGTTTTTAGACTCTAAATCTCAAATGAGGAATTTCACAAAAACAAGAAGAGAAACTAAAGAACAAAGAAAGAAAGCAGAAGGTCAAGTTTCAATCTTTTTCTTCGTTCCCGTTTTTGCAATGTCTGCACACAACACCAATCTATCACATCTCTCTCTGCTTAGGAACTTGATGTCCGGATCATCCGTGTTTGCCATGTCTAAAATAAAAACAGCTGAACCATATGTTCATATGCACAGGGAATTGAACGTCAGCACCACGCAAAGCCAAATTGCACTCGAGCAAACACAACTCAGGTAACATGATCTGGATACAGCTTACGAATCCTGTGTGGCAAATCGAGCAGCAGCCTACTTTTGCTTCATTCCATCCAGTTCTCAAATTCCTTCACTTCATGCCATATATGATTCAAATCCAGATGGTGAGATGGATATAGAGGTTCGACCACAAGGACCAGCACAAGTGTACTGAGTTTTGTAAATGTTTACTGTAGTATTAGTCTTAATTTTGTGGTAATGTTAATTCCTTGTTCTTACATCATAATTAGTATAGCAGCAGGCCTAACTGAGAGCGTATGTCCCATAATCTCATGCTTTGATGGGTTTAACAATAAAAAATAAACTAATTAGCTCGTCATAAACATCGTATATTTAAGGACAGGTGGAGTAATAGATAACGAATATGATTGGTCAAGTAGAAGAGATATTTTTACCATTTAGGGATTGAACAATAACTTATAATGGCCAGCTTGTGTTGAGGCCTTTGAGTTGGCATTGCCCGAATTCTGTCGGTCAGATCACATATTATATCTAATGTGTTCCATATCAACTTAGCATAAAAAGACTTAAGAAAAGTATCACACTTTATCTCGATAGCGAAGTTGAGCTGCAAACAGATGGTGATTGTTTAAGGCCAAGCTAGTTGGCAAGTGACCATTGGCACATCTGTGAGCTAATGGCGTGATCATGGTCAGATAGCTTTGGTGATGTAATTAGAAGTAGTGGAGTTGGTGTTAATTGGTAATTAGCCGTTGGATCATAGTGAAGTAGTGCTTAACACAACACTTGACATAACCCTTTCCTTTTTGTATGTTATCATTCACTGGATTTATCTATCCAACATTTAATGCTTTCTTGCATTATTGCGGTTGAAATATGTAGGACTTTGTTAAAGTTTCTATATAAAATGGTGCCAAACTTTTAATGAAATACTACCAACCCAGCTGATATGGGGACATCGGGGGTTGGGATAATGAAATCCAACTCCCTAGGATATAACCTAAATTTATTAAACAAAGTTTTTAAAAATGCGGATCTAACTCAAGCGATACTAATTAATAACTCTGGTATTCAAGCATTTTTTTTTGCCAAGCAAACCTAATAATTTTGATGCGGAGCACGTGATTTGATATTCAATTTCAGGTTGATCAGCAAAGAAATAGTTATGAATGCGACAATGATACTGGTCTGGTCATCAGATTGGGTCCATCAACAACAAACTAATATAATGTAGGTTAGGCAAGAATCATAGATGTTGTCTTTGTTGATGACTGCTGGTACGTATTAAATCTTGAAGGATATCTCTGTGACAACTGAAAGCTACACCTCAATAAGAAAAAAAAATGTCTAAGAGAACTGACTGGATGAAAGAGTTCAGAATTCAGATCGAAGTCTTTGTAAGATGAATTCATGCATGACGAAATTAAAACGTCCTGAACTTATCCAAGGGAGATATCCATCGGGGGATGGATCATGATCGAGCCCCACAACATGACAAATCAATGGGAAAAGGAAAGAAAAGACAAGACTCCTTTATGGTGAAAATGGATCAGGTAGAATGTCTGGTGTCGTCAACTGCGTAGATAGATTGATAAAGTGCTCATAATCACAATGGATCGGATAATAACAAATTAAGATATGGTCTAGGATTGTAGTGTGATGAGTATTGCCTATTGAGCAGTGAGAGCCATAAGAGCAAGTATTATAACTTTATAAGGGGCGTTGAGCGGCGAAATCCGACATGGATGAGAGAGAAAATAGAAGAGAGAAGGAAGCGAGCGACTAACTACGCGCCGGCAAAAAAACGGGCGGATAGCCTTCTACCGCTGATTCCTGTGCTCCTATTAGTTTATTGTGCATAGTGAGCATTAAAGGCAGCGGGACCCACCACCACCATTTCACCCAGCTAGGCTGACCTGACGTTTCTTGCCGCCAGCTGCAAGCGGAACCATAAATCTTCTCTAAACATGAGAATTGATTGACACGCAAGACCAAATCAGAAGTGGTTGTGTGCCATTCCACAACTAATCCTTGAACTCGTCCCATCGATGCCACACAAACCCATAGACTATCCCTTGAACTCGTCCCATCGATGCCACACAAACTTATAGACTATCATTTTGATAATGGAGATACTCTCTAGCTTTATTGCCGAAATAATGGTGCACATATTCATTTCTCCTGTTTTATACCTCAGCGAATGCAAACTTATTCTATTACCCGACAAACACTTAAACTTTTGTCATACATATATGTGTCCTTAAACTTGTCACTAAGTATGCCTAACTTATGTTTAGGTCCCAATCATCCTAATCCCTAAATTTGTAGTTCGGTTCCAATAGTCAGCTTCTGGGAGAACTAGTTACCATTTAAAAAAAAACTACGGTAGGAGTTCTGTCACATTTTGTTCGTCAAGAAAAAAAAGAAAGATGGTGAAAACGCCAGGCAGCTGTGCCAAAACATCAAAAGCTTCAACACCTCCTAACGCCAAAGGGCTTCTACCTGAGATGGTTAGAGGAACCCAGTGGCACTCCTCAGGTCCTGGGTTCGACTCCCCGTGGGAGCGAATTTCAGGCTGAGGTTAAAAAAAAATCCCCTCGCTGGCCCTGTGTGCCAAAACATTGGTTGTGAGCCGGCCCCAGGTTGGCCTGAGGACCCTTAGCCCAGGCAGGTAGTCCCCAGGGGTTACGTCTCCCAGTGTCAGGGCGGGGCCAGGGTTCGGGGATTTTCTCGGTCGGAGAAGCCGAGTCTTCTCTTAGATAATACCAGTGGGGCGGTCTTTCCCCACCCGGCCGAGTTTTTTCAACACCTACTAACACCTAAAAGGAACTCCATGAGGTGTTTCCTTACCTTCTCGATTGTACTGTCACTAGCCACAGCATGTTTGGTGTCACTGAGCTGAGTGATTGGGCTAACAGGCTCTGCATCTGCACGGTATCGCCAATTAGTCCTCATCACTTTGACAGATCACCTGCTCTGGTTTACATGGAATTATCAAGTTATTACTTTTTCAGAAAGCTTAACACATGGGAGATGTTTGTCCTCTTGTTCTCTCGGACATGGCTTTGACGGTTCACCTGCTCTGTTTTGCTTGGAATTATCAAAAAAAATTCACAACGTTCTGGACACTGATAATCATCCCAGCATGGCCCACTTCAAAGGCCCTTTTTTTTGGCCCGACCCGCTATTGTAGGAAATATGGTTTTTTTATTTTTTTTATTAGTTTTTTAGATTTATCAAAAATATATACTTAATTTTTTTTTCTTCAAATTTGTCACCCTGCCGCCGATTCATCCGGCAGGAACAAGATATCGCCAAATGAACCGGTGGTAGGGGATGTGGGGCATGGCCTGACATCCTACCGCCGGATGAAACGGCGATAGGAGGCCAGCTTGATGGGCCATGGTGGGCCGGCAACATACTGCCGGTTGAAACGGTGGTTTTTTAGCCTTACCGCCGAATCATCCGGCAGTAGGCTGCTACCGCCGAACGAACCGGCGGAAGGATCCCCTCTTAAATGCGCTCCGCCGCTCGCCCGCTCCGCCGCACATCCATCGCCGCCACACTCCTCCGCTCGCCCGCTCCACCGCCCGCATCGCCTGCTCCTCTGGGCCGCCCCCCGCGCCCCCGCGCACCTGCGTTTGGGCGGCCGGCGCGGCTCGCCGGCGGTCCCCAGCCCGCCGCTGTGCGGCGCCGCTCGCCCGGGCCGGGCGCGCCGGCGCTCGGCCGGACACCGGGGCGCAGCTTGGTCGCCAGCCCGCCCCTGCGCGAGGAAGAAGCGAGGGCCGGCGTGTTTTGTCTAGGATACACTTTAAAATCGAGTTTTATATATAATAGTAGGTAGACTAGTACTAGGAAATACCTTCATGTGTAGAGTATTGGGTGTAGATATATTTTTAGTGAATATTAGTGGTTTGGATATAATTATTTTACATATATATTGTAGTACATGAAATTAAAATATTAGTTTAAATATGAATATTAGTTTATATATATATATTAATGACTTCAAATAGACATATTAGATGCATAGAAATATTAGTAATTTATATTATGGTAGATACAAAACCTAGGAATATAAATGGGTTCTAGAAATTGTAGAGAACAAATTAAAATATTGTGGTCTGTTGATTGTAGAGAATTTAAGTCGGTTATAGAAATTGTAGAGCGCTTCCCCTAAAAATTAATTATGCCCCGTTACTCGATTGATAATTATAATTGATGATAAAAAATACAAACAACATTGGAATGGTCATCAATATAAATTAACTAAGTCACATACAGTACTTGTTTAATTGAAATATGAAAAATTGTTAGAATCGATTTTCGTATGTTGATATTTGTGCAGATGGTGAAGCAGATGATTGTCAAAGATATAGAGAACATGTGTTTGATTCATGATCAACACAAGGGTATATTACAAGCAATTGATGACATACAGAATGGTTGTACTGAGCGTCGTAGGCTGCACTTTGGTCGAACCTAAAGAGTAGGTGGTGCATGAGGCATATGGGGGCAAACTTTCATAGCCAATTCAAGAACAAAACCTTATGAAGTTGTTCAAGAGGTTATGCAGCCAGAATCAGGAAAGGAAATTCAACTTCCTGTGGAAAAAGTTGGATGAGCTGACAAAACAGCAAACGGCGGAGCTAGCGAAGAGACCTGTCAATACAGAGGAGGACGACCAGGTCTCACTTGAAGACGTGGGCTTGGACTGGTCCGAATGTCAGGCGCAAAAGGAGAAGGACAATTAAGACATTCTCGGAGTGGATTGAGCATGAACCAAAAGAGAAATGGGCTTTACTATTTGATGAAGGAGGTGCTAGGTACGGTATAATAACTACGAACCTAGCCGAGGTGTACAATTGGGTGCTGCGTGGTGTAAGATCATTGCCACTTGTTGGGATCATCGAGTTCTTCTTGTATTGCACTTGCGAGTACTTTAGAGACCGTTACGCTGTGGCACAGAAGGATATGGCTGATAATCGCAAAGTTTACGGATACAAGATTACGGAGTACGTGGAGGCGGCTTTTAAAAAGACCCGTTTACACCGGGTGACTCCAGTTGGCTCTATGGAACGTCGGTACGAGGTGATGTGTAGGGACAAAGCCCGAATGGAGGACCGGCGTGAGAAGCATGTGCAGGAGTGTGTTCTCCGTACCTATGCTTGTATTTGCTCATGTCATAAGCCAAAGCTGCTGCACCTGCCATGCACACATGTCATTGCTGCCTGTTTTGAAGTTGGTGGACTACAGCCTTGTATGTATGTCTCAAATTACTTCCTGAAGGAAACCATTTGGATGACTTGGAGGCACGAGATTTATGGGTTCCGCATCCTAGGAGACTTCACAACTGATCCTGGACAAAATGCAACTTACATTCCGGACCCAGATCCAGAAATGTTTCAATGGGGTGGGCCGACGCAAGAAAAAACACATTCGGAATAACATGGATCGATCGGAGGTTAGTCGAGACATGAGGCTCTACTCGAAGTGCCATGAGATGGGTCATACGTACAAGGATTGTACGGCATTGAGTTATGGTGGCCGCACAGATGGAGCGGGCCCATCAGGAGCTGCTCCAAATCCGGCAGCGCGGTCAACAGGTCGTCGTGGCCGTCGTCCGAACAACGATGGCCTTGTGTGATGGACGATTGTCATGTGTGTCATTCACTATAGAATTATGTCCTATATTAAAATATGTAATTGTATGAACTACTAGGTGATAAATTAATTTCATGTTGTACAAAAAATGTGTTGTAATTTGTGGCACCATGTCATGTTCAACTATTTTGCTGTAATGGACAATTGAAGTTCTATGTTATTTAATTTCTTTTGTGTCATTTATTAATGTATTATCTTCAAATTAATGATTCGTTATGATATTTTAATTTCTCATTATTTTAATGCACTAATTTATTACTATTGTTATGATGTTTTCTAATCAATCCTATTTTGCAGGTATGGAGCACGAGGAAGGCGCCACCCCTGAGTTGCTCGATGCTCTCGTCGACAAGCGGCACCGATCGTATATGTCTGCAGTGCGGGGGATCAGCTTGGGGACTTTTCGGGCACGCGTGCTCATGTCGACGATGCCGATACACCATCGCTCGGTTCCTAGGTGCGTGTTATATTTGGCACATTTCTTAATTGTTTCAGTAATCGTTTCTTATAATTTGATATTTAATTTTCGTGCTGCAGGCTACGCGCTTCGGGTCTTCTCCCGATTGCGCGACTTATCGAGGGAGATTTGGCAAACAGTGCACGTCGACCAAGGGACAAGGCTGCATGGTTTCAGTTCGACATGTCCCTCCTCGCGGCACTTCTCGACCATTGGCGTCTAGAGACGCACACGTTTCACCTCCCGGTCGGTGAGATGACCCCGACTCTTCAGGACGTGGCGATGCTTCTGGGCTTGCCGTGTGCTGGACGAGCTGTAGGTTCCGAGGATGTGCCACTCTCGTGGCGTGAGGACCTTTTGGCTCGGTTCGCGGGGGTTCAGCGCAATGACCGAGCGTTGCCTTACCGACCCTTCTCGTCGAGCCATGGACCGACAAAGAGGTGGCTCCTCCAGTTCAGTGTGAGTACCTTAATCTCGAACATTTCGTACTTATGTTTGTACGTACTTGCATTAAACGACTACTACCATTTTGCAAGCGGAGTACATGAGGGATGACGCTGACAACACTACCGTCGCCAGGCACTTGGAGGCCTACATACTGTGGCTATTCGGCTGGATCATGTTCTGTAGCTCTCAGGGCGACTCGTTCCCCAAGCAGCTTGTTCCAGTGGCGAGGGCGATAGCTGACGCTCGACTTGACGAGATCCCCCAGTTTAGCTGGGCCTTTGCCGTGTTGGCTGCGACGTACATGGGCCTTTGCACAAGCGTGACGAAGGTCTCAGCAGAGGAGCCCATCTTTGTTGGGTGCCCTCTACTGATACATCTCTAGTCGTTCGAGCGCTTCCCCGTGGGTCGACCAGAGATGGACTTCGAGCCGTACGCCCAGCTATCCCCAGACCATGACGACGTCGATAGACCGACGATGGATTCGCTATGGTGCCTCAGAAGGGTACGTTAAATCATTGTTGTTACTTATTATTACCTGACTTCAAAATGCTACAAATTAATATTTAATTTTCTACATTATGCAGCCATCTTGGGTCGGCGTGCAGGTGAGGAAGTCGTACCCTGACTTCGTGGGACAGTTTGACAGTCTTGTGGACAAGGATGTGAGGTGGACTCCGTTCACTGCAGCCGACATTTATACTCGGGCACCGAGCGGTCTTTCTTCCTTGTGCTTGCGAGACCAGGAATACTAGATGACGAGAAAGCTGATCCTTTATGACATCCACGTCGAGGAGTACCACGTCGACCAGGTCATGAGGCAGTTCGGTCTCTACCAGCAGACCCCCGTCCCGATTGTGCACTCAGTGGAGCCCCACGTGCATAGGTACGGAATACATAGTTACATTAGTAATTAATTTTATTTTTACATGGTAGTATTAAACGTGGGTGCATTCTTTTTTTGTATTGTAGGTGGACACGTCAGGGGCAGCCACCAAGGTCGTTGTGGGCCGACAAGGTCCGTCCTTACGTCGAGTCCTGGGCCGCGGCCCTTGACGACGTCGTTTTTGAGGATCGGCCCCACAGCGACGAGGCGTTCGCAGACTACCTATGGTGGTACCTTCCGAGGACGCGCACCCGTGTCGTGCAAGTTCCACCGGAGGCTCCGAACAAGCCGGCAGCGGTGTCGGAGACGTACCCCCTGGTGCGAGACCAGAACTTCACTATAGCGGTACGTTTTTCAAATTGATTTTGCATTGTATAAAACCGAGCGCATATGATGTTAATACCTTGTCGGTTCAGTATGACGTCATACGAGTGATTGAGTCGGAGGCCTCGTCGAGCATGGGCCACTACCATGACATGATGCCCGCACAGCACCAGAGCACGCTGAAAAGGATCGTTGACCTGTGCGGGCGGTTTTGGCGAGCCGTGACTTGTTGTACGGATGACACCTTACTTCCACCTCGCGCTACAGGGCCGGTGCCTAGGGCCGGTCCCTCGGCACGACGGTCAGCACCCGCGGCACACTCAGGTGCACCGCCACGGCCACCGATCATGATGGCCACACCATCGGCGTCTGCAGCTCCGCCCCCGTACGTGCCTCGACCAGCACTTTTGTACTTGGCAGGTAAATCATCCTCTAACCTCGTCTCACTCCGATAGTACGGCAACATGTAAAAGTTCATTAATAAAATTGTACCTATTTTTCGTGCAGGGCCTGGCTCATCGTCGTTTACTCCGATAGATCCGTCCGGCACCGGATCTTCCTCCCGTCAACGTCCGATTCAAGATTTAGGTACGTTTAAGAGCACTTGTTAATATGCAATAACATCTATATACTTAATGTAACAATGATGGATGATGCCTTGTGAATCAGAGTACCGGCAGCTCGGAGGGACAGACGACGATGAGGAGGTTGCGGACGTGGACGACCTCAAGCAGGCGGACTGGGTGAACACGTTCTTCTCTACTGCACCATTGCCAGAGGAGGTCGCCCCTTCACAGCTGGGGGGCGCCCCACCCACGACGCAGGACTACACTCAGGGGGAGCAGACACTTGTTCCTGACCAGACTCGTCGTTCCACTCGCGAGGCCATTCCACCAAAGCCACTCACGTACTCGCAGCACCACACTAGGGCGGCCCAGGCTGCAAAGCGACGTGGCAGAAGGAGAGGGGGCAAATGCGGACGCATCTAGTGTACAGGTTGTTGGTTGTTAATTACTTTCTTCCATCAGACTATGTTATGTAGGTCTGTGCAGACTATGATATGCGTGGTACCGTCATGTCCCGTGACCTGTTTGTATTGTGACGATGGGATGTATCAGTTACGTGCCATTATGACGAGTAGGCCGGTGCAGTGCTTTCGGCGATGGGATGTCTGGGGGGTGCCATTCCATTATGACGATTAGGCCGGTGCCATGCAGTGGTCTGGGCGATGGGATGTGTCGGTGCAGTGCAATAATTACTAGTAGGACGATGCAGTGGGAGTACCACTATTAGGTCCGTACGAGAGTACGGTCAATGGGATACGACATTGCACTGACAGTACGATGACTAGGCTGCATGCACTACAACTATGACCGGTACCCGTTGATCCGAGGCAGCGGTGTCATGACCGCCTATATATATCCGCAGTGGCAGATGCATTGCTACTCGCTTCGGTAGCAGTGTCTTGCTTAAGTAGTTATGTCTAGGGGGTTGTCTAGTGGTAAGGGTTTCAGTGGTGGGAGATGAAAGGGGTTACGAAAGGGACCGCCTATTGTGTGGGAGGGTCCTGTTGGTCCTGAGATTTATCCAGAACTAGTGTTTGAGTTTCCGGTACAGAGCAAAAGTGAGTTCACTACCACAAAACCTCTGAGAGGATACGATAAGCGCAAAGAGGAATGGCCAAAATGCATGCATGGTGAGGACTGTGTAGTGCAGATGATGACCGAGGGAGAGGATGGAGGCCGTCGTTTCTTCAAATGCCCGCGAGCATGGGTAACTTTAACTAATTTTTGTTTGTACAATGTGTCGCATCTCGTTCCTAGTACTTACTCCAGGTTACATGTTTCAGTCTTCCGCAGATGAGGATGGGTGCGGGTTCGTTAGGTGGGTGGATCCAGCTCCTATTCATCCACATCAAGAATACATTGAGTACCTACAGAATCGTAGCTTCGATCTAGAAATGAATATTGGTGACAACGGCATGGAAGATGATGACAACAACAATGTTGTCATTTCACAGGACACAATCTGTAGCGATCCATACTGCAATTGTCCGTGTCACAAGAAGGATGGGGATCTGCCACCGCCGCCGCCGCCGCCGCCGCCAGCAACAACGAACGCTTACTATGGCGAAGGAGCCACACAATATGCAAGGTGGCCGCACTATTAGGTGTAACCTTTGTTATATTTGATTGTAAGCTGCCTATCTAAATAACTAACGGCATGCTAGGTGTATGATAGCGTGGTGTCTGTATGCCGCTTGAAGTATCCCTAGCATTTGTGTATTGTCTTCACTTGTTTTTTCAATGATGTTTGCATGTCGGGGAACCATTTCTCTTTGATGTGACGCATCCAGGCCAAAGGACACAGCTGTGTGGGAGTGTGCAGTGCTTTTATCACGAATAGACCGGTGCAGTGCTATGCATAGGACCAGTGACATGACAACTCACTGAATTATTTTCGGAACGTCCGTGAACATAGCCCATGGACCTTCCAAGTTGCTCCATAAATAAGGCCACCAGGCAGACCATGGAATCATACAACTGCACACTGCAAGCACCAAACAACATAAAAAAAATATCTTCCTCAGGATCCACCAATATTCCTTGGAGTAAGCATGGAGCAAATGTACCCCAAGGAATCCAGGTGCCTATGTGCTTTTGCGGTTCATTGTGTAAGCTCATGAAGTCGTCAGTCTTGGGAGATGACTTCAGGATGAAGGTTCTTCACGTGCGACAACTATGAGTATGATCCACCGAAGTGTTACGGCAACGACCGAGCTAAGGTACTAAATTATACTACCAGAGCTTCGCATATGTTGACCAGTTACTGATTACTAACATGATTTGGGGAAAGTCTCCACCGCCTCTGTGTGATTTCGTGCAGTGGTTAGACACCGAGCAATCTCAGGAGGCTAAGGTTCACGTTGAACGTGAAGCAAGGTGGGCTGCAGAAAGGTGGCAACGAATGCTGCACGAGGAAAAGATGGAGGAGAAGCGCAAGAAAGACCAGGAAGAGATCCGAAAGAGGATTGTAGAAGTGGAACGTCAGGAGGTGGAGGCACGTGAAGCTGACAGGGAGAAGAAGCTAGAGAGGGCCCGCCGTGCTAAGAAAGTAGGGCCCGAAGCTATTAGGAAGGGGAAGTATCCTCGGTGCACTCAGTAAAGTACCACCATGTACTCTCCCAATTTTAATTCCCTAAGGCATGTTACCGTGTTCCACGTGCCACTGTAGTTCGTTCTTTTAGTTCCAAGTTTAGAGCAATGGTATCACGCGTCATTTACCATAGTAGTACAGACGCAATGACCCGGTGTTGTGTTATCGTTATCTTAATGAAATCCAGGACTTTATGGCTGCTGCCTTATTTTATTGTGCATTGGATTCGAGTATAAAGTAAAGTGATATGAGTTGACGTTCAAAGGACGCTAATTGAATGCCTTGTCTGTCCTGCGCAGTGAACGGTGATTGCTTTTGCTGGCAGCGGTGTGGAGCAGTGAGTGGCCCCTTCCGATGTTAAAGTTGTAAGGGCAGCAGTGTGGCGCAGTGAGGGCATCTCGTGACTCCGTCGCTGTTTCAAAGGACAATGGTGGCAGCCCTTTGTGTTATCCTGTGCGAGGTCAGCAGTGTGCAGCAGGGACTGGTCATTTCCGTGTTTAAAGAGAGAGGGCAACAGTGTTGAGCAGTGAGTGGTCACGTCAATCCTTAAAGTGCGAAGGGCAGTAGTCTCATTTTATCGTGCATTGGATTCGACTATGAAGTGAACTGACATAACTTGACGTTGAAACGATACTAATTGATTGCTTTGCCTGTCCAGGCGTGCGAGTGCAGTAGTGTGCCACAGTGAATGGCGATCGCTTTTACTGCCGTGCGATTGCAAAAGTCAGGAGCAGTGAGAGGTCATGTCCGTGTTTAAAGTGCGAGTAGTGAGCGGTGTTGAGCGTGCGAGTGCTGAAGTCAGGAGTAGTGAGAGGTCGTGTCCGTTTTAAAGTGCGAGCAGTGAGCGGTGTGGAGCGTGCGAGTGCAGAAGTCACGAGCAGTGACAGGTCATGTCTGTGTTTAAAGTGCGATCAGTGAGCGGTGTGGAACGTGCGAGTGCAGAAGTGTGGAGCACTGTGGAGCTGTGAGAGGTAATGTCTGTGCTTAAAGTGCTTGAACTGTTGACATGAAACGTCACTGTGAATGCAAAATGATACACTCCGTGACTCCCTCGCTGTTGGAAAGGACGATGCAGGCAGCCCTGCGTGTATAAAAGGCGAGCATGTGGTTGCCGAGAGCACAGGCTTGCAAATTTGCTTCCACATATTTTCAGTTAGCCCAAACAAACCGCTATGAGTGTAACGTCCCGCCTCCCCGAGGCCGGGCCCACTTACATCTGACAGCTTTCTAGGACATAGATTGCCCTCACAGACCAACACATGTCTTTTCTGCACACTTTGTCCTCACTCGTGCGCACCTGGGAATAACTTTCCGGTCGGTCACCCATCCCCAAATTGCTCCGGGCCAAGCACGCTTAACCTCGGAGTTCTTTGGAGACCGGCTTCCGGAAAAGAAGTTGCAACTTGTTGACATGAGTATTCTATCAATCCTATTAAGCACTGGGCCGAGATATCACAATGAGCTCCTCATTCTCCAGGGCAGCTTTCCGTCGGGAAATGGAGGCTAATTTAGGACCCTCTCCTAACGATCCCAATAGATATATTACAGATTGCAAGGTATGGCCGAAAAGTGTAGAGCCACCCGATTGCTATTGCCAGATGCGTTGTGTTCCGAACATATCTCGTGATTACGAGATTTTTGGCCAGAGGTATTGGTGTTGCAAGAATATCGAGGAAGTCCAAAAAAGAGGTGCAACATCACAGGTATAGATTAATTTGTAAATATGTTTGTCTAGTGGTTTTGTTATTTTTAATAAATTTGAATCGTTTCTTGTTTACGAAAGTACGCTGGTGATGACACGCATACTCATTGGTGTCATTTCCATAAGTGGATTGACACGTGGATCACTCGTCGTGATCAGCAATATATGGAGTGGTTGAAGAAGGTGGATGAAGATGTACGCAATTGCGAGCGCGCGAAAGCAGACAGGGCGGGACGTGATAAGGGTACTGACCGTGAATGATGGATGTTGTACTGCTCCGTCTCATTAGGATGAATCGTGTTGTCTGAATAAGTAATGTAGCTGCTCAGCCAATATGTTGTGTGTTTATTTCGGAAGCCTCTTTTCGCTTCCTATGTATTGTCTTTCCTACCGTGTTTTTCATGTGTACTCGTGGTGTTATGGATTTTGTTCTCCTTTCTAATAAAATCGTGCATCATCCGGTATTGGAAAAAAAATCATACTAGTACTATGTAAAAATAGAAAATCGGGCAACTACTTCCACAATCGATCACCACAATCAATAAAGTTTCTAAACAAATATTCGTTCCACCGGCTGACCGTCCGACCATAGGATCCGACACTACGCTAGATAGTACGGACCTAACATAATCTGGCAAACTGCCCTCTCACCAAATGCGGATTGTCCGCCTATTACGATGTTCGTACATCGAAACCTTCTTTCAATATTTTCGGACATCCGAACCGCTATTATTTTCATTAAAAAATGTCTTTAAACCTGGCCGAGGCTTGCTAGCCAGAGACTAATGGAAGGTATAGAGAAATTATTTTCGGACGTTCGATCCGCCTATTACCATGTCTCGTAGTCAAACCAGGATTATTTTTAAAATATTATTTTCACAGAATTCAAAAGATTATTTTCACAGAATCTGAGTGAAGAAAAAATATGTAATTAACCCAGGAAGAAAAAAAATAATAGATCAAGGAAACACAAGAATAATATAGACTCAAAGGGCAAACCTATCGCCAATTTAATTGGCAAAAGGTTACTAGGCCCTGTACAGGAGTACAGGACGCCTATCGCCATGCCACGCCCGGCGGTACCTCCTACCGCCAGTTCATTCGGTGGTAAAGAGCTACCGACGGATCAACTGGCGATATGTGGAATGGGCTGTGGCCCAGCAGACATACCGCCGGTTCATCCGGCGGTAGGTCGTTACCGCCAAACGAACTGGTGGCAGGGTTACAAATTTGCAAAAAAAAAATTAAGTATATATTTTTGATAAATCAAAAAAATAAAAAAAATTCAGGAAATACCGGCCGGGGAATATCGAACATGATGGAGCCCATATATTGTCGCTACGAGTTTACGGCGTAACGCATAAGCATAATGGAACAATCAACTTCGGCATGGTTGGAATATAACGGGATTTGGAAGAAAACTTCGGCACAGGGCATGCAACTTTTTGAAACGAAATAGGGAATGGAAATAGCAATAGCCAACAAAGTTTGAATGAGTTTGAGTTTTATTATTTAAGAGAAAACAGATTGTTAGCCAACAAACGAAATAGGGAAGACTAGGTGGCAAGATGGCGGTGAGTAGCCTAAACGCCACTAGCCACTATAGTCGATCTATAGGTGATAGCCATCGAAGACTTGCTAGCGTTATCGTAATAATCAGTTAAAGAAAGATGAGAAGGTTGAAGGAGGTGACGGCAAGAACCTCGCCGGTGGGCCCTTAATCTGAAGGCTCACAAATGTATGTTGAGGGTGAGGACAAAAGTCACTCGAGCAATGCCAGGAAAAGGGGAAAAAACATAGGAATGAAGCGAAAGAGATAGAGAGAAATATCAAAAATAATATTAGCATAAAGCAATGGCAATTATACCCAAACCACATTGATTTTGACTCGCGAACCATCACTAACATTTACCAGATGCATGCTACAATGCAAGCTAGACAACCATTTTTGTCTCTCTGGCTAGATTGACGGTTGAGCTCGACTCTGATCAATACGTTGTTTTTGCGTCAATTTTCCACCGTGATTCTAGAAGATTCAGCACGCCTAATATGAAAACACAAATTAAACTATTAAATTATAAATTTAGAATATATTTTTTTCTCGAATACGCAAGATAGCTGCGTATCTTTGTATTAATATTAAGAAAGAAAATGAAACATATTTAGTACAACAGCGGAACTGAGTTCACGCTAAGACAGGAAGACACAAAGTGCACTTAAGTGCATTTATGAAAGGAGCAACTGTCGGGGCCTACTGTCGGAATCAATTACCACGGTACACTAAGAAAGCCCCCTGCGGGCCCTTGATCGGGTACCGCTAATTTACGGTCAACCGTACGGGAGGCTCCCGTACGGTCGATTTCCGACAGCCTTTTTTTCCGTTTTTAGAAAAAAAATTTGTCGTTTTCCGATTTTAGAAAATTTTTCTAAGAGAAATTTTGGAGAGAGAAAATTTTTTGACGAGAAAAAAAATTAGAAACAAAAATTTGAGAAACAAAAATTGAGAAATTTTGGAAAAAAAATTTGCATTCAGAAATAGAAAAAAATGGTAAAAAAATTTTGCATCCGAAAACAAAAAAATTCTTAGAATAAAAAAAATTGCATCAAAATCAAAAGAAAAAAAAGTTTGGGTAAAAAATTTGATATAAAAAAACCTACCTCCCCCACCGACGCCGCCGGCCCGCGGCACCGCCTCCCCGTCGGCGGCCCGCTGCACAACCTAGGGAGGCGGATCCGCCGGAGGGCGAGCAAGCAGCGGACCAGGAAGCGCGGGATCTAGTGCGGCGGCGGCGGGCGAGCGCGCGGCGGCCTAGGGGAGGCGGGATCTCGCGACGGTGGGCGACGGGGGAGCACGCGGCGGCCGAGGGAGGCAGATCCAGCGGCGCCGCCGATGGGGGAGCCCGCGGCGGCCCAGGGAGGAAGGGGAGCGGGGCTCAGGGGAGGGGAGGGAGCGCGGCTCCGGGGGGAGGAAGGGGAGCGGCGGCATCGGCCGCGGGGGAAGTGAGCGCGGCTCCAGGGAGGAAGGGGAGCGGGATCAGGGGGAGGGGAGGGAGCGCGGCTCCGGGGAGGAAGGGGGGCGGCGGCGGCGGCAGCATTAGCCGCGGGGGAGGTGCGCCGGATCTAGGGAGGAAGGGGAGCGGCTCAGGGGAGGGGAGGGAGAGCGGATATGTCGAGAGGAATGGGAAGGGAAAGAAGGAAGGAGGAATGAGGGAAAGGGAAGGAAACGAATCGACCGTAAATTGCTAGAGTTACGGTCACTCGTAAACTCAGCATCCGCCCCTTGATCACACCTGATCGCCCGCTAAGCCGGTGCACGCGGTATCAGTCTGCTGCTCGGCAGGATGGCAACCGCTAGCATGTGGCATCGTCCCGACCTCCCGCAAGCTCAGCGCGATCGGGGAACCAACGCTAGACATGTGGTATCATCACAATCTCTAGAGAGAAGTTTGTCTTGAGAGGGGGAGTGTTGAAAAGAGCAAGACAACTTTCTAGAATATTCTCCACCATGCAAGGAGATATATTATCCACAGAGCACTCTAGAACTAGTAACTAGAAAGACTGGCGCGGCGTTGCCACGCCATGACCTGTAGCCCAGTGATTGGTATCAAGGCTGAGAATGTTTTTCGCGAAATTTTAGGCTATGGATTAATTTATATAAACTTTAGTGTATTATTATTTAGTTAGAATGCAAGGGCCGCGGGTTGATCGTCATGAATCTGGAGGCCTTTTTTGCAAAGTTTTGGGTGTGGGTACATTTTTAGGAAGTTTAGGGTTTTTTTTGTAAAAGTATATGGAGCATGGGTTAATTGCTGTAGAGCTTGGGATTGTAAAAAATACTTGGATCGTGGGTTGGTTGTCATAAAATTACCTGAGAGGTAGCTGGATCGAGAAAGTTCTCGTAAAATTGCTGGAGAGATGGCTTGAATAAATGGTATTATTTATGAAAAGCGGGGGGGTTCAGTAAATTGTCGGAGGAGTGGTTGGACTATGGTTTAATTTCAATAAAGTTTGGGGGAGTTTTGTAAAATTGGCAGTCTTGCTGGCATTCGTTCAAAGTTAGCGGTGGTTTCCATAAAACTGCCTGAGAGTTGGCTTGATTAAAATTATATCTATATGAAGCTCGAGGGGGTTACTGTAAAACTGTTTGAGAGGTGGCTTGAGCAAATACTATTTTAGCGAAGCTCAAGGGAATTTGTATAAAATTAATTTAGTGTGGGCTGGACTACATATTAATTTTTATAAAGTTCAAGGGGTTTTTTATAAAATTGCAGAGCCTCATGGATAATTCGAGCCATCCATGCGTGATCCGACGGTCGAGAAATTCCGGATGTCGTGGCTCAAATTGTATTTCTATAAAGCTCGAGGGGGTTGCTGTAAAACTGTTTGCGAGGTGGCTTGAGCAAATGCTATTTCTGCAAAGTTCAAGGGGTTTCTATAAAATTAACTGAGGTGGGCTAGACTATATATTAATTTTGATAAAGTTCGAGGAGTTTTTTATAAAATTGCAGAGCCTCCTAGATAATCCGAGCCATTCACACGCGATCCGACGGTCGAGATATTCCAGCTGACGTGGCTTAACGTGGGGGCCAAAATCCCCCGTTTTAGGTCTTTCAAAGATAAGTAAAATTAGAAATGTTATAATACTTAAAAATCTTCTAGAAATGGGACACTTGTCTTAATACCATTGTTCCCTTGACCTATAAATAGAGACCTCCTCCCTTGCCATGATATTCATCTATGAGCATGGTAGATGAGAGGAGGTAGTGCTAGATAGGAAAGAGCAAGAGAGAAGGGTAAGTGCTAGACTAGCCACTAAAGAAAGAGTGTTGTATAAGTTGTGATCCATCAAAAATTGTCTCTGTCAGTCGGTGTCTTAATTAAAGGATTGATAGGCTTTGGCATCTGGAAGTGAATCTATTAGAGCAGACAACGCAATACGATACATTAATTTAGTATAATTTCACACATGATTTTTTAATGAACAAAAACTTAAACACTACGAGCAAATAACAATGTACTATAAACAAAATATTAAATATCATGAACATTTTATTGTATAGGATAATTAATAAAATAAATATTATGAAAAATAAATTAATATACTCAAACAAATTTAATACACAAAAGGAACAAATAATTAGAGCTAGTGCGCACCTCTCCTCCACCTCCATCAGCTGCTTGTACATTGCCTTCTCGGTCTCGCTCATCCTAGGAGGGGAGAGTGCAGAGAAGGGACGGCGATGGCCAGCTTGCGGGCCACGTTGTCGTCCGCGACCGAGGCCATCCCCGCTACAGCTGTAGCTTCCTTCACGGCTGCCACGGCCTTGTTCGCAGCAATGGCCTCCATCTCGGCCGGCGAGCGACTCGCAGCAATGGCCTCCATCTCGGCCGACGAGCGACTTGCTGGGTAGTGAACCCGCGGAGGCCGCCTTCTTAGACTTGCTTATGATGCCATATACAAGGGAGAGTGCGACCATGATTAGTCTAGCCCAACGCCTTCTTGCCCGAAGATGAAGCCTCCTTGTAGATCCGATCCAAACTCAAATCAGTAACTCAATAAAAAAACAAAAAAGGAAAAAAATTTAGCCACCAATCATACTCGAGTAGTTTCGACGTCGCCACTAGCTACTTACATAGAACAGCATTATCGTCTCTGATCTGCTGTAGTAACTCAATAATGGTTAGTCTTACAGGTAAGGTTAGGTTTAGAAATGTGGCAATTCTTAGGGTCTTCCACCAGAACAACTTGCTGAACAGATTACGCGCAACTACTGATGCGCTCACTATGTCATTGGACATGTCGTTTACTCATGTAACCCTCCTCTTGAATTCACCACCTGCTTTATCTGATTGTTCGAGATTATGAAGTCTATGAGTTGCTTCACATTTATGCTTCCCTGTTGCCTTGATTGTGTATTCTAGTATGTTCAAGGAGCTTCATGACTTCATAAGATTTGTCTTGAGAAAACATCAACTTAGAGACATCTTATTTCGGTTACCTGAGGCTTATGTTTTTAACCCACCGAACTTGAATGTTCTGTACCGAAGGATGTGGTGAACAACAGCTAGTTCTCCAATACAGATTGCACTACAACTCGAAAATCTATAAGGTTCCTGCTGATAAATTAGGTCAGACATGCCTTAAAAATGATCAGAGACGTATACTTGTTGATCTTGGTCTGCTAGGAATTGATCAGAGATCATTTATCATGATCTGATTAGGATGATTAAACTATTTAGGTTCCTTGATTACCTCAGGAATAGACATGCCATAAGTTTGAGCCATTGCAGTGGTGGATCGATCACCAACAACTGCCCTTCAATACATATGGTTCAGAACTCAAAATACATGTAGGGTTTCCGCATGTGCTTTCTGAACCGCAACACAAACTTTACAAAGTAGGTAGGCATAGTGAAATTCGCATGGAAAAGCTATTTTAGATCATTCCGCGCATCACTGGTTTCTTCAAAAAAAAAAACAAAACTACGCATCGGTGGAGAAGACAATAGCAATATGGGTCGGACTGCAGCAACACCATCAACTGGAACTTATGGGCCAACTCAATTTGACAAAACAACACACGGAGATAAAAACAAATAATGGCCCGTCACCAACCACATGAGGAAAAAAGAATTGAGTGATGACATCTTTAAAAACACTATGAGTGATGGTTAGTAATTCCGTCATTCATCACTTCAAGCGATGGTTCCGCGAACCTCATCTAAAGGGGTGCGATTTATTAGCTTCATATGTAGTTACTGTTTTGGGCTGCATATTAGGCCCGTTAGCGCACGTGATATATAGTTGGATTCACCAGCTCCACAAATTTTATGAGAAAATTAGGATCAAGAGTACTAGTTCCACTAGAGACAAAAAAAAAATCACCCACATGCAAAAGGGTTTCACACTAAAAAGAATATATAAATTTTAAAATATGTATCAAAATTAAATTCTGATTACACTATAATTTCTCTTGTGACAAGATCTTCAAAATAAGACCATACTTGTCTATATTTGCACGATATTTTTAAAAAACATTCAATACAAAAATAATTAGTTTCACCTACTAGGATCAAAGATTTTAACAACACGAATAAATAATAATTTTCTATGAACAAAAACTTAAACATGATGAGCAAATAACAATGTAATATAAACAAAATATTAAATATCATGAACATTTTATTGTATAGGATAACTAATAAAATAAATATCATGAACAAATAAATTAATATCATCAAACAAATTTAATACACAAAAGGAATAAATAATTAGAGCTAGTGCACACCTCTCCTCCACTTCTATCAATCGCTTGTACACTGCCTTCTCAGTCTCGCTCATCCTAGGAGGGGAGAGCATGGAGAAGTGACGGCGGTGGCCACCGAAGGAGGGGTTGGGGCCCGACCCTACCCAACCCGACGCGGGGGAGGAGGGGAGAAGGGGGAAACAACATATGCGAGCTAGTGGGAGAGGGAAGCGGGAGCGCCGCGTGTCGTGGCGCCACCAAGATGGCACAACCGACCCAACATGGTGGTGAAGGATGGTAGTAGTGGCGCGGTGGGGTAGTGGAGAGGAGGGGAGTGGTGGCGGTGCAAGGGAGAAGTGAGTGGGAACAGGTGGAAACCTAGGGCTTGATGCCTTATATAGGGGCACTGCGGTGGGCTGTGCAAGCAACGCACACAAGGTCCATGGTAGACCGGTCTATGTTGTTGGGACAGGGGAGAGGCCAGTGGTGTGCACTGGGTATTGGGCCGATCTGGAGACGGCGCAAGCTCGCCCATGTCGAGTTCATTGTGCGCTCACCTGCGTTCCCCTTAGTAGCCACTGCCAGGTGGGACCGGACCAGTGTCCCAATGGCAGCGTGTGGGGTGAGGGGTATCCCGCGCGGGGGCCGGAGCGGGAGTCGTGAGGAACGCAGCCGTGTGCGCTCCGTGCGACCGTGTCTCTGGATGATGGGACCGCATTCCTCGGGGCTAGACTGCCAGGGTCGATGCGACGTTAATTATAGTGAGCAGCTCGTGGCAAAGAAGGGTAGGTTGAGAATCCATTCAAATTTCAAATGCCTCGTGATTCCTCTACGAGGAGATAGGGGCCCAACAATGATGAATCTACAAGCGACCGTGACTTCCGTCTCCAGCGGTCGATTTTTTCAACAGCTCCCATGTAGTGAGACTCACCACCCACTACCACCTTCCGGATCCCGCAGCGCACCTCTCCTTCCTCCCGCAGCCCCATCTTCTCCTTCCTCCGTCCCTCTCAGATCCATCCTTGCACTCCTCCTCCTTCTCCTTCATCCTGCATGCTCGGCGGCGGCGGTGGTGGCCGCGGGGGAGCTCCGCCCGCGGCGCGCTGGCGGCGGCATCGGCATGTTTTTTTCTATTTTTTTACTTGATATTTTTTATGTAAAATTTTTCTCATGAATTTTTTTGATTTATTTTCGTACAACTTTCTAAATTTTTTCTTTGAAAGTTTTTTTCTCTCTTCTAATTTTTTCTTGAAAATTTTTTTCTGGTCCCAATCTTTTCTTTGATTTTTTTCTTGAAAAAATTTCCTGTTGCTCTTCATTTTTCCTTGAAATTTTTTTCGCTCTCCAAAAATTTTTCTTGAATTTTTTTATATTTTTTTATCAGAAAACAACAAAAGACTTACTATAAATAGAAAAAAGTAACTGTCAAAAAATCGACCGTACGGAGCAGGTCCGTATGGTCGCCCGTAAATTAGCATGCCCCGCTCTCGCGTCGGCACCAGTACAGTACATCCCTTTTGCATTTTAGCCCTTATTTCTAAGTTTTTAATATAAGCCGTTACTAATACCATGTTTCTGCATGAAAATACATTCAGCTTAGTTGGCTCAAATGCGTAATTTTTCAGTCACCTTTTAGCCCCATTGGATTAGCCTAGATGACACCAGGGTTAACAATTTCGGCGAAATTTCGCCGAAATTTCGGAAAATTTTTCGTTTCCGCTAGTTACCGGGATCCGAAATTTTGGTATTTTTCGGTATATTTCGTTTTCAAATTCAAAATTCAACAAATTTCGACCGAAATTCAACGAAATTCGCCGAAATTTACCGAAATTTCGGAACGGAATTCCGTTTCCGCTAAACACCGGGATTTGACCGGAAAACGAAATAGTTAACCCTGGATGACACAACAGGGAGCGAGGCTGGTATGGTCGCTCGCGTGAGGCAGACAGGTGGCGAGCTCGGCCGGCCGCCGACAGTGAGCGAGACCGCATGGCCGCTCGTGCGAGGCAGACAGGCGGCGAGCTTGGCCGGCCACCAGTAGCGAACGAGGCTGGCATGGCCGCTCGCGCAAGGCGTGTGACGAACCGTTCAAATTATCTCGACTAAACCGGAGCATCATTCATTGATCAACCCAATTTAAATGAAATAATTCTGGTAGTCCCCGATATGCGTCTTGAAACACCCAGGATCAACTCGCATACTATTTGTTCACGTCATAGCAACCATCACAAGGATACATATGCGAGCAAAATTTTAAACTTTTGATTACAAGTCTTAATTATCTTAAAAAACTCATGAAGTCAACTAAACATAAGCAACTACACATGAGGATTTTCAGTATTTAAATGTTCTTTCCCAACTAAGATGTATCCTAGATCTAGGTGTATAACTTAGATTACAAGTCTTAATTATCTTAAAAAACTCATGAAGTCAACTAAACATAAGCAACTACACATGAGGATTTTCAGTATTTAAATGTTCTTTCCCAACTAAGATGTATCCTAGATCTAGGTGTATAACCTACCATATTTTTTTAAGTTCAGAGCCTAAACACAGCAGATATTTAGAGGGTATTAAGTAGCAATAATAATGTCCTTACCCATAAGACACCACATACATAAGCTTTAAGTGACTTCCACCATACATCCACTTTGCCGGCTCCGGCGGGATGAACGTGGCCATGCATCACTCCTTAAAAAAAAACCTGCAAAACAACTTAACGACAACACCGTAAATACATTTCGTACTTACAGGACTTATCCATAGTACTATACATTTGGTGGATGCAGAAGGCTATTCAAGTTTTAACATTGATATATAAACATGCGAGCATAGTTGTCAAGTGAATAAGCAAAAGACATGGCATCTAATATTTCTATATCAAACACCAATACAATTGCATAAGTAAAGTGATCATGTAATCATGAGCTCAATCTTCCATAAGCCCTTCACAAAACTCTACGTTAAAGTCAAAGTACAAGAGTGTGCTCAATGACCGAGAGCGCGGCTATTGCAGTAGATAATAGAACCTACAGGGGCGTACAACTTTTCCACACGACACGAGACCATAGGCCATACGACCCGTCGATCCGTAAGCAATGATTCACGTGTCAACCGTTCGCATATCCATCCCCAACGCTGAGACGAACAGCTGGGATGGACAGGTGCACCGGATTCGCCGACTACTCTCCATCACAAACTGTGCCGAATCTGCTCAGTGAAAGGTGCGCATATGAAACTGAGCTTACCATCCCACTATAAAGCATGTGGTTTGTACAGAAAATTGCTCAAGTATCAAAGCAATGACGCATCGGTCCTTAACCAACTCAAGCAAGCCTAAACCATTTGGATTCCACTTCCAACATGGCCCTACCACACTTGCTCAAGTCTCATTCCATCATTCATACCTTGCTCATGTTTTAATCTTTCTCTTCTACTCAAGTATATTTAAGCAAACACCCTATAGCTCGTGAGTGATGGTGGCCTTGCCATCTCTCGACTTCTACCGTAAGCTAAGCATGGCTAAGCAAATTAATTCAAGAAGTCTAAACACACATACTTTATCTAGTATAAGTTATTCTAGAGCTATAAGGGAAAATATGCCAAATGAGTTCTACACATATCGCATGAACTAGGTAGGGTTAAACCCATGCACAAACAATACTATATAATAGCAAATTAAGAATTCAAAAGTAAGGTTTGAGATATATAGGTGTCTGCCTTGGTACTCCGCAACCGCGACACTTCAGAACGTCATTCTCTAAGAAAGTAGACAAATGCATAAATTAGAAAAGATACCGTGAATGCATATGCTTATGGGATGCAATGACTTATGAGAGGTAAAAGCTAACAAGATTCAAGGTCACAAAGTAAGCAATTCAAAGAGGTAGATTAGGGCACACAAACATTGCATAGAATGGAGATGCAAAACAATTATTCATACAAATGCACACTCTACAAGACAAGTTGTAACATGAGGATGCCGTGAAAACTAGTTGTGCAAATATTATTTGTGATATAATTCAAGAATAAGTAGCTCAACACAACATCAAGCATCAACCATGTGAGTTAGTTCATGATTACTATTAACATAAATTACTAGAGCATGCTCCTACAAGTTGATAATATTAGTTAAAGTAGTTGCTAGCTAATTTAGACAATCAAGAAATAATGGTACCTGCTGGCGACATCACATTTTAGTTGAGCTAAGATCATCATTATATAAAAGAGAAGCTAGCAAATCTTATTCTACTTAATTAAGACAAGCATCATCATTATAAAATCATCATTATAAATTGCTTCATGGAGGTTACTAACCATAAAAGTATATCCTATTTATTTTTAATTGTCAGAGACAGGTTGATAGCTCACATGAGCACAAGTGATTCACTAGGCATTTTGCAAGTAAATTAATCCTAGAACAAATATATTGCAATTTGTATCCTTCTACCACCACATCATGAAGGTTAATATTTAATTACATCATATCATGGCCATAGAAAACTAACAAGAGTGTTTCATGATTTTAGGAGCCTCATAAAATAATTGACCATGCATCCAACTAGATAGCAAGCTCTTAAGTCATAAATTAGAAACTACAAGAGTATATAACTATTTCATAGGTGTTATCAATTTTAGACATATGCAAAAAGTTAAGAAAAGTAAACAAATTGAATTCACAATTTTAGAGGCACATATATATCTATTATGCAATATACTATTTAATTAGTTTTAATCAAACATATGTTAAACTGTACCAATATATAAACAATTCACACAAAACAAGATTTCTAATTGATAGCACACATCACAAGAAGCTAGCAAAATTGGTTTCATAACTTTTGGACTATCGAAGAATTAATTATGCAATTAACAAGATAAACACATATTTAATAAAATGGAAAATAATATAATTATTTTGGGAGCAGACATATTCTTAACAGGTAGAGAACATAAAGACAAAATAAACAAAATTTGTTTCACGTCAATCCGAGCTATATTCAATTTTATACAAATTATGCAAGATGATGCATGCTTATGCACTAAAATCAGGCAAATAGTACTATTTGCTACAGTACCCCCTGGATACTCTGGGCTTCGCTGATCCGGACACTCCGAAAAAACGTTCGGAAACTCCAGCTGGTGAACAGTAACTCGCCGCCAACGATCCCGACCACGGTTTGGGGTGGGATTTGTTTCTAAAGGTTCCTAGGAGTGTGGAGAGCCTATTTTGGTAGCTAAAACCGACATGAACTGGGGTTTCGGAGCTCTAGGTCATCAATGGTGAAAGACCATGGATAGGTTAGAGAGTTTGAATGAGGGCACAAAAAATAAGGAGAACGGCGAGGGGAGCTCATTGGCGACAAGTAGAGAACGAGCAAGGGGCCACTTGTTGGAGTAGAGTGGCATCGGTGTAGATCGGGTCGAGTTCATCCTTAAGGGCTTGGGGGAAGATGAAGAAGAAACTTGGGGATGGCCTTCTCCTTGGTCTCCGGCGAGGAAGAGATTGTCGAGGTGATGGAGGAGCTCGTCTGCGTCGTCGTCCGGCGATGCTCCGGTGAGATGGAGGGTCTTCGATGGTGAGGGAGAAGGGGGAGCTCCTCCATGCTTGGGTTAGAGAGAGAGGTGATGAGTGAATGGGAGTGTGTGAGAGAGAGAGGGGAAGAGCAGAGGGAAGTGCCCTGGTGGAAGGGAGCTCGGGCTGACACATGGGCCTGAGGAAGATATGTGGCACAATTTCTCTGCGCAGGCGACACGCACACATCTTGACAGACTCGGATACTCCGGGTTCAGACCCGGATACTCCAGACCAGACCAAACCCGGTGGTTCTGGAATGAAATCCGGAGGTTCCGGAATGAAATCCGGATATTCCGGAATTTCGCTATACCCACCCAACATAAGTTATATACTCAAAATGCAAGTAGCTTCACAAAGTATGGGTTCCACATATATAAAAAATTCAAAATTAAAATTAGATGTATTCAAATCAAGCACAAAATTTTATGAATATTTAACAAAAACTCATGATGCAATGCTTAACATGGTCGTTACAAGGCGTGTCTGCCGGGGCAGGTGCCGCGTGAAGCTGGCGTAGAGCACGGTTACCCAAGAGGACGGGAGAAGCTCCACAGGAAGCAACCAGCGCGCAGGGGCTCGCTCAGGGGCCTGACCGTCACTGGAGCGAAGAGCAGGGGACGCGGGCGAGCCGCCGCAAGCCTTGTCGGAATTCATCAACTGCACAAGCACGACGCGGAACTGCTGTGCGCGGGGGAGGAGAAGCTCTGCGATGATAAGAGATTCCTCGAATAGGAGAAGCTCTGCGATGATAAGAGATTCCTCGAATCCTCGTCGTATTTGCCGCCCGGAGGATGAACTGTTGACGAGTTGGAGAGACGAATTGTTTTTTTTTTGTGACTAGAGAGACGAATTGTTGGTCCGCTTCTTCCGCCTTCTTCCACCTCGTCACGAGCGAAAGCGGTGGCAGGTGAGCCGTGAACAGCGAGGACGACGGGAAGGTGGTCACTGATGGTGAGTTGTCAGACCACGGCGGCCCAGCGGGGGGCGAGCATAGCCAAAGTCAGTCTCCTACAGCCACCTCTGTTCTTTCGGACGAGATGGAAATGATGATAGTAAATGGAAATAACTAAACTCGTGGGCCCTATGCTACAGTTGCATGTGCTAATAAAGATGAAACCCCTAGATGCATCATCCTCTTTGCTATCTACAGGCTGAGGTGGCACGTCGAGAGCAACTTACGCTAACTGTTGCGGGTGCCCTGATAGCCATCGAAGACTTGCTAGCGTTATCGTAATCAGTTAAAGATGAGATGAGAAGGTTTAAGGCGGTGTCGGTCTTCAGATTAAGGGCCCACCGGCGAGGTTCACAAATCTTTCAATACTGAAACCGGGTCGCGGTCTTGGCCATGGAGATGGGCCACGTAGGCCGGAATCTTTCAATACTGAAACCGGGTCGCGGTCCTGGCCATGGAGATGGGCCACGTAGGCCGGAAAACATTGGCCGTCGGATCGCGATCCGACGGCCAGAAATGGATAGGGACGAAAATTTTGCAAAAAAACCCCGAGTTTTATTAAAATGAACACGGAGTCCATCAATTTAATAGAAAACTCTTCGGACTTTGTGGAGTCTTACTTTACAAAAAAACCCTGAACTTTTAGTAATCGTGTTGTACTCCGTGAATTTTGTAAAAAAACCCTGGACTTTGTTAAAATGATTCTGAAGTCCATCAATTTTATGAAAAAACCCTTAAACTTTTCAGTAATCGACCGGTACTCCGTCGACGCAAAATTTACCAAATAACCCACGCAGTCTACCAATTTTACGAAAATCCCCTCGGACTTTTTGCTGTTCAATTTTTTAAAATAAACCTGAATTGGAGGGCATACTTCTGCGTGGCAACGCTGCGCAATGTTCAGTGTATGTTGAGGGTGGGGACAAAAACGACCCGAGCAATGCAAGGACAAGGAGTAAAACATAGGAATGAACCGAAAGAGATAGCTAGAAATATGAAAAACAATATTAACAAAAAACAATGGCAATTATACCCAAACCACATTGATTTCGACTCACGAACCACCACTAACATTAACCAGATGCATGTTACGATGCAAGCTAGACAACCATTTTTGTCTCTCTAGCTAGATTGACGGTTGAGCTCGACTCCGATCAATACGTTGTTTTTGCGTTCCCACCATGATTCTCGAAGATTTAGCATGCTTAATATAAAAATACAAATTCAACTATTAAATTATAAATTTGGAGTATATTTTTCTCGAATACGCAAGATAGCTACGTATATTTGTATTAATATTAATAAAGAAAATGAAACATAATTAGTACACTAGCGGAGCCGAGTTCACACTAAGACAGTAAGACACAAAGTGCACTTAAGTGCATTTATGAAAGGAGCAACCGGTGTTCAAGGCCTCATTGACTCTAGTGACTCTCGCACCTTAAACCCGGGAAATGGTTGTCCCAATAATTCTGGTCCGTCGAGTCCTGAACCGGTATGAACACGCGGCTAGGATTTGGGTTCAATCGAACCGGCCGTCCGAGTCGACGAAGCGCTTGATGACGCGCATGAGCTCAGCGGAGGCGTCGGACCAGGGGTCGATGGTGAAGAAGCCGTGCTGCTGCCCCTCGAAGTCCCGTACCTCCACGGCCTTGCCCATGGCCTTGAGCCTCGCCGCGTAGTCGACGGCGCGGTCGTGGAGGATGTCGCGGCCCCCGACGACGACCATCGTCGGCGCGATCTCCACGGCCTCCAGCGCCGGAGCGCCGGGCCCGAACGGGTTCGCGACGGGGTGTTCCGGCGTGGCGCCCTCCGGCAGCGACAGGCGCCAGTACCGGTCGTTGAGGGGCCGGTTGAGGAACGCGTCGTCGGGGCACTCGGCCTCCGACCGCGTGCGCTCGGTGCCGCCGAAGAAGGGCATGAGCTGGACGTAGCCGCGGACGGCGGCGGGCGCGAGCTCCTCGCGCCCGGCCGGGGAGCCGAACCGCACGGCGAGGTGGTGCGCGATGTTGCCGCCGGCGGAGTCGCCCGAGACGAACACGCGGGCGAGGTCCGCGGACTGGGCGACCCACGGGTCCCCGCCGCCGCCCCGCGCCTGCGCGGCGAGCCACAGGACCGCGGCCGCGCCGTCGTCAATGGCCGCGGGGAGGCGGTGCTCCGGCGCGAGGCGGTAGTCCGGGGCCACGACGAGCGCGCCGAGGTCCGCGGCGAGGCGGAGGCAGTAGTTCTGGCAGTTGGGCCAGGCGCGGGAGCCGATGCAGAACCCGCCGCCGTGGTAGTAGAAGAACACCGGCAGCCTGCGCCCCCAGTCCCGGGGCCGGTAGAGCCGGAGCCCCAGCCCGCGCGCCGCGTCGAACGTCGCGTCCTTCCACTCCACGGACCCGTCGTCGCGCACGGGCGTGGCGAACCCCGGCGCCGCGCGCCGCACCACGGTGCCGTCGCTGTACACGAACAGCACGCTCCGGCACTCGTCCACCACGTGCGGCGCGGGATCGCCGGCGGGCGGCGCAGCGGCCTCGGAGGACTCCATGGCTAGCTAGCTAGCTGATGACGCGAGCTGGAGCGGCGCGATGCGGGTGACAAGTGTGAGCTGAGCTGTGAGGCCGATCAGGTGATGAAATAGAGCGGGCGAGCGGCTCGGTGAGGGCGACGTGCGCGGCGCCCGCAAGTGGTAGGGGCGTTTTGTCGTTTGAGATGGGTGCGTGCTGCGGTGGCTTGGGCAGCCGCGTGGTCACCGGAAGAGACACGGGGTGAGGACGTGGCGTGGCCGTCCGGTGAGGTGGGTGCGTGCCGACTCGGCCGGCACCGGGGCCGGCCGCAGGGTGCGTACAAAGCCCTGCCGTCTCGCCACCGCAAGATGGCGGGAAAAAATTGGATGGGGACGGTCCCCATATCGTTGTCCGTGAGGACCCGCCCCCGATGAATGCCGCGTGGGCATCTCAGCGATCGGACGACGTCTTCTGCCCTCCTCGCTCGGCTCCTGTGCAGGCAAGGCTCGCAGCCATCGGCATCTCTCGCATCGCTCGGCTGGCGCTCGGCTCCCAGGCAGACTACTGGGCTTTTCACATCAATCCATTACTTGCTTGCTCCCCTTGCAATCAATCGGATGTATCATGTTCACTTCTTGAATCAAGGTGGAAGGTGTTGGTTCCGCATGAATCTGGGACTAGTACTATGAAGCTGTGGCTAAATCAATGAGCCCCTCGAAGATTACAGGTTCACTTAAATGTACCAATATCGGGTCAATTTTTTGCTCTGAATTTTTTCTTATTTATTGACTCATGCTACTAGAGGTTCTTAGATTCTGCAGAGGGGGAGAGAGGGAGAGTGTGAGTGACAGATGCAACTTGCAGTGCTTTAGAGCTACACTTTTTTAGCAGTGATTTAACTCATACGACCAGTTAAGTAAAATCTGAACTATTGACCAATGGTACATCAGTTAAGCAAGCGGATGGACTTCGTAGCAAGTTAAAGCAGTGACAGGGTAGAGGGAGTGCCGCCGGCATCCAAGACGATGGCAGATGAGGGATTGGAGGCAGAGCACGAGCAGCGCTGCCCGATTTTCATCATCAAATCAAAAAGAATGAAATCCACATCGAGGAAAGCTGGGCATTCAGACGTTGGAAGACGAATCACTGAGAATCTTCGCCTTTGCACAGGCCGAGCCGAGCGAGCCGCGTCTATTCTCACAAGTTGGAGCTGAGGCACTGTGTGCCCTCGGATCACTGGGACATCACTGGGACGCCCACGCGGCATTCATCGGGGGCGGGTCCTCACGGACAGCGATTTGGGGACCGTCTGTAACATCTCAGGTATTAATCACACATAATTAAGACTAAACCCAGCCATTAGTTTTAAGAAAAACATAAACGATAAAACTCACTGATCAAATTTCTTGGCTCAGTTCAGTCGGACCGGTCTGACCTGTTTTGTGAGTTTTGGGCTCACATCATTTAAACCACTCTTCTCTCTCAACAACTCACTCATCCTCACCACGTTAAGGCCACTCTTTCCCCGAGCTCTCTCCCTCTCATTCCCTACCCAAGCCCTAAGCTCCTCAATCCTCCCTCTCCCTTGATTTTGAGGCCATGGGAGCTTCGAATTTGTGTAGGTGATTATCTCCTCTACGTGCTCCTTCCTGGGGTGCTGTGGATTCCAAGTTCTTCGTGGGGAAGAAGCCATTCAAGGTAATCAAGCTTGGGTGGATTGATCTCTTTTTCTAGGTGGCTCTAATTGATTTCCTTTAGTCAAACGTGTCCACTTACATCCCTGAACTAAAGCATAGAAGGAATTTAGATTTGGTGGGCTAGATAATTCATTCAAGGTAATTCACCTAGGGTTGGGTGAACCCACCTTTTTGGAAGATTTTATTCGATTTTCTTGGGTCAAGATCATCTATATGCATCTCTGAATTAGGGCCTAGAAGGGATTTGAAAGTTGTGGGCTAGTTTAGCCGCGCCTTAGATTCTATTTTGTGGTCTGGGTAGGACTGGTCTGACCGGTAGGGGTCCGGACAATCCGGCCATGTGTTCAGATACTCCGGGTTTGTGGTAGTCTAGACATTCCGGGTTTAGGTCCGGATTCTCCGGACTTGGGAGTCCGGATACTCCGAGAATAGGTCCGGATACTCCGGATTTTTGGTCTCGAGTCACACACAGGCCAGACTGGTCTGACCGGTTTGGTATACCGGTCTGACCGGTGCTAGCAGGGCTGAGAGGGTTCAATTAGGGTTAGTTGGCACAATTGGTTAGAAATTAATTTGGTTGTTGATTACTTGTAATTTTTGCAAGTCATGCATGCATTCTCTCATATCATATATATATGCACACGTGTAGCAGCCGCGGCGGAGGAGGTTGTGTACGAGGTGGTTGCGGAGCCACAGGAGCCGCAGGGGCAAGCCCTGCAGCAGGAGGATTGTGGGGAGTCGGCCCAAGGCCCATCTCACCCTAACACTGAGCCGCAGACGCAAGGCAAGCCCCGGTGAACATCCTATTATTTGAAATTATGACACCTATATATGCATTTATTATTTGTGCATTACGTTTCAGGAGTTGATTGGAACCTTAGTTGCATGATCCCTAGGTTTTTCTGGGCCTTTTACTACTATGAATAGATCGTTAGCACTGCTATGCTTAATAGGGCTCGATAGAAGTCGAGTGATAACTCTGTCACTCGCAAGATATAGGTTGTCTCTATATTACATTATATGAGTTACTGTATCCAAGATGGAAGAGATGGGATGGGAAACCGGATGGGGGAATGTGTAGCCCCATCTGTGTCTATTAAGGACCGTTCCGTTGTCGGCTGTACTGATCGGGGATTGAACTGTACTAGCCGCATGTCGGGAGTAGGAGGTAGTCGAAACCGGTAAGCCGAGCACTGTTTTGCTTCGAAAGTACAGAACTTCTACCCACCCCTTAGGGCGAGTCGAGTGGCCGCGGAGAATTATGATGCATATGTTTACTTTTGGTGGTCTCTTGTAGGGCTCGACTGACTATATGCAGGTGGGGCGGTTCTGTAGTTCGAGACAGAGAGGGGAAAAGTTGGTGCGTGGGGTCCGACGGGGCTTTTGCGTGACGTGTTGGTTAGGTCCACCTTGCAAGGTTAAATCGGATCGATTCGCCGTGTCTCGCGGTTATGAGAGCCTTGATCTCTTGGTCACATCGTAGAAAGGAAATGGAATAAGAATGAGATGAGATGCAATGAGGGCTAATATTATTTAATTAATGGTTTGCTCACCTTGATTGTTGTAGTTTTGCAAATCCTAGGTGGTTAGTAAGTCTATTAATATAAATGGAAGCTAAAACCTAGAAAATAAGGACTCACCTCTAGTGCTTTTTTTTTTGCAAAACCAACCACCAGCCAAAATGCATTACATGTCTAGATATGTGGGCTAAGTTATACCCACTGGTCGGGTAAGTCTTGCTGAGTATTAGTTGCTCAGGGGTTGTTGCCACATATTTTTGTTTCAGGGCACCCGGACATTGACTTTTGTCTCTGTTGTGTCAAATTTATCCGCCGTGATGCAGAGGGGTGGGAAGTGGTGAAGCGAGACCCCTAGATTAGGGATTTGGCGAGTTACACGCGTGTGGGCGATGTGTGCAGCTTCTCTGTCTGTTCAGACCAGTCTGACCGGTCGGTGGGACCGGTCTGACCGGTGTCTACGTAGAGTTCCCATGCAGACCGGTCTGACCGGTTGGATGAACCGGTCTGACCGGTTGAGAAGAGGCAGAACACTAGCGTAGTTGTAGGTTCTTTTCTATTTGAACTTGGCTACCCTAATGTATAGTTTGTAAACTATTTAGTTTATGTAGAGTATGTAAACTATTGGTGTATTTGAACTCGGTTTGTAAAACTCTTTGTTAATATCGTATGTCACTCTTGTATATTTTCAAATATTTGTTGTGCTTGTACCATCTGCGCCCGCCTTCACGTGGAACTACCGGTGTTGTTTCGATCGGGCCGTGGGTTGAGAAAGAATCGCCAAATTAAGCCATTAAGTTAATACGCCCGATGTGTTCAAATGACGGCCATTACGCTTAATTTGGAGTTTTAATTTGGCGGTTCCGTCACATCCATCCAATTTTTTCCCGACGGAAGGGCCTCCGAATCTTAACATCGCCGTCTCTAGGTGTACCATTGTTAGGTTCCTCGCTTCGATCCAGCACCGGAGTTTCACTCTGGATGCACTGTTGATAGGCGCCCAGCTCAGACGTTGGCATCGCCATCACAACATCAGGCGTTGTGGCGGACATTTTGAAAGTTTAGGGACTGGGAACAACCCGAGCTAAGTTCGAGGATCGGCGGTGCGTTTTACTCTTTCAAGATAGGTTTTTCATATTGAGATGTAATCAGGAGAGGAATGTCTCAGCTCCATTATTAGACCCTCATGGGGGCTTTTGGGTCTTGTACCCGTACAATTTTGACGTGCTGTCAATGTGTATTTCCACCCAACGCGTATGGCATTGGTAGAGAAGTCCAGGAACCAGGCTCGAACCAACCAAGCCCACTCTTGAAAGCCCTCCAGCCAGGTGGCGGCGTAGACCGTAGAGCGTCAGTCATATGCACACGTGAGGTGGGATCAGCTTCCCCGGGTTCATGATGTTGTTGGGATCCAGCGCGGCCTTTATCCTTTTCATGGTCCGGAGTGACTCGATGCCCAACTCCTTCTCCAGGTACTGCAAAAGGAACAGAAGTATCCATCAATAATGACGCGATGATGATATGGCATCTGCTGGTGTTCGGCAGTTTTCAACTGTTTATGCCATCACTTTTTGGGGAGAGGGAGGGAGAGGTAACGTCAGCAAGCAATTGCATCTGTAGAGAAACAGGTGACTGATACTTGCCTTCATTTTCCCTGTGCCAACACCATGCTCTCCTGTGCATGTACCTGTTAGAAACCAGAAACGTTAATATTTCCGACCAGTTCAAGATTCAATAGTGACTGCAAAAAAGGATATAAAACTGAAAGACAACTATGTGGTTCAAGACAGTTCTATGCGAGATCAATAGACGAAAGGTAGACTATTTGTACCTTCCATTGACAGAGCTGTATGGACCATGAAATGGTTTAGTCTCTCTGCTTCCTTCCGCTGGTCTTCTTTACTTGGATCAAACAGGATAATTGTGTGGAAGTTTCCATCACCAGCATGAGCGATAACCAGACTGGAAAAATAAATAATCAGAGTAGATGTCTTCACAACCAATAAGAATATATACTCAGATTTCACTGAAGCTACTCCAAGTCAATGATGTCCTGCATATTGTCAAACAGCCTCTCTTTCCTATATTTATGATCGGGAAAGAGGTGGCCGTTTCTTGCATACATGTGTAGTATTAGTGCCATTGAGAAATTGAGAGTAGCACATTTGAATAAGAGGAACTTCATACCAAGTCAACGGAGACGCATCAAGTAGCTGCTTTGATGTAGATATACATTCAGCAAGTCTGGACAAAGGGACACAAACATCCTGCACAAGAAACAGATATGGTGACATTAGGAGAATTGTTACAGATCATGCAGTATTAACTGACAACGTGTTCTGTTATGATTGCCCCGATAACGATGACCTTTTGGACAAGCTACAGCAGGAAATTGAATCTAACAAATTTCTAGCCGGAAAAACAAAGTCTTTATTTATTCAAACAAGGGCACGCCAGGAAATATTACCATCTGATAATTGAGTGTCCTGTTGAGACTGACAACTGAGAAGCAAGCATTAAAACACACAATACACAGCACTAGATGTGGCACCCTGGCTATTACAATGACATATATATATATATATATATATATATATATATATATATATATATATATATGTGTGTGTGTGTGTGTGTGTGTGTGTGTGTGTGTGTGTGTGTGTGTGTGTGTGTGTGTGTGTGTGTGTGTGTGTGTGTGTGTGTGTGTGTGTGTGTGTGTGTTAACAAGTAGTAAGAAAACAAACCGTTATCATAGCTTCATGATCAGGTTCCATTGCAAAACCAGCCCAAAGTGCCTCCTTCCTGATCTGCACTTGAGGGGCTAATTATTGTTACAAATATACTCCAATACCATAGTCCATACTCCATAGATCATTTGTAATACGTGATGCTAATATTATATACAAGTCGAAGCAAACTAATTCTGTATTAAACATTCACATGCGTGCAAGATCATATAGAACCAACAGGAAAAATCAATATATTGGATAGTGGAAAATGTACTGCCTCTTCAGATTAAAAGCTCTACTGACCTTCCATAATTCTGTTTTAGCTTCCGGTTCCTCAACAAAAACAAAATCTGATCCACGGTGTTCACTAGCAATTTTCTGAACCAAGAGAGTTTGTTCAAGTGCATATGCTTCTGGATATTTGCAAGCGAGAAGATGTTAACAAAGAAAAGGAAGTAATCAGTAATTGATCACAGACTGAAACAACGGCTGAAGTTTAATAACTTTTATGAGTTCAAAAGAGTTTCAGATTAGCACTTACCAGCAACCAAAGAAATTATATTATTATACTGGTTTGGTTCTGAAGAGAACACACATCACAAGGGATATCATATAGCAAAACTGGACGTGTATTGTTATCAAATCAATTTAACCGCATGAAATCAAGTGGTTTTGGTATACACACATCCTTCATAATCTTGACTGAAATCGCTCCAATTTTCTATCAGATATAGTGTTCTGAAAGTTGTCCTGACAGTAACATGGTTTTCTATTAAATATAGTGTTCTGAAAGTTCCCTAGACGGTAGCGTGTACCGTGCGCAAAGTGAATTTTTTTAAAAAAGAACACTCAAGAGATGTGTGCATATAGACAATTGGTGATTGCATATAAAAGATGTTCAAATGCCATGGCTACATTCGAACTTCTTGTTCATCTGACTCCATTCATACGGAAGTTTATTCAAATAAATTCAAAATGCCACCATAGTCCATAGCTGCATAATACTGAACAGCCAATCACATAGTAGTTTACATTACCTGTTCCTATGAATTCAAACATCAAGGTCGGCACTTCTGGCAAGTTTTTACCATTTGCCATGTTTATTGCCCTTATCTGAACCTCATCCAACAATTCCACTCTTGAAACCTAGTCATGTATAAAAGAAAACATAAATATTGGCAAACTGCAAGAATATTGCAGATTGCCACTGATACACATAGATAAAAGCTTCACAAAAACATTTTTATTTCAAAGTTGACTTAAAATCTTAAGAAATATATCAAAGAACATAATATTGAGCTACATGCAGCAAAATAGGGGCCAAATTCTGCACATTCACTTCATACGAAACAAAGGATATCAAATGTTTCACACCTGAGTATCATTGTCACTGTAAAGAAAGGAAATCAGCAGGGAAAAGACAAAACCTGTATCCCAAAAAGCATTGTTGCAATAGCAACATCAGCAGCATCCTTAATTGTTTTAAAATTGCACATTGCAACCTGAAATAGCAGAAACATGTAGGCTGAGAGCCTCCATAGCTAAAATGAAAACAAAAGAGATGCATAGTGCAGAGAAAAAATCAGCGCAAAACTAGCAAAGTTGTGTTCTGTCTTCTATGCATATGCTTACACAAATCTTTCTGAAGATGAAATACAACAACAGTATGTCATAACATGAAGTCGCCTTTCTTTAGAAAGAATAGAAATTTTTCCTAAGCAAACAACATCATACATTAAAGGTTTGTGCACACTGCACTATGTTGAGATTCAAGCCTATACAAACAAGTTCATGGTGATAGCAAAATATTGAGTTTCTAAAGTTACTCACCACAGAATGAGATGGAAGCTTTTGAAGCCGTAAAGTCACTTCTGTAATTACACCCAAAGTTCCTTCGCTTCCAATTATCAACCGAGCAAGATCATACCTGACATTCAACAAGGCAGAGGTAAAGAAAGTTGTGAAAACCGATGGCAGGAATAAAATGGCATACATATATAACACAGATACACCAAGCAGCGAAAATATTATTCACTCCTAAAACAAAACAATAAGGGGGGTTATTCTAACAATCAGAAGAGTTCTTCCATACCCAGCTGCACTCTTTCGAGCCCGGGAACCTGTCTTGATAACATCACCATTTGGTAAAACGGCCTGCATAATACCAATAAGAATTTGCTTTTTGTATGCCGAACCAATACAATGTAATTTTTTCTATGATAGAGGAATAAGGGAAAACTACCTGAAGATTAATCACATTATCCCGCATTGTTCCATACCTACACACTAGGAAGGAAGCCATAAAAGCCATTTAAAAGTTATAACACAAAGCTAGCAAACAAATATATGCATTGATGTATCGCTCTTATGATTGCATGTTCTTGTGTGATGAGGGTTTATGGTTGAACTACAGAACCTATAACGTAACCTGAAAAATATAAGGAATAAATGAGTAATTACCTCACAGCTAATGAACCAGAACAGCGAGTAGCACACATTCCTCCAATTGTGGCCCCAGGCCCTGCAGATCAAATTACTTTTTTTAGCTGAAACACCAAGCTTAAATCACACGAGTGTTTGGGTTTCATAAGCATGAAGAACTTAACATGGTTGTTTTACTTCAAGATATGAAATGCTTTGCTGATATTCCCAGAGAATGATATTTGGAATTAAACATATACATGTATGAAGTCATAGAGGCAACAAAGTAAAAATGGAGTTACTAAATATGGCTATATTCTACAAATAATTCAATCAAGACTTCAAAAGACAGGTACTAGTTACCAGCCGAGTATCATGATGGCATTGAAATTTACACAAATCAATAGAGAACTATGCCTCATCAACTGCAATTAAGTTAAACTGGATGCAATTCCACATTGATTGGTTCATAACAGAGTGCCTTGAACAAATTAATGAGAATTTTATATAAGGTTATATGAACAAGGAACAGGAACCTTTCCTGGATCAAGAGGGAAAAAAAGGCCATATGGCTTCAGGTACTCATTCAGTTCTATCCATCCAACTCCAGGTTCAACAACTACATCCATATCCTCAACATTGAGGGATTTGATTTTCTGTTAAAAAAAATAATGCAAATGAACCACACCACCACATTAGAAGAAAGGAAACGCAGTAGATTGCGGAGGCCTGAATATCCTAGACTTTTTATCTAACTCATTCACGAACAGTTAGTTTACGTAACATCATTAACACTTAGTTGTAGCCTTGTAGCTATATGGTTTAAATTATATTGTTTAATGTTTACCTTCATCAAGGTCATGTCGATGCAAACACCACCATGAGGTGCCAATGTGTGTCCCTCAATCGAGGTAGCCCCACCATATGGTACAATTGGAATCTGAACACAAGTAAAAAGAACATAAATTAGATAAAATCAAAGTTTAGAAGACATGCAAACAGTGTGCTTCTTAATCCTAACTTACTGTAGCAAGAAAGCCAATAATGAAGCTACAGAACCTCATTTGTAGAATACATGAACATTACTTTCTTTATTACAAAATGGAAGCATAACTTTTGCATGTCCTACAAAAAAGCCATTCCTGTAAACTGGGGTAGCGCTGCATGATATAACAAAAGATATATACCAATTCCAGTATGGATAACTTGATAAAGTTCAGTTATGCACATATAACATGTGATTATTGAGCACTTTGAGCATCACCGAAAATACATATTTGAAATGGAAAAATGACTAGTTCAAAAGATTATCAACGCGTAGTGAATACTAGACAGTCCCTAAAACTGTCAAAACACGGTAAAATCTACTGCAGCAATTGTCCCGGACAGGCAAGTCTCCAACGCTGTTGTGTACTGTCGATCCTATTTATTTGCACCAACGAGAAGGATAGCGTACCTTGTACTTGTTACAGGCCATCACAATCTTCTGCACCTCATCTTGCGTGCTGCAATGAAGGCGTCACATCGTCATTACCAGAAAAGGACTATTCACGGAATGAATGCTTCAGATATGAAACAGTTTTGGCACATCCCAACATCAGCAATTTTACGCAACCCATTTTAGGCAAAAGACTTGAATAGCATCTCTTACCCAGCCCTGAGGTTTAGCAAAACATGGTTACTGGACTATTAGCAAGCATTATCACCTCGGGAACACGACGACATCGGGCACGTTGGCTGCCTTGTGGAAGCTGTTCTGCGGCGTGCCATGGAAGCTCCTCTCGTCGTAGTCCACCGTCAGGTTCTCCTGCCCAAAAGGGGGAAAAACGACACTCTCAGGCAGCTGTCCACTCGCCCGGCAGAAGAAACATCAAACACTCAGCGTGCACGCATCATGGTCACCGCCGCACTCGAGCTCAAGGCACCGGCGGCAACCCGAATCACCAGACTCACCCCGAGGAAGGACGCGAGCTCGTCGATGAACTCCTGCGGCACGCGGCGGTGCTCCCCTTCCACGACCAGCTCCGTGCTGTCCTTGCCCCCGACTCTGGACCAAAAGCAAGCACAGAGACATCAGACAAGGGCATGGTCAGCTCAACCCGGTTGGGCATTGGGAAGGGAAGCATCGAGGAAGGGACTGGGCGCGGGCGCGCACCGGTGGTCGGCGCCAGGGTCACAGAGGGCGACGGTTGCTCCCCCAGCGGCGGCGGCGGCGGCGGCGGCGAGGAAGGAGAGGAAGTGCGGGAGGCCGCGGGAGGTGGAGGAGGGGGGAGAGGCGCGGGACGTGGGCTGCGGCTGGGTGGAGAGGGGGAGGATGAGCGACGACAGGGGGAGGAGCGCGCGGCGGGGGCGGCAGAGACGGACGAGGGAGGCAGCCATGGCTGGCGGTGGTAATCTGGTGAGGCCGCGAGAGGCGAGCGATGCAGGTGGAGGAGTTGGTCTCGATCACGGATCAATTGAGCGAAGCCGGCCGCGAGTGCCGAGGGAGCCAGAGCATCCGACAGAGCGCACGGGTCGTCCACGCGTTCGCCTCGTGCTCCCGCGTGCTTTGTGCCACGAATCAGGAGCCGCGGACTCGCTCTTGGCCGAGAGAAGACGAGATCAACTGTTTAGGTCGACTGCCTACCGTCGGCGCGTTTGTAGTCCAACGGTTAGGATAATTGCCTTCCAAGCAATAGACCCGGGTTCGACTCCCGGCAAACGCAATTTTTGAGTAATGTAATAATTTTTTGTAGTAAGTATGGTTTCCCTCTTCCAACAGCCGTATGGTTAGCAAGTGTGCCTCCGTTTCGAGCACCTTGTGCTTAAATATTGTAATACCCACGGTATTATCTCTGTTTTTATTTATATATCGTATTAAATTTGTCTTAACTAATTTAATTTAGTAAATTTTGACTAAATTTATAAAAAAGAAGTAATAATATTTATAATATCAATTTGTTTCATTGAATCCACCATAAATTTATGTTGGTAGTGTATATTTTTCTATAGATCGATCAAATCAAAGTTAGTTAAATTTAAGTTAGAACAAATCTAATACGACATCCTCTTGCTCTTGCGTCACCCCTCCCGCCGTCGCGCGTTATCCTCTTGCTCTTGCGCTTCCAATTCCAAACCCAAACCCAAACGCGTCAAAAAAAAAAATCCAAACCCAAACTCGGAGACATATCTGGTGCAATCACGGAACTGGTGAAATCACCGTGCAATCCGACTAAAAAGGTCTTCAAAAAATTCTGAAAAAAATCATGAATGTACATCTCGGTCTACCCATCTACATATAAAATTTCATGGTCAAATTCATCTTACTCTAGCAGTTACAAAAAAAGACAAATTTGGACTGCATTTGAACGTTACTTATTGTCAGAAAATTTGTCTTTTTTGTAACTGCAAGTGTAAAATGAATTTGATCGTGGAAATTTATATGTAGATGGGGTAGACCGAGATGTACATTCATGATTTTTTTCAGAATTTTTTAAAGACCTTTTTAGTCGGATTGCACGGTGATTTCACCAGTTCCGTGATTGCACCTCTCCCCAAACCCCCTTCCTCCCAATTAGGGGTGGAATCGAGCCGAGCCTCGACTTTTTTCGAGCTTTCTTCGAAATCAATATATTCGTATTTATTATAGTCTCCCGTGTTGTTTGATATGCAACTTCAAATCGAGCATAACGAGCCGAGCCGAGCCGAGCCTGCCAAAATTGACTTTTGTTCCAAATCAACTAATCTTTATTTTAAAAAAAGAACGAATGTAATCGGAGTAATTTTGAAACGAGCCACCGAGCCAGCTTAACGAGCTTTTTTTTTTTTTTCCAGCCCTACTCCCAATCCCAGCGGCATCCGATCCCCTCCCTTTTCCACTAGGGTTTATCTCCAGCGAGGCCCAGCGGCCGCGCCACCAATGGCGCTCGCGGGCCCGTCCTCGGCGCTCCTCTCCTCATCCTCCTCCGCCTGCCTCCGCCGCCTCAACCCGCTGCTCCTCTCCGCCGCATGCCGCCGTCCCCCGGGGGGGCAGCGCCGCGCCGCCCGCAGGTTCTGCGCAGGTAGCGGCGGTCGCGCCTAGCTCGTTGATTCTGCTGGGAATGGCTTGTCAGCTGATTGAACTGTTCGGGTCTGTCTCTGTTCCGCTGCAGCGATTGCCTCCGAGGCGGATGTGTTCGCCTCCCCGGAGGTCGCGAAATCGTTCGACTTCACCAACGAGGAGCGGATTTACAAGTGGTAATTTTGCGTGTACTAGTAGTTTTTGCTTGCCTGTGTTGTTTTTGGATTCGTTTAACGGTTTAAGGACGTTCTCATCAAGTCATAATTGGCGCTCATTCGGATTTCAGTCTGTAATTTGGCACATGCTCACAGCCTTTGATGCAGCACTACTGCACTAGTTTACTATGTAGATTTGTTGCGGTTATCCTTCAGTTTTGAAAGTGGATCAATGTGTACTTATTGCTTTTGTAGTGGTTTTCGCAGACGATTTGAGTGGGCCTGTCCATTTCTGATTGTGGTTGCAATGAACTGTGATGCGGAGGGCAAGTTTGTAGGTATATGGAATTCATAGAAGTCCTGACGAGCCAGTGCATTGTCAGTTGTTCCTTGCTTTGAGCGCAGTGGCATTAATTTTTTTATATTTGTGAATAACAATTTGTGTATTGGTACATTGATAGATGACATGGGAGCATTGCATGCTTGAACCTATTTCTGCTGCCCTGCTATTATTAGTATGTCAAGTGATGGCAGTTAGCCAGATACGAAACAAAATAGTTCAATATAATTTTGATGGCAGTATAAACTAATTTTTATTAGAAAAATCGGAAATCAAACACGAGATTCATCCCCCACATAGGGAAAATAGAACAGCACACAATTAACAAATCCATGGAAGTTGACAGTTGTTGTTTTATACCCATGTAGGAATGCAGGGGTGAAAAACATGATAGTCCTAATCAACAAATAGTACTCGAACAATGCTCCACATTTCATGATGATGTTTGCGTTGCCTGCTCGTCTTGCTTCAATGAACTATGAGTTCCTGATGTAATACGCTATACTTGTTTCTGTGCTTCAACAAACTTCCTTATACATTATGATCTATTAGGTGGGAATCTCAAGGATTCTTTAAGCCTAATTTTGACCGTGGAGGAGATCCATTTGTCATCCCGATGCCACCCCCAAATGTTACCGGATCACTTCATATGGGCCATGCTATGTTCGTCACCCTTGAGGTTCGATGATTAAATTCCAATTCTATTGTGCTTATTCTGTTGACTAACTACAAGCTGATTTGGTTTAACGATTGATCTTAAAACTAGCCACCAATCACCTCATCAACAGACTGTTCATTCATTACATTCGCATGATTTTATCTTACATTTACTGTGTTCTTTTATCATACTTAGTTTCTGAATTCTTGTCACACCTTTGGAAAATTCTCCCTCCATTTCTAATTATATGGCATATAGTTCTCTGCACCTTCTTTCAAGATATAAAGCTTGCATATGAATTTATTGATGTTTTACCTTCGTTTCCCTCATTATTACCTCCTCTCTCACCTGCATGCGCTCACTAACTATTCACTCTCATGTTTACGAAGTGATTAAATCTCTAGTTGTTGTTGTTGTTGTTGTTGTTGTTGTTGTTGTTGTTGTTGTTGTTGTTGTTGTTGTTTACGAAGTGATTAAATAGGATTAGCTTGGTCATTTCCTTCTTTCTTTCTCTTGATTTCATAATTCATACCCTCCTCAGTTATTGTTCCCGCAGCTAACTAGCCATGCAAATTTTGAATGAAGGGAGTAATTAAGATGAGCATATTATCGATATGCTCCTTTGACTGAATCTTTTTCTTGAAGAGAATGCTATCTTTCAATTGCTCTGGCAACTGGTTTCTCTCAATGAACACATGAATGAGTGACAGATGCTACATAGTAAAGTGAATACTAGTCACTAGTGGTTTATGAAGTCTGTCTAAAGCTAACCTCTACAAGTGCTGTGAACTTTTATGTAACATACTGTAACAGTCAATTCGTTGAAGTTCATTGATGTACTTTAGAATCCTAGATAATCTGTGTCTAAAAACATTCTTGTAGCATCATGTACTATGCAAGCTGATAAGCCTCATTTTTACTTCCTTCCATTTCTTTTGTTTCGCCTTTTCTCACTAAAAGAGTCCCCATTTCTTTAAGTGACTCAGGATATAATGGTTAGGTATTTCCGAATGAAAGGGAGACCTGCACTCTGGATACCTGGCACTGACCATGCTGGGATTGCAACTCAGGTCTGTACATCTCGTCACATGTTTGATTGAATTCTATTTGTGTTCAAAAAAATATTTGTGGAGTATTGTGGGTTTCTCCTTTTAACCTTTTGCATTTATGTTTCAGTTGGTCGTGGAAAAGATGCTGGCTGCTGAAGGTGTCAAAAGGACAGATCTGACACGAGAGGAGTTCACCAAAAAAGTTTGGGAGTGGAAAGAGAAGTCAGTCCTTTTTTATTTTTACAATTTCTGATTGTTTTCTTATGCAACTTAAAACTATGGGCTCTGAAGCAATCCTTTCTGTTGATTACTTTGACTGTTTACTGCATTTCATTTGCCTTAATCAGGATGTCTAGTGCTTCACTAGACTTCTAAACTTATAAACTGTGAAATCAACTGTCATGAAGTTGTGATCAAAGAATATCATGATTGGTTTTAGATTAGACAAAACCAAATTTGGTTGTTTTAGACTAATTATTATGATTGTTTGGTTAGCTTCAGATGGAGTTTCATTTGTCAGGACTCAGGAACTCCTAAAGATGAGATGGATTCTCTGCAAAACCAATGTGTTCTCACTATAATCACTGTTTCCCTTTCAGATATGGGGGTACTATCACTAATCAGATTAGGCGATTGGGTGCTTCTTGTGATTGGAGTCGTGAACGTTTCACTCTTGATGAACAATTGAGTCGTAAGTATTACTGGCGATGCTGTTTACATTTAGTATTTCCCCTGATTATCTTCTCCTAAAATTATCATACTCATGAGGCAACTGGTTTCATAATGGATTCGTTCTGCTGTTGTGTAACTTGCATTGTAGTCAGGATCGTGATGATGATATGGGGTAACCGTGCCATTTCTGCGTACTTTTATGAATGAGGACAAACTATTCTGACGTTTTGTTGGCTATATCTGAAGTTTCCTTGTGTGATTATGGACACTTATAGACTTTTCCCAGTATTCTAAAAGGAGGTCTATTAGGCCGTTTACAACAAATGCTCCTACATGTTACCGCTTGATTGCTGGTTAGGCTGCTAGTCAGGCTGGTTAGGTTGTATAATGAGTTAATGACTATGGTGAATGACCAAATGAATACTGATTAGATTACCAACGTTTAGGACCTTTGACCTAGGCTTTGCAAAAGAAGCGTTGATAGGCTCCTTTATCATAATAATATGACTTCCAACACTACAGTGTTGGTAACCCCCTCAAGTAGAATGTTGGAGCAATGGTTATCTGTACAATTGATGCATAGGTGGTTCTATTCTGCAGGTGCGGTTATCGAAGCGTTCATTAGGCTTCATGATAAAGGTCTTATATACCAAGGTACAATGATTTATCATAGGTAGCATGCCATTTTCAATTTCTATTTCTATTTCCCCCCTTATGTTCTTCTGTCCTACTTGCCTCCTTTAGTAATTTCATAGCATCCTCTTGCTTGTATATCTTGGTTGAAAAAAAAAACTCACTAGGACAAAACTGTCTGGGTGTACTCCTGGTCTTTGCAAATTATGAAATGAACCTTGTTATTTTGTACTAGAGAACTAAAGTCTCCTAGAACAATCTGTTACTACAAATCACTATTATCATGGTGCTTTTTACAGAAAGTGACACGCGTTATGTCTAAAGTCTAACTTTGCACTTTAGAGCATCTATCTATACATTTCACCTAGATATTCATTCTAACCTTTGTCACCTTATGGTCATATTTATTGACTAAGAGTTCAGAACAACTATCTCAACCAAATGGTGATTCAATGGAAATAAGGCACAACTTTCTCCTTCCATTGTAGTAAAACATGCATTGATCTAATAAAAGATATACTATTGCGTATTGGCAGTCCGTACTGCAGCTATGTACTTTTTTAGTGTCATGTATGGTTCATGCTTGGGTGTCATGCTGATGATGTCCGTGCTTTTCATCCAATTCATTTTTTGGCCGGAAGTGCCTATCGGACAGAAATTTAGGAGTGCTTATTCTTTCGAATCCTATGCTTTTGTCTTGAATGGTGTAGTAATTTTATCTCGGAACACTTCCATGTGGTTGATGATTTTGTTTCATTCACAGGATCTTATTTGGTCAACTGGTCTCCTAACCTGCAAACTGCAGTGTCTGATTTAGTATGTGAAAATCTGCCCTTTTAACCATTTTTTTCAATTAGTTAAACATTTATACTATATCTGCAGATGTTTAGTGTACAGTCAATCAATGGAAGTCTGATCACAACACACAGAAATGCTGCAAAACTTTAACCCATCATAGATGGTTCTGCATGATACTGAAAGTTTGATTCTGACATGAGTTTCTAATCAGGAAGTAGAATACTCTGAAGAACCTGGAAATTTGTACTTTATCAAGTACCGTGTTGCTGGCGGGACCAGGTACTTTTCATACCATATATTGCAATGAGACATTTCATGATTTGATTGTGAATGGACATTTCACTTTTCAGCTCATTTGTCACCAGATTATTGTTTTCTTGATGCTATATTTAAATTTACATTATCTGGAGAATGGATTGCACGATGCACAATTAACCTTTCACCTTGTAAATACGAGAAATCAAGCAACATAATTGAATCTGACAATCTGTATATTGATGAAAATTGCTTACAGATATTTCATACATATACTTATGATGCAGGGATGATTTTATGACTATTGCGACCACAAGACCTGAAACTTTATTTGGTGATGTTGCAATCGCTGTTAACCCTGAGGTATGAGTTCTCCAGTGTTGTGTAGTACAGTTTTCTTGTCTTTTGTTACAACTTATGCTATAACCATGTCAATATTTATTTGTGAAACAGCTAGTTTGTAGAAAACCTTATTGTTAATATGTCAATTGGCAATACAGGATAAACGCTATGCCCAATATGTCGGCAGATTGGCTATTGTACCCTTGACATGTGGGAGACATGTCCCTATTATTGCTGACCGGGTAAGTACGAAACGGAATATTCTTAGTACTCTATATGTTCCAAGCAATTTCACAAAGGGGCCTTGCAACATTAATGAAATCATAGCAAAGCAAAATGCCAAAAACAATTCATTAACATGGATTTAGTGTTCTCTTATTCTATGTCATTAATGTCATTTGAAGTTAAAAAAAAATAAAAATTAAAACTGAACCACAGGGGGGAGACTCCTCCAGGGCTTTGTTTTAAGAAGGTGCCACACATCGAACCCGTGTTGGGTGGGAGTTGTTTTTTTTTCCGAAAACGCAGGAGAACTGCGCTTCTTTGTATTATAGAGAAGAAAAAAGGTCCCGTACAATCCCAGCTCTCACATAGGGACCAAATATGAGAGTCTGTTTAAGAAATTACAGAGTGACTAGCTTAAGTACCAATTAAAAACCATGACCAGCACCCTGACCTTGCCATCTAGAGTACAGCGACTAATCCCAGGCCTAGTAGCTTCTTGGCGCCGGCCAGGCACCAAAGGCTGAGCTCATCCTTAAGTTCTCTCATGATGGTGTTGACAGATGGAGCAACGCCTTCAAACACACAAGCATTCCGATGCTTCCAAATCATCCAAGCGCCTAGAATAATTAGAGAATTCACACCCTTTCTAAGATCCTTTGGTACTTTCTTGATCACTTTTCGCCACCAGTCAGCAAAGCTTCTTTCCCGCTGCCTGGGCAAAAGATTTCCAAGGTTAATTGGGTGCAATAACTTGAACCAAACCTGCCTTGCTACCACACAAGAGGCCAACAAGTGTTGCACTGTCTCCTCCTCTTGATCACATAGCGGGCATTTATCCGGGTGAGGCAATCCTCTTTTTGCAAGCCTGTCCGCAGTCCAGCACCTATTTCGGATTGCTGGCCAAAGGAAGACTTTGCATTTGTTAGGTGCCCAGGACTTCCAAAGCCTTCTCCAAGGTTCAAATGGTATTGACCCAAAAAAATAAGCCCTGTATGCAGATTTGGAGGAGTAGCATCCCCCTGCTTCCAAGTTCCAAATGTGTTTATCTTCTTGCTCTGAAAGTTGGAAACCTTGGACACAATCCCACAGCTGCAGATATTCTATGATTCCAATCCAATTAAGCCCTCCCCTTATTGCCGAAACCCAGGCATCATTAGTCAATGCTTCAGCCACAGTTTGCCTTCTACGGATTCTTGGAGGCACACATGCAAAGACGTTAGGTGCCAGATTTTCCACAGAACAACCATGCACCCATTTGTCTGTCCAAAAGAGAGTGGTATTTCCATTTCCCAATTCAGTCCTCACAGCAGCAGCAAGCAGGGCCAAAGCATTAGGATGGGATGGAAGTTCAAGATTATTCCACGGTCGATCAGCTCAGGAGAGATATAGGGAGCAGAAAAAGGACTTGCACATGGTCTTCATTGACCTTGAGAAGGCATATGACAAAGTACCGAGAAATGTCATGTGGTGGGCTTTGGAGAAGCACAAAGTCCCAACTAAGTACATTACCCTCATTAAGGATATGTACAAGGATGCGACGACGTTTGTCCGGGCATGTGATGGCAACACCACTGACTTTCCTATTAACATAGGCCTACACCAGGGGTTAGCATTGAGCCCTTATTTATTTGCTTTAGTGATGGATGAGGTCACAAGGGATATACAAGGTGAGATCCCTTGGTGTATGCTCTTTGCTGATGATGTGGTGCTAGTTGACGAGATATGCCGCCGCTCCCTCACGATCTCAATTCCAATCGCGTTCATAACAATCTGGTATCAGATATGCCAGGCGACGACAAGTCTGAGTCACCACCGCCGCCGCCAACCATGGAGGGTTTGGCCGCCCTGATGACCAAGCTGCTGAGCAGCATGGGCGACATGGAGACGCGCATGGAGGCCCGCCTGACCTTGTTGGAGTCAAGGTTCGCGGCCGCCTTCCCACCGTTCACCGCCCTAGCCCCGTGCCTCCACAGCAGCACGGCGAGGGCATCTTCTACGGGGGCGTAGATGGCACCCAGGCAGCGGCGGCGCCGCTGCCGGTTGTAGCGCGCTGCTGGCATCCAGTCGTCCCTGCAGCAGTAGCCTTGCCACAGCTCGGGAAGAAGAAGGCGTTTGCGTGGGAGGATGCTTGCCATGTGTTTGCAGCAGTGCGGCTGCAGGCTGCAGCACGTGGCCTCCTAGTGCGACGTCGGCTGTAGGAGATGCGCCGACAGCTGCACGAGGCGGCCTTGACGACGGTCGACCTCGGCAAAGGGGGGCGTGTCCATGTCCCGTCGGACGGCCACCAACAATCACGCAGGTTTGCTGCTATCTTCACGCGCGAGCAGGGAGTTGTTTCCGCGGTCGGCGTCGGCAACCTCCAACTCTACGGCAGCAATGGTAGGGAAGGTGGTTCGCTCTTTGTCGTCGGCGGGGACGCACTGCCTAGTTCCACCTCTTTCCGCTACCGACCGCCGCGAGGACGTCTCCGCTGGACGCGGTCCCAATTAATTCCAGGTGGCCGTACCCGCGCTCCTCTCTCGTTCCGATGGTCTCCATGGGATCCAGGCGGCGACATACGTATAGATCCAGCAAGCGGACGGTGTCCGCCGTATCTTCAGGAGTCGTCAAAAATAAAGAGTCACAGTCTATTTAAAATAAGCCGAGATGTAAAAGGCTTGTTCTTAGGAGTTCGGTTTGCGTCTAGTGGAGTCATTGTTAGCGTCATCGTTAGATTGCAGCTTGAGGACAAGCTGCATGTCCTGGTGGGGTGTAGTGTTAGAGGAGTCAAGGGCCTATTGGGCCTTAGCCCATTAGGGTTAATTAGTCGCTTGTTTAGGGGTCAAGTAAACCTCTCTATATAAGGAGAGGAGATTTATCAATCTAATCAAGCAAGAGATTAGAAGGAAATCCCTTCTCTCTTGCCGGCCGTGGGCAAAGCCCCGCGGCCGGCGTTTCCAGCGCCCCTGCAAGCCCTAGCCACTGCCACGATCCAATCTGTGAACAGTACCCGCGGTACTGTAGCGCCGCGGGTGCTGTAGCACGCCAGCAGCCACCGCCCTCTCTCACGATCTCAATCCCAACAACAGCCATAACAGCTTGTTTGCTATTTTCTCAATCCAAGGCATTAGGTCAATTTTCCTCAACTTTTTGTTGGACAAGGGCAGTCCCAAATAGGTACAGGGAAATTCCGATATGCTGCATGGGAGGGTATTGCTTACTGTTGTCATGGAGTTTTCTTCACAATTGATGGGAATAATTGGGTGGGAGTTGTTGAAAGCAAGAAACCTGCTACTGATGTTTTCTACTACACTGGTTGTTCTATGGCCAAGTTTTGACTTATGCGAAAACTGCTACTGATGTTTTCTACTAAACTGGTTGTTCTATGGCCAAGTTTTGACTTATGCTGATCATTACATCTCTAGCTTGGATGTAGTCTGTTACTCTACATGAAGTCTTTGCTTGATCTGCATGCTTTATATAGTTCATGCTTATATACTCCCATCTATATTTGAGTTCTGGATGGCAGAGTCTGATGTTATATTGAGAAATTTGTTCAATTGAATTTAGAGATATTTGAAAGAAGTGCTTAAGGGGAGGTGAGAGAGATTGGATTTGTGGAAAATAATAGATTGATTATTGAGAGATATGAGAGGTTACATATATAGGGGTGAGGAGATCTTGGGCAAAAGGAAACCCGAATAAAGATCTCCTCAGGACTCTAATCCTAACATATCTCTACTAATACAATCAAGGGGCCGGCCGGCTAATAAGCCTGGCTCGGGTCCACAGCCCACGGTCTGGCCGGCCAAGAGCCTGGCGCATGACCTTATACAAACAGGAGTACATCAGTTATCTAACCCCCCCCCCCCCCCCCCCCCCCCGCAGTCGAATCGTCGGGACACCGAACATTAAGACTGGAAATTCCATGAAGACCGAGGAAGGCAGCCCTTTGGTGAAAATGCCGGCGAACTGAGAAGTCGTCGGCACGTGGAGAACACGAATTTCACCAACAGCAACACGCTCCCGAACGAAGTGAAGGTCGATCTCAATGTGTTTTGTCCGCTGATGCTGAACAGGATTGGCAGACATATAGACAGAGCTGATGTTATCACAATACACCAAGGTTGTCTTGCGCAAAGGAGTGTGCGGCTCAGACAAAAAGTTGGCGTAACCAAGTGGCTTCTGCAACAGCATTGGCAACCGCTCGATATTCGGCCTCTGCACTGGAATGGGAGACTGTATTCTGACGCTTGGAAGACCAGGACACCAAATTGTCACCAAGGAACACCGCATAGCCCGAGGTGGACCTGCGTGTATCCGGACAACCTGCCCAATCTGCATCAGAGTATACCACCAAATCAGCCTATGTAGGACGAATGAGCAAACCCATATGCAATGTGCCACGAACGTAGCGCAGGGTGCGCTTTAGAGCAGCAAGATGTGTCTCCCTGGGATCATGCATATGAAGGCAAACTTGCTGAACAACATAGGAAATATCTGGTCTGGTGAAAGTAAGCCACTGAAGAGCACCGGCGAGACTCCGAAAATCTGTAGCACCCGCAGCCGTGAGAAAAGGGCCATCAGCAGACAACTTTGGATTAAGATCCACTGGAGTTGAACAAGACTTGCAATCGGCCATACCAGACGCTCAAGAATCTCATCATGTACTGTTGCTGAGAAAGAAAGAGAGTCGAGCCCAGATGCTAAACATGCATACCAAGGAAGTGATGAAGGGTCCCAAGGTCCTTCATGGAGAATTCTTGCTGAAGAGCACCAATAATCTGCCGCAATAAAGCTGGAGATGAGGCTGTCAGAACAATGTCATCAACATAAAGCAAGAGATATGCCATATCTGCGCCGTGATGATAGACAAACAGCGATGTGTCGGACTTTGCCTTAGTAAAACCCAGCTGTAAAAGATGCGAAGCAAACTGGCTGAACCAAACACGAGGAGCCTGCTTAAGACCATACATGGAGCGATTGAGACGACACACATGATCAGGATGAGCGGAATCCTCAAATCCTGAAGGCTGGACGCAGTAAACTGTCTCTGACAGATGTCCCTGAAGGAAAGCATTGTTGACGTCAAGCTGATGGATCGGCCAGGAGCGCGAGACATCAAGAGATAGAACCGTCCTGACTGTAGCTGGCTTAACAACTGGACTGAATGTCTCTGCAAAGTCAACACCAGGACGTTGAGTAAAACCACGAAGTACCCAATGAGCTTTGTAGCACTCAAAACTCCCATCAGCATGAAACTTGTGCTTGAAAACCCATTTGCCAGTGACCACATTAGACCCAGTCGGCCGAGGTAACAGATCCCAAGTGTGGTTGGACATGAGGGCAGAGAACTCAGCTTCCATTGCTGCTCACCAGTTTGGATCAGCAAGAGGAGCACAATAACTCCGTGGAATAGGTGACAGCGACTCGGTTTGAAATAGAGCGGGAACCCGAAAACCAGACTTGCTGCGCGTACGCATGCCATGCTGATTTTCCACCGGAGTAATGGGAACTGCACCAGGAGGCAATGGTGGGCCGACGGGACCAGGAGCATGAACCGGAACGGTGACCGGTGGAGTGCGACTGGTGGAGGCAACCGGACCAAGAAGACGTCTCCTCTGGTAGACCAGCCTGACGTCCTTAGGAAGAGGAGGCAGACGGTGCAAAGCAGAAGGCGGAGATGCTGCGTCCGTAGAGGCTCCGGACGCCGGGACCGCGCGTGGCGCAGCGTTGTCGACAACGGGAGGCGGGGCCGCGCGTGGCGCAGCGTTGTCGACGTCGGGAGGCGAGGCCGCGCGTGGCGCTGCGTCGGGTGCCGGGGCGCCGGGCCCGCGCATGGCGCAGCGTCGATGCCGGGAAGCGGGGCCGCGCGTGGCGCAGCGTCGACGTCGGGGGCCAAGGTCGCGGACGACGCGACAACCGGGGCCGCGCGTGGCAATGGTGTCACAGTGCTGGGCGCAGAGGAGACACCAGAGGAACCTGCAGGTACAGTATATGGTGATGGCGGAAAGGGAACAGCCACCGGGTTAATAAACTTCCCCAGGAAATCAAAATCGGCGTGTGTAGGATTAGAGGAAGATTCCAAAAAAGGGAAGGAGGTCTCCTCAAAGACTACATGGCGGGAGATGATGATTCGATTAGTGTGACGATCAAGGCAAAGATAGCCCTTGTGGTGCGGAGAGTACCCAAGAAACACACAAGGCGGATCGAGGAGCAAGTTTATTAGCGGCAGTGGCAGAAAGGTTTGGATAGCACTTACAACCGAAGACACGCAAGTGGTCATACGTCGGCTGCTTCCCGAAGAGGGAGAAGTACGGCGTGGAGAAGTTAAGTGTCTTGGTGGGAAGAATGTTTAGCAAGTATGTGGCAGTGCTGAGGGCGGCTGCCCAAGATCTGGGGGGAACGCTAACCTGAAAAAGAAGGGAGCGAACGGTATTGTTGATAGTCCGAATAATGCGTTCAGCTTTACCGTTTTGAGGAGAGGTGTATGGACAGGACATGTGCAGGCGAATGCCGTTGGCGAGGAAGAAGACGCGCGAACTGGAGTTGTCAAACTCCGTTCCATTGTCGCACTGAATACCCTGCACAGCAACATTGAACTTGGTGCGCACATAAGCGAAAAAATCAGATAGGGTAGATAATTTTTCTGACTTTAAGCGCAAGGGAAACGTCCATAGATAATGCGAGAAGTCATCAAGAATCACAAGATAATATTTATGACCCGAAACACTAGTGATTGGTGATGTCCATAAATCACAATGTAGCAACTCAAAAGGGCGCGAGATGAAGACGCATGAAACGGAAGGCGAACATGATGACCAAGCTGACATGCATGGCACTAAGAATGGCAACGGGTCGGGTTCGGATCGGGTGGAGTCTCCGTGCACCCAAAACCGGTGATGTTCCCATCCTTGCGCCAAGGAGGGAGGAGCAGCAGCGGGAGGAGGGACGCCCCACTGGCCGGGAGGACCGGCGATGTAGGTCTGAGGCGCCTGCAGCTGCTAAAGAGGCGCCTGCCGAGGCCCGGAGGGGTGCCCAGCCTGCAAACCAGGCCACATGAAGATGGCACCGGTCCACGGGTTCCTGTACGTGTAGCCGCCAGGAGGGAGGGCGCCACCAGGGGTGGGGGTGCTGCCACCGCCTGTGGGAGTGCCCTGGGAGGCGCCGTCCTTGTTCCACCGCTTGCCGCCACGTTGGCGACGAGGTTGCTGTTGCTGCTGTGGTGGCTGAGGAGGACGCTGTGGCTGCTGCTGTGGCTGTTTGACCGGCTGTTTCGAGCCGCCTGAACCGCCACCACTGCTGGAGCTGCTAGAACCGCCACTGGAGAGGGCAGTCAGGACGGCCGCCGAAGGAGCTTTGGCCATGGTGAGCTCCTCAAGGCGCAGGTCGTCCCAAACCTGCAAGAACGAAGGCAGCGGGGTTGTGCGCTGAATGTGGAGACCGAGAGCCCTGAAGTGTTCGTTCAGCCCGCGGATGATGTTGAGGACTAGTCTCTCGTCGGAGACAGGCTGGCCGAGGTCATGGAGATCTTCCGCCATGCGCTTGAAGCGGCGGCAGTAATAGACGACTGGCAAGTCGCCTTGGGTGAAGGTGCGGAACTCCTGGTCGGCGTAGAGAGCACGGGTTGTGCGGTTCCCAAGGAACTGGGACTCGATGGAGAGCCAGATCACTCGGGCGGAGGCGTCGCGCTCGGAGATAGTGTCGGCGAGGTCGTCGGAGATGGCGCCGAGGAGCCAGGTACAAACGACACAGTTCATCCGCGCGCTGGCGTGCGTCACGAGCCTCCTGCTCGGTGCGAGCTTCAGCATCAAGTTCGGAGGAGGCGTCCTGAGTCATGGCGCAGCAGGGGACGGTGCAGAGCGGCGAACGGCGCGCAGTGGCGGCGCAGGGCCGGCGGTTGCACAGAGAGGCAGCGATGGCGAGCAGCGAGGCGCAGGGCCGGCTGACGCGCATTCGGCGGCAGCGCACGTGCAGCGGAAGGAGAGAAGGGATGAAACCCTAGACTCGTGATAGCATGAGAGAGATTGGATTTGTGGAAAATAAAAAAAACTCGACCTGCGAGGGGCAAGCCGCCCCCCAGGCATTAATGTAAGAAGACCTCTCACGCAGGTCAAGAAAACCCCCGAACCCCTGCCCCACCCTTACACAGGGGCGCCATAACCCATACCGTAACCCGTGTGAGAGCGGGCCGGGGTGAGCCGGGACCTATTTCCATGTGCTTTGGTGTGTAGGCAAACGAGGGGATTTTTTTAACCGCAGCCTAAAATTCGCTCCCACCGGGAGTCGAACCCAGGACCTGAGGAGTGCTACTGAGGCCACCTAACCAATCCGGCTAGGCACCCTTTCGCGGATTTGTGGAAAATAATAGATTGATTATTGAGAGATATGAGAGGTTACATATATAGGGGTGAGGAGATCTTGGGCAAAAGGAAACCCGAATAAAGATCTCCTCAGGACTCTAATCCTAACATGTCTCTACTAATACAATCAAGGGGCCGGCCGGCTAATAAGCCTGGCTCGGGTCCACAGCCCACGGTCTGGCCGGCTAAGAGCCTGGCGCATGACCTTATACAAACAGGAGTACATCAGTTATCTAACAGGAGGTACTGTGTCCTTCCTCAGGCTATAAGAGACAAATGGTTTCGTTAGAACTTAGAACTGCCCCTTGCTATCTTATACAAGTTGCATGATTCCTGTTAATAGTAACTATTGATTCTATGATTTACAGTATGTTGATCCAGACTTTGGAACTGGGGTGCTGAAGATTAGCCCTGGACATGATCATAATGATTATCATATTGCTCGAAAGCTTGGGCTACCAATTCTTAATGTTATGAACAAAGATGGTACGCTAAATGATGTTGCTGGATTGTACAGGTATGCATTTTCTTCTGTTCCATGTTGTGTCATTTATGAATACTCTGAATTTTTTAGCTACTTATAGACCCATATATTCTCTGTCATGTGTGTTTTTTAATATTCCTTTTATTTAATGGCACTGGAATAAGGACCTGTTTAACAGAACCTCCTGAAGTGTTCTAGAAAGTTTGAGAGAGAGTGATGCACCCTATTTGCGGCCTTGATCTTTTACAGAAGCTATAAATAGCTGGTTCAACTAATGCGTGTGTAGAAGGAAGTGATATATTTATGCAGAAATACTTTCTCTGGCTTTTCGGGCAGCATGTTTCTGGTATTAACTTCCTTTGTTCTCCTTTTCAGTGGTATGGACCGGTTCGAGGCACGAGAGAAGTTGTGGTCTGACCTTGTTGAGACTAACTTGGCAGTAAAGAAAGAACCTTATACGCTTCGAGTTCCTAGATCTCAACGGGGTGGTGAAGTGTGATCTTTTCTCCTGTTCCTAATGTTATTTCTTTTGTTATCAATGTCTTCCATAGGGTTTGATGAACCTACTTCTGTTTGATCCTAGGTGATTGAGCCTTTGGTTAGTAAGCAATGGTTTGTCACGATGGAACCATTGGCTGAGAAGGCCCTTCGTGCTGTGGAAAACGGGCAATTAACCATTCTTCCGGAGAGATTTGAGAAGGTACTGATGAATTCACTTCTACTCTTTAGAGAGATAGCTATCTGCCCTACTGTTATGAACTGGCAAAAGCAGGTTTGTTGAATATTTTGTGTGTGTGTGTGTGTGTGCTTCTGCCACAGATATATAATCATTGGCTAACAAACATAAAGGATTGGTGTATAAGTAGACAATTATGGTGGGGCCATCGTATACCAGTTTGGTATATTGTTGGAAAGAAATGTGAAGAAGACTATATTGTTGCTAGAACTGAAGAGGAGGCACTAACAAAAGCTCAGGAAAAATATGGAAAATCAGTTGAAATATATCAAGACCCTGATGTTCTTGATACGTGGTTCTCAAGGTCTGTCTTCCTATGCAAAACTTGTGGTCCAATTATTTTTCTGCGTTGTGTTTTGCAACAATTCTTACTTCTATTGGGAAAATTATTTGGATCCACCAAAATAGAACTATTTTATTGGGGGGGGGGCATCAGTTTAATAATGCATTTTTTGTAATTTGTTAAGATTTAGTTTGTTTTTTCATTGAATAATTTTATGAACTTCATATTTTTGAACTAATTGCACTGTGACGTATGCCTTTTCTCCTTTCGTCTACAGTCTGTAACTGATCAGCATGGAGCTTATCTGTATGAACACTGTTCTAAAAGGTGGAGCATCACCCCCTAGCTGCAAAGTTGGTTGGTGCCTAGGCCTATCATCACCTAGCTCCCCCTTGTAGGTTGAGCGCTAGGCTTTGGCCAACCTTGCACCTAGCCATTTTTACAAATACTTCATCCATAAAGTACTAAAAGTCAAGGATTTTAGATCCTCTGTGCCTTCCTGGCTTGAATTGTTTTTTTCCTGCTCAACTTCTATAGTGTGTTTCACCTTTTTTCACTGATCTTTTGCTTTGCTTGTATTTCTGTGGTTCACCCTGCACCTTTTTTTTTGTTCTAGTGTAATATTATATGAATAACATAGTAGGGGTCACCCCTTATTTTTTACCTGTCAAAATAAAAGGTACTATAGTTTCAGTTTTTTTTTTCAATTACGTGCAGCGCGCTCTGGCCTTTCAGCACACTTGGTTGGCCTGATCTTTCCAAGGATGATTATAAGCATTTTTATCCTTCAACTGTTCTGGAGACAGGGTAACAGTTCGATTTGCCTTTTCTTCTTTCAGTGGAGTTATATTTGTGTTGCAGCTGAGTTTCTGTTCTTCACATTGATGCATGACCCCTTCCTTCGCAGCCATGACATTTTGTTCTTCTGGGTTGCACGAATGGTCATGATGGGAATTGAGTTTACAGGATCAGTACCATTTTCTTATGTCTATCTTCATGGTCTTATCCGGGATTCTGAGGTGAGATGAGGCACAATGATAATTTATTTATGGTTTGTTGTGTTGGGGGTCCTATAATCAAGCTAAACTTTTCTTGTACTGCAACATTATCAAACTATCAGTAAGATTATGAAAGAGGCATACATATTTTTTGGAAGCATGTTGTAGGTGACATCATTATTGTAGTACTAGGATCTACGATTTGCTGCAATTATTGCCTGTTTGCCACATGATGGCTACCTTCCAGGATCCATCAAAAGGGTACAACCATAGTCACATGATTCGGGGTCGATGCCTCGTCCCACGACCCGGGAACGTCGTTCCGATTCATGGGTTGGGGTCAAAGAGGGTCAGTGTCCCATTCAAGGTTGGATCGTGTCCCGGTTTGAGAGGGGTCGCAGCCCCATTGCTAGAAGATATAATTGGGATAAGAAGGTTTTGATAGAGGGTTGAGATGGTTTTTGTTAGATAATGAACTGAGTACGTGTAGTATATGGTCTAAATGTACTCTTTTGTACGTTTCTTATATGCTTGTACAGATTAGTTTCTTCATTAGTAGCACATATATATAGTTTTTGTCTTTCTAAAGACGCATCGACCCGAAGATATCGATCCCGATGAATCAGAGTCGCGTTCCACATAATAATTTATCGTTTCATAGAGGTATACCCCCTTCCCTCTTCGTACCACAATTTTATAAAGTGACGACCCTCGACCCCGTTCCTCGACCCGGTCGATCCAGGAACTTTGTGACTATGGGTACAACTTTTATGAACATAGCTTGCATAAGACCCCCCCAAAAAAATTTTACCTTGAACTGAACCCTAACTGTACAAGGGATACACTTTGATGTGGGCCTCATGTTTTGTCTGCTAAAAAGCTGTAAATGCTCCCTAGCAGTTGGGCATTTGCTATATCTTCATCCCTCCAGATTTGAGGCCCTGAAAGATATCCTGTTACATGCTGTGGCAGCAACATCTCATTTGTCCTGATGATCGTGATGTCACCAACCGTGTAGACCATTGTGAATCTGTGATATGGTCCGAAGTCTACAGATTGTTAATCTGGGATGCTAAATTACAAGCTGCTTTTCAGGGACGGAAAATGTCGAAGACATTGGGGAATGTCATTGACCCCCTAGATACCATCAAAGATTACGGGACTGATGCTTTGAGATTTACACTATCTTTGGGCACTGCAGGCCAGGTTTGTGACAGTTTTTTTTATTTTGGTATGTACTGTGTGGTTAAATTTGTTTGCTTATCTGTCATTAAAACACTTTTTTTTCTTCAGGACCTCAATCTCTCTACAGAAAGGTTGACATCAAATAAGGCTTTCACAAACAAGCTGTGGAATGCGGGCAAATTTTTGTTGCAGAATTTGCCTGATAGAAGTGATGTCTCAGCATGGGATGCTTTGTTAGCAAATAAGGTTCCTAAGTAGACTTCAAGTTGCACATGATTCATTCTGTTGGAGTATATTGAGCCCATGGGTATAGAGGCCTATCTAGAGGCCCATGTATAGGATCTATATATATCCACCCATCTAGGGTTGGAGGAATACACTAATTATTCCCGTCATTATGGTATCATTAGCCTAGGGTTAGGGTTCTTCTCCTTCTCTCCCTCCCACCCTCCCAGCCCGCAGCCCGCCGCCGGCCCCCTCCCTTCCCCTCTCCTCCTTCCCTCCCCTCCCTCCTCTGCTCCGGGCGAGGGGAGCGCTGCGCCGGGCGCGCTGGGCGCCGCCGCCGCCGTCTGGCCCCTCCCTTCCTCTGCTGCAGCAGCGCTGCGCGCCCTGGGAGGCCCGCGGCCGCCCTACGCCGCGATTGCGATGGCCGCAGCCGCCGGCGGAGGCCCTCCCGGCGCGGGCGGCCCGCCGCCTCCTCCCGGCCCAGATCTCGCCCTGCAGACCCCGGCCGCCGCCGCCGCCACTGCGGGCGCAGGGGGCGCGGGGGGAGCCGCGGCCGCCTCCTCTGCTGCCCAGCGCGCCCCTGCTGCCGCGGACGCCGCCACTGCTCGCGCTGGCACAGGGGGCGCGGGCGCAGGGGGAGCCGCGGGCGCCTCCTCTGCTGCCCAGCGCGCCCCTGCTGCCGCGGACGCCACCACTGCTGCTGCTGGCACAGGGGGCGCGGGCGCAGGGGACGTGGGGGGTGCTACTGGGCCCCCACCCCTGCTGCAGCCCCTGGCCGGTGATGCGGACGCCGCTGCCGCTGCGGCCCACCGCGCCGCGATCGCTGCGGGCAAGCAAGCCGCCACCGCCGTCGCCGCCGTGCTCGATCCCGCGTGGTTGGGCCTCAGGATGGCCCCAGCGGATGCTCCGCTCTCTGCCGCCGCCTTCCGTGGGCAGCAGGCCGACGCCGCCCTCGCCGCGGCCCTCCTCGCCGCCAAGTCGGAGGCTTCGGCGGCCCAGGAGCGGGTCCGTGTGGCAGCCCTCACCTGGGAGCGCGAGCGCGCCACGGCCGACGCCCTCGCTCTCCGGGTCGCCGAGGCGGAGCGCTACCGCCGCATCTCCTCCGGCCAGCCAGTCGACCCCGAGCACGGCGCCTCCTCATCCCACCAGGCCCCGCCAGCTGGATCTGGAGCCCGGTACGACCCGACCGACCCCATGGTCGCCCAGCTCCACCTCCAGGCAGCCGGCGTCCAGAACATCAGGGCCCTGGTCTCCGTCCTCCTCGACCCCGCATCTTCCTCCTACGGCCGCTGACGGGACCATGTCCTCACCCTCCGCCGCTACGCCCTCGACGACCACGTCCTCGTCGACTCGCCGATCGAGGTGCGGGACGTGGCTTGGCTGCGCCTCGACAGCGTCGCCATGTCCTGGATCTTCAGGACCATCTCCCTAGATCTGCAGGACCTCGTCAGGACCCACGGCGGCACCGCACGTCAGGCTTGGGTGGCGCTCGAGGGGCAGTTCCTCGGCAACGCCGAGTACCGCGCCCTCCAGCTCGACGTAGGGGTGGTAAAGGGCCCAACATTTTGAACTAGAAAATCTAAGGATCGGGCCCTAAAAGGGCTGGGCTCTAAACATATGTATTTTTGAACTAAAAATTTTAAGGGCTTTATTGGGCTGTGAAGAGGCCATTAGGGCCATGGCCCATTACCACCCCTGGCTCGACGCCACCTTCCGCACCTTCGTGCAGGGGGACCTCTCCGTCGGTGAGTACTGCCGGCGGATGAAGAGCATGGCCGATGCTCTTCACGACCTCGGGGATCCGGTGTTCGATCGGGTCTTGGTGCTCAATGTCCTACGGGGACTGAGCAGCACCTACGACCACCTGAAGGGCTGGATCGCCCGCCAGAGGCCCTTCCCCACTTTCCTGCAGGTCCGGGACGACCTCGCCCTCGAGGAGATCACCAGGGGTCTCGCGCCCGGATCGTCCTCGCCCGCCCCCGCTGCGCTCGTTGCTACTCCACCGGCCTCCTCCGCTGCTCCTGCCACCTCCCTCCTTGGTGCTGCTCCCGCCGGGCAGACCGGAGGGGGGAGGGCCGTGGACGTCGCCGGCGACGGGATGGTGGTGGTGGCACTGGTGGCCCTGCTTCTGGGAGCACCGGTACCGGTGGGGGCCGTCGGGGCGCGCCGACACCGGCTCCGGCTCCGCCTCCTGCCCCCGCCGTTGGAGGTACGCCCTGGCAATCCTTCAGCAACCCATGGTCAGGGCGCATCTCGATGTGGCCGTTCCAGGGTCCGGGAGGGGGGCCTCGTCCTCAGCTACCACCGGCGGCCATGTTCACTGGCGCTGCTCCACTCTTCGCGCCGTCCTGGACCTCGCCCGCTCAGCCCAGCCAGCAGCCGACCTGGCCTGGGGGGTGGGACCAGGCCGCTCTGGCGCAGTCCTTCAACACCATGGGACTGACGCCGCCGACCAGCACCGAGTGGATCGCAGACTCGGGTGCCTCGTTCCACACCACTCCGGATGCTGGTATCCTCTCTTCTGTCCGACCCCACACCCATCTTGTCCTACTTCTATTATGGTTGGTGATAGGTCTTGCCTTCCTGTCACCGCCGTGGGTTCTGCTCCTCGTATTCCTCATGTTCTTGTTGCTCCTCAAATGGTTCACAACCTTCTTTCTATTCGCCAGTTTACTGCTGACAACTCATGTTCTATCGAATTTGACTCCTCTGGTCTTACTGTGAAGGATTCAGCTTCCCGGCGTCCGCTCCTCCGATGTGACAGCCCGGGGCCCCCTTTACACTCTTCGGCTTTCTGCTTCCGTTGCCTCGCCTTCGGCTTCTTCGTCTTCTACTTTTGCCGTGACGCATTCTTCCACCACCTGGCACCGCCGGCTTGGTCACCCCGGCCGCGACGTTTTGGCTCAGCTCCGCCGTAGTACCGATGTTCCATGTACTAGGGCTCCTGCTGAGCACCTCTGTCATGCGTGCCAGTTAGGTCGTCATGTTAGACTTCCTTTTTCTTTTTCTTCTTCGCATGCTGCGCATGCTTTTGATCTCATTCACTGTGACATGTGGACATCTCCAGTACTCAGCATGTCTGGCTATCGATATTATCTGGTCATTGTTGATGATTTTTCTCATTACTCTTGGACTTTCCCATTGCGCGTCAAGTCTGAGACCTTCCCCACCCTCCTCCACTTCTTTGCCTAGGTGTCCACTCAGTTCGGCCTCACCGTTAAGCCCGTCCAGTGTGACAACGGGCGGGAGTTCGATAACTCCACCTCCCGGTCTTTCTTCCTTTCTCGGGGTGTTCAGCTGCGTATGTCTTGTCCGTATACCTCTCCTCAGAACGGCAAGGCTGAGCGGATGATTCGCACGACGAACGACGTCGTGCGCACCCTTCTGATCCAGGCTTCTCTCCCCCCGCGCTTCTGGGCTGAGAGCCTCCACACCGCCACCTACCTGCTTAACCGCCTTCCGTCCACTGCTTCTCCTGCTCCCACTCCACACCACGCTCATTTTCGGTACCCTCTCCTCGCTACGACCACCTTCGGGTCTTCGGGTGTGCGTGTTACCCTAACACCTCCGCCACTGCTTCTCACAAGCTGGCGCCCCGCTCGACTCGTTGTGTGTTCCTCGGGTACTCCCCTGACCACAAGGGGTATCGATGCTTTGACCTCACCTCTCGTCGCGTTCTGATCTCCCGACACGTCGTCTTCGACGAGTCGGATTTCCCCTACTCCACCTCCTCCACACCTTCTTCTGATTCCGAGCTGGCGTCTCTGTTTCCGACTGACCCGGTGGTTCAGCCACCGTTACCTGTCTGTCATTTTCCTGCAGGTTTTCCCGGCGCACCGGCACCACTTCCGGTGATCCCTGCTGCGCCGAGCGCGGCCCCGGTGCCCGCGACCGCGCCACGCACAGCACCCGGACCTCCGGTCGTGCCGCGCACGGACCCGGTGTCTCCCGCTGCGCCACGCGCGGCCCCGGTGCCTTCCCCTGCACCTGAGCGGTACGCTCAGCCGGTGCAGGTGTACCGGCGTCGCTCGGCGACGACCCCGGCGCCGCAGCGGTACGCTGAGCCGGTGCAGGTGTACCGGCGTCGTTCGGCGTCGACACCGGCGCCGCCTCCTGCTCCGGAGGCTCCTGCGACGTCGACACCGGAGCCGTCGCCGCCGCCTTCTCCGGCTCCCTCTCGAGCCGAGCCGGAGGTGTACCACCCGCCAGTCATCCATCGGGATCCTCGGCATATCCATCCCATGGTGACTCGGCGGATGGCGTCCCAGGCCGCGACTCTCTCCGCCACCGAGGGAGAGCCGCGGGTCTTTCCGGTACCCTCCTCTGTCCGCGACGCCTTGGCGGATCCTCACTGGCTTCGCGCGATGGAAGAGGAGTATGCGGCTCTTCTTGCCAACCAGACGTGGGACCTCGTGCTGCGTCCGTCTGGTTGCAATGTGGTGACTGGCAAGTGGATCTGGACGCATAAGCGTCGGGCTGACGGCACACTGGAGCGCTACAAGGCTCGCTGGGTTCTCCGGGGGTTTACTCAGCGGCCTGGTGTGGACTACGATGAGACCTTCAGCCCGGTCGTGAAGCCTGTTACGGTGCGCACGGTCCTCTCGCTTGCGCTCTCGCGCATTTGGCCTGTGCACCAGCTGGACGTGAAGAATGCGTTTCTTCACGGCACCTTGTCAGAGACTGTCTACTGCTCTCAGCCAGCGGGATTTGTGGACTCGAGTCGTCCGGATTTGGTCTGCCGGCTCAACAAGTCTCTCTATGGACTGAAGCAGGCTCCTCGGGCTTGGTACTCTCGGTTCGCCACGTTCTTGATGACACTGGGATTCACCGAGGCCAGGTCTGACACGTCTCTCTTCGTCTACAGACGAGGGGATGAGACGGCCTATCTGCTGCTATATGTCGACGACATTGTGCTCACAGCTTCCAGTCAGCAGTTGCTTCAGAGTGTCATCTCTCTGCAGCAGTTCACTATGAAGGATCTCGGTCAGCTCCACCACTTCTTGGGCGTCACTGTTGAGCCTCGGCCGTCTGGTCTTCTCCTTCACCAGCGGCAGTACGCCCTCGATATTTTGGAGCGGGCTGGGATGACTGATTGCAAGCCCTGCTCCACGCCAGTCGACACTCAGGCGAAGCTGTCTGCTGATCTGGGTGATCCGGTGGCTGATCCTACTGCCTACCGGAGTCTGGCCGGCGCTTTGCAGTACCTCACCTTCACTAGGCTGGACCTCACCTACGTTGTTCAGCAGGTCTGCCTCCACATGCATGATCACCGGGAGTCACATCTTACTGCGCTGAAGCGTCTCCTCCGGTACGTCCGTGGCACTGTGGACCTCGGCCTGGTACTTCACCGCTCGTCCTCTGCTGAGCTGGTGGTCCACACCGACGCTGATTGGGCTGGCTGCCCGGACACTCGTCGCTCCACCTCCGGCTACACCGTCTTCCTGGGCGGCAACCTGGTCTCCTGGTCGTCCAAGCGGCAGCCGGTTGTCTCCCGCTCCAGTGCCGAGGCGGAGTACCGGGCTGTCGCTAACGGCGTGGCGGAGGCGTCCTGGCTGCGACAGCTCTTGGCGGAGCTCCACAGCCCGCTCGCCAAGAGCACGCTCGTCTACTGCGACAACGTCAGCGCCGTGTATCTCTCCACCAACCCCGTCCAGCATCAGCGGGCGGACGAAGCACGTGGAGATCGACCTACACTTCGTGCGCGACAGAGTCGCCATCGGCGATGTTCGGGTACTCCATGTCCCGACTACCTCCCAGTTTGCTGACATCTTCACGAAGGGGCTGCCCTCGTCGATCTTCTCGGAGTTTCGATCCAGCCTCAACGTAGCCGGTGGCTAGTTGTGGCTGTGGGGGGTATTAGCCCTTTTGTGCTCTACTTGTACTCTCATCTTTTCCAGTCTTGAACACCGCTGCGTCGGTTGTTCAGACTGCGGGGGGGGGGGGTGTTAGCTTTCTTGTTGTCCAGTCTTGAACACCGCTGCGCCGGTAGTTCAGACTGCGGGGGGTGTTGGAGTATATTGAGCCCATGGGTATAGAGGCCCATCTAGAGGCCCATGTATAGGATCTATATATACCCACCCATCTAGGGTTGGAGGAATACACTAATTATTCCTGTCATTACATTCACTAAATTTGCTCTATGTTTTAATCTGTTGCTAATACTTTTGCATCTCTCGTCCAGTTTGACACAGAAGCATCACTTCAGGAACTGCCATTGCCAGAATGCTGGGTGGTAAGTCCATTATTTTGTTAAATTATTTGGCTTTTATGCATTTTGTTGATGAAAAGAATAAACTATAATACAGGTTACAGGACTACATGGACTAATTGATAGGGTCAGCACAAGCTATGAAAAGTTTTTCTTTGGAGATGCTGCTAGAGAAATATATGATTTCTTCTGGGGGGATTTTGCTGATTGGTAAGATTATGGAGAACCCTAAAGTGTCCAAGCCTTACTTTAGAACCATTTGATATTTATACCTCAACCTGATGGAGTAGTTATTAGCCCATTGTCAATGATGAGGTTACAGGGGATATGGGGAAAACAATATCAGCAATGCTAAATATCCCCTATTCACCCTGTAAATTTGAGGAGAGCTTCCTATTGTTCTCATTGATACTCATTTGCTAAGTTTTCTAGTCCCATCCCCCCTTATTGTCGAGAAAGATGTAAATCTAATGAGATCAAAACAAAATAAATTTTACTAACTTTTCTCTGAGTTGCTTGATGCAAATCTAAGTGAGATAAAACAACTAAAAGTTACTAACTTTTGTCTCATATTCAAATGGTCAATTTTTACTAGCTAGCAACCAGGAGCTGAGGGCTTTCTTCACTAATAGTAATCCTTGAACTAAACTTATGTGTGGTTTGATGCAAAGGCCTCTGCTCATCTATGGAATCGTTTTTCCTATTATAAACATCATTTTCATAGTTTTTCTGTCTCTTTAGCCTTTTCTGTGTATGTAGAATCCTTTATGAATGTCATGTCTCTGCTCTTTAGGAATGGACAGAAAGAAGGTTTAGCTTTTGACTATTAATTAACATGGAACTATTGAAGTACGTAAGGTCTGACATGCCATTGTACTTAGTACATACTCCTTCCGTTCGAAAATTTAAGAGGTTTTAGTTTTGTCCTAAGTCAAACTTCTCTACCTTCGACCAAGTTTTTAGACATCTACAAAATCAAATGAGCTCCATTAAATCCACCAAGAAACATGTCTTGATAGTGCATTTATTTGCTATTGTAGATATTAACATATTTTTGTGTAAACTCTGTCAAAGCTAGAGAAGTTTGACTTGGGACAAAACTAAAATCTCTTGCGTTTTGGAATGGTGGAAATATTGGTGAATTATTGTGTTCTTTGATAAATCATGGATTCCAAATATAACAAATGGAAGTGACTTCATTTGTTGATACAAAGAATTCATCAATTAATTTGTTCAGGTGTATTGAAGAGAAGTAATGTTCATTTATTGATACTAAGAAGTCATCAATTAATTCTCGTTCAGGTATATTGAGGCAAGCAAAACACGTCTCTACCACTCAGCTGACAAGTTAGCTGCTGCTAGAGCACAAAGTGTTCTTCTGTATGTGTTTGAAAACATACTGAAGCTACTGCATCCCTTCATGCCGTTTGTCACTGAAGAATTATGGCAGGTACCGAAGCGTAACTGTCGAGTACTACTTCAATAAATATATGCCACTCTCATCAGCTTCATCAGTAGAATGTCGTCGTTGTACTTATTTCAGGCATTTCCATACAGAAAGCAAGCACTTATGGTTACTCCCTGGCCTACGACTGACCTTCCTAAGGATTCAAGGTCCATCAAAAGATTTCAAAATCTGCAATCATTGGTAAAGTTTTATACTTTTGAGTTTTATTGTCTCACTCCAAGAGATGCAAGAGTAAATGGCAACAACTTATTTGATTGACAATATAATGACAGATAAGAGGAATCAGAAATGTTCGAGCAGAATACACTGTTGAGCCAGCTAAACGGATATCAGCTTCTGTTGTTGCTACTGCAGATGTCCTGGAATATGTATCAGTAAGTTTGCAGGGCCTATTTATATTGCAATTTGGCAAGCAGTTCCAAGCAGACATTTTTTTATAGCAAAGGAGCCTTGGCTATTTGATTTATCTCCGTACTCAACTCAAAAGTGCTACAGAAAATAAAAATGTGCAGTTCTGAGTTTAGGGAAGCCGTTGCGCTTTTCACAGCTTACCTGCATATTGACTGTGGAAACCCTGCAAGGCTGTAACTGGTATTAGAATTTATATTACATATTAACATTCAGAATTATTGGTTTTTCTTGCACACGTGGTTTTACAAATGTATTGTATCGATATGCCTCTAGTCTCAGCAAACATTGGCTAAACTATCATTGCATTTTATTCAACAAACTCAAATTGTTATAGTTCACTAGTATAATTATTCTTATAATTGAAACCACTTGATGGACGAGAAGTAAAGGGTCTTTCGAGACAGTAACTGGGTCAACTCTGCTACTGCAGTGCCAAGGATTGTAATTTAGCTCTTTGAAACGTTTTACCATTCCTTCTAGTGTTTGAAATGTTTTGCCACTCTTTCTAGTGCCCCCTTCTTTTTTCACCATGACCTATACGTTTATGCCTGCAGAAGGAGAAGCAGGTCCTGGCTTTACTTTCAAAGCTTGACGTTCAGAATGTACATTTTGCTGAATCAGCACCAGGTAAGCCCCTTGTACTTATTCAAAGTTGAAACGTAGCCCTTCTTCATGCTGTTTCGTAATGACAATCTGTATCCACGTTTACCAGGTGATGCAAACCAGTCTGTTCACATTGTTGCTGATGAGGGTCTGGAAGCCTATCTACCTTTTGCTGACATGGTTGATGTGTCTGAGGAGGTTAAGCGGCTGTCCAAGCGCCTCTCTAAGATGCAGTCAGAGTATGATGCTCTGGTGGCCCGCCTCAACTCCCAAAGTGTACGTTTGTCCATTTCTGCTTGTTTCACTCATTCTTCAAAACACACCTTGCCATTCTAATCATGTACTTCTTCCATGCTGTAGTTTGTAGAAAAGGCCCCTGAAGAGATTGTTCAGGGAGTTCGTGAAAAAGCATCCGAGGCTGAGGAGAAGATCGCTCTTACTATGAATCGGCTTGCATTTCTGCAATCAACTGTCTCCACGTAAATACAAAAATTGACAGTAGCAAATGCTTCCGGAATGCCATTTTGTTCGATGAGACTTGAGGGGAAAACTGGTTGTTAATAGTACTTGCGGTTAAAGTACCTCACATATTACCAACAAGTGCAGTCATGGCCAGATTCTGCAACTATTTGGTCCCGCTGCAGCTCACAGAAATACTTGCCAGTTCCAAATGTGTTCTGCCCCAGAAAAACTTGCAGCATACGATTTTTTTCTCTTTTTGAATACTCTTGCTGCATTTTGCTTGCTAGCATGGGCTTGACGAAGGGCTACTCACTCTTCTGACTTGCAGAATGCCCCTCTAAGTAAATTTTGACGATTGTAGTATCATGTTTCATCCTCAGTTCTTGTCCACTTGCATGTATTGATCCTTTGGTTTTGCCAAACTTATATGCATGTTTGTAATGAGTTACAAATTTTGATGTAGTGTCATCATTTATTTTCTTTCATGTTCCTGCTGATGCCATTAACTGTAGTGTGGTGCGCTAGTTCGAAGAAATCTTCATTGTTGCTAACGCCTACTGAAATTTTGTGGATCGGCATTGCGGTTAACAAATGGCTGGCATCGGCTTTTTATCCCTCAAGCTGCAAAACCAAAATCATCCTCAAGTTTTTGAAGGCGGTTTCTGCCATGCTAAATGTGACTTCTCTGTTGAGTCATAATGTCCCAGATTTTCCCACACGTGCAGTCTAAGTGCTCGCCAATTAACCCGACAGCAGCATACACATGGTAACATCCGAGAAGAGCAGGGCCGCTGTAGGCCCCACCGCACCAGGCCGAGTAGGGAGATATTGGGACGGCATGTGCAAGTAGCCGGGTTTGCTGGCGCTGTCACAAATCTTCAACAATCAAATACAAATACAAACATGCAAAAAGACAGAAATATATCATTGAGAATTACAAACATCGTGTGATTGTCAACGACTGAGGCTTTTACACTCCGCGTCAATAATATACAGGACTAGTACCCTTAACAGCTCCAGGCCTCCTAGTACCAACAACTGTTGAACAAAGTGTCAACAACTGAAAGCGTCGGCTATTCGACTGTATAAAGTCACCTAACACGAAATACCAGCTTATCTACTGAAAGATAATGGTTCGGTGGGGTCATCTCTGCACAACTTTATATATCCAGGGCAAAACGGGGAAAGACTGAAAAAGCCTCCTCTGAAACTAGCTCATCAGCTTCGTTGAAAACCTAAGCAACACGCCCCGACTATGGCACACTTTATTTCAAGCCAGCAATTTCAGCCCTTACCCATTGGGTGGTGGCTCATCGTTCAAATTCCTAACTTGCCTAGTTATAAATTTTTACAGGTCTCTCAAATGAATGCCGGTTCTGCAAAATGAACATATGATAAACATTACAGACCCCAAGAAAATGGATAATGAAGTCAGTAGAAACGAGAAGAATTGGGGACAATGTGATAACAGTACCTGATTAACCGTGTGTGCCTTCCTAGGAGCTGTGTCTGGATGTTCCAGTCCAAGATACTGCTCCCAAGCTCCATACATGTTTCTCTGGATAGGGTTATATAAGTCAAGCGGAAAAAGTTCAAACATTAGCAAAGATAAATAAAAGCTACAGGCAACAATTGCTTCAGCAAATATACCTGAAATTTTGTAGCCACAATATCTGAATCTTCAAAATAGTCTGGACGGCCAAGTGAAATGTATGCAAATTTCCACTGTAAAATAATGAACATTGGTTACTACAGAATGTTAACAGGTAAATAAACACTGTAATCAATCAAACCTCTGTTAAATTCAAGTTGGCACTTGAGCTATCTGACTGTTCATGTAATTGAACATCTCTGAACCAAATGGTTTTTCCAGGAACCAATAAATACTAGCCACAACCCACAAGGCACACTACTAGTAAGTAGTAACTGTGAAACGAACAGTCATCAAACAATTGAACTGCAGGTTGGATCAGAGAAACACTTTCTGACTAGGTCAAAGATGGGAGAGTTGTGGAAAATAACTAGAAAGCTGTGTTACCCGGACACCCGTGTCTTAATTTTTTTGCCGAGTCGGATACCCCGCACCCGTGTCGGATTCCGACACCCGTGTCGGATTCCAAGTGTTATTTGCCGTGTCCCCGAAAATTCTAACAAATCGGACACCCGCACCCGAGTCGGACACCGACACCCGCACCCGTGTCCATGTAACACTGCTAGAAAGTAAGATAACACCTCTTAAGTCTTGCACCCTTGTATAATAGCAACATCTCACAAAGTTGTTAATGTCGACTATCATGTACAAAAAGTAGGCTTTCAGATTACCCTGTTCTTGGCACTGTTTCTTAGGTTCCAACAAGTACAAGGACATCAACTTAGAAATGTAACTGGCAGTTCTACTGAATGTTTTCATGATTACAAAAAAGAAGCTTTTTCAAGGGGGAAAATGTTAGGCACTAGTTAGACAGTGAGTGGCATTACCTTTGAGAAATCCTCATCTGGAACCTTAAGCTTTTTCTGTATACGTTCCTTGATAGAAGATAGGGTTTCGTCCTCACGAATAACCATAAAAAATGGCTCTCCGAAGTTCTGAACTTGCTGTTGCCAATAAGATAAATATTCAGCATATCTTATAATTATACAAATAAATATGCAATTATAATTACTAAATAGCAGTACTGCCATCCATCCCATCCATATCATAAATCCTAAACCAATTTTCAGGAATTTAAACGAGAATGAGCATTATAATATCAGACATAAGCATAACAAGGCATACGTAACAGCAACTGGGATATGTGAATGAGATTAAAAAAAAAAGATATCAAATAATAACAATCTTAAACAAAGAAAGAAAGCATTAGAGTAAGAGCAGTGATCATTAAAAAAGCTCAACCAACCTAGGACTAGGAGAATAAGGTGGCATTTTAAATAAGAAGAAACAGCCAGTCAAATTCAAAATGGCCATATGGGTGGTGGAGGGGGTACTCACACCTACCAATTCTCCAAGTATTGACAATAAGATCTCCAAAAAAAAGATAATGTTATCAAAGAATAAAAAGGCAGCATCTGTTAAATATAACACGAACACTCTGACAAACTTTACAACAGATTACAAATAGGGTGGCGACATTCAAGCATAAAAGAATCTGTGACCAAAATCATTTCTTTGAATGCCAGTAATACTTGTAACTTGCTATACAATAACCAAATGAATTGCACCGATGGATTCTGGACCTTAAGATGTATTTTTTTTTATATGTGCACAACGAAAAATGTCTGGATGGTGGCATTCAGATGAATATTAGTCAAATTTCCATCATTACCGTTTGGTTTTGAGTATCTTTTGTAAAATGGTATACATGAATCAAGCGGTCAAAGGGACCAAGGTTTTTCTCCTCCTCTGGAACCTAAAAAAGAGAAGGTAAAATAGCCATTGATAAATAGGAGAGAAATATAAACCAGTCAACACCAATATAGTTATGAAGCATGAAGTAGCATACCTCCTCTGCACGCAATGTCCAGTACTGATCATTAATGTTTTCTATCTTTTCACTTGGCGCAAAAACCTGCAGGAATCCCAAGTTAAATAAATAACAATAGCCTCTGAAATTTGTAAGTATTTGATACATGTGTAATTAGCAAGGTGCACATATAAAGCATACTGTGACAGAATTAAGTGCAACTAAGAAGCTATTAAACCAACATGGGTAGCACCTTATATATCTTGTGATAGAAGACCTCAAGTAACCTTAGCTCAGCATTGGGATGAGACAACTCAACCTGATTGGATACAAGACAAAAAGTTAATCTAACAATACAAAGGACCCCATAACCAGAGTATGTCGAATACAGACAGCAAAATAAGGGATAAGAATACATACCTTTGATTTGATATCGTTTAGCACATCGCCAACAGTGCTGTTCTTTGGCAATCTTATACTGTGAACTGACACCTGATAAAATTTGCTTTAGGACCAGTAAACATACAACGCAACTGCCCTTACTAAAGAGTCCAGGAAAATAACCTCATCTTTTGTGGCATGATGATAAGTAACTTTCAATGTCTTCAGCGCTTGTAATTCTGGAAGTGGTATGTCCAATACCTCATAGTACAAAATATCAGAAGTCTGATACATGAAAATCAACAATGTCATTCCCCAGTTTACTTGCATAGAGGTCAATTGTAGCATAGATAAAATAACAGTGCAGTGACCTGGTTATAGTGAATCAACATGTCCAGTAGACGTTCAACGCCTCTGTACTTTATTGGTTGAGGCTTAGGTTGTTGCGAATAACAATTATGTGATGTAAGACGAATTTTCGATGGGTCATCCACTCCTAGTTTTTGAGCCACTTTTTCCACAACTTCATCATACGTGAAAATCTTTGACCTGTACATGCAAACAAAAAAAAGAAACGAAAAACATTTAGTACAAAACAGAATATCACAGTTTGCTAATCACAAAATCCCACATTCTTACATCTCTAGACAAAAATCATCCTCCTTAGGCTTCTCCAGTGAACGGAAGTGGACCACCTAAATATTACAGCAGAATTTATAACATGAAAAAGGTAGTACAATCTACAATGTATGATGATGATGTCAAGATGTAGCTCGCAGCCTCATGATCAGATAATAGAGTTCTTTTCTTTTCTGTAGTGTAATTAAACAACAACTTGCTTAGTGTAAAGCAAATAGAAAAATCAAATTCCTTAGTGCAACATTTCCTTTTAGATCTTTCATGTACAATGCTGGGGAACTAAATCTCAAATAGCATGATACTCAGAATTCTAGTACATGGGACACTCGACATTACCTGTCGGTTACGTATATACACCAAAAAGGACGGGACATCAGGGAATCTATATCGGTCAGCACTATCTGGCTTTGGAGATTTTTGAAAACAAATTATGTCCCCATCTTCAAGCTGTGAACACAAGAGTCAAGGTAAGAAAGCATATCAGGAACAAGCATATACAAAATTAAGTTAAAAACAACCTGGCACTGGGCATTACCTGACAAGATCGAAACAGAAGCCTGTTATCAATGTATTCACACATCACATTGGGCTCAAACTTAATTTCCTAATGTTGATGAAAGAAAGAAGGTACATTAAGATAACTAAATGTTATAAGCAAACTGCATAAACATCATCAGGAAATAAACAGTAAGATAATGAACCAGAATGATGTGCATACTACATAAACATCAGCAGTGTAGGCTGTCTTAAGAAAGAGACTAACCTCAAAAAGTTCAATATCATCGTCTTGTGAGAACCCCGCTAACATCCTTAACTTTGGCAGAATGTCCTGTGGTCTTCCTGAAGCCTTTACAAAGAGCCTACCAACATACCTGGACAATCCATTCAGCAGAAGAGTAAATATCCAACCAAAAAATCAAGTATGAGTATATGACACAGACAGTACTGAGTTGGAATGTATGGAAAGTACCGCAGCTCTTCCTTTTCAGGGTCATAGAGTTTGAAGAAAAGAAATATATCATCTCTTGTCTTCTCTGGAAGAGGAAGCGGCTTAAGGTCCTATAGCACCCGCAAAAAAATTGATAACATATTTTATCAGTTTCAAACCATATGAACAGATTGCTGAAATAAAAGCTTAAAATTGTAGGCCTGTTTGGTTCATATATAGCAATGCTTACTCTCTGCTTAACTTGCCAACAGTGAAACGACTAAAATTAGTGCCTGTCATCCTTGCCCCTTTCCTATGTGCCTATTATGTGTGATGAGGCTAAGCTGGAAACAAGTTTGGCATTCCTAACTTATGAATAGAAAGGAAACACAACTCCAGTATGATCAAACTTGCCAAAGGAATAAATAAAAGCTCACAGGGAAGAAGCTATTACCAGTCCAAGTTCAACTTCTAAGAACAATTTCAGTTCAGCGTTGTGGGCCTTGTTCACCAGTTCCTTTAACTGCCCAACCTATATAAAATGCTCTCCTTTAAAACTGGCATGTTCACGCACATGAAAAACTAGCATACAACTCAAACATATCCTAAAGACTGATGAAAAGGCAAAGAAACATCAGCTCAACAATAAATCCCACGGTACAATAAAATCATAAGGATTTTACAATGGGGTAGAAAAGAATTAAAGTATCTTCATTTGAATGTGAATTCTTAAAGTTGAGTCTGAGTGGTAAAAAAAAAATCTGAAAATAACTCTCCCACTACACATACTGATGTGTTAGGCAGTCGAACAAAAATACATTTTCAATGACTGATGATACATTAGCGCTGGTCAAGTTAAGTTTTTCAACCATAAGTGACACAACAAGATATTAGGGTAACCGAGCTGAATGCATGATATCTTTTTTTTTATAAGCTGAATGCATGATATCTAGTAAATAGTAATCAAACTTAGAAAATCAGAAACTTCACATTCAAAAGAAGCATATGTCTACAAAGACAAACATATGCATAATCCATGTTCCAAATTAGTTTGGGTTATGCACTTTTCTAAACATTACACAACTGGTCTAAAAACAACAGGGTAACGAACTGGAGATGATATGTATTTACAAGTCTATTCTGTTAGTCAAATTGCTTGACAGAGTGCAGCACAATATATATGCACAAACAAAGAAATAACTATGCCTAGCCATCCTTTAGTCCAATTAAATGTGTAATAAAATCATCATACACTGTGTGCTTCGTCTTGAGGAGATAATGGTCGGTTGGGCCGGTAAGTATGGTTTTGCCGCTTGGCCCACAGCCAAAATCGTTGAAACTGTGTAGGAATACCAAACTCCTTCGCTACCTCCTCCTGTAAAGCATTTCATATGAATTATCAGTATGTCAACTATGAAATTTTACTTTAAGCAAGGAAAAGAATAGGTCATTCTAGCAGCAGTGCACATGGATCACACATAGATTCATTAGATCAACTATAGGCCTTAACCAACCATCAAATAATTCTTAAGCTGTAAAAGGGGATAGCAAAAACAAACAATTATTGCACCATTCCAAGCCTCTGTGCACTTTTAAATCTTGAAATATGGGCATCAGATGGTCTACTGGAGATAATCTTAAGTATACTTTTAATCTAAAAGTAACTTGTGGAATCACTAGTAGCCTACGTGACTTCTTCAGTAACAACCAGCAAATTGACTCCTCTGATAGGAATATGACAAGATACACCATCAGATCATGTGATTACCTTGAATTGAGTAAAGGTCATCTGCTTTTGGATACGGAAGCTTGGAACTTTATCATGATCAACAAGATCAAAATATATGTCTTTTCCTATCTGAGCTTTTAAGTCATCATCCCTCGCAACCTATATATAATAGGAATCTGCGTAAGATAACTAAGCGGGAAAGACAAAAAGATGCTGAAGCTTGGATAACTCATGTCATATGCAAAGAAGGCTGCCTAAAATACCTTGATGATGGTATAGAGGTGTGCCTCAGCTTTCTCTTTTTTCCTGCGCTCCTTCTCTTCACGGTCTTTTTCCAATCTAATCTGTGAACAGATGGACATATTAGAGCCTACAGAAGAAGAAACCCTGAAACTCAAATATTAGGGTAGAGCTTACACGAAGATGCTCCGCTATGTCTTTCTCATCCACATTACAAATAATTTTGTCCTTGTCACTTTCACGAATGTACACAAGCATATATGCATTTGAATATTTGGTAAACTTGAAAGGAGTGTTGTTTAAGCCAGGATTTGTCTGAGGTAGCTGCAAAACGAAATTGATCAGCTCAGTGTTTACAAGATGCTGAATAAAAGAATTGTAGCCTCATAAATTGCAACATACCTCCTCCTCACCGCCATATTGTTCTTCCAGTGCCTTCTTTGCATCTTCCTTTGTTACACGCTCATCTTCAAACTTGAACCTAGAAAATTTTAGCTCGGTGAGTGCTTAGCATGAACAAATAACTAGTCGTCAAGGAAGTATGTGCAAGATGATCATAAGAGTGTGTTAATTTTGTATAGGACCATAGCCTAATGTTCCTTTGTAAGAAAACAGAAAATGGACCCACCATTGATCAGAAAGAGTAGGTCGTATGAAAGCATAATAATGTCCACCATGAACACCACCGCTATGGACAAGAACACTGTAAGAGAATAACTTTGATGAGCTGCATTGATATAAAAAATACTAACAGAAATGCATCGTCACAAAAACACCCTTTAAGTTTAACTAGACAATCTAGCATTTCCAACTCCTGGATTTGAAGTATTAATGCAAGCAAGTAAACAGAAAATCATTTGAAAGATATCTCCCTGACCTGTGAAGGGTGTAAAGATTCCGCACATTCCTGTCAGCATCAGGTGATAAATATTTTCCATTATCTCTATCAAGATCCAACTGAAGTGGGAACTCATACCGGTCATTGATCTGTGATTCACAACAGATGGTAAGCATCCTTAAAAGGCTACAAATTAAATTATGGAAGGATAAATGTCGCAGTCACAACTCACAATAAAGTTAGAGCCTATAGGAATTTCAGCGCATATAAACACATTTTTGTTAATGCATTTGAGCATATAAACAAAAAAACCAAGATCAGTAATATGTTCACAAGCCGAAGAACAATAAAAGGAAAATGTATAATCACATGTGATAAGCGTAGGATATTACAAAGTATACAATCATAAACTTGTTTTGCACTGAGTGCATATCATCACATGTAAGTGCATATTTTCTCAACTTACATGACCTACTATGTTCTGCATCTATGGATTTCAAGAAACTTTCTATCCTTTTTCCCTTCTGGGGGGCTGCTTTTGCTGGGTATAATTTGTAGCTACTCAAACTTGCTTGTAAGAGAAGGCTTTTTTATGTATTTGAAATGTGCAAAATGCACTTTCCGAATAGTACATATCATGTGTTAAGGGTATAATAGTCAAGGGTAATCATGTGTTAAGGGTATAATAGTCAAGGGTAGTATTGTAATCTCCTAGTGTCTAGGGTTTGGGTGCTCTCATGAATATATACCCCTTTGGGACTATTGTACCCTTAACATCATGAACATAAATTCAGAGTTCATTTTCTAAAAGGGAAATGGCATTAGAATAAGTCATATTATCACAGCTTCAGTTTGAAGCGCATCACTTGTCAATGTCATCCAAATATAACAGCCTGATGCATTCATTAGTATTTAATCAGCACAGATTTTTACAGCTAAAATTGACTAGCAGAATTTTCATCAATCACCATAGAAGATATCATTGTTACTAAAAAATGACAGTGAAAAAAAGGCATGTATATGGCAGCCTATTTTTGACCAAAATAATTCGAAATAGCTTCATCCAGTATGTAGCTTGGAATCAACATTAATCATAAAAAACCGCCAAAAATTGTCCTCTGTCCGAGAAAAATCAAAACTCATAAATTAGGCCAGAATAGAACAGATACTGGACTCCATGCCTAAATGCACAAAAGGAAACACATGCAGTATTCCAGTTCATGTTTAGTGCTTCAATATTCTGCTTAAGCTAAGAATACATATTGCTACATATAATCACTTTCAACTGGAAAGCTTTAAACTTCTGAAATACCGAAAAGCAAATAAATTGATAAAGAAGAAAAACTAGTTAGGCACTGATACAAACCTTCACCATTGTATCACGCATGAAATCATATTCAAAACGTTTTAGCTGAAGTTGCAAAACAGGAGGGAAGTCAATGAAAAGAACTCCTTTCTTTGCATCCTGAAACAAGAGAAGAGTTTCTTCTAAAACCCATATACAAATAAATGATAAATCAGGCTTTTTTAGTTGCCTTGTCAGATATTCGCAGAACCGGTTACTTAAATGTATTATTCCACTCAGTTTGATTAAGCTTATAATAATAAATAAAAAAGGTGGATTACTTTAGGAACTGATCAACTAGCTCGGTGGGAGGTGTGGGCGTACATAGAAACCACCCAGGTTTAAGGTCCTGTTCAACTCGAACCTGGGTGTCTATTTCTTCTAATTTACAATGCCACCTAGTTCCTCCTAGGTTGGTCAAGGTTTTTTTTTACGCTGAGAATTTCAGGGATTCTTATGAAGCCAGTGTGCACACACACTAAATTATGTAAAGGGGTACATAAGAGGGTCACAGAAATCAATTAACATGATAAGCATCTCAACCCAACAAGACCAAGAAACAAGTGAAAGAAAGTGATATGACTATACTACCCTGGAAACCAAGTCATGGGATAATGTTATATGGCATGTCATGACCGGCTAGAAACAGTAAGCTTGAGGATCCACAAGGTGGCCCCCCCTTCAATTAACTAACTGCTTTGTATTTCCATTTTCAATGTCCACTTTTACACCTGAGATGCCTCTTACCACAAAATGTTTAACCTTCATATAAATATGGTTTGAATGAATTGTGGTTTAACTTGAACAGCATTCGCCGAGGTTCTTTAAGAACGAAATGTCCTTAACTAAGCGACTTTATTTAGATTCCAACTGTTAAATAAAGGCAAGAATAGTTAGGTTCATCTTGCGGTTTTCAATGGCCCTGTGACTCTATGGCCATCCTGCCCGAGATGGAAAAGGGTTTAACTAACCTGAAGGCCATGCTGTTCGGCATGATACTTGTTGTCACCTTCCAGACGCTCCACCTCAACGTACTTATCAAATGACGCATAGACATCCTGACAACCTTTGACATCAAGCTGGAGATCTGCAATGGAATATACAACTAGGTTAAACAGTCAGGTCTAAACATTGACACTCATATGTAAATAGCATCGCCACTTGCCATAGAAGGATTCTTTTCTTGTTGATTTGAAATCCACATTGATACACTCGATGTAATTCATATGGTGCCCTTCAAACAATTGTTGTATTGTGCCCTCCACAACAGTTCCCTTGAATCAGCATTTTACAAGCATAATTCAGTCAGAGCTACAACAGTTCAGTAGACAACACTGAAGGATATAAAAGGAAAGACCTTACAGACGCCAAACCTTCATCTTATCTTCCAACTTCTCAGAAAGAACTCTATTTAACTCTTGAACATCATGTTGCATAAATGAATCATGCATGTCCCACCCGAATGATTTTGTGAGCTCCTTCGTAGAGACACTGCTGTCGTTATACTGCAACTTATAAAACAGTGACTGTAGAGCTAATGGAATGCTTCCCGAGGGCATATCATTTTCAGTGGTGGGCATGTGATAAACAGCCTGATAAAAATATATATAGTTAGCTCTATCCGAACAGGTTGAGCAGAAGAGCAACCATATGTGAATTTCTCATTTGTACCTTTCTGAAATACGGGATGTGGTACAGTGTCTGTAGAAGAGAATTCATGTAGCAAGTAGCACCTTGATTTTTGAGACCAACATAACCAGTTTCCTTTTTAGAGTCATAACTCCAATAATCAACAACTTTACACACAGCAACCTCAGCTTCAACTATACAAGTATCATTTACAAGATAACCTCTACTGGGATTGTAGAGTTCACCCAACGGCATAAATGAAGTGAAACCCCAATCACTTTCTCGAGCAGAGAACTGATGTTGTGTTTCTGCATGGATCAAAAGTTAGTTACCTAAGTTTGTTACTGAAGCCTCAAAGTGTAGACTGCGATCAATATCTTGAGAAGTACTAGGGGGAAAAAGTGAATGCATCATAAAAGGATGTACCTTTTCTTATTGTAAACTTGTTGTGAATTTGATTGACCACAGAGAGGCTGAACTGTGCATATCTAGTCCATCCATATGGCAAGACTCCAGAATCGGCCACATCCAAATACATAGACAAGAATTCAACATTATTTCCTCGTGGGAAAATCAAAATCCGCCTGCAAAACAGAAAGGATGCCATCAATTATACAACAAAAAGAACATACTCATTCAGAGGAAAATGGTAAGCAGTATGCAATTACCACTTGTAGCCTCCGACAATAAAAACTTCAGAGTAGAGCTTCTTTGTGCTAACTCTTGATAGATTCTCAATAGTCCAAGTAAATCTCGAGATTGGTGGATCCTCTATCTGTTGGTTTTCCACAGTAGCAGCTGGCTCAGCAGGCACAACTGGTATGATGAAAAAAGAAAACATAAGTAGCTGATAAACTCAAATGCTAGAACGGATAACAAAACCAGCAAATGAAAGAACAAATTGGTCCTAAGTTTATGGTGAATAAAAGCCAAAATCATTTTTCACAAAGAACAAGCAGAAAGCCCAAAACGCTATCAAAACTGCAAATAGTAATGGAAAATACAGCCCCCAATAATTAGAGAAAAAAATCATATTATGGTGATTTTGCCCACAAAAATACAACTACACTCAATCCTGCATTACTGTATAACCAAAAAAAACTTATACCAGTATAAAAGTATCAGATATGCAAGCACGCACACCGGCACAGTTTTAACAAAACTTAATTCCTCAGGAATAGTAATTAGTATTACCCACAAATACGATACATAAGCTACGAATGAATATATACACACTAAAAAGAACAGATTGCAGAAAATTAAGATTCAAAATTCAGCAGCAATACCAAATTATAGAACAAGCCAAGAGCCGATCATGGTGCATAATGAATACTATACACAGCAATAACTCTGACCACAGCACTAATAGAAGGACCACCATTCGGCACAAGAGAGAGAAAAAATCATGGTATAGAGCAGCAGTAACACCAAGAGCTAAGAAGAAGATAAAATGATCATAGCAAATAAGAGACATCAAAATGCAGCTCATCTAGACAGCTGGTCTGAGCATCTACACACTACAGGTCACAGAACATCCACTAACTAGCTGTCAACCCATGTAGCACATAATGAGGTGAAGTATTCGGGAGAAAGGGTCAATCGAACCTTCCATTGGCTGCGTTCCATTGGGCAGCTCCTGGTGCGGCACGAGCACCTCGTCTTCCTCCTGTTGTTGCTGCTGCGAGGGGGGAAAACACGAGAGAGGCACATCACAGATCCATTGCTATGATCTGAACAGGAAGCCATCAAAACCCCAAACCCTAGAATTCGTACGCGGGCCGGGAGGGCCTTACACGCCACGCCAGAACCTCGACCCCGAGACCAAGCCAGAGACCTAGGGCGAGGGCGCGCGTCCCGCCCGACGGCCGTGACGCGCGCGGCGTCGCGGCCCGATGCGGCGGGCGGGGCCCCGAGCGAGAGGAGGAGAAGGAATGCGGCGCAAATCTGCGCACGCTTACCTCGGCGGGCGGAGGGGGCGGCGGCGAGGTCGTCATAGCCGGTAGGACGCGCGCGTCGCGGGGTGGCGCGCAGGGAGAGAGGGGACGGGGAGGCGCTGGGTCGCCGGCGGCGATGTGGGACCCCAGCCTGAAGTGGGTTACGGGGGGAGGTGGAGATCGCGAGGGGTGGGGAGGTGGAGGAGAGAGAAAGGGAGAGGAGAGGAGAGGAGAGGAGAGAGAGAGGTTTTGGACCCGTGGAAAATTCCAGGCCTTGTGCGGAGGCTTGCGGGGCAAGGACGGTGCGCGGGTCGACGGCTGGGATCGAGGGCTGTGATGGGATGGACGGTCGAGATATTATGGGCTCGACACGGCGGGGTGGCTGGTAGAACGGGGAGAGAGAGAGGGACCCCGCTCACACAGGTCGTAGCTTTCGCTTCGCTTCACCTAGGTATATACGTGGAGCTTGTTTGGCTGGTTTAGGTTTGGCTTAGCTTGGTTTATTATAATTTATTTTCTCTCACACAATATTATTCATTCTACTAGCCGAGTACTATTTATTTTACCAGCCGAACAGGCTCGTGATTCGTTCCGACAAACCCAACCCGACCTCACCTATCCAAAAAATTTTGAATCCGGCCCGATGAATGTATGGATCAAGCTCGAGTTGAAATTTTTTTACTTGAAATCCAAAAATTTTGATCTAGCTTGAAAATTATATATGAAAAATTAGGTTTTACTCGACCCGCCCCGACCATATGCCAAGCTAGGCTCGGGCAAAAAAATCCAACTAGATGATTTTTTTACCTGACTCGAACCGATAGATGATCATATCTACCTAGGAAGCCGGGAGATTCACGTTTCATACACTCCATCAGGAATACGAATAGACATGTGCCAAGTGTGAGGTAATCATGGATTCGTGGTCATGGCGGGTAGGTTGCTACGTGTGTTCGCGGAACGAATTTCATTGGGTTCCTCCTAAATGGTTTTCAATTTCGAGTTGTTATCATCTAATGATTCAATATATTCGTTAGATGGAATTCTAGGTCATCAATAAAATTGGAACATGTAATGTACACTAATCTATATTGTTTATAAGTATAGTTTATGCTAGTTGCTAGTATTGTGATTCCGTAGCTAGCGGCCAGCAACAGAGTTCTACTAGTTTAGAGCCGATGTGCGAGCAGTGAGTATCTTCAAATTATATCTACAATTACAAATTGTCAAAAGGTTAAAGGTGTTTGACTGCCTAGCTTCACATATTATGATGTATGAGCAATGTATATGAAATATAGTAGAACCAACGAGCTCTTTTTCCTAAACATTGTATAGACGATAGACACATGTGCTTATATAGGCACGTTCACTCGTCCGTAGGGACGCCCGTAGGCACACCCAACCCTACGGATGGCCGTCGGCACACCCAACCCGTAAGAGAGCGCATTTGAGAGATTGTGCCAATTTAAAGTTCAATTTATTTGATTTTCTATAATATCTAGATTTGCTAAAACTAGCTACAATTTGGAACGGAGAGAATATATAGAAAATTCATTTATATATTTTCAACTTACACAGTTACACTCTAAACTAGAATTGGCTTTGAACTTTTGTTACGTGACGTTGGATTTGAGTGGTTTAGATCACGTGGCGAGGTTAAAGTTGGTAGAGTAGTGGACAATTTTTCTGCCACCCCTAAATTCTCTCCTTTTTATCTAGTTCACAAGGAAATGATTTTTCAATTAGCTCTTGTATGGAAGAGAGACTCGTTTTAAAGCCATGAAACTCGTACATATATAAATGAAATGACTAACACTATAACATATGTTATAGTGTTCACCTACCTAATTAAGAGCTGCTGCCTGCTGGAGAAACAGAGAAATAGAATTTCTCAAAAAGAAAGGGAAAAAACAAACATTTCGCCCCGCAGAGAAACCTCAGCTCCCTCAAGATTGTAACCAATATCAAGTCCATATATAGGTGAGAATCTATGTCACTTGTGTTGATCCATCATATATAGAGCACAGCTGGTCAAAGTTGAACACTTGTCTGCGTTGATGATTTCTTGCTCAAGTCAGCTTCTGCTAAAGGTACTGAAACTGCAATTCTGGGATCATGAGTAGGCCAAATAAATCTGGATGCAACACAATGGGAAGGACAAAAGGATGGTTCCAGGGGTGATTCACGAACTACAACTATTAGGAGTCTATGATCGCTGTGTTCGCTTGGCTTGTCAGCCAACCAGCCAGCAGTACTGTTCTCTCATACTAAATCAGCACCAGCCACTAGCTACCAGTCAGTCAGCAGTACTGTTGTCTCATAACAAATCAGCACCAGCCATCAGCCACAGCCAAGCGAACACAGCGGATATGTTCAGGACCTCTGCTTCTCCTTTGAGGCCTTTTCGAGCAATGCCAGCAGTAATAATCTGTTCAAGAACTCTTCGATGCTCTAGCAGCGAATCAAGAAGACTACCAGATCCACAGCCAAAATCGACCTGAAAAATAAACATCTGGTTATGAAAAAAAGATACATTTGACCGTAAAAAAAAACAAAACATTTTGCTAATGGGTAACTAGGGATCAGTCGAAATTTACTAGCGTGATAGCAAGCAGCTCATTGATGTGTCACACTCAGACTACAAATTCAACTCTTTGTAGAACAAGGTTCATAATCTTTTGACGGCTCAGTTACATGCAAAATCTTTACATAACTCAAAGAAACAGCTCTATGCAAAGATGTTTATCATGTACATAATACTCAGCTTATAGCAATTAGAAGATCAACATGTTAACATGGGCAGCTCAACTCTAGACATCATCGAAGGTAATAGGAGAACTAACTACTAGCAGGCGGGATCAAAATCCTAGGAGGCATGTTTGGTAAACTGAGAGCTGATTTATATATTACTACCTCCGTCCCAAATTACAATTCGTTTTGGTTTGCTAGATACTGTTGGTCCAGTGATAAAGCCCCCCCTCTCCCCCCCTCTAACACCTGGGTTTTAGGGTCGGAGTGGCTAGAGGGGGTGGTCTAAGTTGGTACCAGAGCCAGGTCCCTGGTTCGAAACCCACCGGCCACGCATTTCTTCCGCTGCGCGATTTCCCCTGCGGGGTTCGCTGAGACCAGCAGCCAGCAGCCACAGGCGCGGCGCGGCTCGCTCGCCGTAGGGGGAATGTTGGTCCAGTGATAAAGCCCCCCCCTCCCCCACTCTAACACCTGGGTTTTAGGGTCGGAATGGCTAGAGGGGGTGGTCTAAGTGATACATATATTTTGCTACGCACCTAGATGTACACTATGCCTAGATACATATAATATTCAAGTTGATTTTTAACAGCACCTGCCATATCTCAGAATCATCGTTAGTCTCCAGCAAATATTCCCTTGCTTATCCTTCATCACTAGGTGGCAGTATAATTTATGCAAGGATGACATGCAGTCTGGATGGTCAAACACTCAGTAGACCCATAGTTGCACTGCTTTCAAGCTTTTCCTTTGATGTATCCATAGAAACTCCGCGGCGGGCTGCCGCAGACGCACCCGTGAAGCGTTTGCTGGAAGGCCGCGGCGGCAACCGACCATGGTGAGGGCCCGCGGCAGGGAACGGCAAGGAATCGAGGAACCGCATTGGGCGTCTCTCGCCACGCGTCGGTCCGCGGAGGCACAAGCCCTCCACGGGGTTAAACTCCAGGGTGTATAGTATATACTGTATGACCCAACTTCATCACACATTTTTGAACCATTGTCTTGAGTATTACCATAAAAGATAAAGCACATTGCAAATCTTTGCCAATATTGGGGGTGTTGTTAAATTTTAGATCATCAGTTCACTACTTACAAAAACACAGCTTCTTGATATTTTTGTTCAGCTGCTTGGAATTATTATTGAACCAGATCATGACTCTCGATGCAGAATTCTGAACAGCATAAGATTGCTTGCTTAAACTGTCAGCTGTAAGCTACTATAATAAAAACTTCTTGCTCCAATGAGTACATTTTACCACATATTAGAACATATCTAGCTTCTTGTGATCCTAACATTAGCCACTTGCTGATTCCCCCCCATTTCTTCAGAGGTTGCAGCTGGTCCTAACATCAGTTATAGTCGAGAACAGATTGAATGATTAATCACCAATAATCATGGCAAGAACACATCCCATCTTTCATATGATGAAACCTACTACCATCCCTCACAATAATTTCCCTGCTAAAAACCTTTGTCACCATCTTGCTGAATTCATGGCAATCACCACACAGACTAAGGTTCTTGACAATACGGATTGGGCTGCCAGCTTCAACAACAATGAACCCATAAGCAATTGCGAGTCGCTCACTGTGCACCTTAATGGCGTGAACCTTCTCTTCATGCCCGATGTCATGCAACACTGATGACACGTCTGGTACATACCCTGCCTCAGCCAACCTTCTGTCAATCATGCCAAGCATGTTATATATCTGTACAAAATCCTTGTGATCCATGTCCCCAACTAGAAACCTGTGCACGATTCCATGTGCCTCCATCATGCTCCAGCCAGCTGACTTGTTGGTGCCACGATTAGACATTAATTTCCTTACTTTCCTGACTTCATCCCATTTCTTTGCTGTCGCATATATACTTGCAAGGAGGACATAGTGTCCATCATGAGCAGGATCCAGTTCAATTAGCTTATTACCGACAGTTATGCCCAAATCCACAAGGCCATGTCTCTTGCAGGCTGATAGTATTGTGCCCCAGAGAACTGGGTCAGGTGCAATGTGCATCCCTTCGATCAATTCAACGGCTTCCTGAACAAGGCCAGCACGGCTCAGAAGATCAACCATGCATCCATAATGCTCCATCTCTGACTCAATGCCATATTTCTCTAACATCAGCCTGAAATACCACCGTCCTTTATCAACAAGCCCAGTGCGGCTGCAGGCATTCAACACCCCCACAAATGTGATGCTTGTCGGGCAAAACCCCTCAGTGACAAACTTCTCAAAGAGCTCCACTGCATCATGCCCCAATCCATGAGCAGCAAGTCCGCAGATCATGGAGTTCCAAGCAAACACATCCCTCCTCGGCATGGCATCGAAAACTTCCCTTGCCACTGCTATGCTCCCGCACTTGGAATACATATCTACCAGTGCAGCGCCAACATTCACACTCACTTGCATTCCTACTCTCTTGACCATCTCATGCACAAACCTCCCCTGCTCAAGCAACCCCAGTTGTGCAGCTGCCGAGAGTGCTATCACTATAGCTGCCTCATTTGCCTTCACCCCCTGCACCAGCATGTTCCTGAAAGTTTCCAGTGCCACCTCCAGCTGCCCTTCCTTCACATACCCACCCATCATCGTGCTCCACGAAACTTCATCCCTCGCAGGCATTCCATCGAACACCTCTCGTGCATACCCCACCATGCCCGCTCGCACATATCCAGCAAGGATGGCATTCCACGTCACCACGTCCCGCACGAGCGGTAGCTCGTCGAACACCCTCCGCATCGCCGCCACGTCACCGCAGATGCCGTAGAAGTGGATCAGCGCGTTCCGCACGTAGAGGTCGCCCGCGGCGCCAGCCTTCATGGCCAGCGCGTGCACGTGGGAGCCCAGGAAGTGGGAGGCGGAGGAGCCGACGGTCTGGCCGGTGTCAAGGTTGTTGGAGAGCGAGGCGAGGAGGAAGGTGAAGGAGTGGGGGTTGCGGCGGGGGAGGCGCGGGAAGAGGCTGAGCGGGAGCGGGTGCGGGAGCACGCGGAGGAGGTGGTTGGACGCGAAGGCGGAGGCGGAGCTGGAGCTCCGGAAGAGGGAGAGAGGGTAGGAGTAAGAGGCGTCGGCGCCGCCGGGCGGGAGGCGCGGGAGGGCGGCGAGGAGCTGCGGGAGGGCGCGCGCGGTGGCGAGGCCGAGGACGGCGAGGCGGGCGTGCGCCTGCTGGACGTGGCGGAGCGCGGGGCACGGCGGCAGGAGCGCGCCCAGGAGCTGCCTCGCGTCGGCGGCGGGGTTGGGCTGGAAAGTAGGGGCGCGCCGGGTGGCCGGCGGCGGCGGCGGCGGCGTTTCGAACTGCATGGAGGCGTCGAGCCGGCGACGGCGCCAGCCACCGAATGCCCATGAATCGGGCTGGGTGGGACCGTGGGACGTCGTTCCCCGTTTCCCATGGGCCAGGGATTGTTCTGGACCAACCATGGTGAATGGTCGCCTTTTTTTCATTTTTATATTAAAAAAAACAAAATTTCAAAAATATATATCGAATAGGAAAATTTTCAAAAATGGGTGCCGGTTGCCTCGTGCCTGTCACCCATCCAATTGGCAATAGGACCTAAATGTAAAAAAAATTACATTTAGGTCCTGGCGTCTAGGGCGCATTAAACAGTGAACTTGTAAAATCAATATAAAATCATAAAAAAATCGAAAAAAATACAAACTTAACTGTTCTGTATTCTATGAAATAAAATCTACAACTTTTGTTACATAAAGTTTTTTATTTGATCAATGTATCTAAATCAAGAAAAATAGTTTTTGTACTTAGAAAAATCTGAAATAATTCATTTGGTCTAATTGTGCTTATCTAAAATTTATCAAACTTTTTTTAATAGCTCTTAGGAAATAAAATAATGGTACTGTAAAAGTTATGGCTTCTAATACTCAGTATAGCAGTATGGATAAATAATCCATTTAAACTAAACATATTGCAAGATCTAATTTAAAAACTTATTCTAGAAATGTTTTATGGGCCTACCAATTTTGTACAAGCCTATACTCACCATATGCAACACTCTGGCCAAAGATGACATGCATCCAAAGGATGGATCTTGAGATTTAAATAAAAGTATATTAAAATAGTATTTAAAATAGAGCAAGATACATTGATCAAATGAAAATCTTTATGTAACAAAAGTTGTAGATCTTGTTTCATAGAATACAGAACAGTTGAGTTTGTATTTTTATGATTTTCTACGATTTTATATCGATTTTACAAGTTCATTGTTTAATGCGCCCTGGACGCCAGGACCTAAATGTAATTTTTTTAATATTTAGTTTCTGTCGCCAACTGGATGGGCGACAAGCACCCTGTCGCCCATTAGGAGAGCAACAGGCACCCATTTTTGAAAATTTCCCTATTCAGCGTATATTTTTGAAATTTTGTTTTTTTAAATATAAAAATGAAAAAAGCGCTCAATGGTCCGTGGCCTCGTGGGCCTTATCACGCTGGACCCAAACAAAGCGGTTTTTTTATTTTTATATTTTTTAAAAATGTTTTTTACAGAAATATATTTTCGGTTTCACATTTTACAGTTTTATACCCCTACCGCCCGGCAGGGGGGCGGCAGGGACTTACATGTAAATAAATATATATTTTGTTTTGCGCGGAGGCCCCTGGCGGGAGCGGGCGGCAGGCAGCCCGCCTGCCCGGCAGGGGGGCGGCAGGCTCCCCATGCCAAATATAAAAGATGAGCTTCTTCCCTCGCACCCTCATTTCTTGCCCACGAGATCCAGAGAGGGGAGAGGGAGAGAGGAGGGGTGAGGAAGATAATTCCACCGGCGAAGCCCTGCCGAGTTTTGGATCCGAATTGCAGGTAACCAATATTTCTCAACACCATATGATACACATCATGTCATTTCTTGGAGGCCATAGTTCGGGGGGCATGAAGTCATCTAGGTCGTCATCCCAGTTAACAGAACTTGGTGCTGGAGGTCGCGCAGTTTGACTTGATAAACCTCTTGACTTTCCCTTTCTCTCTTTTATGGTTCTACTTTCATGTACAGGGGGAGGAACATTAGGTCTTGGAGGCCATGGTTTGGGGGGGCATGAAGTCATCTAGGTCATCATCCCAGTTAACAGAACTTGGTGCTGGAGGTGGTGTAGTTTGACTTGACGAACCTCCGGTTCTATGTGATTGCGGAGGCCAAGTACTATCACCCGAAGATCTTCCACGCCTCCTTTGTCTTGTTTGTGGCATGAGTCCACCGAAGATACATACCAATTTACGAAAATTTGGTATTGATTTGCTAATCACCTCCATGTCCTCGGGGTAATCCTTGCATATAATTACACAACAATTTTAAAATTTACGGAATATGGATTACAAATGACTATAGATATTAGATCCGAATGATAGTTACCTTAATGTGCATCTCATACACCTCTGACCGCATCCATATCGTAGAAGTACTTTGTACGAAACCAATAACATTAGAATGATTAGCTAGTTCACATACCATCATATACATCTTACGGCGTTCTAGCAGGTGTCAATTTACATCTTGCGTTATAATACCTCGAAACAATGTGAAATCTTTAAACTCTACTAATTTGGACAACACCATCTCTATCGTACCATCCGCTAATGGATCCAACTTCTTACTGATTACAAGATGTGTCATGATCTCAAGAATTATACTAGATTTTTCTTCGGTCCATGAAAATACAACAGAATTGGAGGCAGCCATTGCCTTATGCTGCAATAGCAATAAGGTACTGTCACTCTAAGTTTACTATTCTATATTTCACTATCCAAAAACTAAATCTATTCTAATTCATAATTATTTTAGAAATAAGTTTATAATAGTTGAGAAATATTGGTTACCTGCGGTTCGGATTCAAAATCCGGCAGGGCTTCACCGGTGGAATTACCTCCCTCACCCCTCCTCTCTCCCTCTCCCCTCTCTGGATCTCGTGGACAGAAAATGACGGTGCGAGGGAAGGGGCTCAGCTTTTATATTTGGGGGGAACCTGCCGCCCCCCTGCCGGGCGGGCGGGCTGTCTGCCGCCCCTCCACCGGGCGGCAGGTGCCTGCCGCCCGGCAGGGGGGCGGCAGGCTCCCGCCAGGGGCCTCCGCGCAAAAAAAAATTATGTTTATTTATATGTAGGTCCCTGCCGCCCCCTGCTGGGCGGTAGGGGTATAAAACTGTAAAATGTGAAACCGAAAATATATTTCTGTAAAAAAAATTTTAAAAAAAATAAAAATAAAAAAGCCGCCCCAAACAAAAAGGAAGGTACTACCAGTCAGTTGGGCCTTCACCAAATCTCACAGCCTGGCCACCTGTTGGATCCCCCCTCCCCCACATCAGCGCTGACACCGATTGCGCAATGATAGCTGAATATCGAGAATTAAGATGCGGGATCCGAATTTTGGAGTATCCGTGCTAGAGCCTATTTGCCAGGGCTCCGGTTCCTCTAAAAACAGCTTCAGTCTGGCTTCTCTAATGGAACGACTTCTCTAATAGAGTTGGAACCATTTTGAAAAATGTTTGACAAAATAGCTACTAGTATTGGTGTCTACTCACGGAGCCGTTTGGAGCCACATTTCGTGCTCCACCTCTCCAATGGAAGTCGGAAGGGGCTCCAAGCGCGGCTTGAGCTCCAAAATGAACCATTTGGCAGGGCTCCAATTGGAGCCAGTTTTGAAGCCGGTTTTGGAGCTCTACCAAACAGGTATCATCATTCTCATCTCATTCATCAATCATCATTCTCATCTCATTCATCAATTCGCTGAATGGTGTTGGTGTGTATGGTTTAGGCCCATCTAGATGCCCATGTAAAGGCTACTATATTACACACCCTCTAGGATTTGGAGGAATACAATGAAATTAATTCCCAAATATGGTATCTAGCCTTCTCTTCCCTCTCCCTCCCTACCTCTAGCCGCTGCCACCGGCCCCACCCGCCACCGCCGCCACTCTCCTCCTTCCCTCCCCTCTCCTCTGCACTCGGCGGCCCCTCCTCCTCTGTCCCGCATGCCTGGCCCGCCGCCCCCTGGGCACCCGCCGCCGCCGCCCTCACCGCCGTGGTGCCTCTCCCCGACCCCCCACCCGCTGCCGGCCCTGGAGGCGCCAGATCCGCCCGCCCTGGGCGCGGATCCGGGCGCGGGCCTGGTGAGCGCCGCCGCCGCCGATCCCGCTGCCCTGGGCGCGAATCCGGCTGCCCTAGGTGCCGGGGGCGCGGGCACGGGAGCATCAGCCGCCGCCGCCGCCACAGCCACGGGCGCGGGCGCGGTGGGCGCGGCCTTCGCCCCTCCTCCTCCCTGGCGCGGGCTGGGTATGCACCCCATGGACGCGCCGTTCGCCGCCGCCGCCTTCCGCGGGACGCCGCCCCCCCGTCACCGGAGCTGCTTCGGCCGACGTTGCTCTCGTCGCAGCCCTCCTCACCGCAAAGTCTGAGGCTGCGGCAGCTCAGGAGCGGGTCCGCGCGGCTGCCATCGCCTGGGAGTGCGAGCGCTCCGCGGCCGACGCCCTTGCTCGCCGGGTCGCCGAAGCGGAGCACTACATTCTCCTCTCATCCGGCCAGCAGCTCATCGCCCCCTTCGCTGAGCACGCCGCCTCTTGTTCCCACTAGGCTCCGCCCTCGGGTTCTCGACCCCGGCTCGACCCGACCGACCCCATGGTCGCCCAGCTTCACCTGCAGGCCGCCGGTGTCCAGAACATCAAGGCCCTGGTGTAAGGATCACCGGAGTGTCTGACCCTAGAGGGGGAGGGGGTGAATAGGGTCGCTAATCGCTTTCTATCCTAGGGCTCAATCTATTTGCATGAGATAAACCTAATACGTCCTACACATGCTAGTTATGACTAAGGTTTATCTATGCTACTCTCTACTTACCCCAAAAAGACTTGCAACCTATAGCCAATCCTAATCAAACTAACTAGGAAAGTAAAGGCACGCAAGATAGAGTAAATGCGGAAACGTAATACGGTAAGTAAAGAGGTAAGGGAGAGAATATGCAAACTCCCATGAAGACACCAAGACACACGATTTAACGTGGTTCAGTTAGGACACCAAGTCCCTCCCTACGTCCACGGCCACTTGTCCAACACGAACAAGTGTGATGCCAAGTTTCTTCGCTTGATCACCGTCTTGTGTTCGCCACCAAGGCTCCCGACAAGCAAAGGCTAAGTGACCCCAAGTCACCAAGACAAGGCCACCGCCACCGTCTCTCTCGAAGCATCACCAACGGCACTGTCTTCACTATTGGAGCTTCTCACCAAGAGGGGTCTCCTTCCCCGCACAAAGTGTCGTTGCCGCTCCACACCAAGTCGGAGGGTCACACGACGAGTACACAAGATGCTTGCCTTAGCAAGACTTCTCTCAAGGGAGCTCTCGCAAGAACTAATCCCTATTACAAGCACTAAGCACTCTCACAAGTGTGCTTTAAGCCTATATGATGTACAATGAAGCTCTATGGTGGTCGGAGGTGTTCTTCAACTCTTTTATACTTTCATAGTCTCCAGCAACCTCAAAAGACTCGGCCTTGGGGGTATATATAGGCAGCACAAGCAAATATAGCCGTTGGAGAAAAGCTTCCAGAAAAACACTTAACGCCGGTTAATCCGACGTACCTCCAAAAGCCATCGTCGGTTCAACCGGTGATACTAAACTGCCTGCCTCAAAACTAGCCGTTATGTGTACGGGCAATCAACCAATGCTACGTCGGTTTAACCGGTGAGTGTAGTTGTTCTGAAAACAACTCTCTGGACAACTGCACCGACGTTCACCAATATCCTATCGCCGGTTCATCCGGTGTATAGACTTTGCCTCAGCTTCTGGGTCCAATGCACCGACGTATTCAACTTCCCTAGCGTCGGTTCAACCGGTGAAACCAGAATTCCTGGTGTGCTCCAAGTCAATGCACCGACGTATGTAATTTTCTCAGCGTCGGTTTAACCGGTGATACCAAAGTATCTCTGTCTTGATTTCATTGACTTGGATTTCTTCACGGTCTCTTCAATTCTTGGTCCTTGGGACCGAAGAGGTTTCAGGGCGCTGCCCTGAGACCCGCGAGGGGCGGAACCACCGTAGGGGCGGCCCTTCGGGCCTAGCTATGCCTATCTTCTCTTTGTCATCACTTGAACCTAAAAGCCTGAGAATGGTCATCTTAACAATCATATTAGTCCAAGTGTTGTGTTGTCTATATCAATCACCAAAACATTATATTGAAATATGGCATGAGAGGCCATTTTCGCTATACCTGGTCTCCGTCCTCCCCGACCCTACGTCCTCCTCCTACAAGCGCTGGCGGGACCAGGCCCTCCTCGCCCTCCGCCGCTATGCCCTCGACGAGCACATACTCCTCGACACACCAGTCGGGGCGCGGGACGTGGTGTGGCTGTGCCTCGACAGCGTCGCCCTGTCCTGGATCTTTGGGACCATCTCCCTAGATCTATAGGACATCGTCAGGACTCACGGCGGCACCGCGTGACAGGCCTGGCTGGCGCTCGAGGGGCAGTTCCTCGGCAACGCCGAGTTCTGCTCTCTCCAGCTCGACGCCACCTTCCGCACCTTCGAGCCGGGGGCCCTCTCCGTTGGTGAGTTCTGCAGGAGAATGAAGGGCATGGCCGATGCTCTTCATGACCTCGGGTGCTCAGTGTCCGACCGGGTCTTGGTGCTCAACGTCCTGCGGGATCTCAGCTCCACCTACGACCACCTGCGGACATGGATCACCCGCCAGAGGCTCTTCCCCTCCTTCCTGCAGGTCCGGGACAACCTTATTCTCGAGGAGATCACCAGGGGTCCCGCGATCGGCTCGTCATCGTCCTCCTCCACCGTGCTTGTGGTTGCTCCACCGGCCTCCTCCGCCTCGCCAGCCACCTCCCTCCTTGGTGCTCCTCTCACCGGGCAGACCGGGGGTCGGGGGGGGGGGCATGCTGGACATCGCCGGCGGGGGGACGTGGTGGTGGTGGTACTGTTGGCCCTGCTTCTAGTGCTGCTAGTACCGGTGGTGGCTCTGGTAGAGGCCCAGCTCCCGCTCCTGCCCTTGCCTCTGGAGGTACGCCCTGACCATCCTTCAGCAACCCATGGTCAGGGCGCATCTCGATGTGGCCGTTCCAGGGTCGGGAGGGCTCTCGCCTACAGCAGCCGACGGCCATGTTCTCCGGTGCTGCTCCCCTATTCATGCCGTCCTGGATTCCACCCGCTCAGCCTAGCCAGCCATCCACCTGGCCTAAAGGGTGGGACCAGGCCGCACTGGCGCAGTCATTCAGCACCATGGGGCTGACACCGCCGGTCAGCAGCGAGTGGATCGCCGACTCGGGTGCCTCCTTCCACACCACCCCAGATGCCGGTATCCTCTCTTCTGTCCGACCCCCACGTCCCTCTTGTCCTTCTTCCATCATGGTTGGCGATGAGTCCTATCTTTCTATCACCGCCGTGGGTTCTGCTACTGGTTCTTTCCACCTTCCTAATGTTCTTGTTGCTCCTCAGATGATTCATAATATTCTTTCCATTCGCCAGTTTACTGCTGACAATTCTTGTTCCATCAAATTTGACTCCTCTGGTCTTACTGTGAAGGATTCGGCTTCTCGGCGTCCGCTCCTCCGATGTGACAGCTCGGGGCCTCTTTACACCCTTCGTCTTCCTGCTTCCGCTGCTTCGCCTTCAATTTCCTCTTTGCATGCTGCCTTTGTCATGACGCCGTCTTCCACCACCTGGCACCGCCGGCTTGGTCACCCCGACCATGATATTTTGGCTAGGCTTAGTCGTAGTACTGATGTTTCTTGTACTAGGGCTCCTGCTGAGCACATTTGTCATGCGTGCCAGCTTGGTCATCATGTTAGATTTCCTTTTTCTTCTTCTTCTTCTTCTTCGCATGCGACACATGCTTTTGATCTTGTTCACTGTGACCTGTGGACTTCTCCTGTACCCAGCATTTCTGGTTATAAATACTATCTGGTGGTGGTTGATGATTTCTCTCATTACTCTTGGACTTTTCTTTTGCACGCCAAGTCTGAGACCTTTCCCACCCTCCTCCACTTCTTTGCCTAGGTGTCAACTCAGTTCGGCCTCACCAATAAGGCCGTCCAGTGTGACAACGGGCGTGAGTTCGACAACTCCACCTCCCGTTCTTTCTTCCTCTCTCGGGGTGTTCAGCTGCGCATGTCTTGTCTATATACCTCTCCTCAGAATGGCAAGGCTGAGCGGATGATTCCCACGACGAATGACGTCATGCACACCCTTCTAATCCAGGCATCTCTGCCTCCCCGCTTCTGGGCTGAGAGTCTCCACACTGCCACCTACTTGCTCAACCGCCTTCCATCCACAGCTTCTCCTGCTCCCACTCCTCACCACGCTCTTTTCGGTACCCCTCCCAGCTATGACCACCTTCGTGTCTTCGGATGTGCATGTTGTCCTAACATCTCCGCCACTGTTCCTCACAAGTTGGCACCCTGCTCGACTCGTTATGTGTTTCTTGGTTACTCCCCTGATCACAAGGGGTACCGATGCTTTGACCTCTCCTCTCGCCGGGTCCTTATCTCCCGACACGTTGTGTTTGACGAGTCGGATTTTCCCTACTCCACCTCCTCTACACCTTCACCTGATCCCGAGTTGGAGTCTTTGTTTTTGTCTGACCCAGTGGTTCAGCCACCGTTGTCTGTCTGTCCTTTTCCTACAGGTCTTCCCAGTACACCGGCACCATCTCCGGTGATACCTGCTGTGCCTCGCGAGGCCCCGATACCTTCTGTCGCGCCACGCGTGGCCCCGGTGTCTCCTGTCGCGCCACGCGCAACCCCGGTGTCTGCTACTGCACCACGCGCGGCCCTGGTGTCTCCTCCTGCACCTGCATGCTACGCTCAGCCGGTGTAGGTGTACCAACATCGTTCGGTGCCGGCATCGGCGCCGCCTCCGGCTCCGGAGGCTCCAGCGTCGCCGCCGCCTCCTCCACCGGTGCCGTCGCCGCCGCCACCTCCACCGTCTCGCTCTTGTGTGAAGCCGGAGGTGTACCACCCGCCCGTCATCCATCAGGACCCTGGTCATATTCATCCCATGGTGACTCGGCGGATGGCTTCTCAGTCCACGACTCTCCCCGCCACTTAGGAGAGCCGCAGATCTCTCCGGTACCCTCCTCTGTCCGCGACGCCCTGGCGGATCCTCACTGGCGTCGCGCGATGGAAGAGGAGTACGCCGCTCTGCTTGCCAACTAGACGTAGGACCTCGTGCCGCGTCCGTCTGGTTACAATGTGGTCATTGGCAAGTGGATCTGGACGCATAAGCGTTGGGCTGATGGCACACTGGATCGCTACAAGGCTCGCTGGGTTCTCCGAGGTTTCACCCAGTGGCCTGGTGTGGACTATGATGAGACCTTCAGTCCAGTGGTGAAGCCTGCTACAGTGCACACGGTCCTCTCACTCGCTCTCTCTCGCTCTTGGCCTGTGCACCAGCTGGATGTGAAGAATGCATTTCTTCATGGCACTCTATCAGAGACAGTCTATTGTTCTCAGCCAGCGGGATTTGTGGACTCCAGTCTTCCGGACATGGTCTGCCGGCTCAACAAGTCTCTCTATGGTCTGAAGTAGGCTCCTCAGGCTTGGTATTCTCAGTTCGCTATGTTCTTGCTAACATTGGAGTTCACCGAGGCCAAATCTGACACTTCTCTGTTCATCTACCACCGTGGGGGTGAGACAGCCTACCTGCTGCTCTATGTCGATGACATTGTGCTCACAGCCTCCAGTCAACAGCTGCTTCAGCGCATCATCTCCTCTCTCCAGTCGGAGTTTGCAATGAAGAATCTTGGTCAGCTCCATCACTTCTTGGGTGTTACTGTTGAGCCTCGCCCGTCTAGCCTTCTCCTTCACCAGCGGCAGTATGCACTTGATATTCTGGAGCGGACTGGGATGACTGATAGCAAGCCATGCTCCACTCTTATCGACACTCAGGTGAAGCTGTCTGCTGCTCTGGATGATCCCGTGGCTGATCCTACTACCTACCAGAGTCTTGCTGGAGCCTTGCAGTACCTCACTTTCACCAGGCCGGATCTCACATATGTCGTTTAGCAGATCTGTCTTCATATGCATGATCCCCGGGAGTCACATCTTGCTGCGCTGAAGCGTCTCCTTCGCTTTGTCCGTGGCACTATTGACCTCGGCCTGGTTCTTCACCGCTCCCCCTCTACTGAGCTGGTTGTCTACACCGACACTGACTGGGTTGGCTATCTGGACACTCGCCGCTCCACTTCCGGCTATGCCATCTTCCTGAGTGGCAACCTTCTCTCCTGGTCATCCAAGCGGCAGCCAGTTGTCTTCCGCTCCAGTGCCGAGGCGGAGTACCATGCTGTCGCTAACGGCGTGGCGGAGGCGTCCTGACTTCGACAGCTCTTGCCGGAGCCCCATAGCCCGCTCGCCTAAAGCATGCTCGTCTACTGCGACAACGTCAGCGCCGTGTACCTCTCCATTCGACTTGCCCTTCATTCGCGACCGGGTCTCTATCGGCGATGTTTGGGTCCTCCATATCCCGACCACCTCCCAATTTGCCGACATCTTCACCAAGGGTCTCCCCTCCTCGACTTTCTCGGAGTTTTGCTCTAGCCTCAATGTAGCAGGTGGCTAGTTGTGGCTGCGGGAGAGTGTTGTCCCTGTGTGTGCTTTCTTTGTTCTCCAGTCTTGAACTCTGCTGCGCTGGTAGTTCAGACTGCGGGGGAGGGGGGTGTTGGTGTGTATAGTTTAGGCCCTTCTAGAGGCCCTGTAAAGGCTACTATATTACCCACCCTCTAGGGTTTGGAGGAATATAAGGAAATTAATTCCCAAACAAATGGACCTGAAGTTGTCAGGTATCATAATTAGGGGCACCCAAATCCAGGGACTAAAAACACCCTGAAAAACACAAAACGCAATCAGGCAATCGGGCCCATAGTGCCCGAATCCTTTTCAGGTCCCCAAAGAGGCCCAATCCTCGCCCGGCCCACTGCCCAGCTCTACGGTACGGGCCATTCGGGCCCCCCTCGAACCTGCAGAGCAATCTCCGCTTCGCTCGAGGCCTCCCCGCCGAGACCCTCGACAACGCGTCACACCTCCGCCTCGCTCGAGGCTACCCCCCGGCAGACGGAGTTAGCCATCTGCCTGCTCACCAGCCCGCCTAACAGAAGCAATAAATGCCAACCACTCCACCGCGGAGTGGGGAGTCAGGCGGCGTCAGGCCACCATGCCGCGCAGCGGCTGTGACCGGAGTCCCGTCCGCCAACTCCGGTCACTGTTCTGCCATCCACGGCACTGTTGCGACACTGTGGGAACCCGCGACACCCTGTGCAGACGTGCCCGGCACTGCTCCTACCACTGCGCTGCCTACTCCTCGTACTTTCTCTGCTGCGGAACCCTCGACCGGCATGGGCGCGACCCTCGAACGCAGCCCGGGCCTTGACCGAAGCGAGACCCCCGCCTGTCGAACCCTCGACGCTCTGCCACGATAACATGGAGGACGGTACCCTCAACAGGGAACGTCACGACGCCCACAGGAGCCATCAGGACGCCGGCGCGATCTCCGCAAAGACCAGTTAGCCACCCAGGACAACTGCCACACCCGGCGCCATACCCCACAGTATACTTTCCACAGTGCTCGACCACTGCACCCCCGCGATTCGGGGAGAAGACGACGACTTCTGTGATCTCTCCGTACATGTACTCCGCCCCTCCTTGTGTCTATAAAAGGAGGAGGCGGGCTCCTTCCCAAGCGATCTGAACTCATCTCGCATACAACTCGCTCGCACACATGCTCCCCGGAGCACGATATTGGCACTTGCCTCAATCACTTAGCAGAGACTTGGGAGGTTCCCTCCCTCTCTCGCCTCGCTTGTACCCCCTACTACAGGCACTCTGGTGCAAGATAGTATAGTGCATTCGCACACCTTTGCTGGACATACGGCCCCACGGCCGGAACCAGGATAAACCCCGTGCGTTACTGTATTACCTTTTGCATCAACCATCTAGGATTGGGACATGCAACATCTTTACTAGTTAGTGCCAGGCCCCCGGGTCAGGACGCCGATAGTTGGCGTGCCAGGTAGGGGTAGCGCTGCGTGACTTTTGTCATCGTTCCCTCTTGTTTCCTAGATGGCAGACGGGCCACGCCCACGCCCGACGGGCACGGTGCTTTGGTTCGGGAGTCTCGACTTCGTGGCTACCGGCAACGGCCATGACATGGACCTTCTCCCGCCCGAAGCCAACCCCGACACCACCATCCCGGCGCAGGAGGCGCTCGGGCCGGCGCACGCGGCAAGCGCGCATGGAGCGGCGCAGAGCGGCACGCCTCAGCTCCCCCACGCGGGTCGAGGCTGACGTGTCGCAACCTGGCGCCGTGGCGGAGGACGTCACTGCTTCACCACCACCAACCGCAGCGACGGTGCCCCTCGAGGAGGGAGCGGCTGAGCCGCCGCCCCTTCCCTCCGGGATGCACACCCCCGCTGCGACCCACGCTTCTCCCGTTAGCACCAACGTGAGTGCGCACGAGGATCTGCCGGGTCATCGCTTCATCTCGATCTGCAACCTCGTCGCGCAGCAAGCTGACGGCTCGTACCCTGACTCCGCAGATGAGGGATACGTCTTCGTGCACGAATGCGTCGCCCCAGACTTCTCCGGGATCTGCGATAGCGAAGCACTCCTGTCGTTTCAAGCCGCGGCGGATTACTGCTTCTCCTGCTCCGATGACTCCAGCGAGGAGGATTACGACCTCACTCGGGAGTTATTCATGGTCGGGCTGGCGGGACAAGGCGACGACGCGGCGAATGACACGGCGGACCCACCGACGAACTCACCAGTTGAGCCACCGGCGAATCTCGCTGCACCCAGAGCAGCCACTCCGACGAACCAAGCCTAGAACTGACGCTTGGAATATTCAGCAGCTACGTCGCTTCTATCCTTAAAATTCCAAGCTCTTTTGTACATATTTGTACTTGTATTTCAAGTTTTCCGAAGTAATAAAGAGTATGTGTTACTTATTTGTTTTTTGGGAATCTTTCGAACCCTCGGGGGTTCTAACGCGCACGAACACTAAGGTAGACTCGGCTTTACCCTCGACAAAGCCAAGCCTCCCTCGGGGGCTACTACGGGGGAAACCCCCGAACGTTCCCAAAAATGCCATCGTTTTTCGAAAAATTTTCGTATCTAAGATTCTCGTACTCTTAGAAAAATGGATGCAAGGCGTAAGCCACTACGGTACGGGGCCGGCCGAGTCGCGGGACCGCCTACGCCTCCGGGATATGGCATCCCCACTCACCACCCTATGCCTAAGTCGCTTATGAATGCGAAATTCCTCGCAGAAGTTTACCTAAGTCGTATACGAGAACACGAAAATGTAGTAAAGAAAACGGTGTGCACGAATGCACAAGACCTCGAGCGGCCACACTGTCAGTTTACATTAATCTATTTTCTTGGATAGAAGCATGTTAAGGTAAATTGCTAATCCGATTACATGGGCTCCACGGCCCAAGACTTCCTACAGGTTTCCTTCTCCGTCGCATGCACCCTCGGCGGCCTCATCTTCAGCGTCGGAAAGAAGCACAACGACGACGCGCCAAATGCTTGGAATATTCAGCAGCTACATCGCTTCTATCCTTAAAATTCCAAACTCCTTTGCACATAGCTTGCACTCGTATTTTGTATTTCCTGGAACAATAAAGGAGTACGCTTTACTTTCTTATTTTTTGGGAATCATCTGAACCCTCAGGGGCTCGGATGCGCACGAACACTGAGGTAGGATCGGCTTTACCCTCGGCAAAGCCAAGCCTCCCTCGGGGGCTACTATGGGGGGAACCCCCGAACGTCCCCAAAAACGCCAACGTTTTTTGAAAAATTTCCGTAACTAAGTTTTTCGTATACATAGAAGAAACGGACGCAAGGCGTAAGCAACTACGATACAGGGCCGGCCGAGCCGCGGGACTGCCTACACCTCCGGGATAAGGCATCTCCACTCACCACCCTACGTCTAAGTCACTTATGAATGCGAAATTCCTCGCAGAAGTTTATCTAAGTTACATACAAAAACACGGAAATAAAGTAAAGAAAATGAGGGCACAAAATCCACAAGGCGTCGAGGCGCCACACTTTTAATTTACATCACTGAGTTTTTCTTGCACAGAAAGATAATTGAAGCAAAATACTAACTTATTTACAGGGGCTCCATGACCCAAGACGTCTACAGGTCACCTCCTCCTTCATGTGCACCCTCGGCTGCGTTGTCTTCGGCGTCGGGAAGGAGGTCGCCCTCGAGCAGCTCGGACAAGGCAGCGGCGAAGCCCTCGACGGTGGCGTCGGCCTGCTCCATAGCAGCCACTGCATCATCCCCCTCGATGCCAGGTGCGACGACATATCCTGTCGCCACCTGCTCGAGGTTCATGTCGTAGTACGTCGATGCCACTGTGAGGGTCCTCTGAACGCCGAGGCGTAAGGTGCTCCTGAGACGCTCGGCCACCCGACCGCCCAGCAATCGCAGGCGACTGGCCACCGAGCTCCCGGACAAGCCTCCCCCCTCGAGTTCTTGGCACGTGGCCACGGCGGTGCCCTCCAGGTCCGTGAGATCCTTCTGTGCCGATGAATACGCAGCCTGGACGGCTTCCTTCGCCGTGGTCTCGTCCGCCACAGCCTTCTTCAGCTCTGAACAAGAAAACAAAGATAAGTTTCAGCAAATTAAGAATCAACTTAAGCGAAATCATAGATATTTACCCTCGATGCATTCTTGTGCTTGCGCCAGCTGAGCACGAGCGGCACCGCCTGCTCCTGGAGCACGGATAAGGAGGCCTCCCTCTCTTTGAGGGTGCTTTCTGCGTCGGGACGGCCACCTCCCACGCCTCGAGGACGACGTCCTTCCCCACGAGGGTGTCGGTGAGCATGGTGACGGCCGCCTTCTCGCGCTAGAAGCTTGAGTGTAATAAAACGAGTATCGGGTCCTAAGCAGCGCTTTAGCAGTGATTAACATCCATAAAGAATAAATCATATATAGACGTTAATCTAGGTGGTCAAGGAATGGATATAACAAATCAAGGGTGGCTATCCAACCATGTTTCAGCAATAAAAGCATATGCAATTTTGTAAAATAGGCCAATAGGTTGTGTTTATAAAACTGGGTCGAAATATGCAATCAAAGGATGAGGTTGAACTTGCCGTCTTCAAAGCCTTCCGGGAGGTCCTGATCGAGCTACTGTCCTTTGGGTTCGGGGTCGCGGTACTGATCATCGCACACCTGCTCGCGGTACTACTCGTCGACGGGTTCTCCCTCGTTCACACTGTGATCTACGGCGCACACAAACAAACACACAATAAAGAAAAAGAAATAAAGGTTTTATCGTTGAGCTCGAATCGGAAGAAATTAAGATATGGAGATGAGAGTAATATTTTTGGGTGGTTTTCTAATGGCATGGCCGGAATTATGTTAGAAATGGCATGGTAAAGTTTCAGGGCAAACGGAGGATTTTTGGAGCATGAAATGATAGGTCGAAGAGGGGTTTAGTGGCTAAATAAGGATCCGGGGGCCTATTTGTAATTATTTCTGGGAGTGACCGGACTTGAATAGAATTTTGGAAAAGGTTCGGGCTATTCTGGAAATTAGGCAGGGACCTGCTCATAAATATTTTATATAGTGTAGGGGCTTATTCATTAAAAGAAATAAGAGAGGGCTTCTTTGTAATTATTTTTGGAAGGGTCAGTTGGATCCATGCCACTCCAATTTCTTGAAATTGGATCTCATGTTGAAAATCATGCCATTGAGTGGCATGATTTTCAACATGACACCCAATTTCACGGAGTTGTGGTGGCATGAATCGAATTTTCCCTTTTTGGAATGGCAAGGACTTGATTGGAATTTTAGAAAATATACGGGCTACTCTAAAAATGGGCAGGGGTCTATCTGGAATTATGTTTATATGGTGGAGGGGTCTATTTGTAAAAAGGGAGAATGGGGGGTTGTATTCGAAAAAGGAAATAGGGGGCTCTTAATAGAAATGCAAGAAGGGCAGGGGGTATGGGCAAATCAGCCCCCTTCTTCCTCCTCCCATCGACAGGAACAGAGGAGGGGCATGGGAGGGCGGCGGCGCCCTGGTCGCCGGCGGCCTGGGGCGTGGCGGCGGTCATGGAGGGGGGCAAAAGGAGGAGGGGGCCGCGGGGAACCCGTTCCCGGCCTCACCTCGGGCCGTGGTCGCACGTGGAGGCGCGCCCACAGGGGACGGCGGAGGTGGCCGGCGGCGGCTGTAGCGGCGGCGCTGCGAGCTAGGAAGGAGGGCGCTTGGGGGGTGGGCGAGCTTCTGGGGGTCGAGGGCGGCGTCGGACCCCTATTTATAGGCGAGCCAAGGCGAGGGCGAGGGGGGGGGGGGCGGTGGTGGCACCGGCCGGCAAGCTCTGGGGAGCTTTAATGGCGGCGGTGTAACATCCCGAAAATCCACCAAAATAAATCATGCGCTAAAAATATATTTTTTTAAAAAAATTATTTTTTGTCGTTGAGCTTGAGAACCTCCTAAAACCTGAACCCTAACTCCCGAAAATCTTTTCTCTGTCCCGAATACCCGATTCCCAACTCCCGATTCTATTCGTCGATGCCACCTTTTCTTTTTCGCCGACCGTACCTCGCTCGCTCTCTCTCTCTCTCTCTCTCTCTCTCTCTCTCTCTCTTTCCTCGCCACTGTCTCATCGCGCGACCGCCGACCACGATTAGCGCCAGCCGCACGCGCCACTGCCCCCTGGCCCGTGCACCCGGCCGCGCACGCCTCCCCTGGCCCGCGCACCCGGCCATCGACGCCGGCGCACACTCACTCCCCCTCTCCCTCTCCCCTTTTCTTTTCCCATTTTTCTTTCCTTTTTCCTTCTCTCTTTTTCTCTCTCCCTCTTGCTCTTTTTCCCTTTCTCCATTTCTTTGTCCTTTTCTTTTACTTTTTTCTTTTCCTCTCTCCCTTCCTCCCCTCTCTCCCTTCCTTCCACCTCCTCTGCTCCGCTCCCGCACGCGCCTCCTGGCCGTGCGCTGCGCCCTGCCCAGCCGCGCGCGCCCCCACGCCGGCTCCCCCTCGCCTGCCGCACGCCCGAGCGCCGCTCCCCGGCCTGCCCTGCCCCGCTCTCCCTATCGCGCACGCCCACGCTCGGTGCCACCCGCGCACGCCCGCGCGCTCCGCCCCCTGCTGCCCGCGCTGCTCGCCGCGCAAGCCACTGCTGCTGCGCGCGTGGTCCCCGCTCCGGTCAGCGCCGCTGGCGCGCACGCGGCCGCGCGCTGCTTTCCCCTGCCCCGTCCCCGCACGCGCGTGCACGCCGCGACGCCCGCCGCGCCCCTCGCCGCACACCGCACCCCGCACCCCGCCAAGCCACTCGCCGCCGTAGAGCCAACGCCTCGCCCCTCGCGCCAAGCACAGCGCCTGGCCTCCCCCCACGTGCCACAGTGCTCGGCGCAGCCTGAGCAGTCTTGTCGTCCTCGCCGTCCGTGCCGCCGCGTCGCGACGCAGACGCTATTAAGGCACCCCGCGCCGCCCGCCGAACCGCCACCGGCGCACCCCACCCTCCACCGCCTCGCTTGCTCTATAAAAGGGCTCCTCGCGCAGCTCTCTATCCCCACAAGCTCCACCGCCGCCCACCAACCCCTCTCCAGCCCCGCAGCGCCGCCGCCAAAGCTGCTAGCTCCAGCCACCGCTTGCCTCCGCGTTCCGACCTCCCTGCTCCACCCCGGCCCGAGGTAAGGGGGGAATCGAACCCCCTCGACCCCCTCCCTCTTGCCCCCATCCCCGGCCGCCGCCGTCTCTCAGGGCGCTGGATTGGCACCGGCGCCGAGCGCCCCTCCCTCTCCTCTGTTCTTCGTGGGGAGAGGAAGGAGATGGCGATTATGCCCAAAACCCCCTCCCCTCAAGTTTATTTGTTAAAAGAACCCTTCACCCTTTGGTTTTTATGCAAAAGAACCCCTGCTCTTTATTATATTCACAAATAAACCCTTCCACCATATGAACTTAATACTAAATAAGCCCTTACACTTTTCAGAATGCCACAAATATTTCTAGAAATTACAACTAAGTCCTTTTCTATTCCAGACAAATTACAAATGAGCCCCTGGATCCTTATTCAACCCTAAACCCCTCTCTGACATGTCATTTCTATTATAGTGTTGGCCATGCCATTAAGAAATAGCCCGAAAATATTGCTCCCATCTCCACATCTTAATTATTTCCAAATCGAGCTCAACGATAAATCTTTTATTTCTTTTTCTTGATTGTGTGTTTGTTTGTGTGCGTCGTAGACCACGGTGAGAACGAAGGAGAGCCCGTCGACGAGCAGTACTGTGAGCCCGTGAACGAGGACCAGTTCCACAACCCCGAGCCCGAAGGACAGTGCTTCGACCAGGACCTCCCCGAAGGCTTCGAAGACGGCAAGTTCAATCACATCCTTTGATGTATGCTTTTGCCCTAGTTTTTATAAACATAACCTATTGGCCTGTTTTACAAGATTGCATATGTTTTGCTTGCATGAAAACACGGTTGGATAGCCACCCCTTAATTTGTGATAACCATTCCTTGACCACCTAGATTAATGTCTGATTTTGCTTGGACGTTAATCGATACTAGAACGCTTAGGACCTATTACTTGATACAACTTGTTTTATAAAGAAAAGGTGTGTGTGTGTGTGTGTGGAAAGGGATAAAAGTGGATTTTCGAAAGATGAGTCTAGACGGGATGGATGGCATTTCAGTGTGATTTGCCGTTTGGTGTGCTTGTGCCGGTGTGGTAGGGCAAGGAAGGGAGATATCCATCTTGTCACCCCTAAGGACCGAGTTGGTGTTACATCTCACCTAACTCCACTATCGTGCAAACCACTCGACCGTTGTATGGGCAACGGCTTAGCATAAATCCCACTAGTTAGTCTGATAGCCATCAGGAGAGCTGAGGGCAACGGGTGACTAAGGAAAAGGAATAAGCCCCGTGTGACTTATGCCCCGGTTAAACCTAGGTGAACGGTCGATGACCCCTTGGTGCATCCCGTGATGGCTAGTCAGGTCTAGCTAAGGTGGGTAATGGCTTTGTTGGGATCTGCACCGACACTAAGGTGATCGTGTTGTGGTACCCCACTTGTGGGTAAAGTTGCATACCTCTACAGAGTTAAGAATCTATTCGAATAGCTGTGCCCACGGTACTGGGCGAGTTACGGTGTGGTCTCACAACTAGTGTTTCATCTGGGAATGGATGGGTTGGCGTGAGTTGTTTTGGAATAGTGTCCTGTAGTTGTGCCGTGTGCTACGGCGGATGAGGAGGCCGGTAGTAGTTTTAAAACTTGGATCCTGTGTGGATCAACCCCTTGTGTTACTCGGTACAAGAAAACTGGTTTTGGAAAATGCTTTCTTTCAAATGAACCCCTGCATTAAATATTGCTTTCCGCAAAACAAACCCTAGCCTTATCCTTGATTTAGCCTGTGCATATTACTCTGTTTATACCCCCTCCGTAGGTGTGGTTGGACTTGTTGAGTACGTCTGTACTCACCCCATTCTTAATTTTTACAGAGGAAGACCCCGGCTTCGTTCCAGAAGACGTTGAGTAGGGTACCGTCCTGCACCCAGCCTTGCCTGTGGATCTGGGTCACCCGCAGGAGATACCGCATGGCGCCAGACTCTGATGACTTTCTTTTTATATTTAATATCGTAGCGTGTGTGTGGATTGTAATCCTCGCGATAGTGGTGCTTCTCTGCTCACTATCGCGTAGAGTTGTACGGTAATGAACCATCTGATGTAATAAATGTGTCATCAGCCTCCTGGGACTGATGTTTGTAACACATTTTAAGTCTTCTCTTATGAGGGGATGCTTCAGGTGGTATCAGAACCGTAGGTTGGCCGTAGGACGTGACCCCTAGGAGCGAGACCCCTTTTTCCAAGCTTTTCCCAACCTTGTTTAACCTCACAGACCGTTTTTATACAAAACGGATTCACCTAATCTTTGTTTTTCACATGGATGAGGAAGGATGGACCAAGGGCGATTGCCAAGCTGCACCTGGCTTCCCCAGCCTGTTGATCAACGCCCTGGAAAGCCTTGGCGTTACGGAACGCCCAAGGTACTACAGTAGAGAGTACGAGCACCATAGTACCCTCCGCTGCAGGGTGATCCTGGTCATCGCTAGGAGTGATCGCTACCCCGACATCCAGCCATGGCGAGTGACCGCTACGGGGTTTAGGCACCAAGACACCTATCCCTTGGCCATCAGAAAGACACTCCGCTACCTGTGTTGGATTTTCGAAGAACACCTAACCCCCACGCCAATGAGGTTCTTTCCGCCGGCCATCAGAACCCCGGTTTGGGAAGCCCGCATGAGAAGCTTGGAACGACGCCGCCATGAAGAGAACCCTCTATACCAAGTGACTACCTACCTAGCCGCCTTGGATCAACTCTTTGACGAGCAAGCCAACATTCTGAGGGAGCATACCCATCGAGCCGAGCAAGCAGAGCTCGCGGTGAGACTGCAACAGGTACGAGCAGCCCAAGCCGAGGCAAGAGCCGCAGCCGCGGTCAGCAGCGAAGCAGTTGCTCAAGAGAGCCTCAGGCAAGCCCGAGACAGGTGTATGCAAGAATGGACCAGAAGTGGAACCCCAGTCCCGGCAATTGGAGAAGACCATGTTCTACTCGGGACACCTGTCATAGGATGGGGACCACTCGTGATAACCCCACAAGCCCCACCCGAGAACCCCGAAGGGTCTACTGCCGTCGGTGAAGGAGAAGCTGCTACACAACCCCGGGAGAACAGGAACTTAGAGGACGGCGAGCAAGAACTACTCGCACACTCCACCCCAGAAGAAGGCTCACCCCGCGAGTAGATTACCCGATGCCATCCTAGTATTGTACCCTCCCAGCTCCCCTGGCTTAAGTTGTACCCTGAAGTATGAATATGTACCCGGATGTGTAGTATGCATTTTAGTCTTGCCCGTGTTGTACCCTCCCTTGCGATAATAAAGTTATGTGTGCTTGTTGTTTGCAATGTTTGTGTGGTTGTTAGTTGTGTGCTTATCGGCAGAAGGTAGATTTCGCCTTTTCAAAAATACTAATTAAACAACTTAAACATCACTTAATCCCAATCTCACACAAAAACTCTACCCCATTTTCAGATGGCTTCCCGAAGCGTTACGAGGGCCTCCCGCATTCGGAACCCTGCAGTCGCTAGTACGGGAATGCCGCCTAATGGGCAGAACCCTCCTCAAGAAGAACAAGAAGTAAGTCAAGACAGAGAAGAAAACCAAGTAGAAGGGCCACTGCAACCACCCCCACCCCTCGGGGACTTAGCACAAATAATACACAACCAGACCCTCATACTGGAAACACTAGCTAATGCCCTCGTAAACAAGCAGCCACGAGAACAGACCATGAATGACAAGTTGACAGCCTTTCTGAGGTCCAAGCCGCCCACCTTTGCCGGATCCAGCAACCCCTTGGATGCAGATGACTGGCTGCGTGTGATCCAGAGGAAGCTTGAGCTGTTCGAGTGCCAGTACTGAGACAAAGTCCTTCTGGCAGCTCACCAACTCACCGGGACTGCCTTAGCCTGGTGGGAAAATTACTGCGCTGCTGCCGAAGGTGCTTCCACCATCACATGGAAAGAGTTTGTGAAGGAGTTCCGCTGATATCATATCCCCTCGGCCACCATGAAGTGCAAGGAGGATGAGCTCCGCGCACTACACCAAGGAAGCATGTTGGTGGAAGAGTACACCCATCAGTTCATGGAGCTGGCCCGATATGCCCCAGAAGAGGTGAATGACGATGAGAAGAAGCAGGATATGTTCAAGAAAGGATTAAACCCAGAACTCCGGACCTTGCTTACTCCACAGATCTACCCGGATTTCAACACCCTGATGAACAAGGCCATTCTTACAGAAAGGGCCAAAACTGAAGAAAGGAAGGATAACAAGCGTAAGTTTCTGGAAAGCAAGGCCCACCAGCAGGATCGCTTCCAGAAACCAAGGAGTTTTAGCTACACTACACCAAGGTTTCAGGCCCCAATGCAGTATAGGACCCAGTCCCAGATGACAGGCCCACAGGCCTCTAACACACAACTCAGGAGCCAGAACACCGTGAAGGCCCCACAGAGCAATGCAAGCCAGGTCACCAACAACAACAGCAATGTTAGGGCCTGTTTCAACTGCCGCGAGGCAGGGCATTTCATTGCCAACTGCCCATATGCCAAGAACAATCCGGCTACATCAACCTTCTCCAATACAGTGAATGGACCAAGGCCAGTGCTGTCAGGTGCCAACCGAGTGCCCATCCGAAACAACAGCAACGCCAACAACAACAGTCAGCAGATGAGGCAGTCCCAGCAGTCATTTGGACGAGCCCGCGTCAACCACATCAACACGCAAGAAGCTCAAGGAGCTCAGGGTGTAGTGCTCGGTGAGTACCTAGTCAGCTCAGCTCTTGCAACGGTACTATTTGACTCTGGAGCATCACACTCGTTCATATCTTCGAGTTTTGTGGAAAAACACAATATACCTACAGTACTACTAAAGACACCCCTAATAACCCGGACGCCTGGAGGTGACATCATGTGTCAACTAGGTTGTCTACGGGTAAGGAACATTTTAAGTGGGGTAGAATTTTAGCAGACTTAGTAGTACTTAAATCCAAGGGAATAGACGTATGGACTGGCACAATGGTCTTATGGGTTGTGCTGACAAATGGTACACCTAACGAACCTAGAAGGAATACGAGTGACCTGCCATACCCGGGGAAGTAGATCAGACCCAATGATGTTGGCATGAAAGCCAAATCCTTGGAAGAAATCCCAACAGTAAATGAGTACCCAGATGTTTTTCCCCAAAGAACTTCCCCCACCTGTTTAGAGGCCAGCCAAATCTCGAGGACGAGATTTATTTTAAGTGGGGTAGGTTTGTAACATCCCGAAAATCCACCAAAATAAATCATGCGCTAAAAATATATTTTTTTAAAAAAATTATTTTTCGTCATTGAGCTCGAGAACCTCCTAAAACCTGAACCCTAACTCCCGAAAATCTTTTCTCTGTCACGAATACCCGATTCCCAACTCCCGATTCTATTCGTCGATGCCACCTTTTCTTTTTCACCGACCGTACCTCGCTCTCTCTCTGTCTCTCTCTCTCTCTTTTTCCTCGCCACCGTCTCATCGCGCAACCGCCGACCGCGATTAGCGCCGGCCGCACGCGCCACTGACCCCTAGCCCGCGCACCCGGCCGCGCATGCCTTCCCTGGCCCGTGCACCCGGCTGCGCACGCCTTCCCTGGCCCGCGCACCCGGCCATCGCCGCCGGCGCACACTCACTCCCCCTCTCCCTCTCCCCTTTTCTTTTCCCATTTTTCTTTCCTTTTTCCTTCTCTCTTTTTCTCTCTCCCTCTTGCTCTTTTTCCCTTTCTCCATTTCTTTTTCCTTTTCTTTTCCTTTTTATATTTTCCTATTTCCCATCCTCCCCTCTCTCCCTTCCTTCCCGCTCCTCTGCTCCGCTCCCGCGCACGCCTCCTGGCCGTGCGCCGCGCCCTGCCCAGCTGCGCGCGCGCTCGCGCCGGCTCCCCCTCGCCTGCCGCACGCCCGAGCGCCGCTCCCCGGCCTGCCCTGCCCCGCTCCCCCTCGCGCGCACGCCCACGCTCGGCGCCACCAGCGCACGTCCGCGCGCTCCGCCCCCGGCCCCCCTGGCCGAGCGGCGCACCACGCCAAGCCGGCCCGTACGCACGCGTGCACGTGCACGCACACGCCGCGCCACGGTACACAGAGCCGCACTCGCCCACGGCACCGGCCGCCCGCGCGCAGCTGTGACAAGCCAACTGCGCGCGCGCACATGAACGCCGCGGCCGCCTGACCTGCTCCCCGCCCTGTGCACGCACGCCGACCCCGCCTGCTCGGCCGCGCGCCCCGCCTCCTGGACGTGCGCCCCGCCCCGGCCGACCCCACGGGCCTGCGGCCCACGCGCTCGCCACCGCTGCTGCCCGAGCAGCTCGCTGCTCCCGGCCCCGCGCGCCACAGCTGCTGCCCGCGCCGCTGGCCGCACAAGCCACTGCTGCTGCGCGCGTGCTCCCCGCTCCGGTCAGCGCCGCTCGCGCGCATGCGGCCGCGCGCTGCTTTCCCCTGCCCCGTCCCCGCACGCGCGTGCACGCCGCGACGCCCGCCGCGCCACTCGCCGCACACCGCACCCCGCCGAGCCACTCGCCGCCGCAGAACCACCGCCTCGCCGCTCGCGCCAAGCACAGTGCCTGGCCTCCCACCCCCCCACGTGCCATAGTGCTCGGAGCAGCCTGAGCAGTCTTGTCGTCCTCGCCGTCCGCACCACCGCGTCGTGATGCAGACGCCATTAAGGCGCCCCGCGCCACCCGCCGAACCGCCACCGACGCACCCCACCCTCCACCGCCTCGCTTGCTCTATAAAAGGGGTCCTCGCGCAGCTCTCCACCCCCACAAGCTCCACCGCCGCCTACCAACCCCTCTCCAGCCCTGCAGCGCCGCCGCCATAGCCGCTAGTGCCGGCCACCGCTCGCCTCCGCGTCCCGACCTCCCTGCTCCACCCCGGCCCAAGGTAAGGGGGGAATCGAACCCCCTCGATCCCCTCTCCCTCTTGCCCCCATCCCCGGCTGCCGCCGTCCCTCAGGGCGCCGGATTGGCGCCGGCGCCGAGCGCCCCTCCCTCTCCTCTGTTCTGCGTGGGGAGAGGAAGGAGATGGCGATTATGCCCAAAACCCCCTCCCCTCAAGTTTATTTGTTAAAAGAACCCTCCACCCTTTGGTTTTTATGCAAAAGAACCCCTGCTCTTTATTATATTCACAAACAAACCCTTCCACCATATGAACTTAATACTAAATAAGCCCTTACACTTTTCAGAATGCCACAAATATTTCTAGAAATTACAACTAAGTCCTTTTCTATTCCAGACAAATTACAAATGAGCCCCTGGATCCTTATTCAACCCTAAACCCCTCTCTGACATGTCATTTCATGTGCCAAACAACCTCGGATCGACCCGAAACCTTGCCATGCCTTTTCTATTATAGTGTTGGCCATGCCATTAAAAAATAGCCTGAAAATATTGCTCCCATCTCCACATCTTAATTATTTCCAAATCGAGCTCAATGATAAATCTTTTATTTCTTTTTCTTGATTGTGTGTTTGTTTGTGTGCGTCGTAGACAACGGTGAGAACGAAGGAGAGCCCGTCGACGAGCAGTACTGCGAGCCCGTGAACGAGGACCAGTTCCACAACCCCGAGCCCGAAGGACAGTGCTTCGACCAGGACCTCCCCGAAGGCTTCGAAGACGGCAAGTTCAATCCCATCCTTTGATGCATGCTTTTGCCCTAGTTTTTATAAACATAACTTAATAACTTATTGGCCTGTTTTACAAGATTGCATATGTTTTGCTTGCATGAAAACACGGTTGGATAGCCACCCCTTGATTTGTGATAACCATTCCTTGACCACCTAGATTAATGTCTGATTTTGCTTGGACGTTAATCGATACTAGAACGCTTAGGACCTGTTACTTGATACAACTTGTTTTATAAAGAAAAGGTGTGTGTGTGGAAAGGGATAAAAGTGGATTTTCGAAAGATGAGTCTAGACGGGATGGATGGCATTTCAGTGTGATTTGCCGTTTGGTGTGCTCGTGCCGGTGTGGCAGGGCAAGGAAGGGAGATATCCATCTTGTCACCCCTAAGGACCGAGTTGGTGTTACATCTCACCTAACTCCACTATCGTGCAAACCACTTGACCGTTGTATGGGCAACGGCTTAGCATAAATCCCAATAGTTAGTCTGATAGCCATCAGGAGAGCTGAGAGCAACGGGTGACTAAGGAAAAGGGATAAGCCCCGTGTGACTTATGCCCCGGTTAAACCTAGGTGAACGGTCAATGACCCCTTGGTGCATCCCGTGATGGCTAGTCAGGTCTAGCTAAAGGTGGGTAATGGCTTTGTTGGGATCTGCACCGACACTAAGGTGATCGTGTTGTGGTACCCCACTTGTGGGTAAAGTTGCACACCTCTACAGAGTTAAGAATCTATTCGAATAGCCGTGCCCACGGTACTGGGCGAGTTACGGTGTGGTCTCACAACTAGTGTTTCATCTGGGAATGGATGGGTTGGCGTGAGTTATTTTGGAAAAGTGTCCGGCAGTTGTGCCGTGTGCTACGGCGGATGATGAGTCCGGTAGTAGTTTTAAAACTTGGATCCTGTGTGGATCAACCCCTCGTGTTACTCGGTACAAAAAAACTGGTTTTGGAAAATGCTTTCTTTCAAATGAACCCCTGCATTAAATATTGCTTTCCGCAAAACAAACCCTAGCCTTATCCTTGATTTACCCTGTGCATATTACTCTGTTTATACCCCCTCCATGGGTGTGGTTGGACTTGCTGAGTACGTCTGTACTCACCCCATTCTTAATTTTACAGAGGAAGACCCCGACTTCGTTCCAGAAGACGTTGAGTAGGGTACCGTCCTGCACCCAGCCTTGCCTGTGGATCTGGGTCACCCGCAGGAGATACCGCATGGCGCCAGACTCTGATGACTTTCTTTTTATATTTAATATCGTAGCGTGTGTGTGGATTGTAATCCTCGCGATAGTGGTGCTTCTCTGCTCACTACCGCGTAGAGTTGTACGGTAATGAACCATCTGATGTAATAAATATGTCATCAGCCTCATGGGACTGATGTTTGTAACACATTTTAAGTCTTCTCTTATGAGGGGACGCTTCAGGCGGCCCCAGCTCGGCATCGCGGAGCGGCAAGGGGGCACGGCCTGCGACGGGATGGGGCGAGTGGCAAGGACAGCAAGTGGAGGGGGCGGCGCAGGTGGGGGCCAGGGGGGCGGTGGCCAACGCGCCGAGCTCTGCTCGAGCGGTGTGCGGGCGGCTCGCCGGGGCGGGCACAAGCGACGAGGCGAGCTGGGGGGCGGTGGCGCGTAGCGGCGGTGAAGCGACGGCGCAGGCAGAGGGGGCCCCGGCCGGCGCAAGGGGGCACGGCGGCGTCGAGTAGAGAGCTCGGCGTGCGGCGCGTGGGGGAGAAAGGAGGAGGAGGGAGAAGGAAGAAAGGGAAGGAGGGAGAAAAAGAAAAGAGGAAAGGAAAAAAAAAGGAAAAGGAAAAGGGGGGAAATGGAGAGAGAGAGAAAGAGAGAGAGAGAGAGAGCCGTCGGCGGGATTCGCGACGGCGGTCGGCCATGCGCGCGCTGCGGCGTTTGGCCGGTCAGCGACGAGAACGCGGAACGAGAGAAAGGGAAAGGGGATAGTATGACGATTGGTACTGGTGTCGGGACGGCGGATCGCCGGGATTTTTTTTTGGAAAAAACAGGATCTCGGATAGAAAAGAATTTGGGATGATTTGAGCTCAATGACGAAAAATATTTTGAAGACGATTTTTAGCGAATGATTTGTCTTGGTAAATTTTTGGGAGGTTACAGTTACTGTGTTATCTCTTACATCAATCATCTAGGATTGGGACACGCAGCATCTTTACTAGATAGTGCCAGGCCCCCGAGTCAGGACACCGACAGAAGTGTTCTCGGAGATAGGGGCATAGGGTGGCGTTCTCGGGAGTGATATTTATGAGACCCCCAATTCGATAGAACAGTGGGGTTTAGGTTTACAGAGCACACCATAGTAGCGTGGAATGATTCACGGACTGTTTAGTTCTACACCTGGGACATGCCTATGAGTCCACCTCATCCTAGGTCACAGGTTAGTGCCGGTCTTCTCCCCACACCTCAGTTACAAGCATGAGGTGAAGTGTTACAGACTATTCAGACGGGTATCGACGCGTTGGGCCATTCCCAGAGAAGCTCGTAAGGCTGATCCTGGTCTTTATTCAGACACATCTCTTCCATATCGCGTGCCATTCTTCTGAAAACAGCGATCTGGGAAGCGTAGCCTGGTTCCTCGCCTGAGCCGCCAACGCCGCAGAACTCCACGCTGTAGTTATGCTTCACCGCGAGGTCAGTAGCCCAGCACTGGAACTGCGCTCTGGTCCACTCGAACTTGTGGTCGTGGTTACGGAACTTGCAGGGACCAGCGTTTTCGTCCGCCTCGTCGTCCTTGTTGGGCATAGCTGACCTCTGGAGGATAGGGTTGTACTCGTAGTTGGGTGTCGAAACAATGAGCACCGTCGGGCGGAATGAGCTCAAGACGACATTGCCAAATAAACTCGCTTGATCCTCCTCCATGTGCTCGATCACCTGCATTTCACGTAGTTGAATCATGTGCCGATACGAAACTTCCATTATAGAATCTAGAGAAGCAATAAAAAAAGCACAAAGCTTTTACATTTGAGCATAATCATGTTATCACAAGGTTATCTCATAGGTTAACAGATTATTTTTTATTATGCAGATGAGCATCCCACAGATAAAGATGCATCGGCAGCTTTGCGTTTAGAACCAACATCTATGCACTAAAACCAAATAAGAATACAGTATAGTAGAAGAGGAAAGGCCCATTACCTCAAGACAAGTGCCAATATCAAACCCATATAAGCGAGAATCAAAGTCTGTTATGGATCCATCATAGAGCACAGCAGTTGGAACAGTTGTCTGCACCAACGATTTCTTGCTCAGCTTCTGATGAAGACTCTGCAATTCCGGGAGAGGCGAAACAAGTTAAATTTAATGCATTTGGAAAGGACAAAGGATGAAAGATGAACAGATACTAAGTCAAGGATATGCTATATACCTTCGCTGCGCGTGTGAGGCCTTTTCGAGAAATATCAACACCGACAAGCTTTTCTAGTGTGGTTGGATGCTCTAACAATGAATCAAGAAGGCTGCCAGATCCACAACCAAAATCGACCTGAAAATGCACCTTTACTATGAGAAAACTAATAATTTTCATAAATAAGGGACAAGAGAATGAGGTAGAATTTACAAGTGTGGTAGCATGCAGCTCGTTGATATGCTGGACAGCAAATTCAACTCTTTGTTTCGATAATGGAGGGCTAAACAAGGCCTTTTCCATTCTATCTTCTAATGGTTCGGTTACCTGCAAAACCTTTACAGAGAACTCCAGAGAGCAGCTCTCTGCAAGGATGTTTAAAATATGTACATGTGCTACAGCCTGATTAAAAAAAGTTGCTTAAATAAAATTATAAGATTAGGTGGCTCACCTCTAGATACGTTGGAAAGTTCATGTGAGAACTCAGAAGCTGCAGCCAGGATCAAATCCCTAGGAGGCAGTTCAGCGATAAAACATGCAGCTTGATTTACTGATAGCTGAGTTACACATGATTCAAGCTGATTATTAACAGCACCCGTCCCTATCTCAAACTCAAACTCATTGTGGCTTTCCAACAAATATATTTTTGCTTTATCCTTCATCACAAGGGAAGCCGTATAACTTATGGAAGTTAATGATCCATGGGATGGGAAAACACCAGAATCTGGGCCCTCAATGTGTGTTAAAGTTGCAGTGCTTTCAAGCTGCTTCTTTGGTGTATCCACAATAAAAGGTCCAACTGAACTGCAGATTCCTGAATCATTGCATCCAGTTTTACTATAAACAGATAAGCACATTGCAAATTCTTGCAGAAAAATATTTGGATGTATCTTGAAACTGTCAATGCACTTGGAAAGATATAGCTTGTCCATTTTTGTGTTTAGTTGCTTGAAATAATTGTTGAACCAAATCAAGACCTTCAATGCCGAATTCTGAATAGCATCAGATTCCTTGCTCCAAGTGTGAGCTGCAGAATACTCTAGTAAAATCTCCTGCTTCCGTGAACATATTTTCACTTCACATGTGAAAATATCTGGGTTTTCCTTGTCGATTCTAACATCATTGGTGTACTGATTTTCTACACTCTTTGCTGGTTCTCCTCTTTCTTCAGAGCTCACAGCTGATGTTAACATATCACAGGAGACCCTATTGACAGCAAAAAGGGGCTCTGACAACCTCTGATTGCGACAGAATGAACAAAGGAGATCTCGTGGGGAAAGGCCTTTCCAACTGAAACGAGAGTACGCAGATGGAAGCTCTGCTGCAAGAATCGCATCCCTAGACATCTTACAATTTCCATCAGGTAACTTGCCCAGAAGTATCCTGAGGAACCAAAAGCATGTAGTGTGTCAATGAAAAGAACAAAAGTAGGAGTATGATAAAATCCGGTGCCTAAACAGTAGATAAAAGTAATCGAAATATTAAAGAAAAACAGAGCATGTGGCCAATCTCTACAATCATATGATGACTGGCTATGGAAAAAAATGATCATATATATTAATAATATAAAACAGAGTGCATCCCTATTTCCATTATCATAGTGAAATATTCAACTAGGCTGGTACCTGTAATAGGTGCATAGATTGACATCTTCAGTGTGAAGTTCCGAATCTCTCCTTGTGTATCCGATATTTGCCAAAAGCGCATCTCCATAAATTGTTTGACCAGAAATATAGGAGGCTCGCTTATTTACTTGGCAGTTGATGTCACCGTCACCATGACAAGCAAGCACATTTTTTGACATATCAGAAACAAAATGTACACTTGGGGCTGCAAAATACAGCCTTATCTCAGAAGATGCTTTTCCAATTGTTCTGCAGTGAGACAAATGCTCAAAGTCGTCAATGGTCATGCACAGCATGTATACTTGAAAAGCTAAGAAGTCAGGAATTCACTGCTTAGTTTTTCTGTACCTACCTTGATACAAGAACTTGAGAGGAATCACTCACTGTGAGCTTTTCTGCGACATAACCCATATAATGTTTATTATCTCGTAGATTAATAGTTATTATCTTCAGTTCATTCTCCAACACATGGGGAACAAGAATCGCTTCTACTTCTACAGGGTCTGATGTAAAAGACCAACGTTTAAGTGCCAAGTCAACAGCCTCCGGAGAATAGGGCTTCTGACTCTGAATCCAGAAGTTGCTATCACTAACCGAGACTCCAGGAGATTGTTTTGCAGCATTGTACATTAATGAAAGGACCAAGAGAGGATCAAATTCTGCCTTAGGGTTAATCACTTTACACAATGTATTGACCTTCACATCACATGCAGCAATAGCCGACAAAGGTAACCTCCCAATGAGGTCCCCAGTTCTCCTGAGAGTCACACTCAAATGGCCAACCAGAGGATGGGTAGATGATAGGAAGTTCTGAAATGAAGTATAGTAGCATGGCCATGTTAGAAGACATGTATCTTTTTTTTAATAAAAAAATAGAAAAGCCCACTGAACCTCAAAATACGACATGAATAAGCAATAGCATGCTTTGAGCGGTAGGCAGAATGATTCATATTTTGAAAACTGTACCATGGTAATAGTAAAATTGAAACCTTATGTTTGATTGAATTTTGTTGCTTACTACAAGATGTCAGTCACAGTACATGAGTACAATAGGGGCGACCTCATTCTTAAATTTTGAGGAAAGATTCGCAGTGGTTATATAATGCACTGTCAAATAGAGAGAGCCTAGCAATCCAAGAAGAACTCTACTGCATTTCTCAACAGGCAAAAAAGCAGCAGCGTATGGAGATGAGGCAATAATACTGACCTCATCTATGAAGAAACCAGATATGCGAGCGATCAGTTCATCCCAAGCTTCTTCTGGTGTACTGGGAATATTTGATGGGGGCTGAATACCAAGCTGCAATTGGAGAACAGTGATCACCACAAGTTGATAGGATGAGAATACGATTACATACCACATAGCTACTTAAATAGGTATAACTAGTAAGCAATGGGCACATTTGTCAGTTTGTCACTAAAACTAAGTCCCAACATGGGTTAATAAGAAAAGAAATCAGAAACCAAAGGACGCTCCATGTAACTGTCTTCGGAACCAGGGATAGATTGCCAAAACTAACCACAGAAGCAGAATTTCGATTCCTAGTCACCAGATGCTTTAGCTTCCAAACACAACTCCCAATGTCACTCCGTGCTACGGCGCAACAATTCGATTCACAGAAGCGCTCAATTTCAATGTCAAGGGTTTCTATCGCCCAAATTCAATTCTTCAGTTCTAGTAGCAAACTGCAAACCCCCCAAATTCCGTGCCAAACCAGACATGCAGCAACAGACAACTCGCGCAATGTCACCCGCCACAGGAGCGGGCGGGCGGCGGCGCACCGCGCGGGGCCTCACCTTGTCGAGCGCGATCTGCGCGGCGGCCTGCTCGGCGTCCTTCTTCCGGACGAAGGTGCCGGGCGTGGCGACGGAGAGGCCCGGGAGCTCGAGCGCGCACCGGTAGACGCTCCGGGTCTGCGGCGCGAGGCCCGGGCAGCCGCCCACGGCCTCCCGCATCTCCTCGACCGTGTACCGCGCCTTGGTGCCGAACCGCTGGTGGAGCACCGCCTTGGGCGTCGGCGCCGCCGTCGGCATCGCGCGCCGCCGGCACCCAACCAACCCAAACGCCTCGCGCGGGCGGACGGAGGAAGATGCCGGCACCGGCGAGCCCCTGGGGAGCGGAATCGGCGGGCGAGGGTTGAGGGGAGGGCGGGAGGCGGCGAGGGGTTCGGTGATCGCGGATTACGGGGGGAGGGGTTAATGCGCTAAACCCCCAGACGGAGGGTGTCTGGTGGTGGTGGTGGTGGTGGGTGGCGCCGAGCCGCCGATGCGGTGCGGTGGGGCTCTTTCACTTCTCGGAACTCGGAGGAGACGACGGAGAGAGGGTTTGCTAATTTTGTATTGGCCGGCATTAAAAAAAACCCTATTGGCCTAAAGAGGGTTTAGCGTTGGAGATTCCGTTTTATATTTTTTTTGGAAGACCTATTTTATGTTTTTTTAATGCCAATGCCATGGCTGTGGATTTCAGCAGTGGCGGAGCTGAGATTCAAATTGAGTTGGGACTTATTTTCCTTTCTACTTCCTCTCTCTTGTCTTTTTTTTCTTCTTCCTCCTCCTTTCTTCTTCCTCTTCTTCACTCATGCTTGAAAAATGTTTGGGGGAGGCCCTTTGAGGGGCTCCATGGGTTCTATGGGAGTAGGGAGAGGCCCTTTGAGGGGCTCCATGGGTTCTATGGGAGTAGGGGGCTGGAGCACCCCAGCACCCCTGGCTCCGCCACTGGCCATGAGCAAGAACTAAACCAACACACACTTCGCATGTTGTGTGCCTGTGACGAAAGGCATCTTGGCGAAGAATGACAGAAAGGCTTCGCCGCATAAAAATATTTTTGTATCAGTACTCATATTTGTGAGGGAATTAACACAATTTTATAGTCGCAGCGAAGTAATTTTTGGTGAAAAGAAAACATTGCGGCAAAATATATAGACATTGAATATTATCATGTCGGATTGGAATTCGTGTCTTCATCCTGCTCAGACACCAACCGGGATTAGTAGTCAATCAGTTTGAGCAGTGATGAATGGTAGCTGGGTTTTTTTTGCAAGAGGACTTATCAAAACAGTAATGGATGTAGGCATGTAGCTGAAGATTTATCAGAGCAGATCAGAAGCATAAGCATAAAAGTTACTGTGGTAACATGCAGTATCTCCTATGCAGCAGATAATCAATTTCCTTAAAACAACACAGTTAGGTCAGTCTCAGTGGGAGTGTCATCGACACAGTTACCAAGACTGGAAACTTGAGCTGTGCCAGTGTCATCACCACTCCTCTCATATTTCATGACACTCCTCTCTCCTCTCCTCATACTATTTGTACATGTTAGCAAATTTAATGTCCATGACACTACTATGACACTCCTATTGAGATTGGCCTTAGCCTCAATTACATAAAGATCCCATGCCATTAAGTACACTTCAAAGCTGTCCCCGCATAGCAACAAATGCGCATCAGACAACAGTCACACAACAAAATCCGCAAAGCGGTAGGCAATGACAGGAGCTAAATACTGAGATGCATTCAAAATCTTCAAGGTATTCCAATAGAGGATGTGCTATATACATCAATGGCATTCTAATAGCCCAACGGAAATGCAAACTCCAATCAGGCTATGATGCTAACGCTGGAGCCTGGAGGTACGAACCAGCCAAAAATCAGGGTAAGATGATACATCGGCTGAAACACCACAAGTCAACAAAACGGGTTTGCTGTTAAACTTCATCTAAAATGGTCGACCACCATTCAAGAAACCAGTCAAAACTTGGCTCTAGATAAATGCAAACTACTGCTTTAGGAACCCCAGTCAGACAAGTATGCTGTTCATGTCCGGCATCATCTAAGGCTCTGCTGAATCAATTGCTTTTCCTTGTCCGAACCCCTTGATCTTCCTCAGAAGGGGGCCCTCATAGAGTGCTTTGTACAGTAGCCTTTTGCTTCCAAACTTCCACCGGAAGGGCCCTGGCACTCCTGAATGCTTCCTTTTCTTGTTAGCTATACATACAAATAAAGAATTATATTAGAACTTTTCTAATTAAGAGATACTAGTAATGAGTAAAACAAGCATACAGAAAAAAAATATGCTCAGATAGTTCATAGCTCAGAAATGAACTAAACCAAGCGAGCCAAATCCATGACATACTCAGCATCTTTTACGTAGCTTAAATGCTTAACATTAAGGAGCAATTTAAGAAGGGAAAAGTCTGTTTTTGGACCCTGAACTATCACGATCGTCCGATTTTCAACCCTGAACTCCAAAACTAGACATCTTGCACCCTCCAACTATCGAAACCGTGCAAAATACACCCCTAAACCAAATCCACCCCGGTTTTTAGCCACGTCACTCGTCCACGTGGCGCCAATGGCCACGTCAGCTACCCTCTCCTCTCTCTTTCTCTCACAGACAGGTGGGCCACCACCTCTCCTCTCTCTTCTGTCTTTCTCCTCGCACCCCCTGCTCTCCCGGCGCACGCCCTCGCCGGCGCCGCTCCTCGCACCCCCTCTCGCCGGTGCCGCTCCTCGCACCCCCGTCGCCGGCGCCAGGCGCCGCCCTCACTCTCCTCTCCTCCCTGCGGGGCCATGGCGGGCCCTCACCCTCCTCTCCTCCCCGCGCAGGCGGCGGAGCTGGCTCGCGTGCCGGCCGCGGGCCGCGGCGGAGCTGGCTCGCCGGCCCGCGAGCCCGCGTGCCGGCGGCGGCCAGGCGCAGCGCCAAGCGTGGCGGAGCTGGCTCGACGGTCCGCGCGCGGGAGACGGCCGGGCGCGGCGGCCAGATCCGGCCCGCCGCCGCCTCCTTGCCACGCGGAGGGGCGCGCAGAGCTCCGCCATGGCGAGGCGGAGATGCGCAGCGGTGGCCATGGTGGGGGCGGCAGCCCGCACCGGAGCTGAGCTCGAGCTCGCGGTGGATCCGACGCAACTCGTGCTCGAGCTCTGGCTCGAGGAACCAGCAGAGCGCGGTGGTCGGATAAGTAGCTCATCGCCTGCCACCATGGATGACAGTCGCCGTTGCTCGCGCAGGAGGGAGAGAGAGTGGGAAGGGGAGGCGAGCTCGGAGCCTCCGCTGCCGTGTGTAAGGATCGATGGACCAAGAGGGGGGGTGAATTGGGCCTTTTTCAAACTTCTAAAGCAATAAAACAACCTTAACCTATGCAAGGCTAGTAAGGCTCAATTCACCAACCGGCTAAACAAAGCAAACTACACAAGCTAACAAAGATATGAAACTAAGTAAGGTAGAGCTAAGCTATGATCTCTAGGGTCAAGCACATGAAAGAAAGCATGAAAGTAAGTGCTTTGAAATGAAAGAGAGTGCAAGAGACAACCGAATTTTTCCCGTGGTGTCGATGTGTTGGCACACACCCCTAATCCACGTTGTGACACTCACTAAGAGTCTTGTCACCTCCCATGTCACCGAGACTTGGGCGCTCACTAAGAGTCTCCGTTCACCATCCCGGCGTGGTGGAGCTCAAGCCACGTACAATCTTCTTCTTCGGGCTCCCACAATCCTTGGCAAGCTCCGCGAGAAGCACTTCGATCACCAAGATCGTCTAGGTGCTGCCAAACACCAAGAGTAACAAGTTCTTAAGCCTTCACTTGACCTACACTCAGTTGGCCCTAGCTCAAGCACACTTGCTACACTTGCAATGGATGAGTTCTTCAAGGTTGAAACACAAACTAAGCACTAGATCTTCTCTCTTTTGCTCAAAGCTCTATCTCTTCTTCTCAAGGGTGGCCTCAGGTTTTCAAGGTGTCAAAAGGCAACTGAAATGAACCAGGGGGTACCCTTATATAGAGTGGAGGAGGTCACATAGCCGTTGGAGGTTTTCTGCAGAAAAACCGTGACCACCGGAAGAACCGACAGTATAGAAAATATGGGCGTCGGTTCAACCGGTCTCTCTGTGTCAAAGAAGTAGCCGTTGGAGTTCTGACACAGTATCCACGCTTGCGTCATTACACCGGTGCATGCTCCGTAGGGGCATCGGTTCAACCGGTGCTGAAGAGGTTCGCTGATCAACTCAAACAAGCGTTCTGGAACAAAGTACATCCAATGCACCGGTGCTTTGTTTCTGAACCATCGGTTCAACCGGTGCTGAAGGGAAGTTGGAGTCCATCAAACATGCTCTCTGGAACAAAGGACTGTCATTGCACCGGTGCTTTGATTTCGGAGCGTCGGTTCAACCGGTGCTGAAGAGAGTTTGAAATCCATCAAAACATGCTCTCTGGAACAAAGGACTTTCATTGCACCGGTGCTTATCTTCTTGACCATCGGTTCAACCGGTGCTTTACTTGATATCTGCCTTCATCCAGAGAAGATGGACCGACAGGGCATCGGTCCTTCCGCCATGCATCGGATGCTCCGATGCTTGTGCACCGGTTCAACCGATGCTACTGATTTTCTTTGTTTTCAGCTGTTTTGACTTGGATTCGAATGTGACTTTGATTGTTTCTTCTTCCAAGAGTTGTGTTGACTTCTATTGACCATCTTTTGCTGTTTTTGAGTGAGTGTGTAATATGTCTAGGGCCAACTCAAGTTTGATCAAGCTACTAACTCATGAACCCCTCTTAATAGTGCGATCACTACAAAACTATAAAACCTATACTAACCTAAGTGTCATTCTCAACCTTGTGACACTTAGGACTAGAAAGATCCTTAGCCTTGACAAATATAAGTTAAAAGCCGAGATCGCCTTTTTGAATGACCGAAATTTGAGGGGCCTCTTTTGACATATGACCAAATGAGCGATAATGATCTATTAAGCTGCACAAACTCATTAGTCACAATAATGGTTGTCATTAATCACCGAAACATACCTTGAGGGCCTAGATGCTTACACCGTGCAGCCTCCACCGCGCCGCTAGCGCACGGGCCTCCGCCGCGCCGCCGCGCGAAGGAGCCGTGGGGGCGGGCTGGGTGGCAGAGGAGCAAGAGAGGGAGTGAAGAGCAGGGGAAGGAGCCGTCGCCCGCAGCGCCCGCCGGGGGCCGTGGCCGAGCTCCGCTCGCGGCGCTGCCGAGCTCCGCCCACACTGCGCGCTAGGGGCCGCGACCGAGTCCGCCCGCGCCGCCGCCAGGGGGACTGCGGCCGAGCTCTGCCCGGAGCAGGGGAGGAGCCGTGGGCGAGGAGGAGGAAGGGCGCGGAGGAGAAGCCGGCGTGCGCCCCACCCCGCCCTCTCGCCCAGTCCGTGCCACTCCGCCTTCGCCTTCGCCGCTCCCCGCCCTCCTGCGCGCACCACCGCTCCTCGCCCTCCTGCGAGCGCCACCGCCTCGTCGCTCCGGCCGCCGCGCACCGCGCATCCGCCTGCGGCCGTGGGAGGAAGGGAGGCCTGGGCGGCCGGGGCTCCATCGACGGGTAAGCCGGAGGAGACCGGGGACGCCGCCGCGGGGACAACGCCATGAGGAGGTCCGCGCGGGCACAACGCCGCCGCGGCGGCCAACATCGAGGCCGGCGGCGCCGACGCGTGCGGGCGCGTGGTGGCGGGGAGGAAGAGAAGATAGGGGGTATTTTGGTAATTACCGGTGGCTAAAGACACGTAAGAGTGCCAAAGTGACAGCCACGTCAGAAACAGGTGCCACGTCATAGCAAAACCGGAGTGGTTTTGGTTTAAGGGTGTTTTTTGCACGGTTTCGATAGTTGGAGGGTGCAAGATCTGGTTTTGGAGTTCAGGGTTGAAAATCGGACGATCGTGATAGTTCAGGGTTCAAAAACAAACTTTTCCCATTTAAGAAAGATTCAGTGGGAGTTGTTCCTTGACGCTTGAAGCTCTTGTGTTAAAACAATTGAACTAAATGCTTAAATATTTTGCTTTACAATCTAATGTGTTCCCAAATCTCAATTGGATTTCTTCTCCAAGCAATTGATAATTTGATATAATTGATTATAGACTATAGAGCATCAGCATAGCAAGCCGCAGCACAGCTCTTATATATCAGTGCCAAAGGTAACCAGCCAAGTTGGTCTTGGTATGAGGTTCCATGATGTTAATGTAATTCTACTATCCATGATGTTAGCTGTGCATTTTCGTTACTCACTATAGTCACTAGATTTGGAAAAACCGACCCCTGTTGTGACTGAAGTGATGCATAGGTTGGACCTAAAGGACTTGTAAAACAGTCTCCAAGCCCTCTATTGATGGTGCAGTTGCAACTTGCAACACTTCTTTACTGCTCTTCTTGCCAATCCCACCAGCTTTGTCTTGGCAAAACAGTTTCTCTCTTCTCAAGCATGGAAGTTTATGGGAGACATGTCAACAGGTGTCAATTTCTCACTACCTGATAAATTCCCAGCTATTCCATCATCCTTCTGCTACAGGCCTCTGCCTGATCCAGATTCTTCAGATAAGTTACAGGAGGCTGCTGATAATGACATCAACATCTTGTCCCCATCTAAACGCAAGGGCAAAGAACCTGCACCCCCAGAGGTCACTTCTCCAAGCACTCCATTGGAGAATCTTAAGCAGAGAGTATCACCTTCCACTGGTCCATGGTCAAAGACCTTTCTTGACAAGGCAGATCAGCTCAAGTTAGACTCTATGTTGGAAGACCCAAAGAAAAGGAGCAAAAGAATGATTCAGTTACGTAGGAATATGGGGTAGCAAAACAAAATTTTTCTACCGCATAAACCAGGATTACTGCAGTTATAGATCACGGAATTACCACTAGACGCACGGTTGCGGAACTTCTGTAGCGCGTCGGTGTAGTGCAGATGGAAGCCGGCAGTGCAGTTGCGAGAACCTCCTCACATGCGGCTCGTCCTTGTGCAATAGATGCGGCACCTCCAAGATATCCCCACGTATGGGAAGAAGCGCCGCGATCCGGACTGCTAGGTCCACGAGGGTGACCTAGGGCTTGGCGCACAGGAGGGGCGGCCAGAAAAGGGGCGGATACTGTAGCAGGTACTGTTCACGACATGAACAGTAGCTAGAGTTAGGGTTTTTAGGCGCCCCCTCCTCTGTTTATATAGCCGCTTAGGTGGGCTGCCTTGGGCCCCACCTTGGGTGCCCCCTTTTGGGCCTAAATGGCCCATTAGTGCACCTAAGCCCAGTCTAATTCGGATCTCATCCTTATCAGGCTTCTTTCCCTTAAGTGTGTGACCCTATGGGCTCACATGCGAATAGACATGGTCTGAGTACTCTTACTCGGCCCAATAGTAGACAGTGGCCTCTAGCAAGACATGTCAACTACTATACGCACACAAAGATCATATCAGACGAGCCGCCACAATATCATATACATGCTGTTCTCTTTGTCTCACGATATTTGGTCTAGTTTAAAGCCAACAACTCTTTCTCGATCCTGTGATTCGGAATACTTGGTTAACTCTTAACCCCAGCATGGCCATGCATTTCCTGATCTGAATCACTCGAGGGGCCCAGAGATATCTCTCTCTTGTAGAGAGGGGCAAATCCCATCTTGACCGACTATATCTCACAGCATGCTTCTTGACAGACCCGAAAGCCACCTTTATGACTACCCTGTTACGGTGCAGCGTTTGATGGCTCCTAAGTAAGTCGGTTCACATCTTGAGTACATACGACGATCTCAGGTCTTAGGACACAGCGTACATATTGTGTAATGAGAAGTCATCATCTCGTGTTGGGTCAGTTCAGTCTCATGTCTCACATGAGCCCACATTATTAGTTTGACATCCCCATATCCATGACTTGTGAAACGTAGTCAATCAACTAATACATGTGCTAGTCTAATATTCATGTGTGTCCTCACATGAACTCCAACTAGGAACATTTTAGAATATTCATACAAGTATAGAGTTTCACAAATACTTCACATAAACATTAATCAATACAAGTTGTCATCCATGAATATTCAAGGTACACTTTATTAACCATGAATACAAGGAAATATGATTGCCTCTAGGGCATATTTCCAACAAGTTAAAGAAAGGCTTTAAGGATCCCCAGTGTTCTCCAAAAGTTGTCTAGGCTGCAATGTTGTTCCACCAACCCTCTCCCCTTCTGTCATTAAGAATCTGGGTACCAGTTTTTGCAAGATTGATGAAGACAAACTTGCTGAGCTAGCTTTACTCAAGAAAAAGAAAATCACTGTCCCTGTCCCTGGTGGAAAAAGGACCCAGAAGAAAAAAGCCTGCACCTAGTGATAAGAATGATGCTGAATCAAAGAAAGATGGTAAGAAGCCAAGGAATTGAAGTTGCATCCAGAAGAACTTTTGTAGCTGCCAAGCCTTCATCTGAAAGTGAAATGTGGGACCATCTTCATTTTGTTTCCCTCCCACCTCTCTGTCAAGAGATCTTATCGCTCTTGTTATCTTTAATTCCTCTGCATCTAGTCTATGCAAGAACAGTATCTTTTCTTCCTATATGTTTAATGGATTTTAGTCTATCTAAAAAAATCTGGAAAGTACTTAGTTGGAATGTTCGTGGCCAGAACTCTGAAAAAAAGTGGAATGCTATTCGTGATAAGATTGTTGAATCGCGTTGTGATATTATCTGTCTGCAAGAGACGAAAAGAGAAGACTTTGATTTAAACTTTATTAAGAAATTTTGCCCACCTGGTTTTGATTCTTTTGAATTTCTCCCCTCAATTGGTGCCTCTGGTGGGGTGATTACTATTTGGAAGTCTCACATGTTACTGGTACCCTCACGTTCAGTAATGAGTACGGTATTACCATCGAGTTCAGCTCTAATCACAATGCACTTGACTGGATTTTAACCAATATCTATGCTCCACGTACACCTGCTGGCAAATTACAATTCACGGATTGGTTTAAGAATATTCAGATGCCGGATGATATATATTGGTTATTAGTAGGTGACTTTACCCTAATAAGGAGGTTGGACAATAGAAATCGTCCTGGGGGAGATGTTAATGAAATGTTTCATTTCAACGAAGCTATCAGTGCACAAGGTCTAGTAGAGCTTCCACTACATGGGCAGAAATTCACCTGGACAAATAAATAAAATCCACCTCTGCTGCAACATTTAGACTGGTTCTTTACTTCGATTTCATGGACATCCATTATGCCAAATACATCTGTTACCACCCTTTGTATGGAGACATCAGATCATGTCCCTTGTTTAGTAACAATTGGTACAGATATTCCTAAGAGTGGCACTTTCAGATTTGAAAATTATCTCATGGAACATGAAAATTTCATGGAAGTAATTCAGCATGGTTGGTCCATCCCAATTACCTAGACTGATAAGGCAAAAATCATTTCTGCAAAGTTCAAAAACTTGAGAAGGGTAATCAAAGCCTGGCAAACACATCTCTCCAGCCTCATAGCAAATATTGGGAATGTCAAACTCATCCTATCTTTTATGAATATGCTGGAAGAATTCAGAGATTTGACTCTATAGGAATGGAATTTCAGAGCTCTCTTGGAAGAGAAGTTACTCCTTCTTTTTAAACAACAAAGAATTTATTGGAAGCAGAGAGGCACTATTAAATGGGTTACACAAGGTGATGCCGGTACAAAGTTTTTCCATGCAAATGCCACCATAAAACACAGGAAAAATCTTATAACTACTCTGGAAGATCAGAATGGTGCTATGCACTCTGTTCACAAGGAAAAGGCAGACATACTTTGGGACTCTTTCAAAGACAGACTTGGACAATCTGTCTATACCTCCATGACACTTGATCTGAATTTATTATTGCAGACTTCCTCTCAACTTGGATGTCTGGAGGAGCCATTCACTACTGAGGAAATAGATAGTGTCATTATGAACCTCCCTTCGGATAAATCCCCAGGACCAGATGGATTCAACACAAATTTTGTCAAAAAATATTGGCCAATTATCAAAGTAGATTTTTATAATCTATGTCAAGCCTTTTATGAGGGGGAACTATGTCTTCAGAGCATTAATGGTTCTCATATTGCTTTAATCCCAAAAGTTGATGGTGCTACTAGAGCTTCAGATTTCAGACCAATATCATTGCTAAACACCTCCATGAAGGTCATCACTAAACTTTTGGCCAACAGACTTCAACGAGTTATTCAATCTATCATCCATAAGAATCAGTATGGCTTCATTAAATCTAGAACCGTTCAGGATTGTGTTGCCTGGGCTATTGAGTATCTGCACCTCTGTCATAAATCCAGAAAGTAGCTTTTGATTCTCAAATTGGACTTTGAGAAAGCTTTTGATAAAGTTGAGCATCAAGCAATGATCTCTATCATGGAACACAAAGGTTTTGGACCTAATTGGATGAAGTGGATGAAGCTCATCTTCTCTTCTAGTACATCTTCTGTTCTTTTTAATGGAGTTCCAGGTAAAACAATCCACTGTAAAAGAGGAGTGAGACAAGGGGACCCTCTCTCCCCATTTCTCTTTGTCATTGCAGCTGATCTCTTGCAGAGTGTTTTAAATCATGAGAAAAATTCAGGCAATCTTCATCTACCAATTTCATTTAATCATTCACAAGATTTCCCAGTGGTACAATATGCAGATGATACTTTAATCTTCTTGGAAGCTGATTCATTACAACTGGATTGTCTGAAAAATATTCTGCTGAATTTTTCCTCCTCTACTGGCCTGAATGTAAATTACTCCAAATCCATGCTGATTCCAATCAATCTGGACTCTGACAGAGCTAATCATCTAGCTAATAATTTTGGCTGTATTGTGGGGACCCTTCCCTTTACTTATTTGGGACTACCCCTAAATCTCTCCAAACCAAAAGTTGTGGATTTCTTTCCCATTGTAACAAGGTGTGAAAAAAGACTCAGCTGCACCTCTGCACTCCTCTCTCAAGCTGGTAGATTGGAGGTCACAAATGCAATTTTCTCTGCCTTGCCAATGTATTATATGAGCACTTTTCAGCTTCATAAGACTGTCATTAAACAAATTGACAAGTACAGAAAACATTGTCTCTGGAGATGAGCTGATATTAATGCTAGATGTATACCTAAGGCTGCCTGGAATATGGTTTGCTTGCCAAAAAAGGAGGGGGGATTAGGGGTCCTCAATCTCAGGACACAAAATGAGGCTATGTTGCTGAAACATCTTCACAAATTCTTTAATAGAATTGATGTACCGTGGGTGCATCTAATTTGGGAACAATATTATGCTAATGGTATCTTACCTGGTATTAAGAGGGTTGGATCCTTTTGGTGGAAAGATGTTACCAAGCTATTGACCTCCTTCAAAGGAATGGCCATGATAAGCATACATGATGGTGCTTCTTGTCTATTTTGGGAAGACCTCTAGCACAACAGGATTCCTGAACATCAATTTCCTGAATTGTTTTCCTTTGTCAAGAAGAAAGGAATTTCACTTAAAGCTGTAAGAGAAGCTATTGGACCTGAAGTTCTTCTTAACCTGCCACTCTCTGAGATAGCTTTACAGCAGTTGCTGATACTTGCTGAAGATCTTAATAATATGCCACAATCTTCTGAGCTAGATCTGTGGTCATATATTTGGGGCTCACCACACTTCTTTGTCTCCAAAACCTATGTTCACCTCACTGGCCATCGAGTCATTCATGCTGCATATAAATGGCTTTGGAGTTCTTCTTGTCAAAACAAGCACAAGGTCTTTTTCTGGCTTCTCTTATCTGACAGACTGAGCACTAGAGAATTATTAAGAAGAAAAAATATGATACTTCCAGATTACTCCTGTGTTTTTTGTCCCACGACAGAGGATGAATCCCTGCAACATCTCTTCAATCAGTGTCCATTTTCAATTGCTTGTTGGGCAACGATTGGCCTTGTGGTGGGAGACGATGCACCTTTTAACACACTGGAGCTTTTGAAACAGCAGCTTGTTGTGCCCTTCTTCATGGAGATTATCGTCTTAATGTCCTGGAGTATTTGGATGCAAAGGAATGACTTGATTTTCAAAGTAATTCAACCCAGCAGTGATTCATGTCTGCAACATTTCAAGAAAGAATTCGTCTTAGTTATCCTAAGAGCAAAATCCAGGCATAAGGAAAACATGTTTTTATGGCTAGACACCCTTGTATAATTTTGCTTATTTTCTTCGTTTCTTTCTTTGTTTCTTGAACTACTTGTATGAACTTCTTTGTTATTATTTACCATTAATATATAACCTGTAGGGGACTACCCCTCCTGTTTCATAAAAAAAAAGCCTTGAACTGTCCCCAACTAAGACCTGCATTTGTCACAAAAGCAAATAATGACCCCGCGGCTATAATATGACAGCATTGAAAGCGTGTAATATGACAGAAAATGACAGTAGATCGGCTATAATGTGACAGAAAAAGACAGTGGATCGGGTATGAAAAGCGTGTAATGAAAGCGATCTACCAGGAATCGGCAATGAGTTGCCGATACTGATATGCAACTAGACGGCTAGATCTAGAGCCAACACGTGCCAAATAATAATGTACAAACCCACAAATGTGTGGATCTGGACAAAGCTAAGCTTACAATCGATCTAATCAGCTTTACAAGGTTTATCGTGATAAACAAGGAGCTTACAGCCGATTAAACAGATCGCTAAGCTGGGTAAGTTGTGAATAAATCTAAACGAGAAAATAGCGATACGCCCGAGATCAAAGCTTAGATAAATTTGGTAAATTTTGAATAGATCTGAATGAAGCCACAGCGATGCGCCCGGAAGCTAAAGCTCAGATTTACTCGGTAAACGAAGACTTACCAGCAAACCAAGTCGCTCGAATATGAGGCGTCCTTGATCAGCTTGAAAGAACTCGCAGAAAAAGAAAAAAAGGGTGGCGAAGTCGCCGACGAGAAAGTAAATTGCAAGTAGTAAATTTGTGTTTGTTGGATGTGTATCAACCTTTACAATAGCCGGGGGTTCAAATTTATATCCCACGCTAACACAATCCTAGCCGATTACGGCAAAGCATGATTCTATCTTAAGAAACAAAAACTATTCTAAAATAAAATAACTCTTGCCAAACCAAAGTCAAAATATCTGGTCAATCTCCTCTTCCTTGGTCAACAAGATTTTCAACCGTGGCACGCGACTACCTCTCCAAATCCACCGATCGTACGATGCAGAACCTTTTCTCCTTTGCAACACTCTTCCTTGACACGTGCCAAAATCTGGTGTCAACACATGCCCCCCAATTTCGGAGTAAAATGTCCCTTTTACTTTAAAATTAATTTTTTGCCATGATTACGCTGCCGAACGGTCCTTTCATTTACTGCCATCTCGCTTCCCGTGCAGGTGGCAAACGAAAATCTCTTCTTTGCCCTTAACTTTTCACCTTCTCATCCGCGCAACGGGAATCTGCCGATTCATCTTCCGTCTTTTTACCCATATGTCCCTCAATTAAACCTAGGGGTAAAAACCGCACCGGCGCAAGCAACCGATTCATCCCCCCATCTTGGGCTATAAATCACTCCATCGGCACTGTAGTTTCTCCATCGGCCAGAGCTTTCTTTGCCTTCTCCTTCCTCAAACTCTCCTAAAAACCCCAGTCTCTCTCTGCCTCCCTCCCTCCGAGCAGATGGCCAGCAACAAGCGTGCCAGCAAAGGCTCCTCCGACGCTCCTCCGGCGCTCCGTCCTCGCCTCAGGTAAGATGCTTCTCTTCCTTATCAATGCTGCACCTTAGATCTGCATCTGACCAACTTATCATCTCTACAGAGACGTCGACGCCGATCTTCCGGCCAACTTCAAGGACCTGGATGAGGGCACTCAGGGGCTCATCCGCGACCTCCTCTGCCAACTCGCCGAAGCCCGTCGTGATCTCGACCGGGCACAGACGGATCAGGTCGTCATCCGCGGCCAGCTCACCAACGCCGACACCAAGGTCGCAAGTAAGTTTCCATCTTTCCTCTTTATAATCATTATCGAGTTCTTGCTCTAACCTCTTCGTCTTCTAGACTTGGAGTCACAGGTCCAGACCCTCCTGGACGCTTCCCGGGTCGCCATAGACTCGGTGGACGCGAGGGGGAGCACCGTCGCCGCACGCCTCCGGAACGTCCCAGCCTGCGTCAAGGAAGTCGCCAAACATGGAGTCCATGCGAGCGCCGCCAGAGCCATCGCCGTCATCTCCACCATGTCCAGGCCGACTACCGTCAGTGGGAGCCGGTCTTCCCCGATTAGGGTGCGGCGCGGGAAGCCTTCGATGAGCTGGTTGACGATCTCAGCCTCGCCGCCGACGCCATCGTCGACGATGTGAGCCTGGACGGGGTCGTCAGCAACCTCTTCAGAGCAGTGTCAGACTAGGTTGTAAATGTAACAGCCTATCTGGCTCTTCTGTAAATATAATTAATGGACGGGCCTCCTCCCTTTTCATTTCCTGCCTCCATTTTGTCTTGATTTAATTTTTTGTCTTGCAATCCAAAGTCAAATAGAAAAATCCAAACCAAACTTGAATTATACGTTTGGATTGTATTTTTGATCTAAGGGCAATATATGTCATATTGGCCACGAAAACACTTGAACGCATTACACTACGATCAAGTCCTTCCTTATTTGGCGCTAAAGGTGATACTTCTCCTGTATCGGCTATATTTGCAACCAACCGATTGTTTTAGTCCAATCGGTTATGCATCCACCCCGACACTTGGGTAATATTTTTTCAAACACTTGCCATTAAGTGCACTGAAAAATTCTTCTCCCTCCAAAGTCTCCAAGATGTATGCATTTCTAGGAACACATTTGCTGATCTTGTATGGTCCTTCCCACGTTGGGGACCATTTGCCGAACTTGGGATCTTTCATTCCTATCAGCAAGACTAGTTTCCACACCAAGTCTTCTTGGTCAAAAGATTTAGTTTTGACCTTCTTATCATACTATCGGCCTACTCTAGCTTTGTTGGCGTCGATATTGATGAGAGCATTCAGCCGATGCCCAGCCAAATCCTCTAACTCGTCCTTCATCAACGTGGCATAATCCTCAGCTGTCAACTGATCCTAAAACATAACCCGTCTGGAACCAAGACAAGTTTCCCAAGGAAGTACAGCCTCGTGCCCATAAACCAATTGGTACAGAGACACTTTAGTAGCCCCATGGTAGGACATTCTATTGGCCCACAAAGCTTCACTAAGAGTTGTATGCCATCTTTTTTGTTGTTCTTCTATCTTCCTTTTAATTAACGTAATGATCCCCTTATTGGAAGCTTTTGCCTGACCATTGGCTTGGGCATAATATGGAGAAGAATTCAACAATTTAATTCCCATACTCGCAGCGAACTCTCCAAATTCCTCTGAAATAAACATACTGCCTTGATCGGTCGTGATCGTTTGCGGAGTACCAAACTGATAAACAATATGCTCCTTCACAAACTCAATCACCTCTTTAGACGTCACAGATTTCAAAGGAATCGCTTCAACCCATTTGGTGAAATAATCTGTTGCCACCAGTATGAACTTGTGATTCTTGCTGGATGGTGGATAAATTTGTCCAATCAAGTCAAACTCCCATCCCCTGAATGGCCACAGCTTAATAATGGGATTCATAGCCGATGCCGGTGCTCTCTGCACATTACCAAATTTCCGACACCCTTGACAACCTTTATAATAAGTGAAGCAATCTTCTAACATGGTTGGCCAAAAGTATCTGTTTCTCCTGATCATCCACTTCATCTTATACGCCGATTGATGTGAACCACATACACCTTCATGTATCTCTCCCATCAAAACCTTAGCTTCCTCTTTGTCAAGGCATCTGAGCAAAACCCCATCAATCATCCGGTAATACAACTCTCCTTCAAACAATACATATTTAGTTGCCTGAAATCTGATTCTTCGATTCACTTTCTTGGAGGGATCTTCAAAATAGTCTACAATCTCTTTCCTCCAATCATCATTAGGTAATTCCAATGCCATCACACCTTCCATCGGCCGATAACCAGAAGCGTGCTGTGCCAGCCGATTAGCATCACTATTATAAAGTTTGGGTACATGTTCTATGGTTACTTTTTTGAATTCTCTCAGCAATCGGCAACACTCCTCATGATAAACTCGTAGAATATCATCCTTACATTCATATATGCCGATCAACTGGTTAACCACTAACATAGAATCCCCAAATATTTCTACTGCATCGGCCCCAATTTCTTGCAACAGCCGAATTCCTTTAAGCAAAGGCTGTTACTCAGCCTGATTATTGGTAGCTGTAGTTTCTATTGGAAAAGACAACTCAAACGTTGCCCCCCGAGGCGACACCAAAACAATGCCAATACCAGATCCAACTCCACATGATGAACCATCAAAGAATAAGGTCCATGGAACTAGATTAACAACTCCCAATTCTGGCCCACAATGTTGAACAACAAAATCGGCCATGACTTGCCCTTTAACTGCTTTAGACGATTCATACCTCAGATCAAACTCCGACATGGCCAGAATCCATTTTCCAATTCTCCCATTCAAAATTGGCAACGAGAGCATGTATTTAGTAACATCATCTTTACTCACCACAACACACTCAGCCAATAACAGATAATGTCTAACCTTGGTAAAAAAAAGTACAAGCAAAGACATAATCATTCAACAGGAGAATACCTGGTTTCAGCATCCAAGAGTCTTCTACTGATAAAATATATCACACGTTCTTTTCCCTCGAACTATTGAATAAGGGCCGATCCGATAGCACGCTCAACAGCCGATAAATATAATTTAAACGGCATGTGCTTTTGTGGCGGAACCAACACAGGAGGCGATGTTAGATATTGCATGATTTTATCCAATGCCTTCTGTTGTGCTTCTCCCCACATAAATTTCTGATCGGCCTCTTCAACAAAGGACTGAATGGCTGTATTTTACCAAATAGATTGGCGATAAATCTCCGAATAAAATTAATCTTGCCAATCAATGATTGAAGTTCGACTTTTGTTTCTGGAGCCACTTCATTGTTAATGGCTGTAATAGTCTTCTGAATAAATTTCGATTCCCCTTTCATGAACCATAAACCCTAGGAACTGACCAGCTGACACACCAAATACACACTTGTTAGGATTCATCTTCAATCCATGTCTTCTGGTACATTCCAAAACTTTACGTAAGTCGGCTAAATGTTCTTGATACCCCTTGGATTTCACCACAACGTCATCAATGTAAATCTCAACAATCTTGCCGATGATCTCATGAAAAATATAGTTCATGGCTCTCTGGTATGTTGCTCCAGCGTGCTTCAACCCAAGAGTCATGACAATCCACTCGAACAAACTGACATGTCCTGGACATCTGAATGCAGTTTTATGAACATCTTCCTCAGCCATGAATATCTGATTATATCCAGCATTTCCATCCATGAAACTGATCACCTTATGCCTTGCAGCAGCATCCACTAACATATCGATGTTGGCGCTCCTTAAGTATCCATTTTATCCCTTGTTTATCCTTGATAATGGCATGAATTTAATATCAAAATCACTAACCGTCCTAACCCCGGCCTAATTATTGGTCATTTTCACATTTGCACATATATTTTGGAGGAACTTCGTTTTTGCAGGTTTTTGGCCAATTTTGGAGCATGGAATGACGAGGCCCGTGATCGAGCGCTAACACGGAGAAAAACGAAGGCCAAAGCCCAAAGGAAGGACCGAAGCCCATGTTGATTCGAAGCTCATTCATGCACATCCATCCTCCAAGAGAGCCCAAATGACCAAACCCACGAAGATGAGATCAAGATACTTTGGGATTAAGCAAAGCAAATGAAAATTTAAGGAAGGATCCCCTATCCTATCCTTTCCTCGAAGATATCTCCAATATAACGACGTCCAAAGGGGTGCAATCGTGAAGGACATAAACTCTAGAAGATGCGAGGAGTCTATACGCGAAAGATGAGACCGAGGCAGGCCCGAAAGAGGGTAGGCCGGCCGGCCTAGGCCCATGAGCCGGCCGGCCTAGCCCCTTTCCGAGGCGGTTCGGCCTCCCCTTCGACTGGTAGCTTTCTCGGCTCATAAATAGTTCGCACCTTATTCAACTCGTGGCATCCATCCACCCAGAACTCGACGAAAACCTAGGGCCAAGACCGGAGGGAGACGACGGCCGCTACAAGTCTTCGAAGTTGTCTAGGAGATGGCTTTGGCCGCCCCTAGCTGCCATGCCTCCCTGCGTGGTTGTGCCATGGCGGAGTTCATGAGTTAGTTGGATTCATCGATGGTGTGCACACGGCGGTGATGATCCAAACACATCTATTATGTGAGTAATGATAATCATGTCTTCCGAATCTATTAGCAATCATGTCTCTCCTTTTTGATTTCGTTCTTGCCTTGGGTGCGCTTATTCCTAGATCTATTCTCGAGATAGATTGCATGGGATGTTCTTGTAGCTATGGTGGCTAGGAGTTCATACCGGATCTACCCAAGGGAGTTTGACACGTCTAGCGTGCTTTGGGGTGCTTTTGTCCAAAGGGAGCGTCGTGACAGGGCGTGGCCTGAGTAGGGGGTTCCCGAGGGGTTGGATTGGAGGTTTTGATTTAAGGATGCTATTGATTGAGATGCATGATTTATTTGCTCGTTAGCTTGAACTACAACTAGATGACGATAGGCCTAGTCATGTCTTTGGTTTTGCTATGGTTACGCCTATGTTCATGGATGAGATCAACCTTTACACAACACTCATATCTATTAAAGGTTTACTCTATATGTGCAATTCATGCTTCATGTTAGGATAGATCCGTTAGATTAGATGGAAAACCTTAGGTAGTTCTTTATCGATCCACGGATTGATAAACCTTGGGGGAGTACTCTAAGAGAAAAACTACCACGATCCGTGCGCTTGCGGTACATAAATTGGGGCGCTAAGGAGTGTCAACAATCGACAACTGGCATTGGGTAACCATCCATCGGTGTGGCTTTGTTGAGATCCATGAAGTCAATGCAGACACGTAACTTCCCATTTTTCTTGTATATAGGAACCACATTGGATATCCACTCAGCATATCTATACTGCCTGATGAACTTTGCTTCTATTAATTTTGTGATCTCGGCCTTTACGTCTGGTAAAATCTTAGGGTTGCACTGCCTTGAACCCTGCTGATGTGGCCGATATCCAGGTTTAATAGGTAACCGATGCTCGACAATAGATCGATCCAAGCCCGGCATCTCATAATATTCCCAAGCAAAACAATCTTTATATTCTTTTAACAATTTCACCAAGTCTTGTTTATACTCTGGGTCTAACTTAGCACTAATAAACGTCGGCCTTGGCCTATCTCCATCTCCAATATCTACTTTCCCCAATGCATCGGCCGACGTGAACCCGTGCCCCAACTTTCCTTCATCTTCTAGGAACTCATCCATTAGGAACGGTTAGGGAAACCAACTGCTTGGATCGGTAGAAGCATGGTAGCTATGTTAACAGGTGCAGCCGATGATCCTGATTGCTGCCCCTCATCAGCATTTGGCTTAACACGCCAAACCTCTGACCTGACCTTCCTCCTGGGAGCCTCCTTTCTCTCCTCTTCCAGTGCCTCTGTCTGACACAGCCTCTGAACTCGCCTCTTCTGCGATCTGGTCAAACCAGCTGGACACCATCGAGGCTGATCAACATTATCATAAACATGCTCTCTTTCTGGATCCCTGCGATGTGGGTATTCATCTGAAACTTGAGCAGCAGCAACTCGTTCAATCCACTCATTGGTAGAAATCCTTCCTCCTGCAGGATCACGCAGCATGGTCCTGCCCCCCCAGCCGATCATGCACCAAAACCTTGCCCCCCAGCCGATCATGCACAGAGATGCGTCTATCATCATTTCTTTCTCTGATGATTGGCCCTCGAGACTTCTGGTCGAAACGTGGCTTCTTGTCCGATCGGTCTTCACGGTAGAAACCGTTGCACTCTGGACAGTTATCTACTGTCGGCAGAGTCAAGCCTTCGTCCCAATAGTACACAAAGAAAGGACATCTCCAGTGCCCTTCATGCCGTCGTGCAGACTCTTCTCTATACTGTCCCCTTTCTTGATCACATTGAAACTTGTTCAGCAACATCTGAGACGTGACCTTCTTCCTTGGAACCGCTGATTCTTCTTTCTGCTGCGGCTCCTTACCCTTGGATTCATCGGCCATTATCTGTTGTTGGGGACACCACCTTCGGTCCGGTCGCCGAAGGTGCGCGAAGACAGGGCAGCAAGAACATTGAAGCCAACGGGAGTGAACACAGAAGATTCCCGCCTTCGCTTGTCTTCGGTTTGGAAGACGAAGACTCGCGAGGACCGGTTGACGGGAGCGTGACAGCGAGGAGTAAATAACAGGCCACGTAGCCTTCACTTGTCTTCGGGTCGGAAGCCGAAGACCCGCGAAGACCAGACGATGCGAGCATTAGCGAGGAGTAAGCGATAGGCCACGTAGTCTTCGTGGAGAAGGCCAAAGAGGATTATCTGCAGTTGTGGGCCCGTCTGAGCTGTAGCGCACTGAGCTTGTATTAGGAAAATTACGTGTACGTCCAAGAATTTTCCAGGAACATGGCCGTTGTAAGAGTGTAGAAGAGTAAATGTACGTGGGAGGTGTAACGCAACCTATAAATACCACCTGTAATGTTCATTGGTGGGACATTGAATAGAGAGAGAACATTTACTACTTGAATCGTGTGCTTGTCCCTTACTGTTGTAGTGTCCGTCCGTTCCGGAGACACTCTCCACCAACAGTTTGGCGCCCACCCGTCGGTTCGATACACCACATGGCGGCGACGAAGAAGAAGGGAACCAACGGAGCCACTTCGGAGGACACGACGACGATGGCCACGGCAACACCTTCGCAGGGCGAAGCAGCGGCAACACAGGCAAACGGGACCAGCAGCGACGGCGTCTCCGTCAATGCCCTCGCAGATGGCCAGCTTGAAGTCAACCTTCTGGACATCGGCGTCTCAGCCGAAGACATTGTGGTGATGCGTCACATCAACGCCCGCATCGAAGAGGCACGAAGAGCTCAGCAGTAGGCCTTGGAAGCAGAGCCTTCGGAGAGGCAAATGATAACAAGAGCAAAGGAGAAGGAGACCATGCTCATAGAAGCAGAGCGTCAAGAGCAGTACAACATGTTGAGGGAGGAGGAGCTTCGCTGCAAGGCGCTGCAGAAGTTCTGTGCACAGTGGCTGCAGCTCGAGAAATTGCAGGCACCACCACCACCACCACCACCACCACCGCAGAAGGAGATGATTGTGGTCAACCCGCGGCAGCATGAACCACCAAGGCTCCACCCAAAGTTCGTGCCGGTCGAAGAGATCTCTGACCATTCTGAGTCAGACGGCGAAGAGCACTACCGTAGAAGGCATCAAAGAATATCACAATTGTCCGAAGAGCTGGAGGAGGTGCAGTGGCCTCATCGCCTCAACCCAGCAATATTGCCACAGTTCGACGGGGAGTCAGATCCCGAAGAGTTCCTCCTCAAATATGAAGCCACCATAGAAGCATCAGGAGGAGGTACCGCATGTAAAGCGAAGGCGCTTGTCCTCGCATTGAAGGGCTTGGCGCAGCGGTGGTACGCAAACATTCCACTAGGAACCATTTTGTCTTGGAAGCAGCTTCGCTTCGAGTTATGTGCAAGTTTCCGCGCCGTGAGGCCCGACGAAGTCACATCCTGTGATTTTCACGATCTCAGGCAAGGAAGCATGACCTTGCAAGAATATCTTCAGAGTGTCATGAAGCTTCGCGCAAGAGCACCAAATTTCGCCGACCAAAGCATCATCAATTCGGTGGTAAAGGGGATCAACCTAGGACCATGTAGAGAATACATATCCCGGCGCAAGCCGAAGACAGTAACAAAGCTGTTCGAGATAATGCAAGAATATTGCATATCCGACCGTGCGAAGAGAAGAAGGCTCGAGGAGAAGAGCGAGCAGAAGAAGTCATGAAGCAGCGAGAGGTCCCACGCAAAACCGTGGCACGCAGATGAGCCGAAGCACAAAAGAACGGTGAACAATGTCTCCGAAGAAGAACCCCGAGAGCCCAGACACCATCACTGGGTGAAAGGCGAGAGGGACCGCCACGAGGAAAGGCCCAACCGCGATGATCGTCACCATCGCGACGAACGACACAACAAAAGCCGAAGAGACAGCGGCGGTCGAAGGGAGAAAATTCTGTTCTGTTTTTTCCATGGCAAAGACAAAGGCCATTGGACAAACGAATGCCCCTTCGCCATTGAAAGAAAAGAAGAGTTTGATCGGCAGAATTCCCAGCCAGCGAAGCCAGTCAATCATACCTCGCAATTGCCACCACAGTCTTCGGCGACGGCAACCACTTGGGCTCCTACGCCAAATTGGCCGGTGTCATACCCGGTCTTCAACTACAATCCACTACCGCATGTGCCACCTTTGCAACAATCAGTACCGATGCTACCACCTCTGCAGTATAGTCAGACATGGTCGAGGAGCTCCACACCATATCCTTACGACCCGACAAGTTTAGCCCCACCTCCGAAGCTTGAGCCGGGGCAGATACCAGAGCGAGCGAGCGACGCGCCCTTCGGCAGTAGGGTTAACATCATCAACGCCATCTCCGGAGGGTCAAACGAACCAGTGTTGGAGACGAAGAGGCAACGCAAAGAATACTTCAGAACTGTCTCTTATGTGAGTGAAGGCAGATGCTTCCGAACAACTTGGTCGCATGTCCCAATATTTTTCACGCAGACAGACCTTCGGCTGCAGCACTACCCACATAAAGACCCTCTCGTCATAAGGGCAAACATCGGCAAGAATTCAGTGCACTTCGCAGGAAATGACGTAGGGAGAATCTTGGTTGACAATGGGAGCTCTGCAGATATCCTCATGTGGCAGTGCTTCCTCAAAATGGGTTTCACAGAAATAGCGTTGAAGAAGTCACAGTATCCGCTCATTGGCTTCGGAGGCAAAATAATCGAAGCTCTGGGAAAGATAGAGCTCAATGTCACGTTCGGCGAAGGTGTAGCACAGAGAACCGAAGCGATAACCTTCGATGTGGTCGACATAAACTACCCCTACAATGCCATCTTCGGCCGCAACACCTTGGTCAAATTCGCAGCAGTAATCCATCAGTCGTATCTATGCATGAAGCTGCCTACGGACGGAGGAGTTGTCACAGTCTTCGGCAACCAGGAAGAAGCAAGAAGATGCGAAGACAATGTATCAACCGCAAACAAGAATGTCCATGTCATTGAAACACCAGATGAGGACAATGAGGCTGCAAACAGCGAAGAGCCAGAGAAATCAGTGGGAGTATCCCCGGCGGAGCACACGAAGAAGGTTCCATTGTGCGAAGATGTGCCCAACCGAATGGTGATCATCGGAAAAGGGCTTGCAGAGTCCGAGGAGGCCAGACTTATACAGTTTCTCCGCAACAATCAAGATGTGTTTGCTTGGTCCTCCTCGGATCTACGAGGGGTCAGTCGAGAGGTCTTCGAGCATGAGCTCAGGGTGAACCCGAAGGCGAAACCAGTAAAGCAGGGCCAAAGGACAATGTCCGAAGAAAGGCAGAAGGCGGCTCAGGCCGAAGTACAAAAATTGCTGGACACGTGCGTTATCTGTGAAGTCCAGTACCCGGAGTGGCTAGCAAATGTTGTCATGGTGCCGAAAAAGAACGGGAAGTGGCGAATGTGCATTGACTTCACAATCTTGAACAAGGCGTGCCCGAAGGACAAATACCCACTACCACGAATTGACACCCTGGTCGATGCAGCAGCTTGCTCAGAGATGCTCAGTATGTTGGATTGTTTCTCAAGTTACCACCAGATATTCATGAACAAGGCAGACGAAGAGAAGACCAGTTTTACCACCCCGTTCGGGACATATTGCTACATGAGAATGCCAGAGGGCCTCCGCAATGCCGGATGCACTTTTAATAGAATGATCAAAAAAGTACTGGGAGATCAACTGGGAAGGAACATCTCCGCATATGTCGATGACGTTGTTGACCGGAGCAAGAAGAAGGAGGATCATATCCAGGAACTTCGCGAAACATTCGCGAACCTTCACCATCATGGTCTGAAGCTGAACCCGAAGAAATGCGTCTTCGGGGTCCGAAGAGGCAAATTATTGGGATGCATGATCACCGAAAGAGGAATTGAGGCAAATCCGGAGAAGATAGAAGCCATCAGGCAGATGAAGCCGCCAACTGCAAGAAAGGGGGTGCAAAAGTTAACAGGCAGGTTGGCTTCATTTAACCAATTCATATCAAAGTCTGCGGAGAAGTGCCTTCCATTTTTTAAGGTGCTGAAAGGCTTAGGCAACATGGAATGGGGCGAAGAGCAAGTGAAGGCTTTCGAAGACCTAAAGCAATATATTGAAAAATTGGCAGTCATGTCCAGTCCGTCAGAGAAAGCGGAGTTGCTGTTGTACATCTGCACATCAGGCGTAGCCGAAAGTGCTGCTCTCGTCGAAGAGCGCACGATCGAAGGCGCATTGACACAGGTGCCTATATACTTCATTTCCGAAGCCCTAAATGGGTCAAAATTGCTGTATTCAGAAATAGAGAAGATGGCGTATGCGGTGGTCATGGCAGCACGGAAGCTTCGCTACTACTTCCAGAGCCACAAGATCAAGGTCCCAACCTCGTTTCCACTTCAGGACATGTTTGAAAACGGAGAAGCCTCCTGTAGAATAGGAAAATGGGCTACGCAGTTAGCCGAATACACCATTGACTTTGTCTCCAGGTCAGCAATCAAGTCGCAGGTCTTGGCAGATTTCATTGCCGACTGGACCCCAACCACACTTTCGCAAGAACAGCCAAAGATAGAAACAATATGGAAGCTCGAGTGCGATGGGGTGTACCAGAGAGATGGAGCCGGAGCTTCGGCAGTATTGACAGCACCCTCAGGTACACAGCTAAAGTATGCAGTCAGACTTGACTTCAAGGGATGCACCAACAATGTCACAGAGTACGAGGGCCTTCTCTTGGGTCTTCGCAAAGCAAGAGCACTGGGCGCGTGAAGATTGTCGATCAGGTCAGATTCAGAGTTGATCTCAGGCCAAATCAACAAGTCCAACAGAGCTCTCAAGCCGAAGTTGGCGAAGTACTTGGCAGCAGTGCGAAGCATGGAGAAATACTTCCTCAGGTTCAGTATCCGCAGTTTCTCTAGAACGAAGAACAAGCAGGCCGATCAGCTGGCAAAGGCAGCAGCATAGTTCGATCCTTTACCGCCGGATGTATTCTTCGAAACTTTAAAGCAGGCCTCCGTCAATTGTGCCGAAGAACCCTCCAAATTCATCAATGCCATAACCAGTGAAGACTGGAGGGCTGCAATCATGGCATACCTTCGCGGACACTTCATCCCGGAGGACAAAAAGGAAGAAAAAAGAATGGCACTTCGAGCCAGGAACTACAGAATCATAGGGGAAGAGTCATACCGAGGTGGAATCTGCGCACCGCTCCTAAAGTGCAGGGATGTGTTCTTCGCACATAGTAACGAGGGCCCTAGTAGGCAAAGCTTTCCGCGAAGGATTTTGTTGGCCCTCAGCTGTGGCGGACGCTCACGATGTGGTTCGCACATGCCCAAACTGCCAAAAGCATACCCTATATAGCAAATTCCCACCCGACGAGGTGCAGCTACTGCCTCCGGTATGGCCCCTTACACGATGGGGCATTGATATTGTTGGACCATTGCCTACAGCTCCGGGAAACTACAAGTACGCCGCTGTGGTGGTAGAGTACTTCTCCAAATGGATCGAGGCAAAAGCACTCAGGGACATCACAGCCGGAGCCCTACATAAATTCTTTTGGCAGAACATTGTCTGCCACTTCGGGGTCCCGAAGGAGGTTACAGTGGACAATGACAAGCAGTTTGACTGCACAACTTTCAGGGAGTTCACCATTCAACTTGGCACCAACTTATGCTTCGCGTCGGTCTACCACCCGCAGTCCAATGGCGCGGTTGAAAGAGCCAACGGCATCATCTTCGCAGGCATCAAGAAAAACATCACCGAGCTGCCGAAGGGGAAATGGGCGGATGAGCTGCCGAGGGTCATATGGTCTCATAACACAACCGAGTCCAAGACCACGAAGTTCACCCCTTTCAAGCTACTGTATGGCGAAGAAACCGTAACACCCGAGGAAATCAAACTCAAATCCTGGAGAACAGCCGAAGGGGCAGAAAATGTCGAAGATGACATCAAGCCCTCAATCGACACAATCGAAGCTGGCAAGATTCAAGAAGCAATCAACTTGGGAAAATATCAAGAAGAAACACGAAGGTGGAAGAATAAGAAAGTGAAGCCCAGAGACATCAAAGAGGGGGACTTGGTGCTTCGAAGAATACCGAAGGCCAAGCAAAAAGGCAAGATGCACAACAATTTGGAAGGCCCATTTATCGTCACATCTATGGCAAGGCCGGAGGCCTGCAGGCTCCGCACGCTAGAAGGCACCAAAGACCCTTATTCGTGGAACAAGGATATGCTATAGAAGTACTACGTGTAGGAAATGTGTAAAAGCCACCGGAGGGAAATAACCAAAGGGGCTTGTAGAGCAAATTTTTCTTTTTTCCATTTTTCTTTTTTTTCATTTGGGTAAATCTGCACAATGTACCGAAGGACCCGTACTCTTTTCCTCACGGGGGAAGCTTTCGCGTGTCCACCCGGGCACCGAAGGTGTGAGGTTTTTAACGAGGCGGAACCCTATGTAACCCCTTGTGAAATATAAACAAGGCCCCCACAAAAAGAGTCTCGAAGGAATGGGCGCGTTGCAAAGGCGCCGAAGCGTCTATCCCTTTTCGTCAAAGCGAAGAGGGGAGTCATCGGCGCGAAGTGCAAGCCATAACGCTTGAGAGAAGTAAGCATGAGGCGCAATCCCGCTTAGGGGCTTCGCTCCTCTTAGCTTCATTTCCACAGAAATCAACAAAAATCCCTTCGCATGAAAGCGAAGGGTGGAAAGTCTTGTCGCGCGACAGCCGAAGGCAAGGCGCGACCTCTCTGGCTAAAGAGCCGAAGGTCCCCTAACAAAGTCCTTACGTGCGAAAGCCTAAGGCGGAAAGTCCTGTCGTGCGAAAGATGAAGGCTAGGCGCGAACCTCTCCGGCTAAAGAGCCGAAGGTCCTCTAACAAAGTCCCTACGTGTGAAAGCCTAAGGCAGAAAGTCCTGTCGTGCGAAAGCTAAAGGCTAGGCGCGAACCTCTCCGGCTAAAGAGCCGAAGGTCCCCTAACAAAGTCCATGAGAAAGACTAAGGCGGGAAGTCCTATCGCGCGACAGCCGAAGGCACGGCGCAACCTCCCCGGCAAAAGAGCCGAAGAACCCTGTGAAAGTCCTTACGAGCAAAGCCAAAGGCAAGGCATGCATAATTAAAACAAGAGGCCAGAGGGGCTAAAACCCACTTCACAGTCATCATCCCCGCCAGTCGAGCGAAGGAGGGGTGGCGCTTCGCAAAACAGATACACGCACGACGCCGGTGACGATGAATGAACCAAAAGGCGTTTGTAACCTCGCCCGCGCAAAGGGGGGTGGCGCTTCGCAGCATACATTTGTGCACAGTCGAAGGATAAACACCAAAAAATTACATAATTTATTACATACAAAGTACAGGTTTATTACACCACAAAGATACACTTCGCGCGAAGGCGCGAAGTTACATCCGAGGCCTCTTCCTCGAAAACTAGGCGGTCCACCTCAGATATGATCTCCCGGACCGCCACATCTATTATTTCTTCGGCTGTCCATCGAAGAAACGCTTCAAAGTCGTCCCCTGAAACCGAGGGCAACGCAAATTAACTAGAGCTCTCGTCGAAGATGCCTTTGCGATGTACATAAATTCATGAGGCGACAGGAGATCTTCGTCTACCGGCTCCGGCTTCGGCTCTCGGAGACCGGCGGGAGCACTATACGGCCTATCAGTATCGAGAATCTATTTTATTTCGCGACGAAGTGCGCAGTCAGCAAGAATCTTCGCATGTTTCGCTGGATCACGCTGAAACTCGGCAAAAAAAAACACTTCGTATCGGCGTTCCGGAGCTTGTAAACGCGCACCCTATCCGCCCAAAATTTGTCAAACGAAAAGGAAGGGTAACGAGAATGAAACTTCATCCAAGACGCACTAGAGACATAAAAATTCCTTCGTTGCAGAATGCGAGGAAGCACGCCTTCGGTCACCTACGCAGGGGCTAACGCTGGGTCCAGCACAGACACCGAAGGTGTTAGTTCCCTAAAATGATAATTACAATACAAAAGTGGACGATCACACGACCACGGCCCTCACACCTCGCCAGCTGCAGGGTGGGAGGAGCCCCCCCATGGTTCAGTCTTCGGGCACCGGGGCTCCACATCCGACATTTCCTCCCTCGCAGCCCGCTCCTTCACCATCATCCTCGCTGGAGGGCGGTGTAGCGGCTCCGCCGGCGCGGTCGCCACCACCTTCAGCAGTAGCAGGTGGAGCTTCAGCAAGGATGGGCTCCGCAACAGCTTCGGCGTTGGCTTGGAGCTAAAAAGCACGAAATATCAAAGATATTAAGATACATTTCAAGGCAAAGAAAAGGAGCATCAAAAAGAAGACAAGAAAACCACCTGAGCCTTCATCCGTTCAACCTCGCGACGAACGATCGCACAGCCTTCGCCCTTGAAGAAATGGTCCATAAAATTTTTAGCAATGTTCTTCGCCAAAGCGGGCAGCGCCTCCGGGCGAATAGCATCATCTCTGGGCTAGGGAAAACCCTCGTCGCGGAGGTAACGGAGCTGGGCCTTCGTCACAGTGCTGGCGCCGGCAGCTTCGGAAGGGAACAAGCTATACACCGCAGCACTGAGCGTGCGAACGGCGACAACAGTGCTTATATCCTCGTTGAAATGAGCCCCTGCGTCCAGCATAGCAATACATGCGCGGAGCCACTTGAAGAAGTCGTCCACCCCGATGGTGTCCTCCGAAGAGACGTTAGGAGCATCAAGCCCGTATTGCTTCAGGAAATCTGGAAGCTCTTTCTGAAGCTTGGCCACCCCAGCCCTCATCGACTCCTTGAACAAGTGGAAACGTTTGTGCATAAGAGCCCGCCATTTTTCGGCGTCTTCGGCGAGCAACTTAGCAGCCTTCGCCGAATCCACCGCCTTCACCGCCCGATCAGCTTTCGCCAGCAGCTCCGTGGTGAGGGTTGCCTTTTCTTCGCAAGATTTGTCGAGGCGTCGTTGTAGGGCCTCTTTTTCTTTCTCCAGAGCGGCCACCTTCGCCTCCAGATCTGCGACGGCAGCCTTTGAGCTCTCTTCGATCACCAACTACCGAGCGGCACAGTGCGCAGCCACAAAGGCCTTTAGTGACAAATCCTGCTGTCGGTACCCCGGGACCGGGGTACCCCCTCTTACTGCGTCTGGGCAAGGACTCGCGTAGTTATCCTAAACTACGCGCTGAAGAGCAGAGAAGCCGGACCCCTGCGGTCCGGAGTCCACCTCGCCGGGCCAGCGGCCCCGGACCTGCTCTCTGCTCGGGGGACGGTCCGGTGACGCCACGTGTCCCAGAGAAGACAGCGCCCGGCGCAGATAGCTGGGGTTCCCCGGACCCCCCATGCCATCCGGACCCCCTGGCGCGCGGGGAACCAGCATTTCACCCAGGAGGGGTTCGGAGCCGCCACGTGTCGCCGCAGAGCACGGGGCAGCCTTTGCCAGACTCCACTATTGGTCGCGTATTACCAAGGTGCACAGTGCAGCCACATGCGCCGCGCGCGCGCGGTGCACGTTAGTCTGCCTCATTAAATGGATGCGACGGCACGGCCCTTTCCATCATGCTGCCTACACCGCAAGCTACGCGGCATGAACAACATGCGTGGCGCAGCCTACCCAGCTAGCTGCAAGCGCCGCACCAACATGACAAGGCAAGGCCATGCCGGTCAGAGGGTCTGCGCCAGTCAGTACATCCAAGAGGACGAGGCAGCGAAATCCCGGAATAAGATCTTCTCCAGGCGTAGCACCATAATAGCGCTAGGCGTTATGTTATTTAAATACATCCACGTTGGGCCCACCTATCGGTGTCCCAACGGCTATGTATGTGTCTCTCTTTGACTTTGAAAGGAGAGCACACGCTAGTCTCAGGGCAAATGGACACACACTCTCAGCTCACCAGCTAGAACCACTCTCGAGCAATCTCTTGTGAGCACAGGCAATACAACACACAGTGGATGTAGGGTATTACGCTCCGGCGGCCCGAACCACTCTAAAAACCTTATGTGTTCATCTTGTTCTTGCATCTAGATCGGACTAATCCTTGCTACCCCCCCCCCCCGAGTTTATTCTCCCTCAGGGCTTAGGCGGGTGCATTCGGCCACCCGGCTGGGTTTACCACCCGACATTTGGTGCACCAGGTAGGGGAAAGGTTAGCTAGTTTTAGTTCATCTCTTGCTCGTCTCCATAGTTCGGGTAGTTGAGCACTCCCACCACGACGACGACGTGGAGATGGTGGAGGGTGTGGCGTCATCCGCGCCACGCGCCTCTTGCCTCCCTACCCCAGGGGCAACCGTGCCCGTGGAGCAGCCACCGATGGCAGTGGCGCACGTTGCACGCCAGCGAGAATCAGGGCGCCCGTCAAAGGGCCCCTCACAAGCTGCGAGCAGCGGGCCGCTGGCGGCAGTTAGGGAGTTGCTTCGCAACCCTCCGGCTGCTGCAACCTCACCTGATGCCCTGAGGCAGTGGCGGGACGACGTTGACCGTCTCCTCCATCTGGCTCAGGCGTCCCCTAGTTCCACAAGGACTGGGCAACGACCTCCGCCTGGCAATGCGGTGGTACCCTACCACCGGCGCCAGGGCGGCGTGTCGGCATTCGTGCGCTTCCCCACGGTGAGGGGTGCACGAACAGAAGACATGCGGGTGGAGCTCAACTGCAGGCGCGCGGGTGAGGACGCCCGCATCTCCGTGGAAAGGGCGCGAGAAAGCCGCTTCAACATCGAGGGCCGCAATCTCAACGCCGACTTGGATGCAGCGGCACCCAAGCTTCCGGGAAACGCCCGGGCACCAACGGCTGCCCCGGTTGCTGGGGTGGGCTGTGCCGCGCTCGCGGATCATCTCTGCATGGTGGTCTGGCCATCCAAGTTTCATCCACAACTGCCGGAGAAGTACGACGGTACCACTAATCCGTCGGAATTCCTACAAGTGTACGTCACCGCCATCACAGCAACTGGTGGCAACGACGCTGTCATGGCAAGCTACTTTCATGTAGCCTTGACTGGGTCAGCCCGGACTTGGCTCATGAACCTCACTCCTGGGACGATTCAGTCCTGGGAGGGGCTCTGCGCCAGATTTACGGCAAACTTTGCCAGCGCTTATCAGCAGCATGGTGTGGAGGCACACCTCCACACCGTGAGGCAGAAACCCGGAGAGACGCTCCGGGCATTCATCTCATGCTTCACCAAGGTATGAGGTATTATTCCTCATATCTCTAACGCATCTATCATTTCTGCTTTCCGTCAGGGAGTACGTGATGAGAAGATACTCGAGAAACTGGCGACGCACGAGGTGGAAGGCGTCACCACGCTTTTCTCCCTGGCCGACAAGTGTGCTAGGGCCGCTGAGGGCCGCGCATGGCACTCAGCCCCCAAGACGGAGTCGCCGAGGCTGGTGGCTCCGGAGCTACCGTCCAGGGCGGTAGCAAGAAAAAGAAGAACAAGAACCGCGGTCGCGGGGAGCCCCAGGCTGGAGCCCTAGTTGCTGCGACAGCAGCACCAGTTGCAGCTGCTGCAGCTGGGGGCCAGAATGCGAACAGCAAGCGCCCGCGCCCGCAGGGTGGCAATGGTGGTTCATGCCCAGTTCATCCCACCGCTTGCCACAGCGCCGCAAACTGCCGTGAGATCCAGAAACTCGCGAAGCGGGTCAGTGGGCAGCATGAGCAAGCCTCCAAGGACGGCTCACCCCCTCCTCGCAAGCGGCCTGGCAAGGAGAAAGCCTCTGACAGTGAGGCCGCTGCCGTGGAAAAGGGGCTGGGGTACCAATCCCCTACTCGTGAACTAAAAGGCGTCTACAGCCACGGCGACACCGACTCTGGCAAGGACGAGCGCCGCAAGAAGCTGTACATGATGTACGGCGGAAGCTCAGAACTCGTCTCCTAGAGAGATGTCAAGGCCCTTCGCCGAGAGGTCCTCTCGGTGAAGCCGGGGGTCCCGAGGGCGGCGCCTCACCACAGGTGGAGGAACACCACCATCTCCTTCGGGCCATCTGATTGCCCGGAGAACATGGCCGGGGCTGGTGTACTACCTCTAGTCACCGCCCCTGTCATAGCCAACATCAGGCTCTATCACGTGCTGATCGACGGCGGGGCTGGCCTCAACGTCATCAGCTATGCAGCATTCAAGCAGCTGCAGATCCTAGAGTCCAAGCTGGCTCCCTCTCGCCCATTCTCAGGAGTGGGCCCACACCCGGTGTTCCCTCTGGGGAGCGTGACTATACTGGTCACGTTCGGGACTGAGGAGAACTTCCGCACGGAGAACGTCCAGTTCGACGTCGCGGAGTAAACCTCCCATTCAATGCCATCATTGGCAGGCTAGCACTCTACCACTTCATGGCCATTGCCCACTACGGGTACTTGGTCTTGAAGATGCCTTCCCCTGCCGGTGTCCTCACCGTGCGGGGTGACCGCACCGCTGCCGTCGCTACAGTTGAGAAACTGCATGCTCTGGCGGCAGAGGTTGCAGGCTCCGAGGAGGATACCCCCTCCACCTCGCGAGCCAGGGCGCCCGCAAGGGCACCTAAGGTTCAGCCGACTGATCCGGATAATGTGCCCGTGAAGACCGTTCAAGTCGGAGCGGACTCCTCCAGGACCACCCGCATCGTCGGAAACCTAGAGGAGAAATAGGAAGACGCGCTCATCACTTTCCTCCGGGCAAATGAGGATGTGTTCACCTGGGAATCGTCACAGATTCCCGGGATCCCCAGGGAAGTGATCGAGCACCATCTGAGGATCTACCCCGACGCCAAACCGGTACGCCAGAATCCTCGAAAGCAGTACGTGGAGCGGCAGAACTTCATCCGTGAAGAAGTCTGCAAGCTACTACACGCTGGTTTCATCGAGGAGGTCCACCACCCCGAGTGGTTGGCCAATCCGGTCATCGTCCCAAAGGCCAACGGGAAGCTTCGGATGTGCATCGACTACACCAGCCTCAACAAGGCATGTCCCAGAGACCCCTATCCTCTTCCACGTATCGATCAGATTGTGGACTCCACCTCCGGGTGTGACCTTTTGTCTTTTTTAGATGTTTACTCTGGTTTCCACCAGATACAGATGTCTAGGGAGGATAGGAAACATACTGCTTTTGTAACAGTGGATGGACTTTATTGCTATATTGTCATGCCATATGGACTACTGAATGCCTTACCCACGTTTGTGCGAGCTATGAACAAAACTTTCTATAATTTAATTAGAGATATAGTTGAGGTATATGTCAATGACATCGTAGTCAAAACTAATGTAGGGTCAACCCTAGTTGAGGACATGTCCCTCGTCTTCAACCGACTGAGCACCATGCGCACGAAGCTGAATCCTGAGAATTGCGTTTTCAGTGTCTCGGCAGGGAAGCTGCTGGGTTTCCTGGTCTCACATCGAGGCATCGAGTCAAACCCTGCCAAGATCAAGGCGATTGAGGTGATGAGGCCTCCTGGCCGCATCAAGGACGTACCGAAGCTCACCGGGTCCTTGGCTGCTCTTAGCCGCTTCATTTGAAGGCTGGCAGAGAGGGCTCTCCCCTTCTTCAAGATGTTGAGGTCCGGTCCATTCTCTTGGACTGAAGAGGCTAAACAAGCCTTCCAGGAACTGAAGCAGCACCTCACCTCACTGCCAGTATTGCTGGCTCCAGAGCCAGGTGAGACGTTGTTTTTGTATCTTGCTGCGTCTGCAGAGGCGGTCAGCATGGTGCTGGTGGCCGAGAGGACTGAGCAAGCCCACCAGGGGGACACCGGGGTCCCCCCGGCCAAGGATGATGGGCTGGACCACGGACATGGGGGTCCGGCAGCCAAACCTCTGTCTGAAGGTCCGAACCCCGAACATGGGGGTTCGGAGGAGCCTCAGCCCAGAGGGAACCCAGAACCGCTGGGGGGCCAAGGACCTGACGTGGTCGACAAGGGCGAGCCGGACCCGGTGGCCAGGGTCCAGACCATCCAGAAGTCAGTCTACTATGTCAGCGAAGTCCTCCACGAGGCAAAGGCCAGGTATCTTGAGATGCATAAGATTATCTATGCCATACTTATTGCGTCCAGGAAACTACGCCATTATTTCCAGGCGCACAGAGTTGTCGTAGTGACCTCTTATCCACTGAGAGCGATCCTACACAACTCCAATGCCACGGGCAACATCGCCAAGTGGGCAGCAGAGTTGGCTGAGTTCCAGCTGGACTTCCAGCCCCGCCACGCAGTCAAAAGCCAAATCCTGGCTGATTTCATAGCAGAATGGACTCCTTCCCCAAGCAATTCTGGGGGTCCGGGCCTTAACGCCGGACCCCCGGAGCCGGAAGTCAGGACACCAGTCTTCACCAAGCCCCACTGGACACTCTTCTTCGACGGGTCCGTCCGCGAGCAGAGGGCCGAAGCTGGTGTGGTCCTCATCGACCCAAACGGAGATCAACTGAAGTACATGGTGCACCTTGAGTTCAAGGCCACCAACAACATGGCAGAGTACGAGGCTTTGATCTTTGGCCTGACAGAAGCCCTGTCTATGGGGGTCCGGCAGCTCCTGGTGAAGTGAGATTCTCAGCTGATCATTAAGCAGGTCCGAGGGGAGTGCAGTTGCAACAATCCCCAGCTCGCAGCATACCTCATACATGTGAGGAAGCTCGAGAAGGCCTTCGACACCTTGGAACTGCAACATGTTCCCCGCGAATTCAATTCAGCAGCAGATGACCTCTCCACAAGAGCATCTACTTGGTCACCCGTGCCCGAGGGCGTCTTCAAAAGACGGCTGTTGAAACCTACCACCCAGCCTGCCGAACTGGGTGAAGGGGATTGATCTAGCACCTCGAAGCTAGCGATCCCGGCGGCAATCCATCCGTGGAGCCCGCCAGGTGTTGTGTGCGCTATCGAGGATCCCGGAGACCTCATAGGGCCACCCCCAATTACTCAGGGAAGTCTTGATGCATGGATCTCTGAGATCCGGGACTACTTGAAAGACAACATCCTTCCTGAAGATGATGTAGCCGCAGAGCGCATAGTACGATTGGCTAAACGCTACGCGGTGGTAGAAGGGGATCTCTACCGCTGTGGCGCTAATTGTATCCTCATGCGGTGCATTTCTCGGGAAGAGGGCCGCGAGTTACTCGCGGAGATCCATGGAGGCGAGTGTGGAAGTCATTCCTCATCTCGCACGCTTGTTGGTAAGGCCTTTCAGCATGGCTTCTACTTGCTGACAGCACTCCAGGATGCAGCTGAGCTGGTAAGGTCCTGCAAAGCATGCCAGTTCCATGCAAAGCAAATACACACACCGGCTCAGGCTCTGCAAATGATCCCGCCCTCATGGTCGTTCGCCGTATGGGGCGTGGATATCCTGGGGCCGTTCCCCCGGGCTGTTGGCGGGTACCGATTCCTCTATGTTGCCATTGACAAATTAAGAAAGTGGCTGGAGGTTACCCCGGTGGTGAACATCACCAAAGGATCAGCAGTCGCATTCCTCAAGTCAATTGTGTGTAGATTTGGCATCCCAAACCGCATCATCGCGGACAACGGGACCCAATTCAAAAAGCAGACTCTTCCAAGAGTACTGCGAGGACATCGGCATCCAGCTATGCTTTGCATCCGTAGCACATCCCCGCAGCAATGGACAGGTCGAGAGGGCAAATGCAGAGGTCCTCAGGGGACTCAAGACCCGCACCTACAACTGCTCGAAGAAGCATGGTGCAAGATGGGCTGATGAGCTTCCGTGCATGCTGTGGGGCAACCGGACCACACCCAGCCGAGCCACCAGGGAGACACCATTCTTCCTGGTCTACGGGGCCGAAGCATGCCTTCCCCCGAAAATCCACCTGGGCTCACCACAGGTCCAGGCCTTTGATGAAACCATGCAGGAACAACTGCGGTGTGACGACGTAGACTTCGTTGACGAACGAAGATGGCAAGTAGCAATCCGAAATGCACGCTTCAACCAGGCGCTCAGGCACTATCATCAATGGTTCGTGCACAGTAGGGAGCTCCGGGCTGGGGACCTGGTCCTAAGGCGAATCCTGAACCGAGTAGGGCTCCACAAACTCTCCCCCAGCTGGGAGGGTCCCTTCACGGTGACAAAAGTATGCCGGCCCGGATACGTTTGCCTTGCCACAGAAGAAGGAGTGCCGCTGCCCAACCGGTGGAACATAGAGCATCTGCGTAAGTTCTACGCTTAGACAGAGCAGGAAATGAACTTTTCCTTTCCTTTGTAACAAGATAGAATCAGCGTGCGGTCCAGAGTGGTGGGGGTCCGTCCTCGTAAACCTGGCCTCTGGCGTTCATCGTACCACCGGCTAGCATTAACGCACGACCCAGAGCGGTAGAGGTCCGCCCTCATAAACCCGGCCTCTGGCATCCATCGCGCAAGCCATGTATATCAAGTTGCAAAGGAAAATTTTGCTCCCAGTCTTGTCTTTGTGTCAAATTTTATTTCGCATTTCGATTCACGATCTTTTTCCTTTCTAACCCCCGCGCGGACTTCCACCCCTGTCGTTACAACCAAAATCCGAATTGAGTTGCCGGACTGCCGTACAGGTCCGGACCCCCTTCATGCCGGGAGAAGGGTCTGGACCCCTAGGGACCCACTCTGGAGAGGGGGTGCTCATTTCCTGGGGTGCTCCGGAGTCCTGTGTAGCCGCTAAGCCTGGTTCCGTACCCTAAGCCTACACACTCCACCACCCTGTAACAAGGGCTCTAGTACCCGGAGCTGGGTAATTAGGGGCCCGGACCTCATTCTAGCTCAAGGGTTGGCTTCCTAACTTCTACACGGCAAGTCCGGTTGCATATCTCAAAGGATCGAGTACGACAGACTGACCTCCCCCACTGCTAGGAAGGGTCCGGAACGTCGGGAACCAGGTCCGGAGAAGAGGTGCTTGTTTCCTGGAGTGGTCCGGAGTCCTATGTAGCCGCTTAAGCTTGGTTCCGTACCCTAAGCCTACACACTCCACCACTCTGTAACAAGCATCCTGCTGCCTGGACCCGCGTACCTGAACGTCTGGACCTCATACAAGCTTGGGAGCTGGCTCAGGGTAGGTTCCGCGGACCCGCTACTAAGCTTTGACTTTGAGTGGTATGCGGGATAAGCCTTAACTGGTGGTAGCTAGCCTCAAACCATTGAGCCTACCTACCAGGGGGTCCGGAGCGTCTGTTTTTGACTCCATGCAGACCAAAGGTCCGGCTCAGATGGCAGATAGTTTCCAACAATCGAACCTATCTACCAGGGCGCCGCTGTGCTGCGTAGGGCAAACCAGAGCGAATGAGCAACCAGCTAAGTTGAAAATTTTTCTACTAAACTTCAACAAATACTATATTTTTACATACACAAAAAAAGAAGGTTCTACTGCTACGATGGTCCAGCGGTCCCCTGTCATTTTGCAGTTACGCCGCTCAGGAATCTGCAGGCTCCCGCTTGAAATAAGCAGCAACAAAGTCGACGACCTCCTGCACGCTCTCCCGAGCGGAGGCTTCCGTCTCCGCCACTGGACCATCAATGACAGGGGCTAGTGAGATGGTAGGGTCGTGGCTCTGGAGGCAGGTCAAAATGTACTCCGCCACCATCCGGCACAGCTCACGGCCCTCGGCTTCGAGGTGGCCAATGAGGATCTGATCCAGGCGCCGGAGTCTCTCTGAAGCAGAGTCCAGCACCGGGAGGGCATCAGCAATTGAAGCTGGCGGCTCCGCCACTTGGATTGGACTCATTCCAAGTGTCATCAGAGCTGAGCTTGCTTCACCCACTCAGTCGATGATTCGATGGGCCCCCATGTGCTGGTCCTCCTGCAGCTTCCGGACTACCTCCTGGACCGCCTCCTGCACCCGGGCATCCAGTGCCGCCTGAGCCGCTTCCAGCTGGCGGGTCTTCTCCTGGAGCGAGGCCTCCTTCTGCGTTGCTTTCTCATGGTGGGTCTTAAGAGACTCGCGCTGGCGCTCAAGGGAGCGCTCCATGCTAGTGGTGAGAGATTCTCGCCGTGCAAGGGACTTCCTCTCCTCCTCGAGGTCCATCTTGGCAACAGCCTGCTGGCTGGCGGTCTCCTGCAGCTCCAGGCGCCATCGATGCAGAGACTTGGAGAGTTCATTGAGCTCCTGCCTGCGGACCTCGAGTTCCTGGCTGCGAGTCTCGAGCTCGGATCGCTGGGCCCCAAGGCTGACCTCCTTCTTGGCAATAGCCTCCTCCCGCTGCTCCAGGGCTTTCTCCCGTCCCGCCGCCACGAGCTCCTGGTCGAACACCTTCCGAAGTCCTTTTCTGTAGGACTCAAGGTCGGCCTCAAGCTCGGACCGGGCGGCGACAGCACGGGAGGCCTTGGCCTTCGTGCGCTCCTCCAGGCGGATGTGCTAGTCGCCAAGGCGGTGACGCTTGCTCTCTAGAGCTGTCCACTCCCGCCGGAATGCTGCCTCAGTGGAAGAAGTCGCCTCTTCTATTGTCCGTCGGACCCGGACCAGCACACGGGGGAGGGGAACCGCATCCTCCTTTGGGGGACCCTGCAAGAGCCGCCTACCAGAAACCACCTCCAGCTCTTCCTCTGCTGCAGGCTGGGAGCTAGGAGTGGGAGCATCTGGCACAGACGCCGGGCTCTCGGGTACCGAGGTGCTCGTCGTTGCTGCGTCCGCGGTCGCTGTGTTCGCCGTCGCCAAGCCCGGTGTCGGCGCATCTGCCGCCGTAGCCGGGGCCTCGGGGGCCACCACGTCCGGCGTCGCTACGCCTGGCACTGGCGCAACCGCCGCCACTGCGTTAGCGCACTCGGGTCAGCGAAGGTCACCGCACCCGAGGTTCCCACATCCACCGTCACTTCCACCGTTGTCGCCGAGGCACTGGTCGCCTGGACCCCCACTGGAACCCCCTCAATGGTTCGGGGCGTCGAGCTGGAGCCAGTCGGGACGGCAGAAGAGCTTCCTGGGCAAGAGGCCCTAGCAAACGAAGAGAAGAAGCTCTTCAGCAAAAAGCGAAGCACCGGGAATAAGGGGAGTGAACGGAAGAACACTTACCCCGTAGCGCCGGGTTTCCAAAATCCACGGAGGCTGGGCGACCCTGCTGCTGCGGTGGTGGCGGTGGCACCAGATCATCCTGCAACCGCTGCTGCTCCTGCTGCTGTGGTGCCGAAGGTGGTGGTGGCGCTGTCCGCTGCTAAGACGAGGGCGCCGTCCGATGCAGCGATCGCTCTTGCTGCCCCGGCGGCGGTGGCGGAGGCGCACCTCATGGCTGCTGCTGCTGCCCTTGTGGTGGCGGTGGTGGTGGAGGTTGTTGCTGCTGCTGCCGCCGGGGAGAGGCATGTTCCGGCGGTGGTGGCGGCAGCACAGCTACACCAGGGGTCCCGCGTAAGCCGGGACCCCGGGAGGTACCCTGGCCCGCGTCCTCAGCGGCCCTCTGACGCTTTGCGGCGGGCTCCATAACTAGGATCCTGTCGCTACGGTGCGACCTGCGCCGGCTCACCTCCACCGGCGGAGCGCCGGAGCTGCTTCGGCCCGGGCTAGGACCACTCGGGGCAGAGCTACCAGCCACGGCCTGCTTGCCCTTGGCAGAAGGGTCGGACCTCATGGCGCCAATCTGAGCCAGGTCCCCAGTCACGCCGGGGATCTGGATGCCGCGGTTGGGGTCGCCTCCCGTTTGGAGCGGTGCCAGACCGATGTCGTCAAGGGTCGGCAGAGTGGCCAGCACCGCAGCCCTCAGGCTCGAGTCCTCGAAGAGGGGAACGACTCCCTAAGGGAGGATCAGGTGCTCCGGGATGAAGATCTCCCCCGTCACTGCCCACACCACGACCTCCAGGCCTTCCTGGGTCAGATCGCTGTCCTCCCCGCAGTGGGTCCTGCTGCAGTCTTGGGGCCCGGTGAAGCTCCAGGCAGGACGCGGCCGCTGCTTCAGAGGGGCGATCAGGCGCTTCAGGAAGTCCACGAGCACATGCAGCGAGGTGAGGCCGCTCTCCGCCAGCGTCCTGATCTTGCTCAGCACGGGGTCAAACGCCGGCGGTAGGGACGGCTTGGCCCTCCAGGACTGGCGGTCGGAGGCGGGCCCCTCGGCCGGCATGACGAGGCGCTCGTTGGCGTCGGTGGTGGCAATCACCCACTCCCTGCGCCAATCCTCCCACTTTACACCAGTGAGGCCGGGGATGTAGGGCGTCTGCAGATCATTCCTTGTCTGGAAGTAGTACGCCCCGACTTCATCCTTACTCTTCTCGGACTTCACCAGGACGAAGAAGTAGCAGAAGAGGATGAAGATCGACGTCAGGAGGATGGAGTGGGGCGTGAGATGCTGGAGCTGGAGGCCGAAATCCTCTAGCAGCAGCAGGAAGAACGATGAAATCGGCAGCCCCACGCCGGTGGAAATGTGCGAAACAAACAGCACAAATTCCCCGGTGCGCAGATCGCGGAGGGGAACCGAGCCCGCTCGAATTCCCCAGGCAATCTCCCGTGGACTCCACCCAAGCAGGCGGCGCACCACGTTTAGTTCCGCCTCGGTCTGGAAACGGCGGGGATGGACGAGGGACGTCATTTTGCTGTGGAGGCGAGGAACAATCTGCACAGAAGAGCAAGGGGCGAGGAGGCTCGAAAGCAAAGGGGCACAAGGGCTTGGAAGGAAGAAGGCGAATGCGAAAAGGAAGCTGCGTTCAGCGGCACGGTCCTTTAATAAAGCCTGACCAATCCGGCGCGCCCCGAAACCGACGCTGGAAGTCAAGCGACACTCACGCCTAGTCCATGATAGGGGGGCCCAGGCCCACCTATCATGAGACACGGGTAACAAGTGAAGGTGTGAAAAAGCGGGATCTGAACCGTCGCCCGCACACTAAGCGAGGCGGAAGCTGAGCTAACGTGCGCGCATGAAGCGCTGGCAAGACCAGACTTTTCGGGAGCCGCGCTAGTGGTAAAAATTCCATTTACCCCGGCCGCAACAATGCCGAGCGTCGCTCGCGTGACTAGGTGTACCACTGTGTGTGGGGGCCATGAGTCAGTAAGCCGTTGCGATGTGATGAGGCAGCAAGAAATCCGATGGATGGTCGAAGCCGGACAAGACTCCTGCAACGCACACAGTCGAGCGCTGGAAGGAACCAAGTTGATCGAAGCAAGGTCACAGTAGTGGCCCCACCTTTGGGTTCGTAGCCTCTCCCGAGGTGGGCCCGGGGGCCACTGTCGGTACCCTGGGACTGGGGTACCCCCTCCTACAGCGTCTGGGCAAGGACTCGCATAGTTATCCTAAACTACACACTAAAGAGCAGAGCAGCCGGACCCCTGCGGTCCAGAGTCCACCTCGCCGGGCCAGCGGCCCCGGACCTGCTCTCTGCTCGGGGGAGGGTCCGGTGACGCCACGTGTCCCAGAGAAGGTAGCGCCCGGCACAGATAGTCGGGGGTCCCCGGACCCCCCATGCCATACGGACCCTCCGGCGCGCAGGGAACCAGCATTTCACCCAGGAGGGGTCCGGAGCCGCCACGTGTCCGCGGGCGCAGGCACGAGTCTTCCGCTGGAAGACTCGCCCACCCACCGCATTTAATGCGGGAGGCTGAGGCGTGCTCTGTCGCCGCAGAGCACGGGGCAGCCTTTGCCAGACTCCACTATTGGTCGCGTATTACCAAGGTGCACAGTGCAGCCGTAGGCGCCGCGCGCGCGGTGCATGTTAGTCTGCCGCATAAAATGGATGCGATGGCACGGCCCTTTCCATCATGCCGCCTACGCCACAAGCTACGCGGCATGAACAGCATGCGTGGCGCAGCCTACCCGGCTAGCTGCAAGCGCCGCACCAACATGACAGGGCAAGACCACGCCGGTCAGAGGGTCTGCGCCGGTCAGTACATCCAAGCGGACGAGGCAGCGAAACCCCGGAATAAGATCTTCCCGAGGCGTAGCACCATAATAGCGCTAGGCATTATGTTATTTAAATACATCCACGTTGGGCCCAACTGTCGGGGTCCCAACGGCTATGTACGTGTCTCCCTTTGACTATGAAAGGGGAGCACACGCTAGTCTTAGGGCAAGTGGACACACACACTCTCTCCCTCACACTCTCAGCTCACCAGCTAGAACCACTCTCGAGCAATCTCTTGTGAGCACAGGCAATACAACACACAGTGGATGTAAGGTATTACGCTCCGGCGGCCCGAACCACTCTAAAAATCTTCTGTGTTCATCGTGTTCTTGCATCTAGATCGGACTAATCCTAGCTACCCCCCGAGTTCATTCTCCCTCAGGGCTTAGGCAGGTGCATTCTGCCACCCGGCTGGGTTTACCACCCGACGCCTGCGCACTCTCCAGCATGTTTGTCAGCCCACTCGCCATCAAGTCTTTTTCCATTAGTGAGAAACAAAATGAGCCACCCGCCTCCGACAGCAGTTCACGCTCACGGTCCTGGCTCTCAAAATGAAGGGACTTGACGATGTTGCCGCCAAGACGCACAGTCGTGGGCTTCGCTCCAAGCTCCGCGGCAGCAGCTTCGGGGTCAGCATTGCGAACGAAGAAGATGCTGCTGTCTGACGTGCTGCTCGATTCTTCGCCACCACTCACCTTCGTCCCAGAGCTGGACGCCGTGTTCTGCTTCTCGGCATCTTTGCCGAGGCCGAGGCTTCGCGCGGTGCAGACAAGCGACGAGGGGAGTCGACGACAATGTTCACCTCCTCGTCGCCTACTTCATCATCGCTCTCCACAGCAGTGCTGAACTCAAGGTCTAGGCTTAGGGGGACCGCCTTCAGGGGTGTCGCCTCCTTGGGAGCAGCGAAGGGTGGCTCCTCGACAGCGGGGCGTTTGCTGCTTTCGCTTCCGCCGTCTTCAGAGTCCCCTTTGCTTTGAAAGGGAGACTGGTGCCAGATGGCATCAATGAGCCGGCCCCGTTTCTTCGGCGCTGCAGACGAAGACGCTCGTTTCCGTTTTGCTTTTTCCAGAGCCTTCACTTTTTCCGAGCCATGTGCAGGGGCGGTGCCCTGGCCCTCAGCGAGTTTCACCTCAGCCAGTCGTTGAGGGGCGGAGAGGCCCAAAGTGTGGAACACCCGATTCCGTCGAACTCCACTGAGGTGACTCACCAAAGCTTTGTACTCGTCCTTCGAGACCGGTTCCTACCATTTTGTCGGCCTGGCTCTCAATCACAACAGGGTCAACTCCTCCAAGGTCGAAGAAGCATCAGATATAAGCAACAAAGCGGGGAGGTAGGTTCTGCAGAGAAGGAAGCGAGGAACGAAAACTCACGATCGGCCCGAAGGTTGAAGGAGGACGCAAAATCAGGTAGGGGAATACCCTCTATCCATTGATCTTCGGTTAATCAGCTGGAGATCGTCCAGCCAGCCCTGACTGGGAAGTAGCTGCACGCGACAAACTCCTCGATGAGATCCCGGGTGCCGAAGATTTTCGACAGCTTCCGGAGCAGTGCGAACAGCGCCTCATCTTCTGCTCGGGCGTGGGAAGCTACTTTCGGCACATCGCCAAGAGCGGCGATGTGCTCAACAATGAGGGGATGGGTCTTTGTCTCTGGATCCAACGCCACTTTGTGATAGAACCAGTGGGACGACCAGTCATTGGCCCACTTGTTCTTGCTTTCAGTGACTGGACTTGGCAGATTTTTATGGAAGGCGAAGGTATAGCAGCCATACTGAGAATGGCCGATATCTCCGCGCCTCCTGTCGTCTGTACGGAAATCTTCTTCGGTTGGTAGTGCACCCTGAAGGCACGAGCGAAGCCTTCGGCGCTTGGAGAAAGGCGGCAGGTCTTCGCCAGCCACATGTACAGGTTGAACCGCACAATCGAAGTGGGAGTCATTTGATGCAAAAATACCTTGAACAGCCGAAAGATGTCAACAACCACGGGGTCGAGTGGCATCCGAAGGCCGGCAGTGAATAGATCACGGAAGACAACCACTTCGTCAGCGCGGGGATGAGCGATAGTTTCGCCTCGACGAGCCAGGTCGTCGAGTAGGGATAGCGTCATCTTCGACAGGCTGAGTATGGTGGTCGTAGGCCCTTTCGACTGATCCTTCTTCGGAGCCATATCCAAAGATGCAGCTTGTTCTGCGGTCGCCACTCTTGAAGTGTTGTGCGAAAGGAGTTCGACGAAGAACGAGCTCAAAGAGAATCTTCGCGACGGGAGAAGCGAGGAGGCTGTAAAGCAAAATGCGACGAGAGGTAATACACACAGCTCGCAGCGCCGCTATTTAAAGGGGGGGCGACCAAGAGAAGCCCAGCACAGGCGGCGCCGCGAGGTGGAAAGACAACCGCGCCCCGCGCTGCACGTCTGAGATTAAGAGACCGGGGGGTAACTCTGTCCTTTCAAAGTCTTCGAACCACCACAAGAATTCCAGCCCAATTTTAAAAACTGTTAGTTTTGGCGCGAACTAACGGTTTAACCCAGAAAATTTTCCTTCCTCGATGACAGTACAGTTTTTGCAGGTTGACATGGATTGTGCTTCGCCAACTACTATCGCGACGCCCAGCCCGAAGGGTGGCGCTTCGGGACGCCGATCGCGTCCACGGGGTCGAAGCCGCGCCCCTCTCGAGGTTCGGACCGAGGCTCCGAGGGGCTACTGTTGGGGACACCACCTTCGGTCCGGTCGCCGAAGGTGTGCGAAGACAGGGCAGCAAGAACATTGAAGCCAACGGGAGTGAACACAGAAGATTCCCGCTTTCGCTTGTCTTCGGGTCGGAAGGCGAAGACTCGCGAGGACCGGTCGACGGGAGCGTCACGGCGAGGAGTAAATAATGGGCCACGTAGCCTTCGCTTGTCTTCGGGTCGGAAGCCGAAGACCCGCGAAGACCGGACGATGCGAGCATTAGCGAGGAGTAAGCGACAGGCCGCGTAGTCTTCGTGGAGAAGGCCGAAGAGGATTATCTGCAGTTGTGGGCCCGTCTGAGCTGTAGCGCACTGAGCTTGTATTAGGGAAATTACGTGTACGTCCAGGAATATTCCAGGAATATGACTGTTGTAAGAGTGTAGAAGAATAAATGTACGTGGGAGGTGTAACGCCACCTATAAATACCCCCTGTAATGTTCATTGGTGGGGCATTGAATAGAGAGAGAACATTTACTACTTGAATTGTGTGCTTGTCCCTTACTGTTGTAGTGTCCGTCCGTTCCGGAGACACTCTCCACCAACATCTGTGCTTTGGGATCAACAGCCCCAGATTCCTTCGCCAATTGTGACGTGAGCACCTTTGTTTGTAGTGCATTCCCCTTCTTTCCAACATCTACCATGTTTGCTGGAAACGGATGTCCATCAATCTTCATCGGCTTTTTGGGTGTCTCAAACTTGAGCCTACCCTGTTCTATAGCCGATTGTATCTGTTGATGAAATACTTTGCACTCATTTGTATCATGAGATGTTGCATTGTGTCACTTGCAGTACTTGATATTCTTCAACTCTTGATCTGTTGGGGTCTTATGATACGGCTTCAGCTTAATCTGCCCTTCCGACAGCAACAGGTCAAAGATCTTGTCAGCATCTTGTCAGCTTTGGTGACATCAAACCCATACTTCTCGGGTTCTTTGTTACCAAAAGGACATGAAATCGGCTTTTTGTTGTTCTGTACCTATTCAGCCGATCCCACCATCTGGTCATCATCCGAATCAGAACTGTCTGAGCAGTCAACAAAATTGACTTTCTTCTGGAAGTTGCTTCTCTTCTGCTCATACGGTCTGGCCTCCCCTGTCATCCTGTGGGCCATTCGGCTGATGCTGAAGAACTCCTGGGAAGCATACTTTTCCCTGATGTGTGGCAGGAGTCCTTGGAAGGCAACCTCTGCAAGCTGCTGATTAGATAGAACCAGACTAAAACACCGGTTCTTAACATCCCTGAACCTCTGAATAAAGGCAGTGATCGATTCATCACTCCTTTGCCTCAAATTGGTCAAATCGGTCAGCTTCATCTCTTCTATACCAGAGTAGAAGAACTGGTGGAACTGCTTCTCTAGATCGGCCCAGAATATAATGGAGTTGGCTGGCAACGTCGTGAACCATATAAAGGCCGATCCAGAGAGAGACATGGAGAATAATCACACCTTCAACGCATCATTCTGAGCTGCTTCTCCATACTGCATGATGAATCTGTTGATGTGTTCCACTGTGGAGACCTCTCCTTGTCCAGAAAACTTGGTGAAATCTGGAAGCTTGTACTTGTGGGGCAATGGTAGTTGATCATAAGCAGCTGGATACAGAGTTCTGTACATTAGATTCTGCTGCTTTGGCTTCAAACCAAATTGACCTCTCATCACCTCAGCAATCTTGGATGCCCAGTCAATCTGCTGACCATCAGCTGATGCTGCTTGTGGCGCTGGTGAAGCTATCGGCAAGGATGCCGATGCTGGTTGTGCATTGGGTGTAGCCATCGGCTGAGCAGCCGATGCGGACTGTGTGACTTGCTGAGGGGATTGACTAGACGATGGTTTGTAAAGCACCATCTCATTACCATGACTGCTCTGCGCTGTCCTGTGACTAGGTTGTTGTTGTGCCACAGGAGGTATGTTTGGCACGTTCACGTGATGCACAAAACCAGTCACAAGATCATGGAAAACCCAGGTGACTCCATTGACATGGGGAATTCTATTTGCCAGGACTTCTGTAGGAGACTTGGGCAGCAGTATCATCGCCAGACTCTGTTGTTGAGGCGTCGGCCATGGGGCCGACACGTTGCTTGGGCTTGCTGGCAAAGGTACTGATGCAGGCGTAACCAACGGCTGTGAAGTCGGTGCGGCATCTTGGGACTGGGTCGGCTGAGGAGCCGACGCGTTGACTTGCTGATTCATCGGCTGAGAAGCCGATGTACTTGGCTGCCCTGTTGGAGATAAAATCATGTATTCTGAGGACATACCAAATCCAGTGGTAGGATCCCAACCAGTTGGGTATCCTGACACGAAGCTTCCCTATGCATATGTAGCCATTGGCGTGGAACTGGTGTACACAGGAGGAAATTGGGTTGACGCCACAATACTAATCGGCTGTGCATCTATGACATTCCCATCTGTCTGAGCTTGAGGGTCAATCTGTGATGTCCCAGTAGCCGATCCAGTAGGAGAAAAGACTATCTGACTAGCATGTTGATAGGCGGAGAAAAGACTATCTGACTAGCATGTTGATAGGCCGGTCCTACGAAACCAGGTGTTCTCCTATCTTGTAGCGTCTTGAGCACAGCATTGTGAACATGGTTAGCCATGACCGGAGCATGATTTACGAAAGCTTGTCCGATCGCTTGATTCATCAGATGTATCATCATGTCCTCCTTCTATGACTCATTATAGGGTGGAAGAGTAGGAAAATCATACTTTTTGATTATCTCTCCACTCCTGTTGATGCTGTAGGACAAAAGGCACTGCTGCTCAAAAGCTTCCATGACTGCCTTGAGTTGTGCTTTTTGCTCTTCCTTCAGCTTATCCTTGTCGATCAGGATCTGGTTCTGCGGAACCTTTCCCTTCTCTTCAATTGACATCTTGATGTTTCTTGTCCCACCGGGCGTACCAAAAGATGTGTTGACGTGAAACGATCACACACCAAGCCCGAGAGCCCCATACACCAAGCTCGGACTGCACTTGATTCAAACCAAGGCGTGCCAGTCAATTTGACCTGTAAATTGACAAGGAAACAACAAACCGTCAAATTCAAGAGTGTATCGGCTGGATTTCCGAATCACTCTTACGCGGCGTATCGGCAAGACTCTGCCGATACAAAAAAACGACAATAGATCGGGTATGAAAAGCGTGTAATGAAAGCGATCTACCAGGAATCGGCAATGAGCTGCCGATACCGCTATGCAACTAGACGGCTAGATCTAGAGCCGACACGTGCCAAATAACAGTGTACAAACCCATGAATGTGTGAATCTGGACAAAGCTAAACTTACAATCGATCTAATCAGCTTTAGAAGGTTTATCGTGATAAACAAGGAGCTTACAGCCGATTAAACATATCGCTAAGATGGGTAAGTTGTGAATAAATCTAAACGAGAAAACAGCGATACGCCCAAGATCAAAGGTTAGATAAATTCGGTAAATTTTGAATAGATCTGAACGAAGCCACAGTGATGTGCCCGAAAGCTAAAGCTCAGATTTACTCGGTAAACGAAGACTTATCAGTAAACTAAGTCGCTCGAATGTGAGGCGTCCTTGATCAGCTTGAAAGAACTCGCGGAAAAAGAAAAATGGGTGGCGAAGTCGCCGACGAGAAAATAAATTGCAAGTAGTAAAGTTGTGTTTGTTGGATGTGTATCAACCTTTATAATAGCCGGGGGTTCATATTTATACCCCACGCTAACACAATCCTAGCTGATTACGACCAAACATGATTCTATCTTAAGAAACAAAAACTATTTTAAAATAAAATAACTCTTGCCAAACCAAAATATCTGGTCAATCTCCTCTTCCTCGGTCAACAAGATTTTCAACCGTGGCACGCGACCACCTCTCCAAATCCACCGATGGTGCGATGCAGAATCTAACCCAAAACTGAAGAAGTCTGTAGTCAAGTATTTTATTTCCCAATTTGAATTGCCCACACACATCAACAGATGGTCGAGCACACGTAGTCTGTGTTGCTTGGTAGTAGCGGCCACGATCAGTATGCATCTATTCTACTGGGGCAGCCTTGTCTGTGCCTTTATCCACTCTAGTCCTTGCTGCTTTTGTTGGTCACATCCTAGACTTGCATTGTTTGGAGCCGTAGAGTTCGCGCTGGATGCCACGCGTAGCGTGAAGCGCGGACAGGGCTGCAAAGAGCAGTAGTATCTTTTAAGAAACCCCCGATATCATTGCTGCGGCATTTCAGAGTAAGGCAGTTGGAATGTCATTGCCCAACCATCCCAAACAGAATGAATCGAAAATGCCAGAAAGGCAAGCAGAAGCTTTCTGTTGTGTCGACCATAGGTACAATGATAAATCAAGAAATGCCCACAAAAGCTACACACATATTACACAAGCAGAAAACACAATGTTAAGTGCCCTTCTTCCACGGCTGGATGACTGCCACAACAATGATCACCACTATCACCAGCAGTATGATGATGGCATAGCACATCCACTTTCTCGAATTCTTCTGCAATCTCTTGGCATTCTGTAGAGCGCTAACGCCTTGCTGTATGTGATTGGTAGCATTCGAAACCTTGAAACAGAGGAAGGAAATTGGCATGTAAGTGATTTTCATCTAGCTTGCCATAGAAAAACACTCCATGATTGTCCTATACATGACTAACTGCAGAAGTAGGAAACTCTTACATGTGTCTCGATGTTGTTGATCATGTCTCCTTGAGCCTCAACAAGAACTGCCATGTCCATGAATATCTAAAAGGCAAAAAATAATAACATGTCGTGAAGGGACATATTATCTTTTGATGCTCATAAACAATGAGAAGTTACTGCAAAAATATAGTACTTATGCCTATTCTTAAAGTGTCCTAAATTTCAACTGGGGACACAACTACATCAGTTTTAGCATTAGTTATTTAGATTCTTCTGTTGGAAGCTAGGCATTATACTGACTACTGAGGAGAACTCTGTGTTCATTGAATGACCATCATTTTACACTATAAATGCCAAAAGTGATAATGTGGTACCTCCATTTCATGCGCTTTGTACTCAGCTTTATCAGATACTATATTACATAGAAGAGCTTATGCCCAAAAAAGAAGAAAAGGGATCACCTGTTGCAACTCAAGTAGCTTCCTCTCTAGATCCCTTACAGCATCATGTCGCTCCTGTATTTCAGCAACGGTGTCCAGTATCTGCAAATGACAAAAAAGCCATGTTAATTACGAACCAATGCTGTAAACAGACATGAGTAGACTTGCTCCTAAAACCAATATACCTCAAAAGTCATAAGTAGTAATGACTTGTGCTACACCAGACATACCTGGCCTCTTCCCTGCTGTTGGATTGCGTCTTTGAAGATTTGCTCACTTTTTCCAGTCTCTATCAAGTCATCGATTGTCTGCAGGGTTTGAAGCAACAACATGAGAAATTATGAAGTCAGCCATAAATCAAAATCCGTTGCAAAACAACAGCACAATAACAAGTACAAACACAACCCATGTGAAAAGGTATGATGTCATGATGGTGCAGAGTATTTACCTCTTCATCAGGACGATTACCAGTTACAGTAAAAACCCTTCTTTCAACAACCTCACGGTATTCTTGCCTGATTGCTTCTCTTAAAGCCTGCACCAGATGTTAACAAGGTATTACTTACATGATACAAAGAATATGTTTAATTTTCTCCACAGCTTTATCAGCAATTAGATTATTGGCAGGTGTTCAGAAAGATTAACAAACTTGAAGTCCTTCTAGAATCATACCATCAGCTAATCCAATAGTGAAAGCAGAACTTGCAGCTGAACACAGTGTTTATCTTTTTTTTAAAGTTAAAATAAACAAGCAATCATCAATAAAGACACTTCCCCTGCTTATAATGAGACAGCATAAAGAGTTCTTATACTTTGATGTCTCTTAGGCATGGAAAAGTAGAACACGTCCTCTCTGATACCCTAGAAAGCATATTCAATCTTCCTAGAAGTAAACTAATGACGAAGCAATTAATTGTATGCTCACATTTTAAGATTACCGTATGTTACAGCGAACTTGGTACCAAAGAACAGCAGAATAATCACAAAAATAGAAAGGCAGGCATTTCCATTAGAGGAACACAGTACCTGAAAATCATCCATCCGCTCCTTCAATTTCTTTTTAATTGCTCTGTAGAAATTGGTGAACATATTAAATAAACAACAAATTCTTGCAAGCTACATAACTGAAGACACTGAGATGAACTGTAAATTTACCCAGTAGTCTGTTCTCTTGACCGGTCCACAGCAGACCCCTTTCCACATCCAGGTTTTTGCCTATTTGATAAGTTCTATTCCATAGTGACAGCAAATAATACAAAGTTAATTGTTGATAGCAGCACATAAGTTAGCTTAGTTAAAAAATTCAAAGCTTTCAGAAAATAGTTTGCTTACAATGCAAAACTTGGCAAAATTTTGAAACAAATAAAAACTCCCAAAACACCATATTACAAGTAAAATGGAAGATTTATTTTCGTCATCTTACAGTTACCAGCAAAATGATTGACCAAGTTATAACTTATTTTAATAACACTATCATAAGCATGGAGCAATTCAATTCATATTGATACTGCAAAACTGCTACTTTTAACTACCAGGGTCAAGCAAGAGCATACATCTTTTTCGAGTTCATCAACTTTTGTCTTCGCCTGACGAGCAATTTTCCCCACTTCATCAATATCTTTCTCCATCCGCTGCTTGATCGCTATTAAAAAGAATTGTTGCATCCAAATGTAATGGTATTTCCAAAAGAGTGCATATGCATTTCAGATCAAATAAGGTTAAATGTGCTAGAATAAACAAATACTCACCTTTCATGGCACTTGCTTTTGTAACTGCTTTGGATTCCTCGTTTGCAGTCTACAAACACAAGTTAGGTTCATTACATAAGATTTACAGTCCAAAGGTAAGTTCATCAATAAAATGGCAATCAATGAATGGGCAATGAGTGTACCTGAAGCTTATTCAATAGATTTGTCAGCTTTGCAATTAGGCTCTCAATTGCATCAACCTGGTAATTAAAAAACATGATGTCATTAATCAGAAATGCAAAAGTTGGACTAACAGTGTAAATGTGGTAAGATGAATAGATATGCACAGTAGAGTTCTTATGTAATAATCTACATGTGGTATGATGAATACATGCACATAGTAGAGTATTTATGTAAACAGCACCTTTTTCAAGAAATCCTTTAAGTTGTCTGAAGCATCAGCCTGATGCAATCCCATTTCAATGTCTGCATCTCTTGAAGAGTCCCGCCGAGGGAGCTCAAAGGAATCCTGTGCAAAAGGAAAGTTTGTAATATGTTACATATGTACTGCGTCTACTTCACGAAAGAATGAAAGATGGTTATATTATAAACCCAATATGGAATGCCAAGTGTTCTACATCCACCAGCTTAAAATAACATGATGACAGCCAGCATAGGCACAATAAATATCGGCATTCCATCCCCAACAGAGCAGATAGATTTCCAACTTAATTCTTCACTTCCTTCCGATTGCAAAAGTCTACAAGACTGAAATGCAGCATGCACCAAAAACAAAAAGTTCTAGCCCCTCTAACGTGAAAAGGAGATTCACAGCACATCAAACTCCGGTAAATACAAAGCCTCTGAATTCTCACTTCAACAGCAGCACTTAACGCAAGTAGTCTTTAAACCCGATCATTGCTGCAGTTCAATCAAACCAATTGCACCAAGAGCAACTAATGCAATTGTGCAGTGAGAATGGTTCTAACAGCACAGTCCACCCAGAGCTGGACAATAATTCAGAGAGAAACAGAGCCTCCATCCTTGGTACAACCCAGGGAGGCACAAAACAACTAGCAAAAAAGCTCAACCATTCCGCACAGATCTAACGCGAGTACGCGACCACCCCAAAAGCGGCTAATCTACCGCACCCAGCCGAAGAACACGGGGCAGTCCCTTCCACCGCTAGCTCCGCATTCCGGCTCGCCGCCCCGCTGAAGCAATCCCTTTCCCCGCCGATCACTCCACCGCTGCTACCTCCGATTACGCTAGCCAAGTTTCGGCGCCGCCAGGGTCCGCTCCCAGGACACGGAAGCCCGTACGGGCGGGGGCAGCTCCGACTAGCCCGCCCCAGATCTCGAGCTCGTGCGCCGGATCCCGGCGAGCGGTTTGAAGAAGCGGGATTAGCCTTCCCGGAAGGGTAGGGAAAAACGAGGAGACGGGGCGCTTACCGAAAGGAGGTTGTTCATGGCTCCGGTGCACCGGTGCGGCGAGGAGAGAGAAACGGGCAGCGGCGAGGAGAGAGAGGGGAGCCGAGGAAGGTCGGGGGCCGGAGGAGGTGTGGCCGTTGCGCCGCAGAGGACGCTTTAAGCGGAGGATAGGTGGGGGTTAAGCTGCTGCACGCCGCGGCTGCAGAGGCTGGCAGGTGGGCCACCCGGGATCTTTTTAGGCAGGCTGGCAAGTGTCAAAGGAAAGGTTTTTTCTTCCAGGGAAAGAAGGATGCCGGAGAGAGGTTTTTTTAATGCCGATCCAGCAGCTAATGACCTCGTCAAACGGTTGGTTACTGTGCCCTAATTTATTAAGTTGATGAGGTTTTGTATCCTGGTGTTAAATTGAATCGTAAAATCTATTTAGGAATATAGTATTTGGCTTGTACTGTATTATTGATGTTTCACTCCATTCTTTCGATAACATATTTTCTGTTCTTTCTACTTGTTTGTTTTGAAACGAAGATTGACTGTTGGTATCATCTTGCTTACTAATTGTACTATCTAAACATACTCTTACTAGCAACTGAAAGTGATCAAATATAGAATAAGGGACTTTGTCAACCCAAAGATAAGCTAATCCCAGAAATTAGACTACAATTTCAAGTTGTCAAAATGTTTGTTTTGTTCACAGCATTTTGTCTTCCATTCCGCTGATTCTATTTGAATTCATGACTTAGGAAGAAAGTAGAAAGGTCGTTATCATCAAACGGATCAGTGGCCTCGGCCTGTCGTTATCATCAAACGGATCAGTGGCCTCGGCCTGCCTGAGCTTGACGTTCTGCCTCTCCTCCGGCAGAGAAAGCGAGTTCACTGCGTCACGTAGCCGTAGCAAATTTTCAACTTCTTTGCGAATTTTGCGATGGTCCAGGAGCGGAGCGGCAGGTGAGGACGACCATTTTTCTATTCCTCTGCGCTGGAACTCCGCGTTGGGCCGGCTGCCAGGGACAAAACAGCTGCTAGTGGCCCAGTCGGCTACACCGGGCCCACCGCGCACCGCACCGGACGTGGCGCGCCGGGCCCACCTGCTGGTTATCTCGCGGCTCCGGCGCGGGTGGGCAGCGCCCACGGAACCGGAAGGCTGGAGCGTCGGGTGCGCGGTGCCCACCAGGCTGTCCCAGCTGGACGACAGCGGTGTGTTAGACCATCATTTTTTTCAGCCTCTATCACATCAAAAATAATTTTATTATTTAGAAGTATCAAATAAAATTTATTTATAAAACTTTGTTGACAGATAGATGTTAATTTGTGAGACGAATCTAATGAGGCTAATTAATCCATAATTTACTACAGTGATGCTACAGTAATCATTCGCTAATTATGAATTACTGTACCTCATTAGATTCGTCTCGCAGTTTAGCCCTAGGATTCTACAGTTAGTTTTCTAATCAGACTTTATTTAATATTATTAAATATTAAAATTCTCTTTGATGTGACATAGTCTAAAGTTTAGCCTCTGGAACCAAACAACCCCTTAGGCAGCGTAAAGGATGTTTGCTGCTAAGGTCTGTTTAGTTCTCAGAAAATTTTCAATAGTATCATCACATCGAATCTTCGAACACATGCAGTAGTTGAAAAAAATAACTAATTACACAGTTTTACTGTAAATGACGAGACGAATCTTTTAAGTCTAATTAGTCTATGATTGGATATTAATTGCCAAATAACAACAAAAGTACTGCAGTTTCTAAATCCAAAAAAATTTCACGAACTAAACAGGGCCTAAATCTAAGTGTGTTAGTCATAATGTTGTTTTAGTATAATCCCAATCATAGTGCTAATCCATATTATTGCGCTGGATTAAACTATTGCGTAGAAAAATGATTAAACACCGGCACCACCAGATGATTCTGTCTTGGGCGTTCTTGGATGTCGTTCGTTGGAGCATGTTATGTGATGGAGAGAGATGTATGTGTAGGTCTCAAAAAAAAAGAGATGTATATTGTGTAGCTGTCAGACCTCAGTTAAGGCCGTGTTTAGTTCGTGAGGTCTGTAAAGGCAAAAAAATTTTGCGTCGGAATCTTCCCAATTTAAAGTAGTAAATGAAGTCTATTTATAAAACTTTTTGTATAGATGGGTTGTAAATCGCGAGATGAATCTAATGATGCTAATTAATCCATAATTAATCCATAATTAGCGGTTGGTACTGTAGCATCACTGTTGTAAATCATGGATTAAGTAGGCTCATTAGATTCGTCTCGCGATTTACAACCCAACCATGCAAAAAGTTTTGTAAATAGACTTCATTTAGTACTTCAAATTAGTAAAATTCTTTTTCACTTTAATGTGTTTACGGTTTTTTTGTGTTTACGGGGTGGAAACTAAACAGACCCTTAGCGCAGGAGGGCTAATTATGTAAAATTCTAGCATAGGTTTACAAGATAATAATCCCATCTGCTGACACTGACAGCAACAACTGACGAAAAGATGAGCGACATCAAGGCTGTGTTTAGTTCCGCGAAAAATTCCAAAAAAAATTCATTGACGCACATCACATCGAATCTTACGATACATGCATGGAGTATTAAATATAGTTAAAAAATATAACTAATTACACAGCTTGGTTGTAAATGACGAGACGAATTTTTTAATACTAATTACTCCATAGTTGAACAATAGTTGTCAAATAAAACCGAAATATACTGCATCAACTTTTTCGCGAACTAAACACACCTAAGTTGTATTAAACGATGAAATCTGTGAAGATGAGCGAAAATCACAGAAAACTGAACTGGTACATGCTAGTGGTTTTTTATCAATAGGTTTTTTTAAGAAACATTGTTTTACGAATTTTTTTAAGGAACATGCTAGTGGTTACTATAGTACGAATTTTCTGCACTCAAGCGTGGGCGTTGAAAACCATTTCAATCATGCCATGGCCTTGGTGCGATTTCTCCTTCTTTGACACGTGCAGCGCAGTGTGCAGATCGAGCCCACGAGCCCACCACCCAAACCAGACCGTGGTGGGGCAGTCAAGGCCCACGAGAGGCCCAGCCGACACAGCGCGTGCCACGCGGCTGCACCGTCGCCCGCCGCGCCCACGCGCACGCGCTCACCGACGACGCGGCGACGCACGTCACCTTCGTCCGGCCTTCTTCTCCCTTCCACCCGCCCCCTTCTCCGTTCTTTTAAGGACCTCCTCGTTCTCGAAGCTGCTGCACTCGTCGCTTGGCTCCCCTCCCAGATCTTACCAACCGGCTGAGTCCCAGTTGATCTCTACCCCGCAGTGCGCCGCGAAGGGCAACTCCGCCGCCGTTGCCGCCGGATCGTTCGTTCTTCTGCCTGATCTTTCAACGAAGGCGCCGAATCCTCACCGCCAACAAGGTCAGAACCCAAGAAACCCCTCCTGTACTCGTGTACTGTACTTGAGTTCAATCGATCGGTTTGCTAGGATGCTAGTTTTGCCTTGCAGCAGCTTACGCGGTAATACTTACGTGCAGGCATCACTGACTCTGAGAGCACTCAGTTTGTTCAATAAGGTTCGACTAGTAGGTGCAGTTGTGCAGCACTTTCCAGCTTGCATCGACTACCGAGCCAATTCTTTAGATATTTGCTTTGTTGTACCTGCTCCAGATTGCATTAGCCTGATCCAAGTTTGTATTTATATCAAGATTGCTGGGAAAAAAACTACTAAATATGAACTTGATTATTTATGAAACATGTGCAAAGGCCGGTTTTGTTATCCCTTGGATGTGTCACATTATCTTTGTGTGAATATTGCGAAACAGTTGATAGAAGAGGACCATACATGGGGCATAGATCAATCTGCTTAGCAGATTATCCTGTGGAAAGAATTTTTTGCCCATCAGTCAGTGTTCTGTGCGAATATGATTCTTCACTTTGTGCAAGTCCATTTGATATTGACTAAAACTTGTAACTGCAGGGGGCTCGGTTGCATCAAAGATGGAAAAAGATAAAGAATCTACCAAACTGAAGGAGGAGGAGAAGAAGTCCAAAGATGAGATCCATCTCAAGATCAAGAGCAAGGACAAGTCATCCAGAGATGAGGGCGAGAAGGAGGTCGAGATAGAGATCGAAGCCAAGTTTGTGGAGAAGGAAGAGGTCAATGACTTGGGAGACAGTGCTGGGTATGCGGGCAAGGGTAAAGAGGTGAAGAAAGACAAAAAGAAGGAGAAAAAGAAATCAGAGAAACATGAAGATGAGCATAAAGATGACGAAAATAGTGAGGTGAAGAAGGATAAGAAAGAGAAAGATAAGAAAAAGAAGGAAGATGATGAAAATTCAGGAAAGACAGAGAAAGATAAGAAGGATAAGAAGGCTAAAGACAAGGAAAAAGAGAAGGATGGTTCAGAGTTCAAGGGTTCAAGTGATGAAAAACAAGAGAAAATCAAAGATAAGAAAAAGAAGAAAGATGATGAAGATGCAGGTGATGAAAAGAAACATAAGAGCAGAAGCAAAGATAAGGATAAAAACACCAAAGACAAGGATGAATCGGAGTCTAAGGGTTCAAGCGATGAAAAACAAGAGAAAGGCAAAGACAAGAAAAATAAGAACAAGAAGAATGAGGAGATGAAACATAAAGAGAGCCAGCTGGAGAATAAGAGTGGTGAAGGAGCTGCATACTCAGCGCCCCGGGAAATCAAGCTAACAAATGATGTACCACGGAAGGAAGACATTGGCAATGAAGGTGCAGAAGTTGAGAAGAAAAACAAAGAGAAAAAGGACAAAACTGACAAGAAGGAAGATGGTAAGAAGAAAGAGAAGGATGGTGTTGATGATGATGACGGCGAAGGCAAAAAGAAAGATAAAGAAAAGAAAGAGAAGAAGGACAAGACTGACAAGAAGGAAGATGGTAAGATGAAAGAGAAGGATGGTGGTGAAGATGAAGAAGGCAAGAAGAAAGACAAGGGCACAAAGAAGAAGATTACTGATCCGGCAAAACTGAAGACAAAACTGGAAAAGGTTGACGCCAAGTTGCCAGACCTACAAGCTAAGAGGGAGGACATCATGAGGCAGCTGAAAGAGCTGGAAGAGGGCGGCAAGGGAAAGACCAATGAAGAGATGCCTGCACTGGTGCAGGAAGAGAAGGGAAAGAACACTGAAGGTGTGACTGCACATGTATTGGAACAGGGTGTAGAGAGCAAGGTCAAGGAGGAGAATCCTGTTGCTTCAGCGTGATTCTGGAGCTCTTGAGGATGTTCATGCAGCAAACTCTGATCTGGGCATATGCACGGGCCTTTCACTGTGTAAAAGGCACATGCATACATGCATCTTGAGTTGTAAATGGTATGCAATACCTGGGTCTGTGTAATTTCTCTGTGTAGAAAAGCATGCTTGAGTGGAGTGCGAGGGTATAGGAGTGCAGTGCACCCACCTCCAGGGAAAAAAAACACTAATATTTTTCTATGTGAATAAGACAAACACACGGATGTTTTTTTTGTATAAAGACTCAAACTGATCCTCTTGTGAGAAACAGTCTCAGTTCCATTGCTGCAAGTATGTCGTCCTCAGTTATCTACAGCTATGATCACTCAACACAATTGTTATATTCAGATAGCCGAAATTTGCAACTTCTGATGATACCTGCTGTCTACAGCTATGAACCTCTCTTCTCTTTGAACTTTGGAACATGACGACATGAAGTACCGTGCAATAACCTTATCTACAGTGATTTTACACAGCTAAGGAAAGTTGGTGAAAACAGGTGCTGACTTGGATTGGTTCTTCATTTGGAGCTCAGCAAGCTCTCCAAGTACTTCTCCACATTGTCCAAGCCACAGAGCTCCTTCACCACGGGCATGATGGCAGGAACCTCCAGATCGAAATGAGATGGTGAAGAAGGTCCAGAATCAGAGGATTGGGGTTGCTTCCTTGCTGCTCTAATTGCTTCTCTTGTCGCACAGTGCACCGAAGCGGCAAGAAGCAAAGGTGGCTCCCCAGATGCTGCAACAAAGGACTCCAGTTAATAACATATGCTGAAACTTGTACATGACGCAATGCTTAAGGAAAACCAGAAATGTCATCCCCGAGAAGTGTGAAACTAAGTGTTCCAAAATTCCAAAACATACATGTAGTGTAGTGTTTACACAACGTCACGTATGCAGTATGCTACACCCCCTGAATTTTCTTCTTTTTTTTGCAAGAGTGTATCCAGTGTACTGTGTACACAAGGGCTAATGTTGGAAACCTTAAAACTCCATCAAAAGTCAGATGTATAAGTTTTCAAAACTCCTGAAAAAAAATCACAATCCATAGTCGATGACATGTTACCACACTGCACAAAATTTCAGTACCAAACTCCATGTCATTTGTGAGACGCAAAAATCACAAATGTCAGATACCTATACACATACAAATTATCATTTTTGTATCTCCCAAATCGTGTGGAGTTTGGACTTCAAATTTTGCATAGCATCATACCATAACCTCATCTATGGATGGTGAGTTTTCCAAGATATTTGTAAACTTATAGATATGACTTTTGACAAAGTTTTCAACAGCTAGCCGGTTTTCGACCAGCTATGCTCTCATTTTTACAGCAATGTTTTTTGTTGACAGTTACTTCTGGGTATTTTTGGATCAGAGCACAATGCACTTTACGCAAATTTGGATCTTGGTACTACTGGGAATAATTCTCTACCGATATATACAACAAATGATATCTAAGAAATTTGCCAATTTGTTTTGGACCTGCAAAACATGTTAGCTCAGCTGCAACCAATTAAAAACATAATCAAAGGTGAGAAACTAAGCACCTTTTGAGGAGAGCACCCGTTTTTTGTGGAATCCACTGTTAAGCAGCTTAACATTGAACTGTTTTGGGATAGTGTCCACAGTTGGGATCTTGTATGTCCATGTCCCGTCTGAGATAACCAATCCGTCTGAGTTGGTGACATATTCCTCGCTCATGAAATAGCCAGTTCCTTGAACAAATGCCCCTTCAACCTGAAATATGAAAAGTAAAGGTCAAAGTTGACAAACATGAAAGTAGCCCCACAATGATATATTACAAGATACTTCGATTATCGCTAAGCTGTCTGAAAATATTGACACTTTTCCAAGTTTAAATTAAAGATATTAGTTTATCACCTGATATCTGCAAGTGAGTAATACTTCAGATCATCAACAAAAGAAACAGAGAAAAGAAAACAAATCTGCAGATTTCTTAAGGCGAAAAAGAGCAATATAAATACGGTCAAACACATTATACCTATTGGAGAGAATAATTGTCTTGTATTCCTCCAAACCCTAGAAGGGTGGGATATATAGATCCTATACACGGGTCTCTAGATGGGCCTCTATATATGGGCTCACATATACACCAACACCCCTCCCCCCCCCCCCCCCCGCAGTCTGAACTACCGGCGCAGCGGTGTTCAAGAGTGGACAATAAGAAAGCCAACACCCCGCCGCAGTCTGAACTACTGGCGCAGCGGTGTTCAAGACTGGACAAGAAGATAGTACAAATAGAGTATAAAGGGCAAATACCCCGCAGCCACAACTAGCTACCGGCTACGTTGAGGCTGGAGCGAAACTCCGAGAAGGTCGAGGAGGGCAGTCCCTTGGTGAAGATGTCAACAAACTGGAAGGTACTCGGAACATGGAGTACCCGAACATCGCCGATGGCGACTCTGTCGCGCACGAAGTGTAGGTCGATCTCCACATGCTTCGTCCGCTGATGCTGGACGGGGTTGGTGGAGAGATACACGGCGCTGACGTTGTCGCAGTAGACGAGCGTGCTCTTGGCGAGCGGGCTGCGGAGCTCCGCCAAGAGCTGTCGTAGCCAGGAGGCCTCCGCCACGCCGTTAGCGACAGCCTGGTACTCCGCCTCAGCACTGGAGCGGGAGACAACCAGCTGCCGCTTGGACGACCAGGAGACCAGGTTGCCGCCCAGGAAGACGGCGTAGCCGGAAGTGGAGCGACGAGTGTCCGGGCAGCCAGCCCAATCAGCGTCGGTATAGACCACCAGCTCAGCAGAGGACGAGCGGTGAAGCACCAGGCCGAGGTCCACAGTGCCACGGACGTAGCGGAGGAGACGCTTCAGCGCAACAAGGTGTGACTCCCGGGGATCATGCATATTGAGACAGACCTGCTGAAAAGCGTATGCGAGGTCCGACCTGGTGAAGGTGAGGTACTGCAAAGCGCCAGCCAGACTCCGGTAGGCAGTAGGATCGACCACAGGATCACCCAGATCAGCAGACAGCTTCGCCTGAGTGTTGACAGGAGTGGAGCAGGGCTTGCAATCAGTCATCCCAGCCCACTCCAGAATATCGAGTGCGTACTGCCGCTGGTGAAGGAGAAGGCCAGATGGGCGAGGCTCAACAGTGACGCCCAAGAAGTGGTGGAGCTGATCCAGATCTTTCATAGCAAACTCCTGCTGCAGAGAGGAGATGACACTCTGAAGCAACTGCTGACTGGAGGCTGTGAGCACAATGTCATCGACATAGAGCAGCAGATATGCAGTCTCATCCCCACGGCGGTAGATGAAGAGAGACGTGTCAGACTTGGTCTCGGTGAACCCCAATGTCAGCAAGAACGTGGCGAACCGAGAGTACCATGCCCGATGAGCCTGCTTCAGACCATAGAGAGACTTGTTGAGTCGGCATACCATATCCGGACGACTCGAGTCCACAAATCCCGCTGGCTGAGAGCAGTAGACAGTCTCTGACAGAGTGCCGTGAAGAAACGCATTCTTCACGTCCAGCTGGTGCACAGGTCAGGAGCGCGAGAGCGCAAACGAGAGGACTGTGCGCACAGTAGCAGGCTTCACCACTGGGCTGAAGGTCTCATCATAATCCACACTAGGTCGCTGAGTGAACCCCCGGAGAACCCAGCGAGCCTTGTAGCGCTCCAGTATGCCATCAGCCCGACGCTTATGCGTCCAGATCCACTTGCCAGTCACCACATTGCAACCAGACGGACGCGGCACGAGGTCCCACGTCCGGTTGGCAAGAAGAGCCGCGTACTCCTCTTCCATCGCGCGACGCCAGTGAGGATCCGCCAAGGCGTCGCAGACAGAGGAGGGTACCGGAAAGACCCGCGGCTCTCCCTCGGTGGCGGAGAGAGTCGCGGCTTGAGACGCCATCCGCCGAGTCACCATGGGATGGATATGCCGAGGATCCCGATGGACGACGGGCGGGTGGTACACCGCCGGCTCGGCTCGAGAGGGAGCCGGTGGAGGCGGCGGCGGCGACAGCTCCGGTGGAGGCGTCGTAGGAGCTTCCGGAGCAGGAGGCGGCGCCGGTGTCGGCACCGAACGACGCCGGTACATCTGCACAGGCTCAGCGTACCACGGCGGCGCCGGTGCCGGCGCCGAACGACGCCGGGACACCTGCATCGGCTGAGCGTACCGCGCAGGTGCAGGGAAAGGCACCGGGGCCGCGCGTGGCGCAGTAGGAGACACCGGGTCCGCGCGCGGCACGATCGGAGGTCCGGGGGCCGCACGTGGCGCGACTGCGGGCACTGGGGCCGCGCTCGGCGCAGCAGGGATCACCGGGAACAGTGCCAGTGTACCGGGAAAACCTGCAGGGAAAGGACAGACAGGAAAAGGTGGCTGAACCACCGGGTCAGTCGGAAACAGAGACTCCAGCTCGGGGTCAGGAGAAGGTGTGGAGGAGGTGGAGTAGGAGAAATCCGACTCGTCAAAGACGACGTGTCGGGAGATCAGGACGCGGCGAGAGGTGAGGTCAAAGCATCGGTACCCCTTGTGGTCAGGGGAGTAACCAAGAAACACACAACGAGTCGAGCGGGGCGCTAGTTTGTGAGGAGCAGTGGCGGAGGTGTTAGGGTAACACGCACACCCGAAGACCCGAAGGTGGTCGTAGTGAGGAGGGGTACCGAAAAGAGCGTGGTGTGGAGTGGGAGCAGGAGAAGCAGTGGACGGAAGACGGTTGAGCAAGTAGGTGGCGGTGTGGAGGCTCTCAGCCCAGAAGCGCGGGGGCAGAGAGGCCTGGATCAGAAGGGTGCGCACGACGTCGTTCGTCGTGCGAATCATCCGCTCAGTCTTACCGTTCTGAGGAGAGGTATACGGACAAGACATACGCAGCTAAACACCCCGAGAGAGAAAGAAAGAACGGGAGGTGGAGTTGTCGAACTCCCGCCCGTTGTCACACTGGACGGCCTTAACGGTGAGGCCGAACTGAGTGTACACCCAGGCAAAAAAGTGGAGGAGGGTGGGGAAGGTCTCAGACTTGGCGCGCAAAGGAAACGTCCAAGAGTAGTGCGAGAAGTCATCGACCACCACCAGATAGTACTTATAACCAGAAAGGCTAAGTACAGGAGATGTCCACATGTCACAGTGAACAAGGTCAAATGCATGCGTCGCATGCGAGAAGAAGAAAAAGGGAGCCGAACATGATGACCGAGCTGGCACGCATGCCAGAGGGGCTCAGCAGGAGCCCTAGTACCAAGAACATCGGTACTACGACTGAGCTGAGCCAGAACGTCGCGGTCAGGATGACCAAGACGGCGGTGCCAGGTGGTGGAAGACGGCGTCACGGCAAAAGCGGCAGACCAAGACGGCCAGGGCGAAGAAGAAGGCGAGAGTGGTGCAGCGGAAGAAGGAAGACGAATGGTGTAAAGGGGCCCCGTGCTGTCACACCGGAATAGCGGACGCCGGGAGGCCGAATCCTTTATGGTTAGGCCAGAAGAATCAAACTCGATGGAACAAGAATTGTCAACTGTAAATTGACGAATGGAAAGAAGGTTATGAACCATCTGAGGAGCAACAAGGACATTGGGAAGACGAAAGGAGCCAGGAGCAGAACCCACGACGGTGACAGGAAGGCAAGACCCGTCACCAACCATGATGGAAGTAGGACAAGAGGGGTGTGGGGGTCGGACAGAAGAGAGGATACCGGCATGTGGGGTGGTGTGGAAGGAGGCACCCGAGTCGGTGATCCACTCGGTGCTGTCCGGCGGCGTCCGCCCCATGGCGCTGAAGGACTGCGCCAATGCGGCCTGGTCCACCCCCCCCCCCCCCCCGACCCTGAAACGGCCACATCGGGATGCGCCCTGGCCATGGGGCGATGAAGGATGGCCAGGGCGTACCTCCAGGGCCAGGAGCAGGAATGGGAGCCGGGGTCGAGGTCGGAGTGCCCCGACGGCCTCCACCAGTACCACCAGAAGGAGCGCTGCCAGCACCACCACCACGTCCGCCCCGACGACGACGCCCGCGACCTCCTCCACGTCTGGGCGGTGAAAGGAGCACCAAGGAGGGGGGCGGTCCGGGGTCCAGATCTAGAGGGCGGAGCCTGGTGGGAGGACAGAGCGCCGTGCTTGGTGGAGGGGACGACGGGCTGAAGATGCTCCCAAGCGAAGACAGTCGCACGGACGCGCTCCTGAGCCGCCGAAGCCGCGGACGTGGGGGTGAGGAGGGCCGCGGCGAGTGTAGCTTCTGCCTAAGCAACTCGGGCGACAGTCGGCGGCACCGCAGGCGTTAGCAGGGGCGCGGGCATCGCAGAAGGGAAGGCTGCCGTCGATCCGGGTACCAGGGGCGTGTAGGGCAGCCACGCGCCCGAGGATCCGGCTGCAGAGGCGGGGAGGCCGGCCTGGGAGCCCGGGGACGGCAGCAGCGGCTGCAGAGGGGCGCCGTCGGGGACAGGGACGTCGGGGGCAGGGACGCCCGCGCCCTGCCCGCCCAGGGCGGCGTCAAGGGCGGCGGCGGCGGCGCCCCCTGCCCAGGCACCAGATCGGGCGGCGGCAAGGGCGGCCGGCCGCGGACTAGGCACGCGCCAGGCGTCCATGGCGGGGGCAAGGACGCCCTGCCCGCCCTGGGCAGCGTCAAGGGCGGCGGCGGCGGCGGCCCCTGCCCAGGTACCAGATCGGGCGGTGGCGAGGGCGGGCGGCCGCGGGCTAGGCGCGCGCCAGGTGCGCGTGGCGTCCAGGGTGGCGGCGGCGCGCACGGCGTCCAGGGCGGCGACGAGGACGGTATCCCCTGCGCCTAGGGCGGACGGGCCGGTGGCGGCGGGCGCCGTGCCTGCGCCCCCCGCGGCCGGGGCGGCCGGATCCGCGCCCGGATCCGCGCCCAGGGTGGCCAGATCCGCCGGCTGCGGGTGGGGCGCGCCGTGCAGAGGCTCCACGACGGCGAGGGCGGCTGCGGCGGCGGCGGGCCATGGACAGCCTGCACAGAGGAGAACGCGCCGCCGGGAGCAGGGGACCCGGTGCCATGGTGCGCCTGGAGCAGAGGAAGGGGGTGGGAAGGAGGAAAGAGGTGGAGGCGGCGGCGCCGGCGGCCGGCCGGCTATGGAGCCGGCGGTGGCGGCTGCTGCAGGGGAGAGGGAGAGGAAGAGAGAGGCTAGGCTAATGATACCATATTGGAGAGAATAATTGCCTTGTATTCCTCCAAACCCTATAAGGGTGGGATATATAGATCCTATACATGGGCCTCTATATATGGGCTCACATATACACCAACAATACCTACCTGCCCCAAGTCCACGGCAAGGGTTTAAGCTCTGGCCACAGTCGTATATAAGATCACTTCGCAAAATAGTGGTGGCCCCAGTGAGAAGATCAATCTCAACCTGCAATGTTGAACGAACATATTAACATGGCCATACACATTTAAATTGTTTGCTATCATCATTCTATTGTCTAGAGCAGTGTGTATTAAACCAGACTTAAGTGTTGAACAAGGATACCTCACTAGCAGCTGCTCCATAGTTCAGATAAGAACCAGAAGGCCCAGGAATGTAGTATTCTCGTGCTGATAGGTCCACACCAACCATTTTTGCCTGCACATTAGTGAAGCAACAATTCATATATTGAGCCAATTAAGTTATAGATGTGCAATAGCACTTGTAATGTTAAAAGGTGGTAATGCATAATTTCCTGAGCACGCGCTTGTTTCCATACGAAAGACAGATGGTCAAATTCTGCTACATCAAGTGGATCAAAGAAGAAGGCAGTTCCCTACAATTGGTAAGAAAGGAAGTAACTAATAACCTTGGAAATAAGTTCATCCCATGAAAGGCTGCTTTGCTTTTCTTGAAATTGCTCCTTGACTGATTTCAGCCTGTCAACCAAGATATTGCAGGCAAGACGAACTGCTTCGCAGCTAGATTCTGATGTCGTACTCCCTGAAGTCCACCCTCCCTGTACATTGCTCAATGTATCCGCTTGAATAACTCTTATTCTGTCCAACAAGTCTTGACTTCCATCAGTCCACAATTGTCCAAGACCAAACGCTGCCATCTGCTTCACTTTTGTCCAAAGCCCCTGGCCTAACTCAATGCCTCCAACTTCAACAGCAATAGACCCATCATTAAGGATAGACACTTTTCCAGGTGTCGGTCGAGATAATACTTTGTGTACAATCGGCACAAAAGAGAGGCCTCGCTTTTTCCATCTGTTATTTTTGTTGAAAGACTGGACTATTTCAAGACGGTGCTGGTAGTTTTCTGATGCAGTCAATTGACCACATATAGAGGGAAGTGTATAACCCATGCCATCTTCACTGCAGTCACTGTAAAACAAAGAAAGGCTCTCAACTGTGTGAAGATTTCTATGCCTAACCAAATTAGCATCAGTGGAGAGTGCAGAAGCAACATGCTCAACTATAGCTTCAGCAACGTAAGAGCCTTGTACTTCCCCAGGCCCGCGCATCGCAGATTTTGTTGTGGTGTTTGTTTTACAGATCTTTGCTTCATAAGAAAAGGCACCCCAATTATATTTCTTCAGTGCCTCGATGAAATTGTGAGGAATGATCGGGCTAACATCTTTTGTCATTCCTGCATTTATGAACAAATCTATATGCAAAGCAGTGATCTTTCCATCTGACTTGAATCCAACTGAATAGCATATTTTCATGGGATGCCGACCTCCACTCACTATCATGTCGGTCTTGCGGTCCAAATACATTCGAACAGGACGATGCAACTTAAATGCTGCAAGGGCACAAGCAGTCGCCACCTGTAGTAAAAGAAATTCATATGATGAGTGCTCCATTGAAAAAAGTCAAAAACTACTAGGCTAAGTGACAACAGTATAGAACAGACCCATTCAACTAATCATCATAACAGTATCATGGATGCACAAAAAAGAAAAGAAAAAGAAAACACAGCATGATTAATGATTGCTCTATACATTCTTACAAGATGAAGACGTGTAGATAATTACCCTATTGTAGTTACTTATACTTACAGGTTCTGGTTGTCAAGATAGTTACCTCAATGGTTTAGAGGGCATGAAATAGATTTTTTTTTCTTTTTAAAAAATATTTTGAAAGAACGTCTTGTAATACTCCTATAAATTTTTGCTATGTTGATTATCAGACATAATAGACATGAACATAAAGCAATACTTGTTTGTTTACCCTTTGTGCTCCACAATAGTGCAAACTACAAAATATAGACTGGTAAAGAGAAAGAGAAAAGTAACATGTTTCCAGCATTTTAAGCATGGATTGCTATGAGAGACTATGGCTTGAGACTTACAGGCAATGATCTAACAGCTTTTCCTCCAAAGCCACCACCAACTCTTCGAGTAATAACACGAACATTGTGAAAAGGTAAACCAAGGCACTTTGCAATGACATTTTGTGTTATCTCAGGGCATTGGCTTGAGCTATACACTACCATGCAGTTATCCTCATCAGGTATGGCCAGAGCAGTTTGTGTTTCCATGTAAAAGTAGTACTGAGAATTAAGCTTCACCTGCGAAAGGTGTTTGTTAGCTGCAGAACATTATTTTAACGATATCAAAGATATATCAGAAAAATATGCCCACTAAATTTTGCTCCCCTGTAAGGATCTATCATAGGGTTATGTATGCCACACAGAAAAGTTAGCCAAGGTAGAGCATAACTAAATCAAAATAAAAGGAATATAAAAGGCACAAGTACTCAATAAAAGCAGCACTTTAGGCACCAATGGTGGGCCAACGCAGAACATACTATATTGCAAATTCGTCAGATTTCATGCCACATGTGGAAAACCACTCGAAGATATTTATCATTTATGTAACCAATGGCTAAGAATGCTAGTGCACAAGCACATCCTGTTTCTACTTTACATTAAAATATATGTATCCACACTTTACATTAAAATATATGTATCCACAGTGCAAACTGATGCAGGAAGTGTACCTCAGCTGAGTAGATTTTCTGATCTGCTTCTGCCATCCCTTTTGAGAAATCGCCAATCTTTTGGGGAAGAAGAAAAGGCGGGGTTTCAAAATAACTGCATCTTCTTACAGCATCCTCTATCGATAAAATTGGAGCATCTAAGTTCTCAGTACTGTAGTCAACAACAGCTTGTTTTGCAGCTATATTGGCAAACCTTTGTGTTTCCGCAATCTATGCCAAAAAGATTCAGGATAGCTGAGTATAACTTTGTGATGGAGGTAGCATTTTCATAAACAAAAATTTCATTATCAGTAGTCTCTAAATCCAAAACTATCACTACGAAAGCCATACCACAATAGCAAGAGGTTCCCCAGCACACTGAGTAACTGGATAACCAAATAGAGGTTCAGGTCCAAATATAGTGCTGGCTCCAACATTGCTGCCACCTTCTGGGATATCTTTAACAGTGACAACTCCCAATGTATTAAGCTGCTTGAGAGAAGGATCGAGTTCTATGCTCCTCACATGGGCTAAAGGTTTTGTGCTATATATAAATGCTCCATAAAGACAGTCCTTGGGAGAGGGAATGTCATCCACAAATATAGCCTCACCTACATATATTGGTTTTGTGTCAGCACTCAGGACTGTAGTTTTGCTTTCCAAAAGAACATATGTTAAAAGGTTGACAATGATTAAATAAGCCACATAACTAAACATGAAAAAGAGAGCATGAATGTTCCACATGTAATCCAAAAGGGCATATAGGAAGATAAAGCAAGAAAGTAAATAGCATCAACAAGGCTGCAAGCAAATATAACACACTACATTATCCAATTGCAACCCAGCCTTTTAAATAGATAACTTCCAATGATATTCCACAAAAGTAACATCCAGAATAAGTAGCATTCGCTCGATGTCTACATGATTTTTTGGATCGGGTCGTATGGTTTTGTTCCAGAGATACTTCAATAAATATGATAAATGTTACAAGGTCTCACACTATGACAAATTCGTGATGGAGGTAACATTTTCAAGACAACATGTATTGTATGTGCCAAATGTCGCTTAATGTATCTCTGGAGGGAGTGATTATTTAATAGTACTGTAAAGTCCATACCAGAGGCTTGGAGTTCAGCTCCAACTTTCTTCGCTGGTATGCCAACTGGGAGATAGTCTTTATTGATTTCAATAATCTGATTTGAATATTCAAGGATGCGATCATTGCTATATGAACCTAATTTCATATTATTTATCTTCACCGAAGCATCAACATGCGCATCGGGTCCACAAATTGGATTTCCATTGGTGCCAGAAGGTACAAAGCCATTAAGATGAACGGCCTTTTGAGGCTTCAATGTGTCTTTGGTTACTGGGTAAAGAAAACTAAACAGAAATGCAACTGCCAAGCTTGATCTATATGCAGCATGTCTTGTGCCTTCTTTAGGAACAATTGTTTTCTTGAGAAGTGTACATGCTTCAAGCAGTACCGATGCAGTAATGGGTTTACCCACTAACAGTTTCTCAACATTGCTAGCCCGGATGGCATGCTGGGTTCCATATGCACCAAAAGCCAGACTTAGCTCTCTCAATATTAAGCTGTTTGAAGTTCCATCTGAAGCAACTTGAGCCAAGAAAGCAGCATTAAGATATGCAACTGCATTGCCAACAGGGCGTGGAGAAGCTCGGTATGTCTCAAATAGCACAGAAGTTCCTAGTGTACTTACTGCCTTATCCATAGTTCTATCACCAGATAAAGCACCAGTGGTAGTCTGATGAGGAATGTAAATGCTTAATAGCAGTGTCTTGTAATCACAAGGTGGCATCTGCAGGAATTCTTCCAACATGACAGTCAGCCTTTTCGATGACACCTGCATGCATATTGACGAACTGGCAGCAAGAAGGATTGTTGCGATGTCAGAGGCAAACTGGTCCCTCTGTGCCATTATCAGATTTCCACCCAAGCTCGCTGTGTTGCGGACAAACGGAGAAGCCACCTTTTCCATGTGATCAGCAATCTTACAAAATATTACATCATTGCAGCCACCAGCTTCTCTTAAAGCCTCAATTGCTCTGAAAATTGATACAGCAGCTCCAATTTCAACACCCTTGGCTTCCTTACTAACTAAATTCAGTTCCGGGATGCATCTCAGGTCAATGTACCTATCATACACCTCTGCCTCTCCGTAAACGCCCGAAGCAGTGTTGCCCGCAACCACCTTTGTTCTACTTTTGCCAAACAGCTCAGAACCTACCAGATTATAGTACTCCTCCACACTCCGAGGCCGGTCCCAAGTGCTCCCTTCAATCAATGCCGGTGGCGTGCACCCTTCAATCCCAGAAGAAGCTCTGATCTCAGTCTTGAGGAACTCCGGGAAGACACCGATAGTCCCCTCATCATACCGCGGCAGCTTGGAAGCATGGGCGCCCCCCTTCCTCCAGAAGGTGTTGAGGCCCAGGTCCTCCAAATCAACGTCGGCCGCGAAGCTCTTGCAGGCGTCGGCGATCGGGCGGTACCCCGTGCAGCGGCAGAGGTTGCCGGCCACTGCGCGCTCCGCCTCGGCCGCCGTGAGCCTGGCGGACCTCTCGGGCGGAGGCGGCCTCCCCTCGCCCTTGGCCTCGGCGCCTGCGAGCGCGGCGGCGAGGGACATGCACACCCCGGGCGTGCAGAAGCCGCACTGCGTGGCATGGAACCCCGCGAGGCGCTCGTGCACGGCGTGGCCGCGGCCGAGCCCCTCGGTGGTGGTGACCGCGCGGTGGTGGAGCCCGTGCACCAGCGTCAGGCAGGAGCTCGCCGCGGCGTGCGACACCGCGCCCGACGCCGCGTCGTAGGTGGAGAGCAGCACCACGCACGCGCCGCACCCGCCTGCGGAATGGGCTCGAGCTCGTCAAGCTCAAAAAATCCCTGAACTGAAACTCTGAAACAGAAGAGGTGGTGGTGGAAGGAGGAGGAGGTGGCGTGCCTTCGCCGCAGCCGAGCTTGGGGCCGGTGAAGCGGGTGCGCGTGCGGAGGAACTCGAGGAGGGTGGCGCCGGGGTCCACGTCCCCCTCGAGGAGCTCCACGCGCTCGCCGTTGACCGCGAAGACCACCGCCGCGGAGGACGGAGCGGGCACGGGCGAAGCAGCAGCCGCCATCGCGCTGCGGTGCGCGGGAGAGAGATGCGCTGCCGGTGCCGGGCGCGTGCGTGGTGGCGGAACCGGATTCCCATCTGGGCGGCGCCCCGCGGCTTGCTTATCTACTGCTCCTACTCTACGCTACTACCCCCGCCACTCTCGCTCGCCCGCCCGGCTTCGCAGGCGGGGTCGCTGTCGGCTGTCGCCGCGAAATTCCAAGCGGGAGGAGCCGACCGACGCTGACGCGGGCGGGCCGGCGTGTCGCTCGCCGAGCGCCCCGAGGGTGACGCGGCGGGGCTGCGCGAAGGCGACGGGCGGGCCCCGCGGGTGTGGCGCGGGGTCATGTGCGTGCGTGGACTGATCGGCACGTGGGGGACGGCCGGGTGACGCCGCCGAAGGGTTATCAAACGGTTTAATAATTCTGGCGTGTTTAGTTGTTTTGAAAAAAAAATTGCGATGAAATATTGCTAATTTGAAATAATAAATGAAGTCTATTTATAAAACTTTTTGCACAGATGGGTTGTAAATCCCGAGACGAATCTAATGATGCTAATTAATCTATGATTAATTAATAATTAGTAGATGGTTACTGTAGCATCACTGTTGCAAATCATGGATTAAATAGGCTCATTAGATTCGTCTCGCGATTTACAGCCCATCTATGCAAAAAAATTTATAAATAAACTTCATTTAGTACTACATGCATGTGTCGAAACATTCGATGTGACCTTTTTTTGCGTTTACGGGGTTTATGGGATGGGAACTAAACATGACCTTACTTAAATAATTTAAGGATTGGATTATAAAAGTTAAGCTCCGGGCACATGCCGTCGCTACGACCTGAGAATATTTTGATGGCCGACCGCCCGACGCGATGGCAGCTCCTATCGGTTCTTCACCTCTCGTTGGTTTTCTTCAGCGAACTTTAAAATGCGCAGCCATGTGCCCTGCTGGAGTGCTGGTTTTGCTCGAAGCTAAACAAACAAATCGACCTTATTTTTTTGTTATAATATGTTTATACTACTTATTTTTTTTGTTATAATATGTTTATACTACTTGACATTAATATTGTTGCGAGACAATTATAGACCCATGAATTTATTATCAAACTAAATGAGCATCGGGTTGATCTCAATTCTCGAGTGAGAATCTAGGTTCATAGTTGAAACAAAAGTCAACTTAGAGTGTAAATAATAATTTTGATAGTTCATGGACCTATGTGTGAATGTAAAAAAAATGGACACCGGATTTCAAAATCTCCAAACCCAACCGCATTGCATATAAGAGACCGGTTGGCATCCAAATTGTAAAGCACCTTGCAAAAGTTAATAAGATCTTTAGCCCTCAGTGGAAATATTTGACAAAATGTTTCGTTACACACCTGCTTAGTTGCTTTAGCAAAGAAAATGACTTTTCCGCACCAAAAGATCCAAGAATAAGATTGTAACCATATAACAGTACTCTATGCAGCACGGATACGGATACGCGTATCGGTATCGGAAGGATACAGATACGTGGATACGTCAAATTTCTGCAAAAGTTAAAGGCACAAAGGTGTATCGGAGTATCGGATACGGATACGCGGATATATATTGGATACGTGATACGGGGTCAAGTTGAAGTATCGGGGTTATATAGGCAGTACTACTATAGAATCTAACAACGTACATAATTACCAGATACTGCCATAGTTAATTTAGAGACTGTTTCCAAGTGAAGTCAAAATGTTCGCAAGGTCCTAAAGTCTTTTTGACTAGCAGAGGGACTATAACTGCATGTTTTGTCTGAAAACGTATCAGTCCCTTCAGTGCTGCCTTCCGTCTTAGTAATGAAGAAAGAAGGGAAAAAGGTTCAGACAAGAAGGGATAAACTAAAAACAAGACAACTCCCAAAGTAACATGTCCGAAGCAAGTCAAACCTAGCGATATCAGAAGTAATGGACCCTTTGCATAATTGTATTCCTCTCAGAAGTAACGGTCCCTTTCTCTAATTCTTTTATAATCATAGTATCTGATACAGAATTGGACATACGACAGTCGAAGCTTTCCATTTGCAAATTTTAACAAAACGGAAATTCAAAAATTACGATGATTCATAAGAAAAATTAAATCAACTTTTTTTACTAACTGATTCTTGTGACTCATCAAGTGTTAGCAGAAATTCTTCAATTATGGTTTTTTTTTACATAATTTGCAACTTACTACAGATACTCAATACCCTGCTTCTGTGATTTGGATCGACCTTCATACTCCAATTTCACTCCCAAGCTTGCAGTAATAATCCCAACCTTCAGCCTTATCTTCCCCCCATGATATCCTGAATTTCACATCCATACAATGCTCATTACTCACCACCTACAGATCCACAAAACTCTGTTTCAGTGACTTCGATTGACTTCCATGCTCCAACTTCACACACAAGCTTGCAGTAATAATTCTGAACTTTAGCCTTATCTTCCCCATGATTTCCTGAATTTGCTCATTCTCTGGATCTTCCATAGGGTAGCTGCTCAGTAGTGCAGCCATCTGCTCAAGATTCTTCTTCATGCGATCCGAGAATGCATTGTGGTTGATGTGAGCTGCTGCAATCCAGACGTCTAAGCAGCTCCGGTAGAAGCCCAGTTCTTCCCCTACCTGAAAACCCATGTTCAGACCAAGTTTCCTCCCCTCTTCCTTTCCTGATACCAAACCAGCGGCGTAGCCAATCCTGAAACCCTCTTGGTAGTGTGTCTCATCTATGAGCACTGATGTTTCAAGGAAATCATCGAATTTCTGGTTCATGGTACAACCTACAATCCCCTGGGAGGATTAATTCCAAGAAGCCTGTTTCGTAAACAAGAGAAATTTTAAAACATGTATGATGCATTTTTCTTTTCTACTATGATGCAGTTCCATGTTTCAACTTTTTCAGCCTCACTTCCTGCATCCCCTAAAGACAGTAAATACTAGGGATACTGCATCTGAAATGGGCGAGATATAAGCTTCACAGTCCAAAAAAAAATCATTTAAAACCAAGCACCAAACAGAGGCATAATAAAAGGGAGACATATCCTATGCAATCGGCTTACCTGTGCAATCATGCAATCCGCGAATACGAAGCATCCGATCTCAATCCAACGATCGCTGCTATTTTGCACTTAAATCCCCCCACCTCATCAGTTCTGCTCCTGTTCGCGACGCGCAGAGGACTTCTCGGCTTCCTCGCCGGTATCGCCTTTCCCGCGCCAAATCCAGAGCAGGTAGAAGAGAAGCTCCGGAACGCAGCGACGTGGTGCGGGGCCCGCGCACCCGCGCGCCATCCCAACCACCGGCCGGCGAGCGAGGATGGAGCAGAGGAGGGGGCGTTGCGGCCCCACGGCTCGCCATGGCCGCGGAGGACTCTGCCAGCGTCGTCGCCATGGGAGAGGGAGGGAGGGCAGACGGGCGCCGCCGTCCATGCGAGGCTCCGCCGCCGGAGCCCACGAGGAGGCGCGGCGGATGGAGCAGGGCGCTCGAGCAGCCCGGCCGCCCCGGCGCCGCCTTGCAGGCCCGCCCCGCCCCGGGACAGCAGCCCCGCCGCCGCCGCAGCGCCACGCCGCGCCACCGACGGTGGCGGAGGGCCGCGCCGCCACCGGAGGCCATGGACGCCGCCGCGCGCCTGGATCCGGAGGCCAAGTCCATCGTGCCGCGCCGCCAAGGCCACCGTGCCGAGCCGCCATGGCCACGAGCGGCAGGGGCGGAGCGCGGAGGCCACCAGATGGGGAGGGAGGAGGAGGCCGCCTCGCCTCGCCATGGCCGCCGCGGAGGAGGTCCTCGCCGCCAGCTGCAGGGCGCGCGTGCCGAGCTCGCCGCCAGCTACAGGGCGCCACTCCTGTTCGAGCCCGCCGCCGCGCGCCTACTCCGCAGCCTGCCCGCGAGCGCCGGCGTGGGCCACGCCGCCATAGCGTCTGCGCGTGCGTCGCCGCCGCGGCCCCCGCACACGCCCGCCGCTGGCTCGCCGCCGCGGTGCGCAGGCTGCCGCGGTCTCTGGCGCGCACCAGCCGTCGCGCGCCGGCCGTCGCCCGCGCGAGAGGGAAGGGAGAGGGAGGGGCGCGCCTGGCCGGATCCCGGGCGTGGCTCCTCGGCCCGGCCACCGGCAGAGGGAGGAGGGGGAGGGAAGAGGGAGGAGGAGGGGGCCGGCCCCACTGGCGCAGCAAGGAGGCCGAGGAGGAGCAGATCCGGCCGCTTCCGCCGAGCTCGAGGCGGCCGGTGCGGGGCCATCGATGCGAGAAGTCCTCCGCGCGTCACGAACCGGAGTGGAGCGATACCTGGGGTACGGTTTAACGATTCGATATCATCGAGGGGGTGTTTAGTAAGTATTCAAAGAGAAGATTGCTGATGAGGTGGGGGGTTTAAGTGCAAAATAACAGCGACCGTTGGATTGAGATCGGATGCTTCATATTCGCGGATTGCACGATTGCACAGCTAGGCCGATTGCATAGAATATGTCTCCTAATAAAAGAAGATCGGCACAGACTTTCTGATCTCATTTGGTATAGACTAATACATTGACAAATCACAGCACATGGGGGAGAAACCGGTAGGCGCTAGCTTATCAATAGGAAACTAAAGTGCATCCGGATAGCGAAGCAGGATGCAACGATGCGGTTGTGCTGTTCTTGGTGAGTTGGAAGGACTCAATGCGTGGAAGCAAACAGTGAGATACCATCTCACTATCCACCCCGGAACACCTAATCCAACAGCAGTCACGGCGTCGCCCAAAGGCGGAACCTGACCGCGAGAGAAGAGCGATGAGGCCCCAGGAATGAAAAGAAACCACGAGACTTACAGCTGCTGCGCCGATGAAGATCAGCAAAGGCAAGGGTGGCGACCGAAACCCAAGTCGCCTTTCTCCGCTTCGCCTCCTCCCTCCTCCCTGGCCCTCTCCTCTCTGGCTGAGCCTTCGTCCTCTTCCGGCGACTACGAAGCGGCGGCGGCAGTTCGTTAACCTGGGCTGTTTCCCGGTAATTGGGCTTCCGAAAACAAAGCGTGTGCCGCGGCCCAAAATAGGATAGGGCCTATTTCAGCCCAGCCCAATAATACTAATCGGCTAAACTAAACCACTAGCGTTTGCCCAGGCAGTCACAGAACCCCAATCCAGGCAAATCCCCACAATGGCGTCGCTGCTGCGCCTCCCCTCGCTGCTCTCGCCGTCCAAGCCCCTGCTCCGACGCCGGCTGCCGGCGGCGAGGCTCGCGGCCCCTGCCACGTCCAGGAGCCAGGCCTCGGCGGCTGCGGGCGCGGCGGCGCCGGCGGCCTCGGAGACCCGCGGCGGGGACAGGGAGGGGCAGGTGACGCCGCGGTCTGTGGACTTCAACGCCTGGTACACGGACGTGATCGCCGCCGCCGAGCTCGCGGACTACGGGCCCGTCAGGGGCACCATGGTCATCCGCCCCTACGGATACGCCATCTGGGAGGCTATCCAGGTCAGTGCTCCTGTGCCCCTCCTTCCCCACGCGCTGTCCTGCGTGCCTGCTTCTGCGTTTGCACGCTTAGATGCCTCTGGTCGTTCGATTGAGGTTCGCATTTCTGATGTCTGAATGAAGTTACCATGGTTACGGGTGTTGCTGCCTGCGTAGTAAAGATAGAATCACTGTGTTAACTCTACTCGCTGCTGTTGATCCATACTTGTGCAGTTTGACAAGTAATAAAGCATGCTTGTGGTTATAGAGTGTAGGAATTGGTGGCAACTTAAGTACCATTTACCAGAAGCGCCCTTTTGGCATTTTATTGGCTCCTAGTGTTTTTGTGGAATACTGTTTGGAAATTCGATGTAAAAAATGTGGCCATTTTGTGCTGTTGGTTTGAAGTTTATGCATTTCTGTACAGTGGGGTTCTTCCAGTCATGCAGTGGAGTGAATGGGAGCTTCGTTACGCATAGTGTTACAAGTTTTGACATACTATTTAGCTTGAAACTTGAAAGTTCCTCTTACTCTAGGATGCTTTTTAGTGTTCTTCTTCAATGCCTGAATGTTTTTGTTGTTTATTTATTGCAGGATTATCTGAATGTGAAATTCAAGGAAACAGGGCACAGCAACATGTACTTCCCTCAGGTTCGCAAACCTTGGCCTATCTGTTTCTGATATTCTTTTTGTGGGCAGGATTGAGTGCTAAAGAAAAGGTGTTTATAATCAAATAGTAAAAATCTGTTAATGCAACAAATTCCATCTCACACTGTTACTAGAATCTGGAAAGGTTTGTGCATAAATGAAGTTTGATAAAGTGTAGTTTATGCTTCTGAGGGTGACATATACTGCAACCTTCTGAAGAATTATCGTAATCATATACATAATTTACTCTTTATTAGATGTATATAGCTGTATTTGACTTGTATAAGTCTTGTAATTGACTTTACTTGTACTCCAAGCCTATCCCCCCCCCCTCCTTGGGTGTGTGGTGTTTACCCCAATCATACCTCTCTACACTCTTGAATTGTCGAATGCTTATGCTAGCTGCTGTTAACATTCTCTTGGATGCTAAAAGATACTTAACTTGTGAAGGAACAAAATGGCAGATCAAAGCTGACTTTTGTCATTGTGATGATAAAATTTTGTTTTGACACCTGGCTGGAGTTCAGCATAGTAATGGAAGCATGCTCCATATATCATAGCATACACAGTTGCAAATGAACTCTAGGAAAGTCGATATATAGTCTTTTATTCAGAGAAAGTATTTACATGTGGTCATATTTGATGTTCTAGATCCATCTGTGGTATGGTCTTCCTTTTAACTAGGTCTCTTTGTCATACATTTGCCCAGTTTCATGTTACTATTTGTTTTCATTAAGTGATTGCCTCATGCTTTATCTGCATTGGACTTCACAGTTTCCACTTCCTTATTTGTAGTTTCTTATGCTTGCCCCTTGTATTGTGTCAGTTCATTCCATACTCATTTATAGAGAAGGAAGCTAGTCATGTCGAAGGGTTTAGTCCGGAGCTTGCACTGGTCACCATCGGAGGAGGAAAAGAACTTGAGGAAAAGCTTGTGGTAATACTTTGCTATAGTCTTATACTCTTATGGGTAAATTAGTATAAACTTCATTTTTGTTGGAAACAATGAATTTCGAATATTGATGGTTAGTGGCTTAATGGTATGCAGTATGCCTACTTTACTAGATTGCCTCTAAAGCTGAACCTTTTGAACTTCTGTTCTTGAGGGCTTTGTAGGTAAGACCAACAAGTGAGACCATTGTAAACCACATGTTCACCAAATGGATTCAGAGCTATCGTGATCTTCCTCTCATGATTAACCAGGTATCTTTGTTGGCAAACTTAGATTAGTGGAGGCCAATTATCATTCATGGTACTAAATAGTTCTTATTATCCTAGTGGGTTAATGTGACAAGATGGGAAATGAGAACAAAACCATTTATCCGAACTCTTGAGTTTTTGTGGCAAGAAGGTCATACAGCCCATGCTACCCTTGAGGAGGCAGAGAAGGAGGTCTGTTTTCTCATTTTCCAAGTATTTGTTACTTGTGTCATTGAATTCTGAAAACCATGCATTGCACAGGGACATTCTAATGTACTACCTCATCTGTTCCAATTTTATTGGTCTGCAGGCAATGCAGATGATTGATGTGTATACCAAGTTTGCCTATGAGCAAGCTGCAATACCAGTCATTCCAGGTAGGAAATCAAGAGTGGAGACATTTGCTGGTGCTAATCGGACCTACACAATAGAAGCTATGATGGGTGACAAGAAGGCCTTACAAGCTGGGACTAGTCACAACCTCGGCCAGAACTTTTCGCGAGCTTTTGGAACACAGGTTTTTTTTATTAACCATCTTCACGTTCTGCATGCTTCATGTGCTGGATCCATTTTATACACATCGGTTTGTTTGTTATGGCTGCTTAGACAACTTCAATTTTCAAATTTCATAAGAATCATTCACAGGGATTGCATTTGGTTCCTTTCAATTGTTTCTTATTTCCAGATATTGTTTCAGCACTTGATGACAGTTTTTTTTTTCATCATCTGCAGTTTATGGATGAAAATGGTCAAATTGAACATGTCTGGCAGACCTCTTGGGCTATTAGTACCCGGTTTGTTGGTGGGATTATCATGACCCATGGTGATGATGCTGGTCTAATGCTTCCTCCAAGGATTGCACCCATTCAGGTCTCTCTTTATCTCCCTCCTGTTGATCAATTTACTTGCTTCTATATGCACAGGGCCCTTCTATCTGATTAATCTAGTCTTCCCTTCTTTGTTTCTTGTGCTAGTATTAATCTTTACCATACACGCAACTGTGCAATCTAATAATGTTCCTCTTTGATTCAGGTCGTAATAGTACCTATATGGAAAAAGGGTGATGAGAAGGCTGTTGTTCTGGAATCTGTAGATTCAGTCCAAAAAATACTCAAAGAAGCTGGAATTAGAGTCAAAGTGGATGATTCAGAGCTGCGGACACCTGGATGGAAGTTCAACCATTATGAGATGAAAGTAATTGCTTCTGCTTTTATTGTTGAAACCCTGATTCTTTGTGCTCATTCTGTTTATGACATTGATATCGTATACTTCCATCATGAAATTCCATATTTATATTAATCAGATAATTTATCAGCCTGTGTTGTATGGCTTATGAATATGGCAGATCTACATCAAAATCTGCTTGAGAACATTAATCTATTTTGGTAGCATGTATTTGCTTCATTCATTTACGAAAAATAATGTATTTTGGCTATGCCAATTATAATGGGATTGGTATAATCAAACAAAATTAAGATGCAACAGTTAACTTTCTGTATGTAGTTTTGTTTTGTTTATGAAATTTGGGATTTGTTATAAATGAATCAATCTGGATGGAGTTTATTTTTCTATGCATTCATTTATGCAAGCCAGTTTCTTACATTTCCTTGTATTGCTTTTCACAGGGGATTCCTGTAAGAATAGAGATTGGCCCTCGTGATGTCACAAATAATAGTGTTGTGGTTTCTAGGCGTGATGTCCCTGGAAAGCAAGGAAAGGAGTTTGGAGTGTCCATGGACCCTTCAATATTGGTGAACCATATAAAGGGCCGTTTAGAAGATATACAAGCATCCCTTTTACAGAAAGCCATCACATTCCGTGATAGGTATTTGTTTTCAATTCAAGAATATCTTATCTTAAAGAAGTTTTTTTTTTCAATCCTATGTCGATAGCTTCTTGATTGCCATCTACAAACCAAGCTTATCCATGGGTACAAGTGCTTTAATGCTACCATAATTGTTTGTTACATATAAATTACAGTTATCTTGCTGGTACATGTTAGAGAAGGTTCCTTTCAAGAAATGTTCCTTTAAATCACTGCCTTTGCACTAATGCATTTCAAAGAATACTCCATTCTGAGCCAACAGAGTTCGTTTGTACTCTTGCAGTAACATAGTAGATGTAAGCTCATATGGAGAATTGAAGGAAGCCATTGCCGAAGGGAAGTGGGCTAGAGGGCCTTGGTCAGCTAGGTATGTTAACTTTGGTAAACCATGTCTATCACCATTTTGTTCTTTCAAATGCTATATACATTTTCTTGTTGTATAACATACAGTAGCCATTATCTGTTGAATGTTGGCAATTTGATTGATCTATGGTTACACTTCAGCGATGCTGACGAACTGAAGGTGAAAGAAGAGACTAGCGCCACCATCAGGTGCTACCCGTTCGAGCAGCCAGAGGGCACCAAGAAATGTTTCATGACTGGCAACCCCGCAGAGGAGGTTGCAATTTTTGCAAAGTCATACTAGGTCATCTATGTGTCTATCGGGTTTTTTTTTGCAAAGTCATACAAGAAAAAGTCATACCAGAGACAAAATGAGCCTTTTTCTCTCTTTTTAAGGATTGGTTACCCTCTGTTTCTGTAAAGTTTGCATTAACCACGGTTCATGTACTAGCTAGCAGTGTATGCTTGTACTGCCGATATCTTTCTTGTAAATTCGATAAACAATAGGCCAATTATGTGTAACCATTGCAAATTGCAATCCAATCTAAGCAATGAAGCTTGTTGCAAGTTTTCTGTAAGTCTCACTTCCAACAAATTTCACTGTGTCTGAATCATGCATCAATTACATTGAATTGAATTCAACGTTCCTACTGCCAACAAAGCGGTGAAAAACCAAGAAGTATGCATTGAAAGAAAATTGCTTTATTCTGCTCAAGAAGTATGCATTAACATGTTGCTGCTAAAGTATAACTGGTACTGCATATGTGGTCTCTCGGCTCTCCAGAAGTGGCCAACTGATGCCACGCTGCTACTGCTTGCTTGCTCCTACATGATTCGTTCAGACATGGAAGGCAGCCGCCGGAAGAAGTTGATCACCGGCGCCGGCATCCAGTCCCGGAACATCGGGTGCCGGAGGTAGTAGAACCCGGCGACCACGGCCACCATCTTGATGGGCACCATGTACAGCACCATGGCCACGAGGACGCACAGCGCGACGAACATCCCGGTGGCGCGCGGGTCGCGCCACGACACGAGCGCCTGCAACCTCTCCGCCTGCGTCGCGACGTCGCCGACCATCTGCTGCAGCCGCGCGCCCACCATCCTGGCGCGGTCGTACCGCGCCCGCACCACCTCCGGCGGCCTCGCGCTCGGAATCGTGTCGAACTCCTCGTCCAGCTCCTCCCTGTCCGGCGCCTCCGCCATGGACGCGCGCACGCACGGGTGCGGCGCCGGCGCGCGCGGCCTGCGCCTGTACTTCCACACGCCCACGGCGGCGACGTGGAGCGTGACCGTCGGCACGACGAGGTCCGGGTGCCACGCGAGGAGGACCAGCACGGCGTGCGCCATCGCGGTCGCCGTCGGGTTGCGCCACGACCGGGTGTCCTCCACCCAGCGCGCCGCGTCGGCGACCCAGGAGAGCGCGGCGGCGGCGCGGTTCCAGTTGGCGCGCAGCTTGCGCATGCTGAATCCGCGCGGCTCCGCGGCGTCCAGCATCCACGTCGCCACCTCGCGCCGCAGCGGCGGCTCCGACCGCGCCAGGTGCGCCGCCGAGATGCGCGCCGCCGCCAGCCGCAGCGCCTCACGGTGAACCGCCGGGACGGGCCGCAGGTGGTGCATCGGCGGCAGCGCCGGCCGGCCGTACGTGTGCAGCACGTCGAGCGTCGACGCGGACGTGGCGAAGCGGATGGCCAGCTCGACGTCGCCCATCCGCTTCGCGCCGGTGGGCAGCATCATGATGAGCGGGTACAGGCCACGGTACACGCGGCCGCGCTCCAGCGTGGACAGCCGTATCCTGACCTTCCCCATCGGCCGCGAACACGCCGCGGCGGCGGCGTCCTTCCCGCCGCCGTCTGCCGGCTGCGCCGGCGGCGGGTCGTCGAACACGCCGACGGTGAGCACGGTGCAGGGGTCGTACACCGGCCACGTGTACTGCTCGTTCCAGGCCGGGTCGAAGCTGTCGGCGATGGTGCGCGTGCGCGCCCACTTGGGGCCGTACTTGGCCACGGCGTACGCGTCCGTGCAGCCCTTGCCGTCGGCGGCGCGCATCGGTAGGAGGCCCTTGCAGCCGATGATGCCTAGCTCCACGACGCCAAGCGGTGGGTGCCAGAGCTGCCGCGCCGACGGCCGGAAATCGCTGCACGCGTACGACGGCTCGTCGGCGACGTTGTAGCCGCCGTCGAGGCACACGCGCACGTGCAGCCGCCCTCCGTGCATGTGCATCGCCGCCTTCTTCCCGACTCTCTTCGTGGCCTCGTCGGACGGGAGGAGGTCGAGCCATTTGGACGCCACCTTCCTGTCGTCGACGCGCCGCTCGATGGTGGCGAGTGAGATGCTGGCCGAGCCGACAGGGAAGGCCTCCTTACCGTGGCGCACCTCGAGAGAGATGACGAGGCAGTCGTCGTCGGTGAACGGCTCGGCGGCGACGAAGAGCAGGTCCTCGTTCCACGCGGGCCCTCCGTTGCGCGCCACCGGCGTGGTGCGCGTCTTGAGAGCCTGGAAACCCAGCAAGGCGCGCACCGCGATGCCGGCGTCGCGGGGAGGCGGCGCCGTGAGCGTGTCCTGCGCCTCGATGACGGTGAGGCGCAGGAGCCAAAGCTTCGGCGAGACGTAAACCTTGGCGCGCGACGTGGCAGCGACAGCGGCGAAGGTCGCCGCCGGGGAATCCGCCTTCCACGCGTCGGCGAAGGCCTCGTCGGCCTGCGTGCCCGCCCACGTGGCGACCATGAGGTCGGCGCCGCCGAGGCGGCGCCCGCCCTCGAGCCTGTACCACTGCGTCGCGAGAGGCCCGTCCGGCGGGTCCCGCGCGTGCACGTCGGCGGTGTCGAAGCAGAGGCCGCCAAGGAAGTGGCGATCGTCGGCGACGGACACGTCGGCGTCGGGCGGGAGGTCCCACACGGAGACCTCGAGAGTGGGGCCCGGCGAATCGGTGTCCGGGTCGCGCACGAACGCGAAGGTCTGGTCCCACTCGAAGAAGGCACCGCGGCGCGCCTCCCGCGTGGACGCGTGGATGCCGCCGGCGGCCACGCGGACGTGTGGGTGCGCGCCGGCGGGCAGCCCCCGCGCGCGCACCACCCGGACGAACAGGTACGGCATCTTGTCCACCAGATCGTGCTTGCTCCGCTCCACCGGCTCCTCCGGTGGAGGCGGCGGCGGCGGCCTTCGCACAGGCATGGATACCTGCCGCGGCATCGGTGTCGGCGTCGGCTGCGGTGGCGGGCTCAGCACCGGCTCCTCTTCCGGTGGCTTCTCCTCCGGTGCTGCCACCGCCGCCTCTGCCGCCATTTCGTGTGCAGCTTCTGGTGCCGGGGTCGCCGCTGCGGGGTCAGCCTCCTCAGGTGGCTTCTCCGTGGTGGATCCGTCGCCGGATGCAGCCTCTGCCGCCGGTTCCGGCTGTGGCGCCGGAGCTTCGTCCGCCGGCTCCTCCTCCTTCGGCGGCTCATCCGCAGAAGCCTCCTTAGGAGCAACGGGCGGCGGCGGTGGTGCTTCTGCTTCCGCCGCCGCGGCATCTGGAGCGGCATCACCAACGGCTGGTGGCTCCGGCTCCGGCGGCGCGAGCGGCACGTCGACGTAGTAGACCTTGAGCCCGATCTCGCCGCGGACCCAGTTGAAGAGGCTCTTCTTCTGGAGCGGGAAGTAGATGAGCGCCTCCTCGCCCTTGCGCACGAACTGGCGCGCGTCGAGGCGGACGCGGCCGAGAAAGTTGTTCCGCCGGCTGGGCCCGACGCGGACGTCGTGCAGGACGGCGACCTCGAGCGGCTCCCCCACGACGGGGTCGACGCCGACGCCGGCGGCGGGGAAGTCGAACTCGAGCGCCTCGTTCCACGCCGGGTTGAGGTCCCTGGTCACCGTGCGCGTCTTGCGGCGCTGCCCGTCGAAGTCGGCGCGCGCGTAGGGGCTCGACGTGCCGGTCCCGTCCTTGGGCAGCAGGTCCCGCGCCTCCACCACCTCCACGATCAGCTTCCTCGCCGTCGCCGCCATCACGACCGACCGGTGCGTGGGCGGTCACCGCGCGATCGAGCACCTCCCGGTGATCTACTGCTCCGGCCGGCTCAACCACGCCCAGGCACCTGCACCTCCGAGCAGAGCTTCAGCTGCATGGAGCTATCGCGAGATGATGCGTCAGTCAGTGTGAGGGGTCTGCAGCTGCAGTGTGGTCGAAGACTTAAAAGCGAAGCATTTAAATAGAGAATGTTTGCTGGAGAGGGGAATTCCATGGCACGCGGTTTAGAAATGATTAAGAGGAATAGTTGCTGATGCTAATTCCTTGCCTAATCTTTGCGTGAAGAATGAGTTAAAGCAGCCTAGAGTGTTGTAGGGTGCTGAGTAAAAGGTGCTTACCTTCATGTTCAAGCAGCTAGCTGACTTTATTTTGTATTGTAAAAGAATGGTGTGTTTGTGCTGTAATTAACCAATCCCCTTTCAGGAAAATGCATGTGTATAATAGTATGGAGACAGTAGCTATATATTTAGCGTGCCAAATCACCACTAAGAACATCTCCCAGAGTTTTTTTTTATAAATTTAACTCTCTAAATTATCATTCGGAGAGCCTTATGTATAAAAAATCGTTTTCTATATGTTTTCACTCTCCAACAGCTTTTTTATACCTTGTGTACACTCTAGAAAGCCATTTTTGTTATCTATATTTGGCTAGCTAGAAACATGGAATAGAGGATGGTCACATTTGGATAACCACTTAGAGAATCTGTTGAAGAGATATAGATAGTCTCTTGGAGTTTCTCTAACATGTTAAATTTAACCTATTAATTCCTGTCTACTTACCCCAGTGTGGCAAATCACCACTAACATCTTGTACTTCACTTACAAGCCCTCGATCAATGAATTGCTCTACTTCCCCGGTATTGCTCGAAAAAAATATTGGTGAAATGCAGACATGTTGTCTCCCTATTTTGGGACCCATCTCACTCTTTCTTTCCATCCCTCCTCTGACATCTCTCAACAAAATGGTGGATTCAATGTATGTTTTCACTAGATTTTAAGAGTTGTTTCTAAATTCAAGTCGAGTAGGATTCCAACCTGGATGTGAATGTTGGATGAGTATGAACACAAAGTTCCTATATGGCCAGATCAACGGGGTCGTCTATTCCTCGCATGTGCGGGGAATCGACCGCGCATCGCAGGAAGCAAGCGCCCCCGCCTACCCCAGCTCCGGCGGCGCCACCGCCGCCGACCCTATCCAGGCATGCCGTCGCGCCGCCCGTCCACCACCTCGCCTCCGCCCCCGGCCTCCTCCCACCGAAGATCCTACACTGCCCGGCCGACGGCGCTTCCGCGCCGCCTCGCCCTCCGCCGCCACCCCCGGCCTCCTCTTCCATAGCTGGAGGTCATGGAGCCATCCCACTCCCGGCAATCCGAACTCTAAAAGGCCGCCGCCTCCCTTCACCACCCCGACCACTGGCGACCTCGCCTGGGTGGTGGAGGGAGGCAGCGGCCTCGTCGGCGGCCGCTCCGCCCCATCAACCACCCCCAGACCCCCGCAACCCCCTTCTCTAACCCCGGCGCCACCACCATCGCGAGGTCTAGAGGAGGAAGAAGCACAGTACCGCACGGGCCCACTTGCCAGCTGGCTGTAGTAGCGCGCGTGAGGAATAGCCTCCGCGCTGATCAACCCCCACATAGAAAAAATAAAAACAACGTCATCCCCCACACGGGATCTGGAATCTGCCAAGCAAAATACTTTGCCCACCTTTTTGTGTTTTGTCCATGGACACGCACCTTAAAGCTGCCTGAGATGAAGATGAGGATCGTCGTGGACATGGAGGTGATGGACAGCTCGACCCATCAAGATTCCATGTCTGATGTCTCCCCCCTAGCTTTGTGCATGTACGAGTGTGAAACGATCAGGCGCTACGTAGAACACCTTTGCTCGCGTGCCTTTTGGGCTGTTCTTGTTCAGCCGTAGGATTAGAAACGGCACAAAGCCGTGAGTCACAAAAGCGAGAAAGGGGCGGCGAAAGGCGGAGCGCATCCCCACCGACCATTCCCTGTCCTTGTCCCCATCCCCGCCGCCCATTGGAGATGCAGCACACCTGCTCCGCACGTGACGCGCACATGACCCGCGATTCAGTTCATCAACCGCGTAAAATGTTGCCCAAAATCGACAAACAATATACTATCGTACGTACCTCAAACATGAAGACTTTGCAGAAATTCAGCAGGGACCCGTTTTCCTTGTGCAAGTTGATAAGATTTTCTCTGCGATCCATGTACCTGTTTCATTTGCAGAAATAGGAACCTGAAACATACAAAAATTCAGGTCGATTGTGCATGTAGCCCGGACATCATTGTTGTTGGCCAAGGGATGATGATGATCATACTGCCATGCTCCAAAGGTTCAAAAGCATGAGCTGCAAAGGTTCTAGCAGGTATAGTTTTCCATCAGGCCCATGGGCCGTGGGCCGGCCCGAAGCACGAGAATTGGGCCCGGTACACGGCCCGGCCCGGCACGGAGGTAAACGGGCCCGGGCCGGCCCGGCACGGGCGTCGTGCCGTGCCTGGGCCGCGCCGCAGGCACGTGGGCCGGCCCGGCCCGACTCGGCACGTGGGCCGGCCCGTGAGCACGAAGCCCACGAAGCCCGCCAGCACGAGTCGCGCCGTTAACCCTAGCCCCCCTCCATTCCCCGCCCTGGCTCCTCCGCGGCTCCGCCTCGTCTCCTCCTCCGCCCTCCGCCTCCCCCGCTCCTCGCCAGATCCGCTCCACGCGGCCACGCCTTCACCCCGAGTCCCCGACCTCCACCGTCCACCCCACCTCTCCGGCCCCTCCATTCCCGCCCGCCTGGCCGCCGCCTCGTCTCCTCCGCCTCCCCCGCTCCTCGCCAGATCCGCTCCACCCCGACCTCCACCACACCTCTCCGGCGTAGATCCGCCGCTCTCCGACCTCCTCCTGTCGCACGGATCGCCGGTAACCCTAGCCCCCTCCATTCCCCGCCCGCCTGGCCGCCGCCTCGTCTCCTCCGCCTCCCCCGCTCCTCGCCAGATCCGCTCCACCCCGACCTGCACCCCACCTGTCCGGCGTAGATCTGCCGCTCTCCGACCTCCTCCGCCTTTCCTCGGCCAGATCCGCCGCTCCAGTGGACCTCCTCCGACTCTGCTCGGTCAGATCCGCCGCTCCCCTCAGGCCCTCACCTCCTTCCCTCTCCTTTCTTCTACTTCTTCCTCACGAATCCTCCTGTCCCCTCTTTGCGAGTCTGTGTGGCCTGCAACTCCGGTGAGGGCGTCGACGGCAACTTCGGTCTTCGGTGCTCCGGCAAAAGGTAAGTCAGAACTCGCCTTTCTTCTCATTCTTCCTCACGAATCCCCCTCACAGTCTCTCCTCCTTGTGCAGGCCGTGAGGGACCGAAGACCGGCGATGGCCGCCGACGACTCCTACAACAATGAGTTGCGGTCGATGGGCTTTCGCGGAGATGATGAGGATGACCTGTCTGCGGATGCCGCTGAGTTGTTTGGGAGCAATGCTGCCATCGACCTGGATCCAGAAGGACTTCCTCAGGGGACGGCCGCTGGATCTGGCACTGGCAGCGCGAGCACCGCCGCTGCCACTGAATCTGGCTCGACCAGGAAGAGGAGGGCGTCCACCTCCAAGGTCTGGAAAGACTTTGATGAGATCTATGAGGTAATTGATGGTAAGGAACGTCGAACTGGTGCTAGATGCAAGCATTGCAAGAAAAACCTCACTGGTAAATCAACCCATGGTACTGGTCACTTGAAGCGGCACATTCCTATATGCCCTGTTTTGAAATCTCGTAATGCCATGACTCAAACTCAACTTAAGTTTAATCCTGATGGCTCTGTGCACCTTTGGGAGTACAAACCAGAAGTAGCTCGTACTGAGTTGTGTAGGTTAATTGCTCGTCTTGACCTGCCTATTTGCATTGGTGAGTCTGATGCTTTTGAAGAGTACATTACTACTGCTCATAATCCTAAATTTGCTAAGGTGTCTAGGCAAACAACCACTAGAGATTTTGCCAAGTACTTCACTGAACGTCGTGCTCAGCTTGTTGAGTTGAGTGCTTGAAGTCTGTATCCTCTGTTGCTCTTACTTCTGATATCTGGTCTGACAATGCTAAGGAGGATTACCTTAGTGTGGTTGCTCATTTTGTGAATGCTGATTGGCAACTAGAGAAAAGGATCTTAGGTCTCAGGTTGATTGATGTGTCTCACAATGCTGAGAATATTGCTGAGCGTATTACTTCTGTTATTGCTGATTATGGGTTAACTGATAAAATCTTTGCTGTTACACTGGACAATGCTGCTGCTAACACTAGGGCTATTAATCAACTTAATCATGTTTTGTCTGGTTATGTTGGTAGCTTGTTCCTGCATCAAAGATGTGCTTGTCATATCATAAATCTTATTGTTAAGGCTGGTCTTGAAGTGTTTAAGCCAATGCTTGGTGCATTTAGATCTGCTATATCATTTCTAAACTCATCTAATCAGCGCATTGCTGCATATAAGTCATATTGCATTGCTGTTGGTGAAAGACCTCGCAAGTTTGGCTTGGATATGGATGTGAGATGGAATTCTACCTATCTTATGTTAAAACATCTCCTGCCCCATAAGGCCACATTCTCTGTTTTCATCACTACTCAGCATCCTTTGGTTGATGGTCAGCCACTCCTGACAGACCAGCATTGGTATGTTGCTGAAAAAAATTTTGAATTCCTTGAACAGTTCTATGATTCCACTGTTGTTATGTCTGGTGTTTATTACCCCACATCTCCATTAATATTGCATCATGTTCTTGAGATAGCTAGCCATCTAAATAATTATGAAAATGATAGAGACTTAAGATCAGTTGTGGTTCCTATGAAAGATAAGTTCTTGCAATACTGGTGTGACATACCCATGCTCTACTCCTTTGCATTTATACTAGACCCTAGGGCTAAGCTGAAAGGTTTCACCAATGTTCTTAGACTTCTATCTCAGCTTAATGGTAATGATTACTCATGCTACTTGACTGAGGTAAGGGCTGAGTTGTCTGTTATTTTTGCTAAGTATGATGAGAAGTTTGGTGGTGTAAGGTTGCAAAGGGCTGCCCAACCAGGCCCTACAGGTAAGAGAAAAACTGCTTGGGGAAGAATCTTTGGTGGTGAGTCTTCTTCTTCTGGTTCTAGTTTGTCTGGTACTACTCTTGGTTCTGTTACTAGTCTTGGTTCTGGTTCTACTTCCTCCTTGCATAGAAGAACCTCTGCTAGTGCTCTGTTGCAAGCTGCAACTTCTGGTGCTTCTCTATCATCTGGTTCTGAATTGTCTGCCTACCTGGACAGTGATACTGTTAACCAGTATGATGATGATTTCAATATCTTGAACTGGTGGCATGAGCATAAGCTATCATATCCTGTTCTTTCAATTCTAGCTAGAGATGTAATGACTGTTCCTGTTTCAACAATATCATCAGAATCTGCATTTAGTATGACTGGCAGGATTATCGAGGAGCGACGACGCCGTCTGGGCCCTGAGGTCGTGGAGATGTTGGCTCTGATCAAGGACTGGGAGCAAGCCGATGCAAGACTTCAGCATCTCATAGAGGATGAAGAACTTGAAGAATCATTTGAAAACTTATATCTAGATGTTGAATCTGTATAACTATGTAGTGTGGACTGTGGACTGTGGACTTGAACTTGTGATGAACATTTGAACATTTAGAGCTGGCTGTACTCTTTTCCTTTGTAGGGTTTTGTCCTCACGAGGTGTGGGGTTTTACCTACAAAGGTTTTTAACGAGGCAGCACCCAAAACAGCTCAATAAATTTGTTATCATGAAATGTGCTTCTGTTTTGTGATCTTTTGTGAATTTGAATCTTAGATTTGAAATCTTGAAATCATTCTGAGTTGAGGGAGTGGCAGCCTGGTGCAGATGGCTAGCCGGGCTCGGGCTGGCACGGCCCACGAAGCCCGCCTGGCATATCGGGCCGGCCCGGCACGCCAAACAGGCCCCCGTGCCGTGCTCGTGCACAGAGCTGGGCACGTGGGCCGGCCCGGCCCGGCACGATTAGTTATCCGGGCTAATCGTGCCGGGCCGGATCGTGCCGGGCCGGATCGGGCCCGTGCCGGGTCGGGCCGGGCTCGGCCCATTGGACATCTATACTAGCAGGATCCGGCGCAGATAGCGGCAAATTAAAGAAAAACAGTTTTGACATGCAAAAAAAATAAATAAAGGTGATAAATTGCAATATAACCCCATGGACGATAGATGTCACTAGTATGCAACAAGAGTAATAGAGTATGCATGGGAGCACATGACCTTTGATCCTCATGTCTAGATGTTCACACACTTTTACGGAAAAAGCAACGAACAGTAGTGGCACATCCATGGCATAGGCCTTTTGAGTTTTGACTGCTCAACAAATTAAAGTTACAGTATGTGTAAACATCTAAAGAAGAGAGGGGGAAAAAGGGGCACTGCGACAACGCAAACAGCTAGCTGCCATTTACCCTTCCGGTAGTGTGCAGTTGATGAGCGGACAAGTGGATGAGCGCCTCCTCGATCGCCCTTGCGCACCGAGCTGGCGCGTGTCGAGGCCGACGCGACGACGGCCGGGGAAGCTGTTCGGCCGCCTGCTGGGCCCGACGCGGGTGCCGTGCTCGTGCAGCGCGGCGACCTCGAGTACTTCGTCGGCGACGGGGCTTGACGCCGGCGCCGCCGGCCGGATGGCATGTCGAACTCGAGCGCCTCGTTCCACACCGGCCGGGGTTGAGGCCGCTGGCCTCGGCGAGCGTCGTCGTGCGGTGCTGCCCGGCGAAGTCGTTGGCGCGCGCGTCCTTGGGCCCCACGAGCACATCGTGCAGAACGGCCACGGCAGCCTCGAGCACCTCTTCCGTCGCCGGAGATCCTTTTGCGTGCGAACTGTAAAGGGAGCTGGCGCTACGTAGGACGGACGCCTTTAAAGTCTGAATGCCTTTCGGGCTCTTCTTGTTGGATGGACGAAAGCGGAAATCTGAGCTGAGAAAGGAAGCACAAGACCTTTGATCCTCAGGCCTGGCACTTTTGACTATTGGACGAAGCTACAGTCCTCGATAGCTGTCTTCTGAGGATACAAGAAAACAGGAAACAGAGTAAAAGGCTTGGTCAGTAACCTTTTATATATTGCGAGGTGCAAATCAATCTCTTTATGCAACCATGCAAACTTCTAATATGGTCCACATGATTAACATTTAAAGGGCACGAGGGATTGAATAATTTTACACTTAACCGCACACCTCTAATTATACTTTTGCAAATCCCCCTCCCAAATGGATAAAAGAAACATTTCGACAAAATAGTGAGAAGTACGTAACCACTGTCAAACCTAGCAGTTCAGTTTTGAGACGCGCACAAAGAACTTGCACTTGCACCACATCCAGCTGAGAAATATATCAGATTCTAAGGCTTGTTTGGATGCCCGCCACAGCAACTGTGGCGGCGCCACACTCTTGTGGCGGACAAATCGAGCGCCACACTATCGGCTGAAAAAGCTGTCGACTGTGCTGTGGCGCGGAACACTGTGGCGTGGCGAGTTGTGGCCGTAAACCAAACATGCCCTTAGAATCAGCCAGTGAAGAACCAAATTATATATCGCACCAATCAGCCAAATAGGGAAGCACTGGGGTAGCGCCGAAGTGAGAGACTCTGAAAATAAATGGCAAATGCCTGAGTGCGGACGCACCACAGTTTGAGCTCTGATTGCAACAACCAAAGAGATTTTGGTGGGAAAAAGACATTGGCTGAAGTTACACCAAGCCGGGTGATCTCACATGACCTATACAGCCATCTGTTATAGCTGAATGAGATCACTTCAGCGAAAACGAAAGCAAAGGTTGCTTTGGCCTTTTATTTCAGCTAAAGGAACCTATGGTGAATGAAACTGACTGTACATTCCAATGTACAATGAACAGGTAAAATGAGAGGTGAGCCTAAAAGGGATCAGTAGCTCTTCGGTGAGGCCGTGGCCATCACTGGGCCTGCGGCTTGACGATCCTCACGCTGCTGTAGAAGCGCTTGAAGTCCTTCATCGCCTGCTCCTCAATCTGGATTGAGCGGATGGAGGACGGGGCATCAGTTTCTGGCTTGAACCAGCGGTTGGGTACATTGTCCTTTGCGCCACCAACATCTAGTGATCCTCCCTGGGATGGTATAGCGAAGCCTGATGTTCGTGTTTTCGGGCTGTGGGAAATGCCATAGTGATGCTTCTCCTAATCAAAAATTAATTGCTTGTTAGTATTTTCATCAAGGGAGAAAATTTATTCACTCCTGGGTGAAAAACACTACCTGCTGCATCTGTATGTCCCTGAGTGAAGGCCGTGATACATTGGGTGAGGTAGCAGAAGACGACCAAGGTGGTGTGCTCTTGTCACCTTCAGAAGAAGGTACTGAACGAGCAGGTGTGACAGCTATTGGTTTTGAACGCGCGTCTGGGATGAATGAAGAAAGGCGCAAACGCCCAGCACTGTCAGGTGAGTTCTCAAAGCGGTCTTTTGCTTTGGCCATGACAGGCTCATTTGTTTTTATCTGCTCGCTTTGGATATCACGAAGAGAAGCAGGTCCCTTTGTTATCTTTGCACCACCCCAGGCAGGTCCTTCATGCTTCGGTGTGACGGGCACAACAGGGGCAGGCAGCCTTGGTTTTGGGGTGTCATCAAGAGCACCACTCAGAAACAATGACAAGCCACCTTTCCTATTCTTCTTCTTTGACGAAGTTGATTGGGAAGGTTTCTTCTCTAAGGGAGAAGCAATGCCTTTAGTGTTGCTGAAAGCGGCGTCCTCTGTGTGTTTGATTGGATCAGCACCACATGCCTCCTGCTTCAATGCAGATACAGTTTTGTCAGCAACTATGCTTTCTGAACAAAGTAGGGGGGAAATATAACTAGCAGAATAGCAACTAAAAGCATTGGGGTTGAAAGCAGATAGTAATGTAATCAAAGCTAAGAGCTACGATGATACACAATCCTACATTCAAATAAAACAAAAGAATAAGATTCTATACAGGGACCAAATACTTAGCCTTCCATAGAAGCAAAGCACAGAACAGGTGCCAAAAGAATAAAGTAAGGCACAACCTATCAGCTTTAGGTCTTATTACTTGTAAGACCATACAAAAAAAAGTACCAAGAAAAGTAAGGATGCAAAATAAAATTATCAAACAAGAGCTGAACTAATGCTTTTGTATTGCCAATAGCTATAATACATAACTCAGGTTTGATATTAATAAGTATATCTCCACAAAGATAAGAAAAGTAAGAAATCATACGATATAAGAGCACAAATGCAACATAATCTAACCTTTTCTGCGGAGACATTGGTTGGTAGGACTTCATGGAGGTCCTTAATAGGAATTTGTTGCCCAGATTCACTTTTCGCAGAGTGAGTATTGGACTGCAGTGCCTGCTTGTTTTTTTTCTTCTGTTTCTTAGAAAACTCAGGTTTTCTGTTTGTTCTACCTTCTGCTGGACAAACGGAGGAAGCTCGAGTGTATGCCTCTGAGGGAACACCAAGTTCAGCGAGTTCATTTTCAAGGGCAGCTCTAGACTCGAGCTTTGCTTGCTGCTGATTGTCCAGTTGATGACCAGCCAGTTGTTTAGCCTCAAGAATCTCAATTTGTTGCAGCTTCTTGCGAAGTGCCCTGATCTGCTTAGAGACAGCTTGTTCAGCAGTGCAGTCTTTCTGAAGGAAGTTCTCCTGATTTGACATTCCAGATGGCCTTGTTGCAGACTTCCCACATTTACGGGGCTTAAGGAATTCTCTTGCTTCATCTTCCTCTACATCACTGTCAATGACAGCCGGATAGGTAGCTGTCACTGTGGGAAGCCGGCGCTGACTCCAGGGCTCTGAGGATTTCTCATCCAACAATTTCTCTAAGTTTGCAAGAATTTCAGGAGACGCATTCATAATTGAAGGAGCTCCGACTGTGAAAATGTAATCAAGGTTGCGAATAGCTAAGTCCTGCAGGATATTGTACAATCGAGTATTAGGAATATTTGAACAAGGAATGGTTACATTGACGAAAGGTAACTTTTGAAATATAGAAACAGAATGATTAGTGTTTCTAAGCTGCAGAAAGACCAGTGCACTATGCCATACCTCGCAATGCTTCTTGAGTTCCTTGGCTTCTAAGGAATCAGCAACTTCAAGAAGTTGTATTGCGTTTTTAGGCTCCAATAAATACTCAACCGCAACCTTCTCACAGAGGCTTTTCAAGCTAGGTATGCCTTTGCTCATTTCACTGCAGCTTCCTGATAAACCACTGTCGGGCTGGACATCATTAAACAGAATATCTTCATCTAATTCTTCCATCCCACTGTTCCATTCTGACATGGATTTTATGACTTGGATTTTAGGTTTGGGTGGATACTCAGGATGGTATATACTAGAGAGCACAAGCATATGTGTTTCACCAACACAGACTGATGTTGCTCGCTTAACACCGTGCACCCGAGTGAAAAGTGGCGTTTCATCCTTACGCTTCTTTGCATCCCACATGAAAACATCACCAGTTGATGTAGCCACAGCAGTCCAGTACTTTCCAGCCGAGATGCTCACAATATTCCTCCCACACATTGAAAATATCTGCAGAGACATGTTATGTAAATATTAACATATTACTCTTGTACCAATTAATATCTTAGCAGGCAAGAAACCACACCTGTTGGCATTTTAGATCAGGATCTGATGAAACCCAGTAGAAAAGAGCGCCATCAGCTGTTAAAGCAGTATTGTGCATTGTTCCAGCAGCGACTGAAATCACTTGAAGTCGTTCCATACGGTGGAACTTCAGATTTGTATTTCCACCCTTCTTAAGGCATCTAGCTACTACAACACGCCGTGGGGTGACGAGGCGATGACCCCAAGTGAACACCTGAAAAGAGAATGACACAGCAGATCTATTAAATTTTGTAAAATTAGAACAAAGTGTAGAAATCAAGCTTCAACGGGCACCAACTTACCTCTCCATCAACCCCTAACACTATTGTATGATACTTTGCTGCAGATACACCTCTAAATACTTTCCCTTTCAAGTATTCCACCATTCTTGGAATACAATTAGATGCTGAGTTTGAAGTGCCATATCCTAGTTGGCCCTCCTTATTGCAACCCCAGGTGAATACTTCCCCGGTATCAGCAACTGCAGCAGAGTGCTTGTTTGCAGCAGCTACAGCAATTATCCTTTGTTTGAGGGAACTAACACGCCGTGGTGTTGGTTGGGTATCAACAGAAGGGTAGCCAAGCTGACCCTCTGCATCATTCAGAGAATTTTGTTACAGGCCATAAGGGGGAAATAATATTAGTAAGGACAAAAGGGACATGAAATGTGTGCCTCAGGTTCATGTGGCCTCAAATGCATTTAAAATGCATGATACGTACCTCTATTTGATCCCCAGGTAAACAATTCCCCCGCCTCTGTAGAAATCACAGTATGATGTTTGGCTGCAGCCACAACATTCACTCGCTTACGGCCTAGTCCTACTGTCACTTGGCGAGGAGTAATCACAGCAGTTGTCTGACCACTGTAACCGAAGGGCAGTTGTCATAACTTACTCAACACTGAGGAAATTTTAACACAGGAAAAGAGACATTACTGCTCAACTACTGCCAGCTTAACTTTAACAGCTTTAGTCTTCATTAATAGCTAATCTACAGCTGACTAGTAAAAGTAAAATGAGGACATCATTTTCCCATTTGTTAAGATACAAGTCATTTATAATGGCATGTCGTTGCTCACCTGTGAATATCCGGATGACCAAGACGACCACCTCGACCAAATCCCCATGTGTATAGTTCACCATCAGAACTAACTGCTACACTATGGAACTTTGATGCAGCAACTGTTTTGATATATGAACCATGCAAAGTATCTACTTTGCATGGTAGTTTTTGAATGTGGGCATTGCCAGTACCCAGCTGATAATTTGTTCCACTTCCCCAACTGAAAACTTCCGTTGCAACTAAAATGAAAAAAATATGAAAGATTTCATGAAGCAAGCCCTAAACACATATTCCCAGGAGGGCATCAGCATCAGAGCAGTAGATAGAATAGGAGACAACCATTCCCTGGAATGGAACAGAAGAAAGCTACCTGCATCAGGAGAATCTCCATTGGCCTGTGATACTGGACAGGATATAAGGTCAACAGGTGTGCGGCCCTTGGTGTCCTCCAAAGTGAGAGAAGCACCAAATTGCAAAAGAGCACCAGCAATACACAGGTGACCAAAATGAAGTGCCCTATGCAGGCTACTCCAGCCAGACTCTCCATCCTGCAACAGTGGAGATTTCAGTGAGAAATTACATATATACAGGTCAATATGCAAATCAAGCACCAATAAACAGGAAATTTTTTTAGCAAATTGACAATTAAAATGAGTTTATTTACAAGACCTTAAGTACAAAGCAAATCACATTTTTAGACCTTATTTTCTGTTTGTGGCAGTTTGATACAAGTGAGGCTGTTACTGGGGTCATAAAAGAAAATAATGTTCAATGCGAAGGTAGACACAAAGAAGCTTGCTACAAGGTATAGGGCATACCCTTGCATCTGGATCAGCCCCAGCATCTAGGAGCCTCCTCACGATAGGTAGATGATTTCTCCATGTTGCAAGATGGAGGGCACTAAGGCCAAATCCATTTCTACCGTCAATGTTCCCACCACTTTTTTTCAACAAGGCCAAAGCGGATTCTACTTCGGCTATCGACCCTTGTTTGGAAACAAGGCAAAGATCCCTAAGAGAACTTCCAGGAGAAGGTTTACGAACACCTGATTGCTTTGATGTGCCTGGCGGAGATATCGAGGTCTCCATGAAATTTCAGGAACACAAACAATATCTACAGAGTAATTGAAGAGAATCAGTATAGACTACTCCATCAAAATAATATTAGAAATCACAGATGTTCATGTAAAATGTGATAGTACCTGAAAGAGCAGGCCAATGCTGAACTTCTTGGCACGAAATCTTTCACGTCAGCAACACTATATGGACTGTACTACTAATGTTACAGCTGATGTTGTTCTTAAGAGAAGTACAATTCTGGTGTAGTTACAATTTTCTCTCTGCAGGGAGGTATGCTTGAGTTGACACCAACTCCACTATCTAAGACTGTTTCGATATCCTAACAAACTATCCAAATATCCTAAAACAGGATGGTGCTAGAGCTTCATTTTGAGTAAATGTAAATTAGAGAGCCAGGAGGCTACGAGGCCATTGCAATGTCAAGAGTTGATGCTAGGTGAAGAAATATTATATAGTATACATCAACCTGCACAATGAGTAAAATAGATGCAAATGAGCAAAACAAGATAATGTGAAAAAATACAATATAATTAAAAATAATGCATGCTCTAAGTTCTATTACTGATAAACTGAAAAAAGAACTGGCTCGTCAAGAAATGCAAAAACGATGAATCATACAAAATATATATTGATAACTCCAACTGACAGGGCACATAAAATTTCAGAATCAATTTGCACATGGAAAAGTTTTAGTGAATAATATTGCTAATTGTCAAGCATGAACAGAACATTTCTGACAAGAAGTTCAGCTTCAATAGAAGCATTTGCCTCAAGCCACGGGATTCTTAGGCGATTTTATATGTTTAATCAAAAGTTGACCTACCACAACAAACTTTTAAATATGCAACCAACTTTGATAGAGAAATAGAACTTTCCATTGACACCAACCTCTGCTCATGCAATCATGTTCTTATTTTGGGGAAATGGAATCATATCTAAAGCTAATGGAAGATGCCTGTAAAATGCCCACAACCAAAACTAACCAAGTTCTACATACACATTTACATTATCTAACATCACTAGTAACATTTCTTAGTCTACATCATCAAACATGCCAGCAAATAGCATCCGTGAGAAAAGAAAGGAAGAAATGTTAACATAAACGGAAGATGTCTGTAAAATGCCCCCCAACTAAAATTGACCGAATGTACATACACATTTACATGCAAGACATAATAACATTAACACAAGGAAAGAAGTCTGAAGAAATACTTAAAATAGCAACCAGTTATTTTATTTTAACAACAAAATTGCAACCACTTATTGATATCAGTTCAGAATTCAACCACCAAGGCCTTGTTTGCCATTCTAAAAAAAATAGCGCACACGTTTCCCGAAAATAGAATCTCGCATGCATGCAGTACTAAATGAAGTCTATTTGTAAAACATTTTTAGGGACGGGTGTAACTTTTCGCAACGAATCTAATGACGGTAATTAATCGATGATTGACTACATTGATGCTACAGTAACCATCCTCTAATCGCGCGGTTAGAGGCCTTATTAGATTCTTCAAGGTCATTAGCGCAGGGTTCTGGAGTTGGTTTTATAAAATGACTTTGTTTGACACCGTAATTAGCGGTCAAAATGTCTGTCACTATTCATAGCACGCTAAAATCCTAGCGCGAACCAAACAAGACCCAATTCCCCAAATACAACCAATCATCACACTGTACAACCTTGCCAACACGAATTGAACAAATCCGCACAAAATTCCGAAAATTAACCAGTACTAATATTCCAGCGCGCAGCAAAACAAACCCGCAATAAACCGGACGGGCGGACGCATATCAAACCATCCACCCGAACAAAGATTTGATTTTGACCGCTCATAGCAACAGAGAAGATCCCCAAACAACAGGAGCAATCCGTCGAGCTCAGATAGGGCTTCCTTACCAGCGAAAAGAATCCAGATGGCTGGATCTGAAGAGCCTGAAAAGGTTGGGGAAGGAAGGAATGGCGGCCTCTGGATTGGGGACCTCCCCTGCACAGGCTCCTCAAGAACACATCGGTGGCTCTTCGCCCCGGCTCTCTTGGTGTGTGTGTCTGCCTATCTCTCCTCGGGAGGGAGGGCACCTGCGTTTATCAGGGGAGGGAGAGGACGGCTACGGGATCTCCGGGCCGGGAATATGCCACCGGGCGCAGGAACTGCTTCCAAACTCCACCAAACCGCCACCGCCTCTCCCTCTCTCTCCTATTTTCCCTCGTGTCTCTCTCTAGGGTGGGGACTATTTTGAGGGGAGGGAGAGAAGGAAGATACGATGATATACGAGAACACAGCAGAAAAATAAAATGGAAACTGAGGGGTGGAGCGGTACGCGATGGGAGAATGAGGGGTGGAGCGAGGGAAAACGAGAGCAACTTCAGCACACTCTTCAAATGAGAGAGGATCGGTTAAAAAAGAAAGGCAAAATTGGCTATAGGACACCATTAAAATAGGGCTTTTGCTTCAGGCCACTAAAAAAATGTCTTTACTACAGCACACTCTAAAACCATGGTAATTTGGTATTGGACACTAAACCTCTTATTATACTCTTTTTTAATGGGAACCCCAGGTGAAAAGACCAACACCAGCGACTCGCGCGGCACCAGGGGGCCGCGCCACCCATTCGTCGCACGGCGGGACGCGCCGCCAGTCCGCCGCACCCGCGGGACGCGCTGCTCGTCCGCTGCACCCGCGGGGGCCCCGCGCTGCCCGTCCTCTGCACCCGCAGGGCCGGGTCGGGTCGCTGCGCCGCCGGGGGAAGCGTCGCCGGGGGGCGCGCCACCGAAAGCTGCGCCGTTGGGGCTCCGAGAAGCAAGTGCAAATGAAGGTTCCACGATTTCTGAGCGAGATTTTCCTCGAAAAGCAAGCTGATCTTTCATGGATTCCCGATGGGTAAGATTCCTACCATTTGTTCTAGGGTTAGGGCTAACTATGCTCAATCTACTCCCTTTTGTAGTCCTGTTATTTTTTCATTGGAAAATTTTACTGCTTTGTATGTAGGATGGATCCCAATTCGTCCTACAGGCTAGCTGCTCGAGTAGGTGCTTATGTGAAATTTACTGATGATGATGGTCGCGAATATTGCGAGGCATGCAACATTCCTAAGATTTTAGACAGAGTTAACACAAATTGGAATGATTTGCTGCTTGATATTAGTGCAGAAATTAAGCTTGGCACTAAACACAAATTGCATGTCACATATTGGAATAATATGAGTCGCACTTATGAAGAGATCGATTCTGACCAAAATTGCTTCATGCTATTGATATGTATTGGGAGTCTAGAAGGCTATCTGTACAAGTTTGTGTTCTGAGGAAGGAGGAATCAGATGTCGTGCATGATGTTGGACGGCTGGAGAGCATGCCTTGTTTGTTGCAAGGAGGCACTAATGGCCCAACCAACCAAATTATTGCACAACCCCCACTTGAAATTGACTCATCCCTTGTACGGCCTTCTATCCAAAACAGCACTGAAGTGCCATGGGTGGATGATGAGGTAGAATATGTTGGTCTAGATGATGAGGATCCAGTTTCTAAGTCATCCGATTCTGAACTAGGTAATGATGTAGAGTATGTTGGCTTGGAGGATGAATTAGTTGTGGATGATACATGTGGTTGTGAGAATATTGTCCACGCAACTGACTTAGAGAACCCAACAATAGAAGTCGGTATAACTTTTGGGGATGGCGATACTTTTAAGAAGGCTATAAGACAATATGCAATAAAAGGTGAATATGAAATTGCAGCTCCCTATTCTGAGGCAACAAGGTATAGAGCCTATTGCAAAGCTAAAGGGTGCAAGTGGCGGATACATGTTTCACAGCTGCAGGATGAGAGGACTTGAAAGGTACTGTTTTTTCTTTATTCTTTTACTGAAATTTTGTAGCAGATTTGAGGTACTGATTTTTTTTACTATTTGGAAAAGTTGAGAAGAACTGCATGGCAACAAATCATTGGGTTAGGGATAGAGTTCTTGATCGGATAGCCAAGGACCCTACAATTGGGGCAAAAACATTGCAGAAAAGGCTAGAAGAGTAGTATCAGCTAAAGTTGTCATATTGGGTAGTGTGGGATGGGAGAAAGATGGCTTTGGAACAACTGAAAGGGAAGTGGGATGACAGTTTTGAACATATTTGGAGTTTCAAGGTTGAGGTAGAGACCACCAATCCGGGCAGTTTGGTGGACATTGAGTACGAGCCAGTTGGGAAGAAAATGAGATTTACTAGAATGTTTATTGCCCTGAAAGCTTGTGTGGATGGGTTTCTGGATGGATGCAGACCTTTTCTTGGTGTGACCTCTATCTATTTGACTTGAAAAATGGAAGGGTCAACTTGCATCTGCGACAGCTATTGATGGGAACAATTGGATGTTTCCTGTGTGTTATGGTGTGTTTGGATCAGAGACAACCGAAAATTGGTCATGATTTTTCAGCAGACTTCATCAAGCTATTGGGTCACCTCCGGGACTAGTGATCTCAACAGATGCGGGTAAAGGAATTGATTCTACTGTTACTCAAGTGTTCAATAATGGAGTTGAGCACAGGGAATGCATGAGGCACTTAGTTGCAAACTTTCAGAAAAGATATCGAGGTGAGGTATTTGAGAAGCACTTGTGGCCAGCATGTAGATCTTTTCAAAAGCAGAGGTTTGAAGAGCACTACAATCTGATGTATGAAGCATGTCCTCAAGCTATGAAGTGAATACATGATAACCATAAGCACCTTTGGACAAGACACTTGTTCTCTGAAGCCAGCAAGGTTGACTATGTGACAAATAATATTGCTGAAACATTCAATAGCTGTATTAGGAATGAGAAATCCTTGAATGTAGATGATCTTATGGATAGGATAAAACAGCTATGCATGGAAAAAATATTCTTGAGAAGGAAAATTGCTAGAAAGCTTGAAGGCAAGATATTACCTAACATCATGAAGGATCTCAATTCAAGGAGCAGGGGACTGAAATATATGTGGAGGTATTCACACAAAGACGGTGGTACACATGATGAAATGTTAGGTGAAGTTGAAGGTGTGACTAGGCATCTAATCCATTGGAGGCATACTGTTGATCTTCAGGAGAGAACATGCACTTGTAGACGCTGGCAAGTTACTGGTCTACCATGTACACATGCTCTATGCATTATCACCTCAATTCGAGGTTATAATATAGAAGACTATGTTCATGATTACTACTCTATTGCAAAGTTCAAGAAAGCCTATGGAAAGTCTGTGAAACCAATGACAAATAGGACACAATGGCCTCAAGTGGACCCTGGGTTCAAATTGTGGCCTCCCTGTAAGGATCGATGGACCAAGAGGGGGGGTGAATTGGGCCTTTTTCAAATTCTAAAACAAAGTAAAGCAACCTTAACCTATGCAATGCTAGTAGGGCACCAATTCACCAACCGGATAACTAAGCTTCTAACACAAGCTAAGAGAGCTAAAACAAAGTAAAGCCTAGCAAGGTAGAGCTAAGTTATGATCTCTAAGTCAAGCACATGAGTAAATTGCATGAAAGAAAATGCTTGAATAAAAGGAATGGACAAGAGACAACCGGATTTTTTTCCCGTGGTATCGATGTGTTGGCACACACCCCTAATCCACGTTGTGACACTCACAAAGAGTATTGTCACCTCCCAAGTCACCGAGACGAGGGCGCTCACTAAGAGTCTCCGTTCACCATCCCGGCGTGGTGGAGATCAAGCCACGTACAATCTTCTTCTCCGGGCTCCCACAATCCTTGGCAAGCTCCGCGAGAAACACCTCGATCACCAAGATCGCCTAGGTGATGCCAATCACCAAGAGTAACAAGCTAAGGCCTTCACTTGAGCAAGAACCGATCACCAAGAACGGATGCACACTAGCTTCTCTCTACTCAAGTCCTTAATCTTGCTTCTTGATTGATTGAATGCACAAGTATGTGAATGATGAAGCTCAAGGTGGCTCTTGACTATGGTATGAGTGTTTGGATGTTGCCTGGTGTCAAGAGTGGGCGAAATGACCCATTGGAGGGGTATATATAGGCAGCTCACACAAATAGAGCCGTTGGAGAAAAGCTGCCAGAAAACTGCGTAGCGCCGGTTAATCCGACGTACCCCCCATTGTCATCGTCGGTTTAACCGGTGAATGTAAACTGCCTCTTCTGAAAACTAGCCGTTACAACTGGGGCAGATTAACCGACGTAGCATCGGTTTAACCGGTGAGTGTAGTTGTCCACTGAACCACTGAAAAATCAAGTCTCTGGACAACTGCACCGACGTTAACTCAAACCTATCGTCGGTTTAACCGGTGAGTACAACTTTTGAATTCCTCTGAAAAAACCATCTCACTGGTCAATTGCACCGACGTCTTGATTCAAACAGCGTCGGTTAATCCGGTGAATAGAACTTGAATTTCCCTGGAAAAACCAACTCTGGACCAATGCACCGACGTTAAATTCAAACACGTCGGTTTAACCGGTGTATTGAATTTGTCCAGACTCTGCTGACTTCGTTTAACCGACGTATAGAAAATTGAGAGCGTCGGTTAAACCGGTGTATAGACTTTTTCTGATTTTGTCTTTTCTGATTTGAGTCTTGAATGAAATCCAAATATTCTTGAGATATAGTTTGAGAACCACTTATTTGAACTTCTAGAAACCTGAGTGACCATAGTGTGCATCCATTTTCAAATGATCATGTCCATGCTCAAGTTACTTAGCCTTAACCCCTCTTAATAGTGCGATCACTACAAAACTATAAAACCTAAACTAACCTAAGTGTCCTTCTCAACCTTGTGACACTTAGGACTAGAAAGATCCTTAGCCTTGACATATATAAGTTGAAAACCGAGATCGCCTTTTAGAATAACCGAAATTTAGGGGCCTCTTTTGACATATGACCAAATGAGCGATAATGATCTATTAAGCTGCACAAACTCATTAGTCACAATAATGGTTGTCATTAATCACCGAAACATACCTTGAGGGCCTAGATGCTTACACTCCCATTCTAAAACGGGCAGCTGGACGACCTAGGGAGAGAAGATACAAATCAGTTGCAGAAGGTGGCAATGGAAGGAGAACCACAAGATGCTCAAGGTGCAAACAGCTTGGACATATGTCAAAAACTTGCAATGAATATGTGTATGATTCTGATGCACTACCACCTGCCCCTCCAAAGCCAAAGAGAAAGAGAGGCAAGAAAAATATCACTATAGTGCCATCCTGTGCTGCTGAACCACCACAAGAACAGCCATCACCTGCTGAACCATACTAGCTTTCCCTCAATTTTTCAGCAGACTTGAGTCTGATTATTACATAGCAGTCTACTAATTTGAATCTAATCAATTTACAGTGCTACACTAGCTAGACTTATCTCTTCTATTTCCACATCAAGCCCTGTGACAAGAAGGTACATCTGCATTTGAAAACATTTAAAAAAATCTGTTACTACAATCTCATGGGTTTTGTCATTGCAGCATGTCAAAAAGGTTGCAGCTGGAGCCATCCACGCCAAATACAACCATTTCTCCTATCCAAACACCTAGCCCGATGACAAGGGGGTATAACTCCTTACATCTTTATGTCTTTTTGCTTGTCATCTTTATTTCATTTAGTTGACATGACTTTGTATCTATTTTACAGCCGCAAGAGGATACTGGAATATGAAGGCTCCATACAGCCTATTACCTGCTTAGCTCTATCTCCGGTGCGTGTCGATGAGAAGGGAAAGGCAAAGAAGCTGAAGGTAGTTAGGTCCAAGAAAATGAAAATGTAGGTTATGTACTATGTTGTTGTTCGGTTGTGGCATTTTAATGTGGGCACTTGCTACTATCAGGATAGCCAAATGTGGCTCAAACATCTATTTTGGTTTGCTGGACTTCTAAGTCCTTATTCTTTCACCAGGCTGTGTTGTAAGGGTGAATTACATAGCTAAATGTGGCCGAAACCTGCTATTTTGTATTTGTGACCTGCATGCTGAAATGTCTAATGAAAAACCTGTTATATTGGCCCTTTTATATTGCTCAAATGTGGATGTGAAGGGGTAAGGGTATAATTGTCTTTTATAAGAATGTTCATACCTCTTTGAGCTGGATATATTATTATATGAGCTATAATGTCCAGCACCTAATTGCTACTGAATTGTAATGGCCTGTGGCAAAGACACTATTTTTTAGTGGCCTGCAACAAAAACTACGTTTTTTAGTGTCCCCTAGCCAATTTTGCCAAAAAGAAAAACGACGGTAAAATCGCTTTCTAACAGACTTGCCATCTTATCCACTCATGTTCGGCATCTATGCCGAGGCCTCGCGCTCGCTACCGCCCCCTCTCGCGTGAATTCGTGCACTCCCCCTCCCCTTTTCCGCGAGCTCTCCATCCTCCGCTCCCTCCCGCCGTCGGTCGGACTGCACCGCGGTCGCCTAGCGAGCGGGCCGCCGCTGGACGAGGCCGCGCGGGACCGGCCCCGGGCTGGGGGCCGGCGGCGCCGCCTGGGGTCTGTTGGTTTCCTAGCACGAAGCACTGTTTACAATTTTGATCACTAATTAGAAATATTAAATAAAAACAGTTTATAAAACTAATTTCGCAATTCTTGCGTTACTACACGAGACGAATCTAATGAGGCATTTCATCGCATGATTAGAGGATGGTTACTATAACATCACTGTAGCTAATCATAAATTAATTATCATTATTAGATTTATCGCGAAAAATTACACTCATTCGTAAAAAAGTTTTGCAAATAGACTTTATTTACGCCCTGTTTAGTTCCCAAAATTTTCTCTGTGCTACAGTAACTTCGATCGTTTGACCACTAATTAAGAGTATTAAATGTAGATAACTGACAAAATTCATTCCATAACCCCGGGCAAAATCGCGAGACGAATCTAATAAACATAATTATACAATGATTAGATAATGTTGTGCTAAATGCTAGCTTAATGATTAGATAATATCGTGCTAATAATTAGTCTTGTTGGAGGAAGAGGAGATATCAAAAGAGAATTCTAGCTAAATTTTCATTTAGCTAGTTTAATTTAGAGAGTTTCTTGGAGATGATATGAGTTTGTTGGATTTTAGCTAGGCCATCTTTTCTTTTGCGCCACGGTCCCTCGGTTTGTTGACATTTTTGTCTGATGGCCTCGGAGGATGCGCAAAGCAAAAGATGGTTTGCCCGGGCGCTAGGCACACTAGTCGTCAGTTTGGCATTCGAGACGTTTTCACAACTATAACATGTTTGAATGTGTTATTGTACCCTATTTTGAACTATCTTGCATCACCTCTTCTTAAGATGATTTTTTTCTACATAATAAAACACAATATGCAACCCTCGCAATCTAGTACGCTTTTTCGTGAAGTGGTATAGCGGATAGTACTGGCCAATTAAATGTAGCTAATCTATCAATTAATATTGTCATAAATGACAAAAAGTATTAAACAAATATATGTATTACTATAACCGCTTGATAAGTATATCAGTTAAGACTAAGGGCGTGTTTAGTTCGCAAAATTTTTTGGGTTTGGTTACTGTAGCATTTTCGTTTTTATTTGGTAATTAATGTTTAATCATGTACTAATTAGACTCAAAAGATTCATCTCATTATTTTCCGCTAAACTGTATAATTAATTATTTTTTAAAACTACATTAAATGTTTCATGCATGTGTCCAAAAAATTGATGTGACGGAAAATCTTGAAAATTTTTGAGAACTAAATAGGGCCTAACTTTTATCCAACAAGAAGAAAGACGTGTTCTGGGGGAAAAATGAAGAGAGGGAAATGTGGGGAAGAAGTTTTCTCTTTTGAAGACGTGACACGTGAGGTGCAATGAAGGCTAGGAAATCTGCAAGAATGGCTCCTAGCATGAACTGGTTGAAGGACCGCTTCCTTTTGTTCGTTTCCGTTTACCAAATGATTATTCTTTTTTTATGAAACCAAATGAGGGCGTGTTTAGTTGGTGAAAATATTTGGGTTTTGGTATTGTAGCATATTTTGTTGTTATTTGACAAATAATATCCAATTATGAACTAATTAGGCTTAAAGATTCAGCTCGTAGTAATCAGTTGGACTATGTAATTAGTTATTTTTTCAAATATATTTAATATTTCATGTATGTGTTCGAAAATTTGATGTGACGGGTACCGTAGAAATTTTTTTAGAAACTAAACGGGGCTTGATTATTCTGAAGGGCATATCCGGTATGCTGGCAGCAGGCAGGACAGCAGACCAGACCAGAGGCGGCGGCCAGTGCCACGCGGCGTCCTCTGAGTGGCCCCCACACCAGTTTTACGAAAACACACTCTTATTCTAAAGTTTCTCACGCACTGAGCCCTGGTGCTTTTCCGCAAAGAGTCCATGCGTTGGTTCCTTGGACGAAAGAGAAAATGGGAGGCGGCTTGGACACTCTTCATGCAGACATCACTTCATGTTCTGTTTTTTTTAACGTGTTCTGATATTTTGCGTACCATTTCAAGCGTGCGTATCAAAATTTCTGGTTTTGTTTTGGATCCACGGCATTGTTAGCTAGAAAATTTTGATGTAAGCAAGAGGGCAGGACTTGATCCACAGAATGATGTTGCCGCCCTGAAATAGGGTTCTCCAACCCCTTTCATGTTTTGTCATATTCGACTGAGTGGATGGGGCGAGTGAGGATGAGATGGTGTTGACGTTTTTTACGGGCCAACACACGATCGCGCTAGGTCGCGCAGCGTGAGGAGGGACTCCTTGCAGCACCTCCTGCGTGGAGCGGTCAGACCGGTCGCCGTGCAAAACGGCGACGATCCGACGAACGCTCGACCGGGAGGGACCCCGTCAGGGCAAGCGCACGTAGGGTTTTGCCCTAGGTTCGGCAGACCATCTAGGGTGTCCTCAAACACCATGGAGACGAGAGAACAACAGCATGTCGAGGTTGGAAAAGTAGGGTACAGAGAAAAGGTAAAGACAATAAAAAATAAATGTATTTAATTGGTTCGATTGGGTTGTATTCTCAATCGGTCGTGACCCATTATATTTATTGGGTGGGGAAGACTTACCCCGCAAAAAATCCTGTTTACAGATCTAAATCTATAAGATTCCCTAATTGTACTCGGACTCCTCATGGACCGATCAGACCGCTTGGGCACACCGATCAGACCGGTTGGTGCCAATTTTGACTGTCAACAGATGGGATCTTCTCCTTCAGTAGGTAGAGATTTTGCCAATTCTCGTCTATGGGACTAAGTTTGTACCGGTGTCTGTTGTTGATGGTTAAAGAGGAATTGGCTCTGATTTGTTTGTTTCTTTCTGCTACATTACTCTGTAGAAATGAAGACATTGATGAATAAAAGACTTGGATATACTTTTCATGTACTCCTATTTACTTGTCTTCCAGAGTCGTTGATGTAAGGAATCTATACCTCTTGAGTTTTTTATATAATATTTTCCTCTTTCAATAAGAAAAACAATGACTGATGTGGAATGATTGGCTTGGCTAGCGCATACCTTAATTCTTTTTTGCTTGTCCATACATATCTCTCAATATTAAGCATAATAAAAACCGGTATCTATATATTACCTAAAAGAAATTTTATCCTCATAAGTTTACAAAGTTTGAAGATATCTACTACTACGATAATAATAAAGAAACTTGTGGTGACAGTTATTGTAAATAAAACTCATTGTTCGTATACTACTTCTTCCACATGTGCATCCCAAATCTGAATCTGCAATCCGGCCAGCATAATGGACAGGCTGGACATGGAGGGAGGAATCGGCAGCATCAATTCAAGATCACAAAGATGCCATAGTGGATTAGTGGTTACTATGCTTTAGTCGAAATGTGTTAACTATGGTCGTAATTAATAACCAATTAATTGTGCCTGATCTCTACAGCTAGCGAGCTAGCCCTATGCCTTAGACAAAGCAATGGGCACATGCCTAGCCTCAACCGTCACAAACAATGTGGGTGGTGAACAGGTGAAGTAAGCCGATCAGAAGTTTTGGCTTCAAGTCATGGCATGACAGGGTCAGAATCCTCCATTTGATCCAGGGTGCACATGGCCACGCTGTACATGCATGGGTCAGTTGCTTGTGTTTGTTTACTACAGAGTACTTTGTATGTATCAGTGTACATCGAAAAGGAATACACAATGATGCCGTTATTGCACCTACACACTATTGGTATGATACCAAGGGAAGAACAGAGCACACATACATAAACTCCTATCAATATACGTGCACGCCACTATATAGAAGTTCTAACTAGCAATTATTAATCACAATATCCTTCATAAAGGCATCGATTTTTGTAGTGATTGATTATATTGTGTAAGAGAAATTAATGATCAAAGTGTGCACTCTAACCTTTTCGAATCCTAATGCGTTCTATACAAAAAAAAAGGTGGGTGATCAGTTGTGTGGTATTATAATTTGGATCCATAATCTCTAAAGCCGGAAAGAACAAACATGGAGAATAAAACCAAATTGTCAAACAAATGAACACAAGATGCGGATCCAGGTCACGGTCAAACAAATTGAACACGCATGATGGAACAAGCTAGTCAGACACACGTGCATGATGTGAGTAGTAGTACTTGCTGTAAACGTACTGATAAAGCATCGACTGCATCTCGTTAACCTTAGGGAAACTTTTTTTTTTTTCGAAAGACACCTTAGGGGAGCTATTGCAATACTGCTATCTCCAAGAGCTTTGCTAAATTGCTACAAAGGCATTTGAAGCAGCTTAATTCATTCTTGTGCCGAAAACAATGTATGTGAAGCAGCTTGATTAGAGAAAATAATAGCCATTAGATATAGTAGTGGAGGACCCGGCAAAAGTTGATATCAAGCAAAAGTATAATTTTATCCTTGATTTAAACTACATATGGTGGAGACTTTATTTCTCCAAACAAGGACTATATCTTCTACCAAAAAAGTATGAGGAAGATACACACCGGTCATTTGCAAACCACTGGCAAATACATACAAGATCGGATTCCTCTAGGGTTGTTCTTTTTTATCCACCACTAAAATATCCGATTTCTTATTATTCTCTTTTCTTTTCATTTTTGTGGTGTTATGTTGCAACAAGAACCACAAGAGAATTAACTATTACATAAATACAAATGTGTGACACTACTCCTATACCTTATAAAATGTGCAACCGAACCTCTGTAACCTTGACCATTAACTTAACAAAAATCATTTGGATTGAGTATTCAATTTTGTTAGGGATAATATCGTAACGTAGTAATAACTTTTTCCCATTGTCATTTCCATGTGACATGGTTGTCTGAATTTTCATATTGGATACATTATTTATTTAAATTCATATTATCAAACTCCGTCCGTTCATAAATGGCATAGTTTACTTATTGAATTTTTCCATGCATCATATCAATAAATGGACTTTTCTGGAAGGTTAAGGTCGCTTTCAAGAAAGAAAGGTACGGGGTCCCCTTGATTTCGTTCAGAAACGTAACCCTCAGATGGAACAGCATTTTTTTTTTCTGACCGAAGATGGAGCAGCATTGGTGGAGCAACCAATCAGCTTTTGATGTCTCAGCTGCTATCGTCGGCACATACCTGAGAGGCAGAACAATCCGACTAGCCCATGGCTGTCTTCCACAAAGACACCGCGAATTAAACAGCACAAGTTGCACAAAGAAAAAAACAGAAGAATTCAAAAGGAAAAAAAATATTGTGCACGATCCTGGGCCACAAAAACGATCAGCTCCTCCATGCATGGAATAGATTTTATTTGTTTGAGGGCAAGAGCGATCAGTCTATCCATAAAAGTTCTGATAGGAGAGTAGCTTTTGTTTGGTGCCAAAAAAAACAAAAGGGACTATTCTTGTGTCATCCACCGACTCCAAGCATATCCATGAACAGAACAGCAACTGAAACACGGATGTTCTTTTAGGAGCTGGTCGTGCACTTCAGCCATACAGCCTCAGTCACAGATCACAAGTGAAGAACATGAGTGTAAGAATCATTTGCTCCATGTAAACAAAAACAGTAAGAATTGAACGAGACAGAAATGATAAGAAAAACAACTCAAGATTGCAATTCAATGATCTTTTCATTGCCAAGTGTACAAATTTCTCAAGCATCTACAAAAAGCTGCCTGTCCTGTTCAGAGCAACAAGAGCGTCTAACAAGCAACAACACCAATAGCTAAGATCTGAGCCAACTCTCCAAGCCTCACGAACTATCACCAACTGAACCAAAAAAAGTAACTTTGTTCCTGTTGGGTCCTCTCCAATACAACCTGCAAAAGAGTTGCATGATGAAGATTAGCAGCACAAACATGGACAGTGAGCCAGGAATAGCCAAACCAAGCATCCCAAATTTGAAGGTAGAATTGTGTAGGTTAGGCAGTTTTCAGCAAGTCAGGACACAGATTCTTAAGATATCATTATTGTAATTTGTCATAGTAAAGATGAGTCTGCACTTGATTAAAATATTCAAACGAGCACCAATCCATTTTGAAAGCAAGAAATCAATGATCCAACAAAGATCATAATTAGACATTTCTACTATCAATAAAAACAGTTTTGCTTGGAGGGTGCAATGCCAGGCAGGATTATGCTATCTCTACTGTCTGATGTCTGTTATCTAAACAATTAGATAGACAAACAAAATGGTGAGAACTGACAACAAAATTCTAGAACTCACTCAAAGACCTTCACTAGCCAAGGGAAGTATTACCTCAGATTAGTTTGTGATGTCCTTTATCTACATCTTGATGTTGAAGTAGTCGGAATCAAAATGGTGCAGCCTTACATATCCATCTTCACCACCACTCGAAAAGCTAATAAGATCAAAGAAACAACCATCCATAGAATAAAGATTCAGCAATGACTATTAGAATAAGTGAGGACAGAAGTAGAAAGTCAAAAACACTTTTACTCAACAAAACATGACTTCAGAATTCAGAACAAAAGAAAAAAAATGTTTACATTGGATGTTTGATAGATTCCAATGGTAGCTCTCATGAATACTATTTTGTCAACAGCTGAAATCAGAATAGCGTATATAACCAGATAGACTGGTAAAAATCATTGAGCCAATCATCAGATGCATACAATTCTAAAGAAATATAAAATATAAAAGGTGTGATTCTCTAGTAAAGCTACTTTGGGTAGTATATAGCTCTCATACTCTTTGAATTTTCATCAATTGAGGTCAGCATATCGTATATGGCCAATGTAATTGGCTGCAATCACTGAGCTACATATAAAGAGATGAAGACTAAACAGACGAAATTCAACCTATAGAAGGAAAACTAGCTTCAAAACTCAATGATAACCAAATGTCATTGGCAGATGAAGATAATTGTTTACAGACAAAATAGGTACAAATCCGCCACTCGTTGGGCGAGGCCTTGAATAAGCAGATCTGCTAAAGAAAGGGTGGGCTAAAATAGCAAATGTGTCAACTGTTACATAACCACGCAATTGAGCTGGAAATATTTACCAAATATATATTTTTGGAGAAACTTTATGTGCAAAAAAAATATGAAATGCTATAAAAGAAAAGAAAACATGTCAATACAAATATGCTCTCATAAAGCTTATACCATCCTCATGTGGATCAGAATAGCGTATATTACCATGTGTTAACATGGTTGAATCATTGAGCATATCACTTAGCCATATAATATGGATATTGTCCAAAGTTAAATATTAAGAGCATTGATTAGAAAGACAGATGGATCAAACAAAAGATACTACCTCCGTCCGTCAGGGTTAAATGCCAAAGCATTAATTGGTCCAAAATGTCCTTTGACACCACCAATTTCCTCTTGCAAAATCTAAATGACATGAGCATAAAAGTTAGCAAAAAGTAACAAAAGAGGAGTAATCTCTCAACATTTCACTAGAAAAGATACCTTGTGATAGAATTTAGCCTCAAATTTACCAGCACGGCGGTCTGTCATAGTCACATTCATTGCATCTTGCCCACCTCCAAGAACCACCTAAAAAAACAAGAGCATCTATGTAACCATAAAATCAAATAAAGATTATGCAAGGGATGCATTTTTTTGACATTCTAGAGTAAAAATAATAGTAAACACCAAAAAATGCAATTGCTGAGAATAGTAACGGAATCTGCAGAATCACATCAATTGATATTAATTCCTAGATAGGCAGAAATGCTTTAAATCAGCACAATGTTATTTTTACAATACAATTTACAAAACTAACTAATTATGTCAAATCAGTCTGTGAAACGTAATTATATCAATTGTGTAAAAATAGAGCACAAGGAACTCAGGCATTTAGATCGTACAACTCCAAGGATAACAGATTCAACAGAAAGCTCATTGCAGGCATTTTGTGCATTTAGCATGCAACATCAAAAGGACGTGTATTAAGCCATGACAACATTAGTGAATTCCAGATCAATATTACACAGACATTCTATGCTCCTACCATGCAAAAGGAGAAAAGGAGAAAAAAAGAACATGCATTTTAAGGAAGTCTGTTAAAGAGGAACATACAGTATCATGAGTTGGAGAGATGTCAACAGCATTAACAGGTCGCTCTGTGACATATGTCTTGATCAGGGTTAGCGTTCTTGCATCCCATAGCTGGGCAGGGAACACAAAATGTCAGGGAATTCTTTTTTAAAAAAAAACACATACAAATCATGCATATGCTTATGATACAAGTACTCACCTTAGCAGATTTATCTAAGGAACCTGTAATGAAATGAGACCAATCTGAGGATTTTGACAGTGACGTAATCATCTTCTGATGTCCAGATTCCTTATCTGACTCTTTCAGCAGTTTACCGGTCTACATACAATTGAAAGAGCATCCCATGAGTGATGAGACAAACTAGACCATGGTAAAGTACACAGTATAAATTACCATGACTTCATTAAATGTAGGTTAATAGAGTAACACTGGATCAAGTAATCAATAAAATACGTGCTCATAGTTCAGCTAGGCGGCGATTAGGCGCGATTAGGCGCTAATAAGAGGGGCACCGCGTCGATTTGGGGCTAGGCGGGCTCATAGGCGGCGGCGTCTTGTCGGCGGCGCCGGTGGGGGAGGTGGAGGGGTACCGCGGCGCCTGGCGGAGGTTGCTGGTGGGGGAGGAACTTCAGACGGGCTTGATATCGGGCAGCGGCGGCGGAGGAGGTGGAGGTGGCAGGCGCGGCGGCGGAGGAGGTGGAGGTGGCAGGCGCGGCGGCGGAGGAGAAGGCGGCGGCGGTTGCATCTGCGGGAGCGCGGACGGGCGGCGTCGAAGAAACAGGGGAGAGGGAGAAGTCATCGTGTGGTGGGTTCCTGGTTGGAGGAGGATGGCCGGATGGATAAGGTGGGATGGGTGGATAAAGTGGGCTGCTGGGCTTTCCTGATGGACCTTTCTTTAACTTTGGGTCCACAGTTCTCTTTTTTTATTTTATTAAGGTAATACATATATAGGTGTATAAAAATTAAAACGCCTAGAAAAACACCTAGCGCCGCCTAGGCGCTAGTCAGTGGGTCGGCGCCTAGAATCTGCCTAGCGCCTAGCTGAACTATGTACGTGCTAAAGTCATACAGATATTATTACCATTTGTTATCTAAGTTCACTATGCAGTAGCAGTAAAAAACTAATTTGGCATTCTAATGACATACGAAATTAACCATTTGATGATGGCAATTGTGACTAGGCAAAAAAGAACCAATGCAAAGGTAGTAAACGTACTAGAACACCACCAGATGCTAATACCAACAAGCAATCGGCACAATCCTAGACACATGTATATCCTATTTACAGTGTCCAAATAAACTTGCAGGCATGCTAACCTCGGAGTCCCAGATGCGAATGGTAGCATCCTCGCCAGCAGTGATGATTGTCCTGTTGAGCGGGCCCCAAACCGCCCTGTTGATCCTCCCCTTGATGCCAGTGATCACAAGCGCGGATTCATCCGTCTCTGCACCCACCAACACAAACGCCTCACTTTAAAATCCACTCATGTACACAGGATCTCAGGGCAGCGCATCCCAACATCAGCTGAAGCATAAAGCGTTCAAACAAGCACTCACGGTCGTCGAGGTCCTCGGCGATGTGCTTGATCTGGACGGTGGGGACGTGGTCCATGAAGTTGTCGGTGGTGATGACCGCTAGCGCGTCCCCGATGGCGAACTCGACGGACCTGGCGGGCGCGTCGAAGCGGAAGCTGAAGAGCTCCCGCCCCGTGCTGACCTCCCAGAGCTTGGCGGTCTGGTCGGCGGAGCCCGTGATGAGGCGCGCCGAGTCGCGGGAGACGTCGCAGGACCAGACGGCGCCGTTGTGGCCGCGGTAGGTCCCGAGGCGGTCGCCGTTGTCGGCGTACCAGACCGTGGGGGTGTGGTCCTTGGCGCAGGAGAAGAGGAGGTCGCCGTCGCGGTTGTAGCGCAGGAACGTGAGCGGGCGCTCGTGCCCCTTCATCAGGATCGGCCTCATCGTGGCGGGGGGTTGGCGGCGCTGCTGCTGCTGCTGCTTGCCGCCGCCGCCGGAAGTGAGGAGATAGGTGAATGGGGGAACCGGGGAAGGGTTTGATTCGGATGCGTCGGCGGCGGAGACGAGCAAACCCTAGAATGTCGTCGAGGGCTGTTGGGGCTGTTATAGGCCGCGATATGTGGACAGAATAGGTACGAGCTGCTGTCCTGGCCCAGTGTGGGATGCAAGCTTCAGCTTGGCCGGACCGGGCCGCAGTTTTTCGTTTAGTGAAAAAGGCCCATGTAACATGTGGTTTCTTTTTGAGATTTTTTTTTGCGATTCTCAAAAAGAAACTTTAAAAAAAATATTTGCGAATAAAGTAAAGAGACAGATAGTAGTAGTAATTGCTCAAAAATCAAAATGTGATTACAATCCTGAGCAACTAGATGCTCAACACATGACGGCAAGCTTTCACGCCATACTGCATAGGGAACAAAGATTTTTGCTAGATGATTTTTGCTCCTCTCTTCACATGTCTATAAACTCCATTGCAGGGAGTTTCCTTTGGCGCCTCCAATGCCTCCTGAGTCCTTAACGATGAAACCTGACACTGAGCGTTGTGTGGAAGGGCTAGAGTAGACAGTTGTCTAATGATTGTCAGATAATCAGAGTCAAGAATGGCATGCTGCGATATCTATTCTGCAGCAAGTATCCGTTTCAAAAAAAAAAAAAACTCTGCAGCAAGCTGGAGCCTATCTGCTACAGGCACACGCCTCGACCTGGTTGAGTCCGATTTACCTCGTCAAACCGCAATGCACAATCAAATGGTCGACATGCGCCGGACTTAACAAGGCAACTAAACGCGCGAATACCAACGATGATTGATGATACCAAAGCAGAACCGGTCCATCCATCGGCACCACTGACCAGACGGGCAGTGCCGCCATGGCGCCATGGCCACGCCGATCCAGCTGCTGCCCAATGCCCCAATGCGCTATAAAACAGCAGCTTCTCCAAGTCTCCAACCCTCCAGCATATCCATTCTCCACCAATGGCGTCCCGGCTAGTGCTGCTCTTTGCTGCCGCAGCCGTCGCCTTCGCCTGCCTCCCGGCGCCGGTCTCCGCCGTGGCGTGGATGGTCGGGGACGACGGCGGCTGGAGGGCCAGGTTCCACCAGACCGGCTGGGCCGACGGCAAGACGTTCAGAGTCGGCGACACCCTGAGTACGTGCGCGATGCCCGGCACATCCGACCTCGCGACGACAAATAATTAATCACGCACGTGTCCCCTCATCTTTGATCCTTGGCAGTGTTCATGTACCCCAAGGGCAACCACACGGTGATCCAGGTTGGCAAGGAGGACTTCGCGACGTGCAACGTGCAGACCAACAACAAGCTCGGGGCCTGGTACTCTGGCAACGACGTCGTCCCCCTCGACAAGCCCGGCAAGATGTGGTTCTTCTGCAGCGTCCCCGGCCACTGCGTAAACGGCATGAAGCTCGTCATCAACGTCGTCGGGGACGACGGCGTGCCGGCGCCGGCGCCGGAGCCGGGCTGGTGGTTCTAGACTTCTAGCGTCTGTGAACCACTGCAGTTTCTGAACACCCATTCCGTGCTGCACTTCAGCGCATCGAGCTGAAATGTCAAATTTCGAAGACCACGGCGCAATTCTTCGTAAAGCATTTGCGTAGGTTCAGCAAAATAAAGGCTGTGTGTTTGAAGAACTTCTACTGAAACCAATCTCAATAACTATCCCGCATAAATCTATTTCATCAATTTTTCTGTCAACAAGCCTTGTCATCTTGTCAGCGGCGACCATAATTCTTGGTCGTGCCAGGTGATAAGGGAAAAGAAGTACAAGTATTAATTATAATTTACAACTAACTACAAAGGGAAAATATTACTCCAAGCTATGAGCTTCATCCTATGCACCGATCGAGGAGGAGCACCTATTCGACCACATGGCAAGATCTTCACTGCATCTTCTTGAGATCATCAAATTCGTTTTATCTGTACGGAAAACTTTTACATTTCTGCATTTCCAAATATTCCAGAGAACACAAGTAAAAATTGTACTGCTCACTTTGACGGTTGTTTTCCTGAAAAGGATTCACCGCCCAAAGCTGATCAACTCCTAGAGCTACAGGGAGGGATGTGAAGTCTAGGCCGATGAATGACCAAAAGCTTTTGCCATGGGGACAATTGTAACATCCGAGTGTTAAAACTGGGCTTAACTAATTAATTAGTGACCTGAGTTAATTCGTCGCAAATCAAGTCGAAATTTTGCTCAAACTCACTTTCATTTCCTGGAGTCGGGGTGAACCCGGATACTCCGGGGTTGAATCCGGAAACTCCGGATTTTCTTCCGGATTGTCCGGACTTGCAATCCTATAACACATGCTAGGGTCTTTTTTCTGTTTCCAAACATTAAAACACCAACCACAGGTTCTTTTTCTCTTTCTCACGAGCTCTTCCCCTCCCCTTAGCCCTAACTTCCAAACTTTCCCTCCCAAATCCATCTCAAGGCCAAGGGAACCTCAAATCATCATGAAAGACTCCCTTCCTTACGGGTTGCACCTTGGGGTGGCTTTATTTCAGAGCATTTGGTGTTTGTATTTTTAAGTATTGTGTTGTGCTCATACTATCTGCGCTCACCTTCATGTAAGACTGCCGGTGTTGTTTCGATCGGGCCGTGGGTTGAGAAAGGATCGCCAAATTAAACCATTAAGCTAATGCGCCTGATGTATTCAAATGACGGTAATTATGTTTAATTTATAGTTTTAATTTGGCGGTTCCGTCACAACAATCAATGAAGAGGTGGAAGCCGTCTTCTTTAGCGGCGCAAAACGGACATGCCCCAGCAATAGTAGCCTTGTCTTGTTCTTAAGCGATTTATGTGCAACAACCAGAGAAAGAACTTGCACTTCCGCAGAGAGTAGCTGCGCCAAATGTCCGGGGCAAAAGGGTCGTCAGGGTACGCCTGAGAGGAGATGAGATAATCCCTTGAAGTCGGAGTTTTGTTATTGCTTCGGAACCCATGTATCGTTGGCTGAGACACATAGCTCGACGGATGGCATCAGGGCGGTTAGTTCGAGCAATTCGCGAGTTGCAAGTTGCAACATAGAATAGTCACCGTTTACATGGTAGCCACCATAAAATAAAACAATATGACACACTTTACACGAGAATAACAGAAGAACCATTTATGTGGCATAAATGATTGTCAGGTGGTACTAAACCGTTGTTACGATGAAGATAATTAATGTATCGATTTTGTTAGTAAAGGGTTGGTTTGCACCAATTGGAAGATTAAGGATGAAAGTAAAACTTTCACAATACTTAATATAAAAAAGATATTTTTTCAGAAAAGTAAAATGACCATATGAAAAGGAGGCATCAAACCCCAAAACAGGTTACACTGGAGGAGAGGAGCTAAATCATATTTTACCGGTTTCTCCACCCTCAACTCCTAAGTATTAAAATGTTCTTAAAATTAGCACATCGCCAAAGAGAGATTATTTTGTCAAACATTTTCCTAAACAGTTTCTTTTGCTAAACAGATTATGCTTCACCCAAAAAGCTGCTTAACCATTGAAGCCAAAGCTGGAATTTTTCGGATGAACCAGAGCTCTACCAAACAAACCTTTTAACGCAAATTCCTGCTTAGGATGCTCAGTAGTGTTCCAATTCCCTATGAACTTCAAGAAAGCGTTGTAAAATAAACATACAAGACTGAGCATCTCCGACAGACTCTTCATTTTTTACTCTTTATTTGTCTCTTCATAAAGATTCCACTCCATATTGAGCATCTCACTACTACATACTCTCCATTTTCCACACTTCAAACCTCAATAGCTACATTCAACTCTTCCTCTGCGTGCGTATGGGACCTATAGTTGGCCAGCTAATTTGGCTAGCCAGATTGGCTAGCCAAGTTTGGCTAGCGAATGGGCTAATTTTGAGAGCCGAATAGCTTAGCAAGTTGAATAGTTAGTTTGTTGGAGAGCTATTTTGATATTGAGTAGCTAAAATTTAACTAGTTTAGCTAAAATTTTGAGAGGATGCACCCACACAGCCGGGTGGTCCAAGTACCTAATTGAGCTATTTGGCTAGTCTCTTGGAGATGCTCTTAGCACTCCATAATTTCTTGTTAAATTCCCTTGCAACATAACTTGAGTTAACCAATCATGCCCTGTGTACTCCAACAGTGCTACGCTGAATTATGAACAAAGACCAAAACAACTTCCTAATTCTTATTCTGTGTGCAAGCAATAGCAGACGCCAACACAACGTTCAACAAACCTTGAAAACATAAGCTATACATTCTCATAACGATATTATTGATTGCAAAAGTCCTCATGCTCCGGTAAGAACCACCAGACAAGAGGCTTGATTCATCACATAACTAATTCCAGCCTGGAAAAATTAAACTTGTACATTTTTATATAAAGAACTTCTACATATTGGAGATAGGATGCCAAGTGTATGGCTGTGCACTCGAAAATAAAACTTATAAAGATGCGCAGAAGGATAACACAGTTGCCTCTAGTGTCCTCAATGCCGACTATATACTACAATCCATTTGTCTCAGTACTTTCACCATTTGCCTCGACTCCTGATTTGACAACCCGCTGCGGTAGGCAAGAAACTGGCAAGATTCTCAGCTCACAAGCATATTTGAATCAGTCGCTGGTTCTGCAAAAAGATTAGTCCGCAAATATCAACTGACAAGTCTTGTGGCGTTCTAAAGAACTGAAAGCAGCCAGGGTTCTAAGGAACTGAAGGCAGCCAAACACAGCTCTCAGGGGACTACAATGCAGTGAAACATCTCTATACAAATTATGTCAAAAGCTCCACTTGGATCAATAACTGTAACTGCAGTAGTATTTGGTATCCCAATGTTGCATAGGTGAGTTTCCTACTACACCACTAAAGAATATAAAGGCTCAGAGACTATATATGGGTACCATTTGAGCCCATACAAATCATTAAAGTTCAATGATAAAAAAAAATAAATCCAAGAAAAAGCATCTACAGTTGATTTATAATGATCAGTGTTCCCACCTTTGTCTTTTAGAATTAGGCTCATCAATTTGGTCGCGGTTATGTTGATGGGAACTAGAAGAATCACTTGGGCCATCCCTTGCTCTGTTTGCACTCCCAGATGCAGCCTGAATCCAGTGCCATTGTTACAGACCAATTAAGAGATTAAATGTTTTACAAAACATAATATGCACAAGCAGAAGCAGCACTTGCCTGTGAACGTGTGCTGCTACTGTCTGGTAGGGCACTTTGATTCTGTGTTTCAACTTGGGAGATAAATGGCATAATTTGTCTGACCATGCTAGCAAAGCGTAGCGCCTCCTCACTGGCTCCTGACACATGTGTTTGTGTTGTTGCATGATTTCTACCAACTCCCTGCTCAGTGGAAGCCACCGGTGCTTGCTGATTCGAGCTATTTTCTTGAACATTTTCTCCAGGGAACATTGATCCAAGAATGTCCATTTTATGAGAGAGAGTGACCAGGCCATTCTGCTGCCCAGGTGAGGTCTCAGAGCCATTTCCCACATTGACATCAGTTGGAGATTCCAAATTACCTGTAAAAGGAAATCAGGTGATAATCTTTTTTCAGGACAAGGATCACCCCATTTCCATTTCAACAGAGAAAACAGAAATTCAAGTAAGTCTGAGACTGAACGAAACCAAATAGCCAAAACAAGAGCCCCACACATCCAAAACCCCTCTAACCTGATTCAAGCTAGATAGTTTAGCGCAAAGTTGGCAATCAGTTGATGATCTGGAAAGCATAGTACAACAACAACAACAACAATAACATAGCCTTTTTTCCCAAGCAAGTTGGGGTAGGCTAGAGATGAAACCCGAAAGAAATAAGTTCAAAGTTCAGACACATTGATAGCTAGTCTCCAAGTGCTCCTATCCAAAACTATCTCTTTAGAGATATTCCAATCCTTAAGGCCTCTCTTAACCGACTCATCCCACGTCAGTTTAGGTCTACCTCGACCCCTCTTTACATTATCGACCCGCTCAAGAACCCCATTACGCACCGGCGCCTCAGAAGGCCTTCGTTGGACATGTCCAAACCATCTCAGCCAATGCTGGATAAGTTTCTCCTCAATTGGTGCCACCCCGACCCTATCTCGAATAACTTCGTTCCGGACTCTATCCCTCATTGTGTGCCCGCAAAACCACCGCAACATCCGCATCTCTGCTACACTCAGTTGCTGGACATGTCGCCTTTTTGTAGGCCAACATTCAGCACCGTATAACATCGCCGGACGAATTGATGTCCTATATAATTTGCCTTTTAGCTTTTGTGGCACCCTCTTGTCACAAAGGATGCCAGAAGCTTGCCGCCATCTCAACCAGCCAGCTGAAATTCTATGCCTAACATCTTCATCAATGTCGCCATCCTTTTGTAGCACCGATCCTAAATATCGAAAAGTATCCTTCTGTACCACCACTTGCCCATCTAGACTAACGTCTCCCCCCTCATGCCTAGTCGCGCTGAAATCGCACATCATGTACTCGGTCTTGGTTCTACTAAGTCTGAACCCTTTTGACTCTAACGTGCGTCTCCACAGCTCTAACTTCCTATTAACCCCTGCCCTACTCTCGTCAACTAGTACCACATCATCAGCAAAGAGCATACACCAAGGGATCTCACCTTGTATATCCCTTGTGACCTCATCCATCACTAAAGCAAACAAATAAGGGCTCAATGCTGACCCCTGGTGTAGGCCTATGTTAATAGGAAAGTCAGTGGTGTTGCCATCACATGTCCGGACAAACGTCATCGCATCCTTGTACATATCCTTAATGAGGGTAATGTACTTAGTTGGGACTTTGTGCTTCTCCAAAGCCCACCACATGACATTTCTCGGTACTTTGTCATATGATTTCTCAAGGTCAATGAAGACCATGTGCAAGTCCTTCTTCTGCTCCCTATATCTCTCCATCAATTGTCGTATTAAGAAAATCGCCTTCATGGTTGACCTTCCAGGCATGAACCCAAATTGGTTTTGGGTCACACTTGTCACTCTTCTTAGGCGATGCTCGATAACCCTCTCCCAAAGCTTCATCGTATGGCTCATCAGCTTAATCCCACGGTAGTTAGTACAACTTTGAATATCGCCCTTGTTTTTAAAGATAGGTACTAATATACTTCTCCTCCATTCTTCCGGTATCTTGTTTGACCGAAAAATGAGATTAAAAAGCTTAGTTAACCATACTATTGCTCTATCTCCTAGGCATCTCCACACCTCAATGGGAATACCATCAGGGCCCATTGCTTTACCTCCCTTCATCCTCTTCAAAGCCTCCCCGATCTCTACCTCCTGAATTCTCCTCACAAAACGTCTGTTGGTATCGTCAAAAGAGCCATCTAACTCAAGGGTAGGGCTCTCACTCTCCCCATTAAACAACTTGTCGAAGTACTCTCTCCATCTATCCATGATCTCCTCATCTTTCACTAGCAGTCGATCTGTCCCATCCTTAATGCATTTGATTTGGTTGATGTCCCTTGTCTTCCGCTCGCGGATCCTAGACATCCTATAAATGTCCTCCCCTTCTTTCGTGCCTAGCCGCTGATACAGGTCATCATACGCCTTACCCTTTGCTACACTCACAGCTCGCTTTGCAACCCTCTTCGCTAATTTATAGCCCTCGATGTTGGCTGCACTCTTATCAAGGTGGAGGCGCTTGAAACACTCCTTCTCCTTAATAGCCCTTTGCACCTCGTCGTTCCACCACCAGGTGTCTTTCCCCTCCTGTTTGCCTCCCCTACTCACGCCAAACACCTCTGAGGCCACCTTCCGAACACATGTTGCCATCTTTAGCCACATGTCATCTGCATCTTCTCCTTCTTCCCAAGGCCCCTCACCTAGCATCCTTTCCTTAAACGCTTGTGCCGCTTCCCCTCTAAGCTTCCACCACTTTGTTCTCGCAATCTTGGCACGTTTGTCCCGGTGGACACGTACCCGAAGACGAAAGTCCGCCACCACAAGCTTGTGTTGAGGGACAACACAATCCCCAGGTATCACCTTACAATCTAAGCAATCACGTCTATCCTCCCTCCTAGCAAGGATAAAGTCGATCTGGCTCGAGTGTTGTCCACTACGAAACGTCACAAGATGGGATTCCCTCTTCTTAAACACGGTATTCGCTATCAACAGTCGTAGGCTAATGCGAAGTTCAACACATCCTCCCCCTCTTGACTCCTGCTACCATACCCAAAACCCCCGTGCACTCGCTCGAACCCTACATTAGTCGCGCCAGCAAGTGAACCAAATATATCAATCACCTGAATGAAGAATAGTACAGCAATACCATAACATTCATTATGAAAAGCATCTAGAAAACAAAGTACGGCCAAGAAAAGGTAATGCATATTCATGTAGAGAATCAGATTTGAGCACTTCGATGTTAGTTGTATCTGGTTTATCTCCTGTTCAGCTGTTTCTCGCAATTGTAATTCTGTAACAAACTCCTTAATCGACTTAGGAGAAAGCTCATTGTTAGTTTGTTATATGATCCCAAGCTATGGCAGTGTTGGGATCATGTATAGGATTTATATATTCCACCCTTTTAGGATTTGGAGGAATATAAGCTATTATTCTCTCCATCATCAGGTCCGGGACGACCTCGCCCTCGAGGAGATCACCAGGGGTCTCGCGCCCGGATCGTCCTCGCCCACCCCCACCGTGCTCGGCGCTGCTCCTCCAGCCTCCTCCGCCGCTCCTGCCACCTCGCTCCTTGGTGCTGCTCCCGCCGGGCAGACCGGAGGTGGGGAGGGGCCGTGGACGTCGGCGGCGGGGGAACGGGGTGGTGGTGGTACTGGTGGCCCTGCTCCTGGGGGTACCGGTACCGGTGGGGGCCCTCGGGGCGCGCCGACTCCGGCTCCCGCTCCTGCCCTTGCCCATGGAGGTACGCCCTGGCCATCCTTCAGCAACCCATGGTCAGGGGGCATCTCGATGTGGCCGTTCTAAGGTCCGGGAGGGGGGCCTCGTCCTCAGCTCCAGTCGGCAGTCATGTTCACCGGTGCTGCTCCCCTCTTCGCGCCGTCCTGGACCCCACCCGCTCAGGCTAGCCAGCAGCCGACCTGGCCTGGGGGGTGGGACCAGGCCGCTCTGGCGCAGTCCTTCAGTACCATGGGACTGACGCCGCCGGTCAGCACTGAGTGGATCGCCGACTCGGGTGCCTCCTTCCACACCACTCCTGATGCCGGTATCGTCTCTTCCGTCCGTCGTCCACACCTTCTCCTGACCCCGAGTTGGATTCACTGTTTTCGACTGACCCGGTGGTTCAGCCACCGTTACCTGTCTGCCCTTTCCCTGCAGGTTTTTCCAGTACACCGACACCGCTTCCGGTGATCCCTGTTGCGCCGAGCGCGGCCCCAGTGCCCGCGGTTGCGCCACGCGCGGCCCCCGGACCTCCGGTCGTGCCGCGCGCGGACCCGGTGTCTCCTGCTGCGCCACACGCGGCCCCGGTGCCTTCCCCTGCACCTGCGCGGTACGCTCAGCCGGTGCAGGTGTACCGGTGTCGTTCGGCGCCGACACCGGCACCGCCGCGGTACGCTGAGCCGGTGCAGGTGTACCGGCGTCGTTCGGTGCCGACACCGGCGCCGCCTCCTGCTCCGGAGGCTCCTGCGACGCCTACACCGGAGCCGTCGCCGCCGCCGACTCCCTCTCGAGCCGAGCCGGCGGTGTACCACCCGCCAGTCGTCCATCGGGATCCTCGGCATATCCATCCCATGGTGACTCGGTGGATGGCGTCTCAGGTCGCGACTCTCCGCCACCGAGAGCCGCGGGACTCCGATACCCTCCTCTGTCCGCGACGCCTTGGCGGATCCTCACTGGCGTCACGCAATGGAAGAGGAGTACGCAGCTCTTCTTGCCAACCAGACGTGGAACCTCGTGCCGCGTTCGTCTGGATATGATGAGACCTTCAGCCCAGTGGTGAAGCCTGCTACTGTGCGCACGGTCCTCTCGCTTGCGCTCTCGCGCTCTTGGCCTGTGCACCAGCTGGACGTGAAGAATGCGTTTCTTCACGGCACTGTCAGAGACTGTCTACTGCTCTCAGCCAGCGGGATTTGTGGACTCGAGTCGTCCGGATATGGTCTGCCGGCTCAACAAGTCTCTATAGTTTGAAGCAGGCTCCTCGGGCTTGGTACTCTCGGTTCGCCACGTTCTTGCTGACATTGGGGTTCACCGAGTCCAAATCTGACACGTCTCTTTATCTACCGTCGTGGGGCTGAGACTGCATATCTGTTGCTCTATGTCGATGACATTGTGCTCACTGCCTCCCGTCAGCAGTTGCTTCAGAGTGTCTTCTTTCTGCAGCAAGAGTTTGCTATGAAGGATCTGGGTCAGCTCCACCACTTCTTGGGCATCACTGTTGAGCCTCGCCCGTCTGGTCTTCTCCTTCACCAGCGGCAGTACGCCCTTGATATTCTGGAGCGGGTTGGGATGACTGATTGCAAGCCCTGCTCCACTCCTGTCGACACTCAGGCGAAGCTGTCTGCTGATCTGGGTGATCCGGTGGCTGATCCTACTGCCTACCAGAGTCTGGCCGATGCTTTGCAGTACCTTTCAACAGGACGGACCTCACCTACGCTGTTCAGCAGGTCTGTCTCCATATGCATGATCCCCGAGAGTCACACCTTGCTGCGCTGAAGCGTCTCCTCCGCTACGTCCGTGGCACTGTGGACCTCGGCCTGGTGCTTCACCGCTCGTCCTCTGCTGAGCTGGTGGTCTACACCGACGCTGACTGGGCTAGCTGCCCGGACACTCGTCGCTCCACTTCCGGCTACGCCGTCTTCCTGGGCGGCAACCTGGTCTCCTGGTCGTCCAAACGGCAGCCGGTTGTCTCCCGCTCCAGTGCTGAGGCGGAGTACCGGGCTGTCGCTAACGGCGTGGCGGAGGCGTCCTGGCTACGACAGCTTTTGGCGGAGCTCCACAGCCCGCTCGCCAAGAGCACGCTCGTCTACTGCGACAACGTCAGCGCCGTGTATCTCTCCACCAACCCCGTCCAGCATCAGCGGACGAAGCATGTGGAGATCGACCTACACTTCGTGCGCGACAGAGTCGCCAGCGGCGATGTTCGGGTACTCCATGTCCCGACTACCTCCTAGTTTGCTGACATCTTCACCAAGGGGCTGCCCTCCTCGACCTTCTCGGAGTTCCGCCCCAGCCTCAACGTAGCCGGTGGCTAGTTGTGGCTGCGGGGGTATTTGCCCTTTGTACTCCTTGTCCAGTCTTGAACACCGCTGCGCCGGTAGTTCAGACTGCGGGGGGGGGGGGGGGGGGGGGGTTGTCTTTCTTGTTGTCCAATCTTGAACACCGCTGCACCGGTAGTTCAGACTGCGGGGGTGTGTCGGTGTATATGTGAGCCCATGTATAGAGGCCCATGTATAGGATCTATATATATCCCACCCTTCTAGGGTTTGGAGGAATACAAGCCATTATTCTCTCCATCAGGCAGGGTCAAGCGCTAGATTGTCTATGCAATGATAGCCAGTAATTTGACTCAAGTCATCAGTTAAGCGAAGTTTCTTTCAAAAGAAAATTGAAAACATAGCTTAATCTGATTGCTGCTAGCTAAATAAGTCACTGCCAGGTCAGATTCAATATCAGCTCAACCAGGGCCAGTCCAACCACATTGTGCTCCCTAGTTGGTTTATTGAAGACATGCAACACATTAAAACAAGGTAAAAAAAAGATGGAAGTGAGGAAAACTCACCTGCTTCATGAGCTTGAGATGACTGAGGAATTGATCGTTGATTAGGATAGGTGTTACTTTGAGCAGGTTCATTTGGAGATTGACCATTTCGTTCATCACTACCACTAGTGTTTGCTCTTTGTTGAACTCTGGTGATCAGTGGATAGATAATACTAACACCTCCACTAGAAGACCCTGATGGAGCACGACTGATGCCAGCAGGCATGGCAACCACTGTTCCAAGCGGCAATAGTCTAACTCCAGACTCCACAGAAAAAGGAGTGCCACCTCCAAGCCCTGCAGATGCTTCACCAGTATTTGCATGTGAAGCATCTCCTGCCCTAGTCGCATGTTGCTGTGCTTGTGCACCAACCGGCTCACTTGGGTTACTGGCTACAGGCACAGACCCACCTAACAATAAAAATAAAGTGTTTAACTGCCATAACAAAAGTAATGTGTACTCAAGAAAAGCCAGACACTAAGATACAACAAGTGTAGTATAGTTGCCAATTGTGCAAACTACTAAGTAATTTCAACTGACACACCCAACTTATCCCTTTTTTAGGGGGGAACGCACCAAATTGTTCTGGTTTATAAAGCATGCAGAGAAGATCTCAGACTGAAATCCTCCATGATCCAATATCAAGTTTTCAACCATCCGCAGATTGTAACGTATAAATTATCTATTGCCAGGCCCACTCTTCTTGTACTTATTTATTTGGGGGATTCCATACCACCACCTAAGCGGTGCTTTTAATGCATACCACCAAGCCAGTCAATGGCACGGGGTTTGGTCCTCATTGACACTGGCTGGCAGTATAGATGAAAAGTACTCCTCAAATGCTATAGAAGAAAATATTCTATTTATTTAATATTGTAGACATTGAATCCAAAATTCACGACCCTGATTGACACTAGTCTTAAAAAAAGGCAGTTCACCCATATGAAAGAGGTCAGCATACTTAAAGTTACTAGTTAGACGTGATGTGACTAATTTACATGTAAATTCAGTTAAAGAAATGCGATGCCTGATGCAAGATGATGTCATACCAAGAGGAAAATTTAAGGAACAGACAATAATAACATTATTCACCTGTACGGGCATGGATATCAACATCTCTTGGACGAAGAACAGAACCTTGGGAACTAAGACTAGAAAATAATGTACCCATCTGGACAGACCTTCCTGGAAAAAACGGAACAGGCTGAACAAAAAAAGTTAGCACACAGGCAAACATGACAAGGTCGTTATCTGTGAATGTTAGATTTAAATGTTTAATAACTCACTTGAACCATAAGAGGATTAGGTCCTGAAGGAGATATATAAAGAGCTGGTCCAGAGTTTACAACCGCTTCTGACTGAACGAAGGTAAAATAAATCAATACAAAATTATAAACAATTTCCAAGAGGAAATAAGTTGAGCATAGTTGTCACAGAAAACCTACAGATACAGGATTTATACGAAGCAACATTGTGGTGCGGCCAAGTTCCAGAAGCAAAGAACCAAGGTTATGAAGGAGAGATCCAGAGCGAATTGCACTACTTTGAAGGTCCCTTCGTATTGCAGGATCAGTTACATTCTGAAGACCTCCCAATTGAGCTGAGAGTTGCTGGATTGATGTGTCAAGAGTATTAATTGAAAATGACAAAAAGTTTATAAGCAGATAATTAAATAGATGCAACAAAATTCAAATAAAAAATACATGAGTCATGCATGGAAATCATTTTTTTTTTGGAAAAGATCACAAATAATTCGTTCGTATTGAGTGCTACAGTATACATGCTGAAGGAGTTAACACATTTAGACCCCGCATTCAATTTCCTGACTTAACAGATAGCTTATTATCAAAATAAAGCACTGTTATAGTTCAGTCATGATCAACACTGTCAGGAATCACCCCCTCTCTTTGAGTGTACAGACACAAGCACAAAACAACAAAAGAAGCTTTTGGTCAATGCGGCCACTCAAGCCACCGTTCTATCACATATATATAGAGGATACAAGGCTGCACACCTTCCCGTGATATCCTCCGAATTAATGCAGTTGATGCCATATGATCAGCTGAAATCTAGCCAGCACAAATAGGAGTCAACCAACACTAGCTGGACCAGGACACACTCTAGTAACAAGATTAATGCTAACAAACACTGCAAGTTTCCTTGATACTACAAAACTGACCAAATAGATAACGAGAACCATTTATAAAGAATAACTGGGGACATCAAGTGTATATGCTTCCGTTTTTAATTGACCATGATACCGTGTATTATTTCGATAAGTTACTTCAAGGTACATAAAAGCGTGTATTAACCAGGGGATTCTTAAGAAACCAGATGCCACTATAGAGCTCTCGATATTATCCTACTATTGGTTACTGTATTCAACAAAGTGACAACTGACGGTCCGTGAACATTTACCATCACCAAAATAGCAAGAATTGAGAATTTTATATGTTTACTATCAGACATACAACAACAACAACAACAACAACATAGCCTTTTATCCCAAGCGAGTTGGGGTAGGCTATCAGACATAGATGAGGTTTATTATCAGTACAGATCAAGTAATGCACCGTTCCTCAACTTGATAGCAATAAACAGAAGACATTAAACTATGTATCAGATAGCTTAATTAAAATTTGCTAACTGGTGCCAGCAAGATTTTGAAAGATGTTACTTACAGATAGCATTGCACCAGCCTGTTCAACAACGATTTGCCTTGTAGACTGCATAGTTTCAGCTAGCAAAGATACAGTATGAAGCCCAAGTGTAGAAGCTGATTCAGGCTGGCTTTCCTGATTTTGTGTACCACCAACACTAGTACTTCCTGCAGTTCTGTTTTCCACATTACCCTCTGCTTGTCCTGTAGAAAAAAGAGAAATGGACGTGAATCTTAAGTAGACCACATAATGGATGTAGCTCATAGAAGAATGAAGTCAGACCATCGTGATTAAAGCCTTCCCTCCTAAATGAGTCCCTCATAAATTCAATGTACTGTGACATAGTTGTCAAGGCATCAGGGATGACCTACCAACAAAGGAATAAATGGGTTAAATATATCATGATATTTTGGAATCAAGCTTAGTATGTGACACCGATCAAACAAATATTTACATTTGGTTGTGATGACCCATGTGCTGGCTCAGACGGGAAAAGCAGAGGAGCTTGTTGGTTTTGGTCAAGTTCAACCCTTACAGTATTTGGGATGGAAGATTGTGTAGGCTCTGAAGGTCTGGTGTCAGAAGATGCTGGTACACCCTGGTGTCAGAGAAGTTATTCAAAAAAATACTTTAGTTACAGTCCAAATAATCTAAATTACTTTAAGATCCATGGATTACCGAAGATTGTGTACTGATTGTTCCAATGATGCTTTGGAGAATCTATCAGAAGACGACAAATTTGAACATAATTAAGCCACATGTCAAACTTATAGCTTCTTCAGCTAAATAAGGGTGCACATAGGAATTAAATATCACCTGGCCAAGAAAAGCTGGGAGTTCACCGCTCCCAGGATCCACATTAACAGCCTCAAGTACAACACTTCTTGCTACAGTGGGACCACGACGACGGCCAGAATTTGATTGGTTAGCTGTAAAATTGTAAAAATTTACAAGTTCGAATCCATAAGGGAACATGGAATAGTTCTAAGACGCAATGTGGAAATGTAAAGCTAATATGCCCATAATGTTAGAAATAACTCGTGTAGTCATGTTGCAGGCTATAGGATTCTGGAACGAGCCCAACAAAGATCGGATCATCAGAGACAAGTCCTTCAAATAGCAAATAATTTAGTTTAGCTCGAAGAATGTGGCTGTGTTAGAGGAGTCAAGGGCCTATTGGGCTTTAGCCCATTAGGGTTAATTAGTCGCTTGCTTAGGGGTCAAGTAAACCTCTCTATATAAGGAGAGGAGATGTATCAATCTAATCAAGCAAGAGATTAGAAGGAAATCCCTTCCCTCTTGCCGGCCGTGGGCGAAGCCCCGCGGCCGGCGTTCCCAGCGCCCCCAACCCTAGCCGCCGCTCTCTTGCCCTCGCAGCCGCCATCTCGCGAACAGTACCCGCGGTACTGTAGCACGCGGGCACTGTAGCGCGGCATCAGCCGTCCCTTCTTCCTCCACAATCCTCTCAATCCCACCACGCACATAACATCTGGTATCAAAGATCAGGCCCCGATCTGCCCACTCTACTGCCCCTGCTGCGGCGTCCTTGTTCCACACCACGGCGGCCATGGCTGGCCCTAGTGCACCCACCGCGCCGCCAGTTTTCAACACCGCCACTGCCACCACGCCGCCGCTGCCTGCGCAGCAGTCTGCGCCTCCCCGCATTGACGGCGGCCGTCTACGGCATGCAGCGCCAGGTGGACGACTTCTCCGCACAGATGGCGGCCCGGGCACCAGTCGCGTGGCCGCCCTCGAAGCCTGTATGGTCGCCGCTGTCGCCGCCCGTGTGGTCGCCGCCGTCGCCGTCCGTGTGCCCGCCATCCACACCCGGGTGGCCGCCGACGGTAGCCCTTGCGCCGGTTGAGTGCCTGCCGCCGTTCCTACCATACGGACTGCCTGGCTACAGCGGCCTCCACGAGTTGCCAGCAGCGCTCCCCTTCGTGAGCGCGCAGCCGGTGTCTCCAGTCATCGACCTCGTGCCGGCGCCCTCATCCGCGGGCGCGCAACTGGCGGGCCTCGTCCTCGGCATGCCTGCGCCTCCATTCGCCGGCACACAGCGGGGCGCGCCAGCGCTCTCCTTTGCGAGCGCGCAATCGGCGTTCCCCGCCATCAGCCTTCCGCCAGAACATTCATTCGCGGGCGAGCAGCCGCCCGCAACCACCATAACCGGCACCCAGCAGATCCAAGCCGAGGGCGAGAAGTCGCAGTAGATCGAGCAACCGGCAGACATCTCGACGGAGCCAGCGGGGAAGATGCCTACCCGTCAGGTGTTGGCGGCGGTGCGGCTGCAGGCTGCAGCACGCGGCCTCCTAGCGCGGCGACGGCTGCAGAAGATGAGCTTGGAGATGCAAGAGGCGGCTTTGACAGCGATCAACATCGGCAATTGGGGGCGCGACCTCGGCAAATGGGGGCGCGACCTTGTCCCGTCGGAAGGCCACCAACGCCCGCGCCAACTCGCCGCTGTCTTCAAGCGCGCGCTGGGTAGCGAACTCCAATTCTACAGCAGCGATAGGGGAGGCGCTTTCCTCCTTGTCATCGGCGGAGGCACATCGCCTAGCGCCATCACGTTCCGTCACCGGCCGCCACGAGGACGTCTCCGCTGGTCATTGTTGCGACTTATTTCCGGTGGCGATATCTGTCCTCCCCTCTCGTTCCGATGGTCTCCATGGGATCCAGGCGGCTACTTACGTGCAGGCCCAGCACAAGGAGGGTGTCCGCCGTATCTTCAAGAGTCAAAAATAAAGAATTGCGGTTTATTTAAAATAAGCCGAGATGTAAAAGGCTTGTTCTTAGGTTTTCGGTTTGCGTCTAGTGGAGTCATTGTTAGCGTCATTGTTAGGTTGCAGCTCGAGGACGAGCTGCATGTCCAGGTGGGGTGTAGTGTTAGAGGAGTCAAGGGCCTATTGAGACTTAGCCCATTAGGGTTAATTAGTCGCTTGCTTAGGGGTCAAGTAAACCTCTCTATATAAGGAGAGGAGATGTATCAATCTAATCAAGCAAGAGATTAGAAGGAAATCCCTTTCCTCTTGCCGGCCGTGGGCAAAGCCCCGCGGCCGGCGTTCCTAGCGCCCCCGCAACCCTAGCCGCCGCCGTAGCACTGCTGTGAACAGTACCGCGGGCACTGTAGCTCCGCGGGTACTTAGCACAGCAGCCCCTCTCTTCCTCCGCAATCGCTCTATCCAACAACAACCATAACATCTGGCCTTGACTCCTCTAACAGGCTGAGAGTGTATTAATTGCTACATAGCACAAGCTGAAATATTAAGTCAATGGCACAAACTAAAACATAATGCACATATGGAAGATCTAAAGCATAAAAGATGAAATTAGCTTACGCTACAGATAACATTCCAAGGTCTTAATGAGCATGTAATAGGTATTAGAAGTGCAAATTTTACATCTTGGAGAAGTAAATAAATAGGAATGACTAGAGCAGCAAACCTATTAATAAAAAAATTAAAAGCAGTACCTCACAAGACAACATTTGTTAAGTTTGCGTGTGTTCCTAGAGAAAACAGATCCAATACTAATACTTTTGAGTATTTTGCAGTACTGGGAGTATATATGAAACTAATAGTTGGACACAAAAAATAAAATGAGTTGTGGCAAAAGCTGCCGCCACACACTAAATTGCTCCAATGGAAGGCGATGCTATGTTAACTTCTGTGGGACACCAAAACACTAGAACTGATGATCATGACAACCACAGCATTTGTATAAGGATTTAAGCCATCAAAACGCTGTTATAGCATGTGAACAAAACATAGAGATAGTGAAAACCCTGATGGCGTCAACATAATTCAACAGGTTAACTGTAAAATAGGAACAATACCTCCACAAATATCGGACATCTTGAAAGATTGAAGGCTTCAAATTAAAAAATATGCTTTATTCAATTTAGAAATTTTAACTGGTTAACAGAGCCACACAAATTTACAATACAAACCTTCACTTCCTGCATTTCCTGACAGAGCTGACTGTCCTGGTTGTCTGACAACAAGATGCAATGTATGACCATCTTCAACATCTAAAAATATCAATAGGGAAAAGCAACGTATTGTATAACTGACATGATTAAACTCCTCATAGTAACTAAAATTTGATCCTATGCTCAATATACAGGGGACACAGCATAAATAAGGGACATAAAACAGATGTGAGTTATCCATATTGCTTATCAATGCACTAAACAAGATTTCCCTTTTGACTAATAATTCTTCTCTATTTCTACACCATTATCGACGGTAAATCTACGAATGTTTAACCAGCATTACATTTGGATTGGAGGGGATATTTGAAACTAAAAAGACTGAATGAAAGAAAATTGAACATAAAAAAAAAAACAGGTTTTCTTTCAAAGTGGTAACAAATCAAACCCCAACACAAGCAATTTTCGGAAGTATGACAGTATTTAATGTGCTTGACGGCATCTAGCAATCAAATACATAGGGCATTCTCAATAGATGGAGTAAGCATATCTCAAAAGGCAAATATAAAAAATAGAATAAAGAATGTAAAGGTTAAGTACAAAAGGATACGATAAGCAGACAAGAGTTCATCATCCTTTAAGACTCTCCCACGGCAAATCAAGCGTTGCTGTTCAGACAATATTCCTGTTACAGTAGCAATTTTTTCCTTCAACAGAGGAACCGGCACCTGTAAATGGGACAACGGATTAGCATGTGGCATGCATTAAAAAACAAAAACGAAGGGTGCAGGGGTTAATGTAAAAAACTTATAATCACTGCAACAACTATTTGGGTTTTCATTTCATTTATTGTGTTTTTCACTGAGGTTCAGAGGTAGCTCTACTGCACGCAGTCGCACAAAAGGCCATGTGCACGAACATATCCAGGACCCGCAGATTTATCAGAGCTATAAATGCTTCGAACAACCACAATCTAGCTACTTACCCGGAGAAAAAATAACTAGCTACAAGGTGACAATTGAATTTTCAAAACTGTTTCGGATTGTTTTGTTTCGGATTTATAAGGAAATACCTTGATTAAAGTTACTCAAAAGTTTTTGTGCTAATTTAAACATTTTGGGGAACAATCCAAATCAAAGGCCAATAGCCTACCATATCCTAATGAGTAAGACTATCTTACATGCACATTAAATATTTCTAAAACTTACTAATAGGAATTAAAGTGCACTTCCAAATGTTTGGCCACATTAAGAAATGGCCTCAGACCAAAATACCAAATGTCACGAAAATGATTAAACATAGGATATTGCAGATATTATTAAAGTTACTTGGAAAATTGACCAAGTTAAGCCGTTTTTGTGTAATTCAGAAAACACTGTGATTGTGAACAAGAAACTTGCAAGGAGAAAGCCCTATCTTCTCACCAAAAAGTATGCAACCACAAGTAACAGTGCAAATAACACTCATGTATTATGTAAAGTTTTGTATGAACATGCAATTTATGAGATATGTGTTATCAACATACACATTTATTCACACGCAAATTGTATGTCTGAGAATCCAAGGTCTTGATTTTGATCTCAATTGTAGTCTCAGAATCTTCAGGGCAATGTTGCATCTGTATATCTGAAGTACTCTCCATGGTCTCCTGTACAAAACCAATTTAGATCCATAAAAAGCAAGTTCATATAATTTGTATCAAATAAAATTAGTTCAAACAGAAGAAAACGGGGAACTCAATGGCATAGTAGGACTTTGTAGCCTAACCATCCAAGGTGTTTTGTCTTTATAATAATGCAAGTCCCTACTAAGTACATTACCCTCACCAAGGATATGTACAAGAATGCGATGACGTTTGTCCGGACATGTGGCGGCGACACCACTGACTTTCCTATTAACATAGGCCTACATCAGGGGTCGGCATTGAGCCCTTATTTACAAGGTGATATACCCTGGTGTATGCTCTTTGCTAATGATGTGGTGCTAGTGGACGAGAGTAGAGCAGGAGTAAATAGGAAGTTAGAGCTGTGGAGATGCACATTAGAGTCAAAAGGGTTCAGACTTAGTAGGACCAATACCGAGTACATGATGTGCGATTTCAGCGCATCTAGGCATGAGGGTGGTGACGTTAGTCTCGATGGGCAAGTGGTGGTCCAGAAGGACACTTTTCGGTATTTAGGATCGATGCTACAAAAGGATGGCGACATTGATGAAAATGTTAGGCATAGGATCTCAGCAGGCTGGTTGAAATGGCGTCAAGCTTCTGGTGTCCTCTGTGACAGGAGAGTGCCATAAAAGCTAAAAGGTAAGTTCTATAGGACAGCGATTCGCCCGGCAATGTTATACGGTGCTGAATGTTGGCCCACAAAAAGGCGACATGTCCAACAACTGAGTAGCAGAGATGCGGATGTTACGGTGGTTTTGCGGGCACACAAGGAGGGACAGAGTCCGGAACGAAGCTATTCGGGAAAGGGTAAGGGTGGCACCAATTGAGGAGAAACTTACCCAACATCGGTTGAGATGGTTTGGACATGTCCAACGGAGGCCTCCGGAGGCGCCTGTGCGTAGTGGGGTGCTAAAATATGTTGATAAGGTAAAGAGGGGTAGAGGTAGACCTAAACTGACTTGGGACGAGTCGGTTAAGAGAAACCTTAAAGATTGGGATATCTCTGAGGAGTTAGCTTTGGATAGGAGCGCTTGGAGACTAGCTATCAACGTGCCTGAACCTTGACCTTTGTGTCTTTTGGGTTTCATCTCTAGCCTACCCCAACTCGCTTGGGACAAAAGGCTATGTTGTTGTTGTTGTTGTTGTTGTTGATGATGATGATGCAAGTAACAAAAAGCATCTATTTATTCAACCAAATTCACATAGATTGGAGAACTAGTAGCAAAACAAATCGCAAGCATGCTCAATGGTATGATATAGTTCACCTCAGGTTATGGAGTAACTCGACCTTATATATGTAATAGCACCAGAATGAGGAGCTTGAGCCGGCTCTCTCGCAGGGAGATCTAGATCTTAATAAACTCCTCCATGGGAGCTAGATCTTAACAAAACTCCTCGGCAGGAGCTGGATAAAGCGGAGAGCCGGAGACTGCAGAGGAGAATAAAAGGATGGTGATTTATGGTACTCCCTCAGTTTTTATTTACATGTCACATTTGCTTTGTCCTAAGTCAAATTTGTCCAACTTTGACCAAGTTTATAGTAAAATATAACATCTAAAATACCAAATTTGTTTCATTGAATCCACTATGGAACATATTTTGATAATGCATATATTTGATAGTGTATTGATGTTTTCATATTTTCTATAAACTTAGTCAAAATTGAATAAGGTTGACTTAGGACAAACCTAATGTGACATGTAAAAAAACCAGAGGGAGTAATAGGTAGCACTAAACAGGAAAGCAGATGTAGAAAGTAACAGTACAAAGAGAAGGTAATCAACTAAAGATATCTGAAATACAAGCATCAAACAATATAGCACCGTCAACTTCTAAAATACTAAATATAGCCTCACCCCCCCCCCCCCCAAAAAAAAACCATGGAAATAATAGACCCATACAAAACATTAGCGGAAAAGTGTGTGTGCCAGTGCAGTGGAATTTACGAACACAAATATGGCATTTCTTGCACCTAGTTTTTTAGGAAATTGATTTCAAATTCATGAGACAGGCTAGCATGCACCATGCAGGATGGGATGCATATGTCTTATGCAGCTGCTGTAAAATTTTGATGCGTGTTATTTAGTCTATGTGATTTATCAGTTCTGTAAAACGTATGTTCCGGCGCTAAGAGCCATTAAGAGACGATCCCAACAGAAAGGCCGCCTCAATAGCCATAATGTAAATACAGTGCCATGCCCACTTGCCTGCAAAGAAACGCTGGTACCCAAAACAGAAACATCCACATTGCCATAAACATCTCTAATCCCTACAATTAGCAGACTTTCTCCGCAGCGTGCGCATAGATAGATACCCGAGGACGCCACCCAATCGCCAGCCCCCCACAAACAAGACAAAGTCGCTCCACCACCCCAAATGCAAGACCAGCATAATCAAGATTTTATAGCAACTGCATAAGACATAGGCATGGTGGATCCAGGATTTAAGGCCAACAATGTCACAGTGACCTTTCACGTATGATCATGAGTATTAAAGAAGATACTAATATGTCCCCATGCCATGCTCAACAACAAATCGCAATACAAAACCATGTGCGGATGAAAGCGGTCAGCGACGGTCGGGAAATGTTCCTAACCACTTTCATTTTCACTTTTTTATTTGGGAACGGGAAAGAAATTGGGAATGCTCGGTTGGAAAAGCAAAAATGGATATACAAGATGTCGGAAACGAAATAATTCCAACGGAAACATGCCGATATCGGTCGGGAACAGATAACAAAAATCAGGAACATATAGTCATAACCTCCAGCACTCAACTAAAAATAATGGATACAAATGACAGCTCAATGAAAATCCAGATGCAAATGATATACAACAGTCGCTCCCAACCCTTCCTATAACCTCTCAAAGGCCAATATATAAGTTTTTATAGTATTATATAGTCCCAGCCAAAAAAGGAAAAAGGAATATAAGAAAGTGCACGTTTTAGCTATGGCCTCCTCCGATTGGTTGTTAGCGTGCAGGTGCTGCCCCTTTACTATCGCACCGACCAGACCGGTCTACCTAACCCCCAAGCGGGCCCCCGTGCACATGCAACCCATTCTTAATTCATCATGGCAGGCAGCACCGCAGCAGCAGCTAGCAGCTATCGGTGCCACATTTTATCCCACCTCGCGCAGTTAGGTGAGATGGGAGGGGCCGGCGGTCAATATTGAAGGCCAGGCTCAGAGACAGATAAGTCAAAGCTCAAACTGTGTTTGGGCGGCCTAGGAAAAACAGGAAGGAAACAAACAAAACTGGAAATTCCCGTGTCAAAATGGGAACTGAAGAAACGGTCAGGAAAAGCTCAAAACCAATTCTGTTTCTGTTCCCGCATCTTGGTCACCAAATTCCGATTGGTTTCGGATTTTTCCTGACTAAAATGGGATTATGGGAATCAGACAGGAAAAGCAGGAATCAGTGCCAGTCAGTCCCGCTTTCACCCCTAAAGCCATGTGCTCATGCTACACCTACCGCAATGTTTTGACAACGTCTTGCAAGTTGCAACACCTTCTGCATTTTGTACTCCTACATGGCGGAAGCGCAATTCTTTTGGAGCCTTCGGTTTACTGATAAAATTAATATGGCCTAAGCACAAATCTTTGGAGCCTAGGGTTTACTGACCAAACCATAACATGGCTCAAACACAAATCACATCATAATGGCTACTCTTTCACATCTAGTGTAAAGAAATGACAAAAAACAAAACAAATACGCAGTTCTAGGGTTTGCATACCTTGGGCAAACAAACTCGAGATCCGGCAGCCGAGGAGAAGGAAACGGGGACGAGAAGCAGCCGACGAGAGACGAGGGCGCGCGGCGGCGTCCCTGGGCTCCCCTCCGATGCGTGCAGGAGGACCCGGGGCTCCCCTGGACGAGATAGGAGGGGGCAGGCCTCCCCTCCGATGCGTGCAGGATGGATATGAGGGCGCCTGCTTTCCTACACGGGGTAGAGGGAGGCCGTCCGCCGCCGCTGCCTCACCGGCGATCGGACAGATGCGCCGCCGCCCGGCAGGGAGAGGAGGGGAAGAAAGATGAGCGAGTTGGGATGAGTAGGGAGGAGAGGAAACCCGCGCGTGAAGCGCGCGTGAGTGGAATGGCTCCGTCCCGTATTCCCGTCGATTTTTGGGGACCGCCCCGTCCCCGATCCACTTCAAAACCCTCTCTCTATCGGCGAAAACGTGTACAGGGAGCCCAGATAAATTATGAGGGTTTTGAAGGATACCCAAAAGGTGTATAGGGAGTCCTGATAAATCATGAGGGTTTTGAAGGATACCCAATACTAGGATTGATTGAGGCCCATTCGAGAAAAAAAAATCAACCCAACCACCACACCGGACGGACTCGGGCTAAAAACCCACTGCAGCTCAATAATATTTAATGAAATCTAACTCGACTCGTCCCTAATATCGAGTTCATTTCAGAATAAATAAGTTAGTTTTTTTCAATCAAGCATGACCTTTGATTAGGTCTGTTTTTGAAAATAATATAACATCATAAATTATAAAAAGAGATGTTCTCAGGCGCCGCTCAATAATATTTAATGAAATCTAACTCGACTCATCCCTGATATCGAGTTCATTTCTGAATAAATAAGTTAGTTTTGTCAATCAAGCATGACCTTTGATTAGGTCTGTTTTTGAAGAAAAACATCCCAATAATATAACATCATAAGTTATAAAAAGAGATGTTCTCAGGCGCCGATTGGCTCTTGCTACTCATAAATAAGATAGACGCGGGACTGCTGCACGCCTTCTCCTGATTCTTTGGAGAGCTTGGTTTGTGAGGAACAAGGTCACGCATTCAGGTAAATGGATGCCTATTATGGGGTCAGTTACCTTCCTGTCTGGATATTGGGATACTCTACAAAATATTTAAAAACAAGGGGGAGAGGACAGGAAAGGAAAACACCTGATGGCTGAAACCAATGCCCATGCCAGGGATCACAAGCAAACCAAACAAAAGTGGCAGGCGCCTGTAAGTGGCTAGGTGAAGATAAATACAGATGGAGCTTTCTCGGAGGACTCCGGTGAGGCTGGCATTGGCGTGGTCATTAGAAATCACTTGGGTCATGTGATCCTGTCTGGATGGAAGTACTTTGCCGCTGCGGGCTCAGCCGAGCAGGTGGAAGCTTTGGCTTGCCGAGAGGGTATTGCACTTGCTGAGGAGTGGTTCCCCTCGCCTGCTGTTGTCGAATCGGATTGTGCATCAGTAATCAAGTACCTGACCTGGCCAGATACCCAGAGATCGTCCTCTACTTTCATCATTCTTGATGCGCTGGAGGAAGCTCATAAGCTACCACAAGTAAATTTTCATCACGTCAGTAGAGATCAAAACCGTGAGTTAGCACAGATGAGTTAGCATAGATAGCCAAGCGCCTTCATCACAGTGCTGTTTGGAGAGAGCGAGCTCCGATGTGTGTCGAGCAAATCGTTGCTCAAGATGTAAACACTTCTATTAATCTTTAATAGAGTTCTCCCTTCCGCAAAATAAAAATAAATAAAAAGAGATGTTCTTATGCACAGCTCCCCGCCCATGTGACAACAGTATGAACCTCATCAGGCTCTACTCCCTACAATATTTAGTACAAGGTTTAAAATATTTTCAGTCTTTTGTATGCTTTGCTCTATACTTTCTGTTAACTTTATGTGCCATTTTTTTTTCCAATTTCATACCACAAGTTCGATCTACATACACGGATGATTTTATAAGTAGTTTTTATATGTGGCCGAGGAGGAGCTGCGCATGGAGGAGAAGTTCAGGCTGGACATCCATGCCGCGCAAGGTGCCCCGGTCGAGGCTGTCGCGGACGTCGCCCCATGATGTGCATGCATGTGGCCCGAATACATCATTTTGAATTTGCCTCATGTATTTATTTATCTCTGTATAGGGGTGCCAATTGGTATCCATTATGTGCCCCTCTAACCCTTCCTAATTTAAAATTTTGTACTAAATCTATAAAACCATATCTCAATTTAGAAAATTAGTATAAAATTTTGAACCAAAGAGAGTTGAAGGTGCACCTAAAGGTCACTCATTTGCACCCCTATCTCTGCATATACGTGGAGTATACATGCGTGAATTCGTAGTGCATGTGCTGTTTCTGTTGTTTGTGTTGTTCATTTTGTAGCCCATATATATTATTTCTAATCCCAGCCTTGTATTACTGAGTGCATGAGTGCAACCAAGATTTCTAGTCGATCGCGAGCACCATCATGGCACCATCGGAGTCATTAGCTGCGTAACGCTTCAAAAAAAAAATCAGGCGATGAGCTTTATACATAGCCGTTGGATTGAAAATCAACGATGTATCTCGCGTTGCTCCTGGTTTCCTGTATGCAATACATACATGACGTTCTTTTAAGAATATATACTCCCTTCTGTTGATATCTAGGCAATTTTTGGTATATTTTAATTCCAAATATTACTAATAATTTCATGGCATAAAAGAGTGATAATGTGTGAATAAAATATGTGCTTGTGTTCATGTTATTCTCACTAATAAGCATGAACAATAACTTAAACCAGAATAGGTTTAGAATGTACTATAAGATGGGACCAGTGCTGGAGGCACCGGTTGCGTCGTTACCAGCTAGAATAGACATTCTATTTGACTGGCCTTCCTTGATGTAGCCGAACGACGTCGATGCAGGAAGATGTTCGCAGTGCAGTCCCACGAACGATCACCAGGAAGTAGACGAAGACGAAGTAGTCGTTCTGGTCGCCGGGATGTAGACGAAGTAGTCGTTCACGACGGGATATAGACGAAGTAGTCGTTCAGGGAGCGAGCAGTTACGGCAAGACGCTCCCCAAAAACCTGATTGCCCGCTATCCCGTGTAGTATCTTCAGCGAGCAGAGGTAGCGATGGGGATGACAGAAAGCAGCAGAGGTCTCCTAAGCAGGAGTACCTGAAGCAAGAGCTTGTGTTATATAGATGAGTGGAGGAGAGGCTGGTTTATATAGGTGTGGAGGTGTCTCAGATTCAACGAACCTGGACGCTGTAATTGGCTTTGATGAGTGCAGTTACTGGTGAATCAGTGCCATCAGTTACTAGTAACGGTAAAGACCATGATTCTCCAGTCATCACTGTCAACGTTTATTGTCTCTGAATTATTGCATTCAACAACAAAACGTTCTCATCTCACCGCACGTCACGGCCTCGGCCCGCGTGGTTCATCGACCTCCTCTTACCGGCTTCACAAGTGGTGTACACAGAGTTCACCCTTTAAGTCGGTTGAGATCCTTCTCAAATCTCGATACGGAATTAAGCAATTAATTCCCTAGCATTTAATAGTGAGCTTTGAATTCTTTTAATTGCTTTGAAGAGAATAAATGGGCCAAGCCCATAATTCCAACACCTTCTTCCTGAAATGTAGGGCGTCCTGAGTTTTTGCAAGCAAATTTATGAAGGTAGAGATTAGACCAAGTATTTTTTATTAGTCATTCTTCAGTTATAATCAATTGCTTAATTTTTGGCTGCCCGCACAAAAAACAAGAATAACATACTTTTTTACTCCCTAGCCCACCGCAATTGATTTCTTTGCAAACCCAGCATCTAAACCAAGAAAATTAGCATGCATTTTTATCTAAAGGACCTTAGGATGACTTACCTTTAGGTATAAATATTTTATATTTCAGATCGGAGGGAGGGAGTACATGACCTTTTTTTTTACGATGAAAGGGAGTACATGACTTAGCTAAGACGCAACGGAAGACAGACAGCCAGACGCCAGGTCAATGTATACCGCCGGGGATCGAGAGCTGTCTATGCAAATGCAGTGCGACGAAATCACCTGGAAAACGCACGTCAACCCCGGGCGCGCGACGAACCGGCAGTGGAAACACCGATGCATCGCCGGACGCTGTCTCTTGCCATGTCCCTGCGGCCTCCCATCCAGTGACGATCCCAATGCAGGCTCCACCTCGCTTTTATCAGCTGGACGACGAAACACTCCATTTGTCTTAGCTTGCCCTCTGGCGCTACCGACCTTGTGGAGACTTGTTCCATCTGGTCGCGTGTTACCTGGTCAAGGCTATAGCTCTGCTGTGCCATCTCCTGTATAAATAGACACGAGCCCTTGTCATTGCCAAGCCACAGCAGCAGTAGCAGCAACAGCCAAGACTGATCGATCGCAAGCTCGCGACCAGCAGGGTCGTTCGCCAGGGAAGAGGCAATGGCAGCTCACCGGCAAGCTCTGCTCTTCGTGGCCGTCGTCTTCGCCGTGGCGTCGCTGGCCTCCGCCATGGAGTGGAAGGTCGGGGACGCCGGCGGCTGGAGGGCCCAGTTCAACAAGACCGGCTGGGCCGACGGCAAGACGTTCAGAGTCGGCGACACCCTGAGTACGTGCGCGATGCCCTATTTACATTCCCGTCTCTTAGAAAGAGCCGGCATATCCGACCTCGGTGACACGTGTCCCCTCGTCTTTGATTCTTGGCAGGGTTCATGTACCCCAAGGACAACCACACGGTGATCCAGGTCGGCAGGGAGGACTTCGCGGCGTGCAACGTGCAGACCAACAACAAGCTCGGGGCCTGGTACTCCGGCAACGACGTCGTCCCCCTCGACAAGCCCGGCAAGATGTGGTTCTTCTGCAGCGTCCCCGGCCACTGCGACAACGGCATGAAGCTAGTCATCGACGTCGTCGGCACCGGCGCCGCCCCGGCCCCTGCCCCGGCCCCAGCCCCGGTAGAACCGGCCTCGCCGCCGTCGTCCGCTCCCACCATGGGCTACACGGTCGGCGGCGCGGTCGCCGTGGCCGGCGCCGTGCTGGCGTCGGTGCTCGCGTTCTAGCCGGGATCGCTGGGAAGACGGACGCGCCTACGCGGGCCCATTGCAGGATCGATATTATACTTGACTTCATTTTGTGTGTGGTCGGATCAATTTTTTTTCTGTCGGCGGATTATTACTGTCGTTTGGATTTACATGTACTCCTGCTGCGACTCGTGTTTGAACTAGTACCAGGTATAGTAAGTGTTCAACGGTATGTAACACAGGGCCCTGCTGCCTAGTCATGTGTTGTGATTTGAGTTTGCCGTCCACTATATATCGCCGGCATTAATAAGTTCATTTTAATAAAGTTCATCTCTATACACATTTTTTTTTGCGACTCTCTATACACATTTTTTTTGAAACTTCTTCTGCTCATTTTATTTCACACTGGACTCAGCCATAAAAGGAGTTACAAACTCTGGGAGGGATTCGTACCGCACCATGGATTGACCTGGGTCCCAACTGAGGCTTAAACGAGCTAGATAAAATTAGCAAGGATGATACTGACATGAAAGATGGAGGTGAATCGGAGACAAAAAAAAGGGTTGTCTGACGAGCACAAAGATGTCGATAACAATGCACCATATTCTATGGAAACCAAACCTCTTATGCAAACTTTAGAAACCCCAATCAAGACCATAGGATCCTCATCCAAGGGCTCCCTTTAGAGATGCATTTATTTAGCACTTGACCCCACCACCACCATTAGCCAAAGTAATCACACTTTTGTGGATAACCCCCTGCACCTAATCCCCCTCCAGCGCCCAGCCCCCCTTCCCTGTTTCTCCCCCGATCGACCTGCGCACCGCCCCCCAGCCCCCCTCATCCCCCTCCATGAGGGAGCTCCACCCCGCATGCGTCAAGAACGCGCTCGCCACGGCGTGCGCCAGCACCCGCACCTGCGGCACCCACCCGACGCGCACCACCCCGCGCCCGGCGACGCGACGGTCGAACCCTGCCGGGAGCAGCCCGACGCCTCCGCCGCCGCCGGCTCCCCGGAGCGCCCAGAGGAACTGCACGCCAGCGAGCTCCAGCCCGAGCGCGACCTCGCGGATCAGCTCAGGTGTCAGCGGCGCCTAGCTCCCGAACGCGACGTAGAGCACGGACCTCGCGGGCTGGGCGTCGAGCCAGCGCATGACAACCCCATGGTGGGAGGCGACCGCGGCAGCGTCGAACGGGGCGAGGAGGCCCAAGGGCAGGACGGGCTTGCCGTAGAGGTCGGGGAGGAGGTCGCAGATGGCTGGGCCGTCGACCTCGCGGCTGCTGCGGCAGACGACCAGCCGGCAGCGCTGCTCGGTCTCCCAGAAGCGGTCCATGTCGGAGGTGACTGCCGGAAGCGTTGGGCTGCCGGAACCGGCGGGCGATCGGCCTGGCCTAGTGTGGAGGTGGAAGGCGAGGGAGGGAGATGCGGACGGGATCCACGGCGGCGGGACGGTGAAATCCTCCGCCGCCGTCCTCGGGTGCGCGTCGTTTGCCGCCTTGGGGCCCAGGAACGCGACGAACGGTGCCGGGAAGATGAGGAACAATGCGCACGACACGTCGTGCTGCTCGGCGACGGGCGGGAACCAGCTGTGAGCGAAGTCGAGGATGATCCAATCAGGCCTCCTGCCGTGGCCCTCCCCGCCGGCACCGCCGGCGCAGGCCTCCGCGAGGAAGGACGCGACGGGGCCGGCGAGGCTGTCGAAGGCCACCTTGAGGAGCTCCACCTTCTCCGGCGGGACGACGTTCGTGGACTCGGCGCCGTCCGGGAGCCATGGGAACACCACGACATGAAGACGTGGTTCTTGCTTGGTTTCGGCCATGGATGGTGCTCCTTCGAGGATCTGGATGCTTGGTTTAGGCCATGAATGGTGCGCAGGTCGATCGGGGGAGAAACAGGGGAGGGGGGCTGGGCGCTGGAGGGGGATTAGGTGAAGGGGGTTATCCACAAAAGTGTAATTACTTTGGCTAATGGTGGAGGGGTTTAAGTGTTAAATGAATCCATCTCTAAAGGGAGTCCTTGGATGAGGATCCTGTGGTCTTGACTAGAGTTTCCAAAGTTTGCACAAGAGGCTTGATTTCTATGGGATATGGTGCCCGATAACAAAGGGCAGACATCATCTGCAACACCTCTTTTCTCCTTTAAGAATCTGTCTAGTGGTCAAAATGCCTTCACAGGTCTAGCTGGAACTGGATTTTCAAGCTCATCATTCTCGTTTGGTTCAGCCTCTAAACATGACTAAAGTGCTGGTACCCTATTTGGTTTGAAGACTGATGGTTCTTCGTTCCCTTCTTTTAATATTGGTGCTAACAACTCAGCTCTTGACAGCAAAGGCACCCAAGAAATTTGCTACGACAGAGGGCCCTGTTGAAACTGGTGAAGAAAACGAGAAGGTTATATTTATTTTTGATTCAGCTTTGTATGAATACTTAGATGGGGGCTCGAAAGAAAGAGCCCAAAGGTGAACCGAAGCTGAACGTCCCAGTATCTTGTGGAGAGAGGACTCGGCTTGTCATGAGGATTGAGGACAAGGGGCAAACTACCTGTTGGTCCTGAACGCAAGCCTCTACGACGACATGCCACTCAAGGACATGGACAAGAAGGACGCGACGTTCGCCTGTGTGAACAGCATCAGTGAGTCGCAGAGCAGCCTCGCCAAGTTTGCTCTGAAGTTCAAGAACACCACTGCCAGGGAGGAGTTAAAGGACAGTGGAAGCTCACAAGAGTAGGAGGAAAGCACCTGTTCCAAAAACACCATAAGGGAACCGTATGAAACACAAGTCAGGACATCATGGCATGATATGATGTTCTTACTCAAACGCCCTGCGGTAGCCGGTAACTGACAGTATCTGGACACGTATAGAGGATGCGCAAGGGTGACCAGAGTGCGGCAGAAAATTCTCTGTGGCGGTGCCACACAGCCTGGTCGTGCGACACCGCCTAGGATTCCACCGCGTGGCCTTTGGAGGCTGCCCTAAGGGCGTCCGCAATGATAATAGCTTAGTCTGCTAATGTGAAAGTGAGAGAGAGAAAAAACTATTTTATATTATTAGACCCACACGCTCCTCTCATATTTTCGTGGACTACGTGAAATAGATCAGCTATTTACTCGTCGCTAGTGACTACTCTCTTTTATTTTTTTATTGCCACATCAAATCTAACTAGCTAAATAGCTAACCATGGCGGGCGCCCTCAGATCAATAGCGTCATCAGCTGCCGCGGGAGCTGTGCGCCGTTTCGGAGCCGCAGCAGAAAAGCTGAGCCGGGATTGGAAGGAGCCGGTGCTGTGCGACGGAGCCTTGGGATTGCTATTCTGCAGCATCGCCAAAGCTGGTCCCCTCACGTTGACTGGATGGAAACATCTCTGCTTGCGGACATCACTCGGGGCCAGGTCGTTCTTCATTCTTGAGCTGGGCAACACATCGGCCGTCTGCAGCAAAACCAAGCTTGAAGGTCTTCTGCAAACCAGCAACCCTGTACGTCGAACATGCAGAGTATATTTATACATCGATGGTGCTTAATTGCTTATATCATCGAAGAGAAGCCAAGTGAGGGTATGAATAATGCTTTCTATAACAGGTTTAGAAGAAAACCCTGTGATTTTAAACATCACAAATGCAAGAGCACTAGTTGTGTGAAGTCCAGAAAAATATAGAATCGCGGAATCAGTACAACTCGAACATTACAGTTCAGTGGTTTATTTAAAAGTTATCAAACTATGACTATTGCTCAAATGTAGCAGAATTTGAAACTTCATCAAAATGTAATTTTCGAGCAGCTGATGAATCTTCATGAAGGACAGCTAAAAGACTTGTATATCCTCCTTGGACTGAAGGAGCCACGTACCTTTTTTTGGTTTGTAGTCTTCTTTTTCTTCCCTTTCTTTTCAAGTACGTCTTCTCTTTTCTTCTTTGGACCTTTTACCACCTCAGGAGCTCTAATAGATACTTTACCTTTTAAAATATTTGTTTCACATTTAGTGCTAACTCGGGAAACTACACAAGGTTCTACAGGTCTTTGGTTCAGTGTAGTATGTGCTTCCTGGTCCAATTTATCAATAGCTTTCTCCAGATCATCAAGAAGATCTTTTGAAACTGAGCACTTTAATGCAAGAGATGTTGCCTGCTCGCCACGTCAGAAGGTATTTGATTCCCACTTGATCCTCCAAGGTTGCAATCCACCAATACCTCCTCATCAACATATAAGATAGCTGGTCCAATAGTCAAATCTTGCGGAAATGCTGTCAAGTACAGAGAATGTCTGTTTATCTCCATCAGGGTAGTAATCTCAGTAGTGAGCTCACGCAAATTCTTCATAGACTTTTCAAAGTCTTCCTTACTAACAAGACATGGGGGCATGTAATGAAGAAATTGGAGGCGTTCTGATGTTCCCTTGCTGAGCAAGTCTTCACAGATATGAGTAGATCCCCCATCCTTTTAGACTTCTGATCAGCGATACAATACTCAGGCCTTCTAAGCCGACACACCTGCCTCAACTCTTCATCATAGACAAACACATCAGCTCCTTTCATAGGCATCTTGAGCGGGAATTTCCTCTGTTGAATGTTGCACAGCAAAAGTTTCTTCCTGACCTTCTTCAATGCATCCTCTCTACTCATGGTTTCGGCAAATACGTACTTCTCCTTTAGCTTCTCTGTTTCTTCTAGTGATAAATTCAAGCTGCTCAATGTGCGATGAATGAAGAACCCAGCATGCTTATCACTGCCAAAAGTATGAAAATTATATCCTTTTTTATAGGTTGACAGCACATGAAAATACAACAAATATATGCAGAATGGAAAATAATACCTAAGCTCATCAATGCCTTCCTCCTGGGTGGTCGCACTGGTACCCATTTGACCTCCATCTGGTGTACCCAAACAAATATGACCAAGGGCACTTGAAAGCCCCTGAATACTGCTGCTGCCGCCTTCAAGTGTAGAAGATATGACATCATATCAGTATAGGGACCAAAATATAAACTAAAAACAAAGTTAGAGTAACTGCCTATGCACAGCTACACCTCAGTCAAACTTCCGCATGTTACGGTAAACTCAAAGGAGATATTACGATTAATATACATACCTATAGATTGGTCAGTGTCAGATGGCTCAGACAGATCCGGAAAAGGAACTAGCTTTCCCAAATCAGATACCAAATGACCTATAGCACAATGACAACAAGTTATGAGGCAATTCTTTGTTAAATTGACAATGCAACATTTTCTACAATCGAAAGGTATTATCATTACACATACTGATACTGGGGGGCTGAAGAAGACTAGAGCCAGTAGGTGTCGTAACATCAATGTCTTCATCCTTTTCCTGTGAACATCAACTTGAGAAGTCAACAAAAAGCATTGCATTTTAAACCCAATGAACAGTCAAGATTAGGTTTCTTACGATATGATAACTGCACTTTATTTTGCAAGGACTGCAGTGCAAGTTAAACTTGCCATCCGTGAACTGGAGCCTGGCCTCGTCGTTGGACATATTCACTTGGACCTTGCAGTGACTTAAACAAGTAAACCAGTCCATCGATTCCAATGCCTGCATGATTGCAAAACGGAATTATAAATCAGAATATAAATTGTAAGTAAATGTTGTGGATAAACATCACAAGGTTCTGATAGTAAATGCAAGATGAAATGATCTGGTAAGTCACCTAGAAAACAAATATAGCAATATCCTATCGAAAAGTACAAGGGGATTCAACTTGTGTGATACCTTGTTGATATTGGTAGTTAATGCAAACATTAAACCACAAAGTTATGACATAAGTCACCTAGAAAACAAACATAGGAATATTCCTTTGAAAAGTACAAGATACCCTGTTGACTTTGAAAGTGGTAAAATAAAACAAAAGTCAAATGGCTGCTTCACTTTCCCCTTTTCCTTTCAAAGAACCTATTGCAGGAGAACGGAATCACACGGAAATTTTATAGTGATAGCATGTTTGGTCAGACGCCGTGAAGGGGCAAGATGGAACCAATGCCACTAATCCTTCTAAGTGGATTGAGTGGGAATGAGAGGAATTGGAGAATAATTTAGTTCACTTTCCTCTCAATCCCTCCCATTCTCCAATCCAGATCTTACAAAACAAGCCCTAAACTACTACTCAGTATAAATCCCACCAATCCTTAAACTACTACTCGGTTTGGTGGACTATCAATCCTCCCCAAGAAGGGGTCAATCGGAGCAGAGATGGACATAAAAACCTCCTCAGCGGCATGAATCGTCGCCTTCGAATGAAGCCAATGAGATCCAGTTTAACAAAACTAGGGTTAGGTGTTGAAGAAAAACATTTGGTTGAAGGGGGATGACAGAGGCAGAAGGAGAGCATGAGATAGGTGGGAGCTCAACACCTGTGGCGGCGGAAGCAGACTGGCGAGACGGCGACGAAGCTCGCCCGTGGACGCCGCAACGGTCAGTGATCAGGAGGTATCACAAAACGACAGAGGGTGTAGAGGATGGGATCTGTGCAGGAGCGTGGGAAGAGAGAGGAAATCGCTACAGATGGGCTGCAACACAGTTGTTCTGTTCTCTTGCGCTGAGCCTAGGGAACGACCCATTAAAATAGACCAAACCGATGGACTGGGCTGCAGCCAGAGGTGTGTGTTGGATCGTTCTTACCGTCATGGACGGGCCGAATCATTGTATTATGCTGACTGCTAAACAATGATGTTGCTTAGGAACAAATTATTATAGTTGTTCCTATAGAACAAAATTTTGAACAAAATACTAGAATTGTTCCAATGGAACGTAATTCATTAGAAACAAATAATTTTATTTGTTCATGTGGAACACAAATTTAAATTTGTTATGTGGAACATAATTCCGTTTGATCAAAAATACATGAACTGTGCCAAATGGAACATTATTTATTTCATTTGTTCCTGTGGAACAAAAAAATAAATTAATTATGTGGAACACAATTTCTTTGGAACAAGATACTAGTATTATTCCAATGGAACAATAATTTTAATTTATAAAAATTGTAGGTCAAAATGCTTGAATTGTTGCAGCCCAACACATTGTCGAACAAATTACGCATATTGATGATGAAGAACATAAAATGGTAAGAACAAAATTATTACATTTGTTTCAAGGGAACAATTTTTTAAAATTCAAAAACAATGATGTCGCTTAGGAACAAATTTTTATATTTGTTCCAATGGAACAAAATTTTGAATTAAATCCTACGGAACAAAATACGAGAATTGTTCCAATGGCACATAATTGCTTAGGAAAAAATTATTTGGAATGAAAAATTAAATTTATTTTGTGGAACATAATTCGTTTGGAAGAAAATACTAGAATTGTTTGAATAGAACACATTGTTAATTAAAGATCACCATACAATAATGATATAGAACATTGTTTACATTTGTTCCAATGAAGTAGAAACCACAGAAGCCTTCCTGCTGTTATCTTGATCCGTGGCATCCCCCCAATCTTTATAAATTGTTTGAACGCAACGCATTGTTAATTAAAAGATCTACAGTAATGATATAGAACATTGTTTATGAAAAATTGGTAAGCACAGAGTGAGCTTAGTGCAAAAAAATCAAATAATATAGAGCAGTATTTGGTACTAGTAAGGTGCCCGTGCTAACGCCACAAAAAAATTTCAGACATACACTAAACAATACATGATTCATAATTCAAATTGAAAAATATTTAATCCACACAAAAGATAAAAGTTATTTTGTTGATCACACAACCACATATATAGAGTAAAATCACAACTTATGGGATCATACATTGAATTTTGATGGATCATCTTAAGAAATGCTAGACAAAGACCATAAACCATCTAAGAACGATAGGCTCAAGGCTGCCGTTTCCGCTAATTTTTGCAAACTAAGCGGAGCTTGAAATTGGCATTAGGAGTTCAGGACAGGATAGGCTAATATGCAATCCCATATCTTGTTCTCTCTCCCCACTCTCTCTCTCTCTGCCACCTAATCAAAAATCTTATGTGGACTTGCAGAGTTTTCTTGATGCTTTCAGAAACTAATGAATGAAACCCAATGAAAGCAACCTACAAAATTTACTCCCATTTTCAGCTTCTGCCTTTCTCCCTCCACTTTGGCAAACTGCATGCTGAATACTGAGTACCTCCTACCCTGCATTTCCTTTAGCTTACTTTCTACTGCTACCTGCCTTCTTTTCAACTTAATCATGCCACTTCATCATTGTGCTGCTTTAAGAATGACCTAAGAAGAAAAATGAAGAAATTTAATTGACTTGATTTACTAAAACCTACATTTATTGTATTTGCTGAAAACTGCAGTCTGAATCTGCTGGATTTGGTTGTTTCACTGTTTTAACAGATGAAATTGGTAGCTGCTAGCCGTCCCAGCTTCTATTCTGTTAATTTGGTGGGACTAACTTATTTTAATCTTCCCTTAAAAGCACAGCTGAAACCTATACTCCAAAAATGCTAAAAGCTGTGGACCATAATTCATCAGATAATCGATGCAGATGTCTAAAATTATTTCGTGTTCGTGTATAGAGATGCATCATATCAGTAAAAGCCATATAATGCTAAGAACTATGTGTAAATGAAGGAACTCAGAATGGAGAGAAGCATGTTACCAACGGATCAAATCAGCTTGTTTTCAGTGATCCAATAACAACATGACTTTATTCTTTGCCTCCAAAATTTTACACACAATTGATAGGAGTTAGTTTGATGTCAATCCTCGGAAATAAATGAATCTGATTTGTCTGATTCGCACCTGTAGCTCATGGATTTTTTTTCTTCGAATGATCCTCTTCCCGTGTTAAGCACATCAAACTGTATAGAAGACAACAATTATTCTTATGAGAGAAAAGAATAAAGATGAAATCACCACAATTGGGCAATAAGTTTCATGAACTATTCATAGCCAGAGGAATAGAGTGATAATTAACAAGATGCAGATGCAGGGCTGAAGAAAAAGTGGAAATGTAAACAATTGCAGAGTAAATATAGGGCACCTAACAGCTCTCCCTGAGGATGCAAACACAACAATTGCAGCAGCTTTTACTTTAATAGCAGAACCAACCTAAGAAAACTAAACAATGGTTGATCAGTAATATTCTGGATTAGAAAACCTGTATTGTACCCAATGATAGTATTTACCGCTGCTGAAGACACAGATTCCTCATTAGGCATCATCGGGTGACCAACGTGCTACATTACTTTCTTGAATTTAAGTGGCTGGTTATACAGTCTAGCCTAGAAGATTTAGAACTGATTAGTCAAATAATATGGATGGTTTACGCAGGGGTGCTTGCGTTCATCGATATACTTTCCTACGAGACAAAAGTTTCACAACAACAACAACAAGCCTTTTTTCCCAACCAAGTTGGGGTAGCTAGAGATGAAACCCGAAAGAAATAAGTTCAAAGTTCAGGCACATTGATAGCTAGTCTCCAAGCGCTCCTATCCAAAGCTATCTCTTTAGAAATATTCCAATCATTAAGATCTCTCTTAACCGACTCATCCCACGTCAGTTTAGGTCTACCTCTACCCCTCTTTACATTATCGACCCGCTCAAGAACCCCATTACGCACCGGCGCCTCAGGAGGCCTTCGTTGGACATGTCCAAACCATCTCAGCCGATGCTGGGTAAGTTTCTTCTCAATTGGTGCCACCCAGACCCTATCCCGAATAACTTCGTTCCGGACTCTATCCCTCCTTGTGTGCCCGCAAAACCACCGTAACATCCGCATCTCTGTTACACTCAGTTGCTGGACATGTCGCCTTTTTATAGGCCAACATTCAGCACCATATAACATCGGCGGACGAATTGCTGTCCTATAGAATTTGCCTTTTAGCTTTTGTGGCACCCTCTTGTCACAAAGGATGCCAGAAGCTTGCCGCCATTTCAACCAGCCAGCTGAAATTCTATGCCTAACATCTTCATCAATGTCGCCATCCTTTTGTAGCACCGATCCTAAATATCGAAAAGTATCCTTCTGGACCACCACTTGCCCATCTAGACTAACGTCTCCCCCCTCATGCCTAGTCGCGCTGAAATCGCACATCATGTACTCGGTCTTGGTCCTACTAAGTCTGAACACTTTAGACTCTAACATGCGTCTCCACAGCTCTAACTTCCTATTAACCCATGCCCTACTCTCGTCAACTAGCACCACATCATCAGCAAAGAGCATACACCAAGGAATCTCACCTTGTATATCCCTTGTGACCTCATCCATCACTAAAGCAAATAAATAAGGGCTCAATGCTAACCCCTGGTGTAGGCCTATATTAATAAGTCAGTGGTGTTGCCATCACATGTCCAGACAAACATCGTCGCATCCTTGTACATATCCTTAATGAGGGTAATGTACTTAGTTGGGACTTTGTGCTTCTCCAAGGCCCACCACATGACATTTCTCGGTACTTTGTCATATGCCTTCTCAAGGTCAATGAAGACCATGTGCAAGTCCTTCTTCTGCTCCCTATATCTCTCCATCAATTGTCGTATTAAGAAAATCGCCTCCATGGTTGACCTTCCAGGCATGAACCCAAATTGGTTTTGGGTCACACTTGTCACTTTTCTTAGGCGATGCTCGATAACCCTTTCCCAAAGCTTCATCGTATGGCTCATCAGCTTAATCCCACGGTAGTTAGTACAACTTTGAACATCGCCCTTGTTTTTGAAGATAGGTACTAATATACTTCTCCTCCATTCTTCCGGCATCTTGTTTGACCGAAAAATGAGATTAAAAAGCTTAGTTAACCATACTATTGCTCTATCTCCTAGGCATCTCCACACCTTAATGGGGATACCATCAGGGCCCATCGCTTTACCTCCCTTCATTCTATTCAAAACCTCTATGATCTCTACCTCCTGAATTCTCCTCACAAAACATCTGTTGGTATCGTCAAAAGAGTCATCTAACTTAAGGGTAGGGCCCTCACTCTCCCCATTAAACAACTTCTCGAAGTACTCTCTCCATCTATCTATGATCTCCTCATCCTTCACTAGCAGTCGATCTGTCCCATCCTTAATGCATTTGATTTGGTTGATGTCCCTTGTCTTCCGCTCGCGGATCCTAGCCATCCTATAAATGACATTCTCCCCTTCTTTCGTGCCTACCCGCTGATACAGGTCATCATACGGCTTACCCTTTGCTACATTCACAGCTCGCTTTGCAACCCTCTTTGCTAATTTATAGCCCTCGATGTTGGCTGCACTCTTGTCAAGGTGGAGGCGGTTGAAACACTACTTCTTCTCCTTAATAGCCCTTTGCACCTCGTCGTTCCACCACCAGGTGTCTTTCCCCTCCTGTTTGCCTCCCCTACTCACGCCAAACACCTCTGAGGCCACCTTCCGAACACATGTTACCATCTTTAGCCACATGTCATCTACGTCTTCTCCTTCTTCCCAAGGCCCCTCACCTAGCATCCATTCCTTAAACGCTTGTGCCACTTCCCCTCTAAGCTTCCACCACTTTGTTCTCGCAATCTTGGCACGTTTGTCCCGGTGGACACGTACCCG